>NC_141307.1:4617631-5217631 GCF_037954325.1 Fistularia commersonii
CTCCTCTTATGACGGCTGATTAGAGTGATGCAACCCGCTGAAAGGAGGCGTCCTCTCGTGAAAGAAGAAAAAAAAAACACAGCTACCGCCGAGATGAGAAAACATAAACATGCGCGGCGGCCATATTGGAAACGTCAAGCGACGGAACCCCCCACCGATAGAGTCTTTGTGAGCGCAGAGGTTCGGCGCCGGGCGTCTCTAATGGCGCACGAGTGACCCTTTCAGTAAAAGGTCGGCGACACTACGGGGCCGATGCGGGCCGGGCGTCCTCCTCTCGGCGGCTAATTAAATGTCAGATTGAACGGAGAGGGTAGACGGACGGGGGGGCGCGGTAGAGCGGCGTCGAGGTGGACGGGAAACAGACCTCGCTTTAAATGTCATGTGTTACATCAGCCTTCACACGCAAGACTTTGACGAGGAGGTGCGTTTTTGTTTTACCGCTTTTCCGGCTCCCGCGTGTTTTCCGCGTTTCCGACGCTCAGGTGCGTCACGTCCCCCCCCCCCCCCCCCCCACGACCCTCGCCGATCCTCCGGTGGCCAATTACGTGGCTCTTTCCCGTCCCGGTCCCCTCCTTTCTTCGTCGTAACAACCTCGACCCGCTCCGGCTCGCGGGCTGATAATGGGGATCTTTGACAAGCGTGTCAAAAACAGGCTTCTCCATGAAAACGCCGCATTCTTTTCCGGCCGCCTGTAGTTTCCCTTCGCCGTTTGCATTCTGGAAGTCGGCCATTTTATCCCCGTTATCCCGGCTTGATTAAAATCCGCTGTTTTTTTTTTTTTTTTTTTTTTTACAGAGTAATGCGATTCAAGCCCCTCCGGAGTCCAATCCGGTGCTCAGCGGCCGACTTCACGGCGCCCCCCCGAAGAAAACCGTCACGTCAAAACCCCGGCGACTTAATAAATCATCCCCCGGGTCAGCGGCGAGCTGGAGCGTTCATCTTGGTCAGCACTCGCTTCCCCTCCCTGTAAACGTATCCGCAATCCATGCTGATTTATGATTTTCCAGCTTTTTACGGGATCCAAGACCACACCCTACGCTCCGGTCTCCGAGTTCCATCGCCCCCCGGGAGCCCAACAGAAAATGGTATTTGTCTTTAAAAACTATAATTTGCCAAGAAACAATTTGCCAGGCTCGGCGGGACGGCCGTCGACGGGAAATTTTTAAAATTCTGGATAGAAAGGACAAAAGATGACGGCGACGGAGAACTTGGCAGGCGCCTCCGCCCGCCCTCCTCTTCTCAGCCAGTTTGAGCCTCTTCGCTCTGGGAGGCGCCACGCAGACCGCCGGCGTGGGGACGTCCTTCATCCGGCAGCCATTAATATCCTCAACTTCTCAAAGTTGAATCAATGAGCCGTTACTTTTAACAGCGAATCACTCGTTTGACGGTAAAAGACAGAGACCGGGACCGGCGTTTCCCATCAAACGCCCAAAATTCACCGGAATTTTTTACTTCAAGTTTAGTTCGGTGGCTTCATTTTAGCCTTTTCAACTCGGTGGAGTAAATACGTACGGGAATAAACGACAATAAACGCACATAACATGTTAGCGCAGCTAAACAGGAAACAGAAATTCATGAGAAAATTAAATAAAAAAAAAAACAACTCAGCCAAAAAGGTGCCTGTCAAGGTCATTGACGCATCGTATCCAGTCATGCAACTATCAATATTATCATTTCTAAATAGTTTCTGAAACATTTTAAACGTTATTCTATACATTGATTCCTAAACATAAGGAATCCCTCTCGGTCCTTGCTGTATTTACAGTCTCGGATCTGGAACGTCTGAAACTATAATTATTTGCTTTGTTCATTATCTTTGTATTATCCGTATCATTGTCTGAAGTGAAAAGGTCTGCAGGTTGCCGTATCGTTTGTTCGGTTCATAATAACCCGTCCGATTATCCTCATTGTTCTCTTTTGTGTCACGTGATTCGGTTCCTCATGAAGATCTCATGAAGGAGAAAGATTTTTTTTTTTTTTTTGCTGCAGTCTGATGACATTACGATGGGAAAATAAACGACTCTTCTTGAATCGAAACGGACGGTTCGTCCGCGCATCGCATCTCAAACCGATTCACGATGCGAGTCGACCGCTGCTGCTCTTCGGAACGGGGCCATCAGACGGGGGTTTAGGACCTGTTGTCGAGGCTGCGATGCTCCCCCGTCTATACCACGAGTGCGGGATGCTTACATTTTTCTTCAGGGAAGCTATTGGAAGTGTCTTCCTCCCTCCTAAAAAGCTGCTGAATTATTCACCATGCCCCAGTTTCTGCCCATTAGGTTGACACACTGCTGGAACTCTCTCGCCCGGAGTGGCTGACAGCTCTCTTACACACACACATGCACGTACACGCACACACACACACACACACACAGAGATGAGGTCACCCGCCCAAGAACTCCCGCGCCGCCGCCGCGCTCGCACAAACATATATTTATATTACGAGACACAGGAGCTTTAAAGGAGACTTTCTTTCTCGAGCCGCAGATGAAAACAGACGCCCACTGACTCTGTGGCATAATCCCGCAGGCCTCCTCGTCCTCCTCTGTCCACTTCTTTGTTCTCCCGCACTTATTATTCCACCTCCACTTTTGCCGCCTCTCATTCCCCCCATGTCTCGTCTCCTCACCTGCCGAATCTACTCCGGAAAGGTTTTCTTCGACAAGTTGCCGTCACCTTCATGTCCCTATTTAGAGGTTGACGCCGAAGTTCTCCAGAATCCGACGCTTCGCTTCTGGTTTTACCGAGATTTCCGGACTATTAGCCGCTACTTTCTTTGACGCTTTGAATGCTGTGGCTAAATTATGGATGTTTACTTGCTAATGAGCTGAATTCACCGCAGAACACACACGGATAATGGATAATGATGGACAACATAATGGAATATTTAGGGTGAAAAATAACCAGAACTAAACCACACTACAAATAAAAAAAAATGAAGATAAAGATGAAGGTTGCGATCTTCCGCGACTTTTCTTGGTAGACTATTGAATTTTTTTGTTTTTTTTAACCAGATATGTTGTAGGTACTGTTGGGAAAAAAGCATTCACGGTGCGTATATAATCACAAAAAAAATAATCTTTTTCTGAAAATGGACAAATGGACACTTTGGGTCAATATATGTATATGATATATATTTTTTTCTTTCCAGGTGAGAAATCTGTCACGTGTTTGTTGGAGCCGCTTCTATTTTACCGAGATTTCCGGACTATTAGCCGCTATTTTCTTTGACGCTTTGAATGCTGTGGCTAAATTATGGATGTTTACTTGCTAATGAGCTTCTCCCCGCAGAAACATTTAGCCTCGTCAGATCGGACCGATTGAATTCACCACAGAACACACGCATGTGATTCACACACGTGACAAGGAAGTGTGTGACGGAGGGATTGATTAATTACGACACCGAAGAAGACGACTTTAGTGCGCAGGATGAAGATAAACTTTAGTGATCCCCATTGGGGAAATTCCTTCGTCACAGCAGCGTAACAGTTATAATGTCAAAAATAAAAATGATAATAAAAAAAAGGAATATAAATATGAATAGAGAGACAGTTAGAAGACAGAAGATCATCACGGAATAAATAGCTAACAGGGAGAACAACATCAGGGATAATGATGGACAACATAATGGAATAGTAAGGGTGAAAGATAACCAGAACTAAACCACACTACAAATAAAGAAAAATGAAGATAAAGATGAAGGTTGCGATCTTCCGCGACTTTTCTTGGTAGACTACTGAATTTTAAATTTTTTTTTAACCAGATATGGCTAAAAACGGTAGGCATTTAGTCAAAAAAAAAAAATCTTTCTGTGTAAATATCTCGTATTACAAATGGACACTTTGGGTCTATATATGTACTTTTTTATTTTATTTTCAGGTAAGAAATCTGTCACATGTTTGTTGTACAGATGGCTACCGTAATTTACGGACTATTGAGCGCACCTCAATGTAAGCCGCACCAGCCGGGTCGGTAATCCGCTGCTCCGGAGCCGTATGCGGATCTTTCATCCTACACTTCCTTAATGGAAGTATATTTTATTTGTGTTAGTTCCTTTTTCAAATTTTATCTCTAAATTGGAAGATTGCTGTGATCTTGAAATATTAAAATAAAATTATATTTATTATTTTTCGACGCTCAAAATATACGTTACACTGGCGGAAGCCGGTGTACACGCCAAGACGGCGTCGATTCGTCCAGACTTTAAACCACAGGTAGGCAAAATGTGAAAAAGCGATATATGCGATGGTGCTTTTATTTTAGACGTCAAAAAGTAACTGCGGCTCCCAGTGTTTTCTTTTCCGTGGAAACCAGAAAGCTAGCCGATCGCTATCTTGGGCAGTCGTGACAAATATAAATTTTTTAGCGGCGCGAAGCTTGTTCGCTCCCCTCGTAAAAAATCCATACATTAGCCGCATTGTTGTTTAAGTGAAATAAGTCGCGGCTTATCGCCCGGAAATTACGGGTGATTCTTTTGTTTATTTATTATCTGCACTGCTTCTCCTGCACTCGGGGACTGGGTCGGTCTCCAGTCCATCAACGGGGACAAATTTAGGCACGCAAGCATCCGTTCTTTCATTCTCGAGTCATAATTTTGGGTGTTTAAACCCCGCCTGCTTTGCTGCAGAGCTCCTGCAAAAGCCGCTCACCGTTAGCTTGGTTTTCCCCCCAAAAAAGCGCCGGATGCCGTTCATAACACGCTGTAACCGTGGCGATTGGTCACACGCGGGAAACCCGTAAATAAAACAAGAATCCAGCTTGTAGGCGGGTTAACGACGAGCGGGAATACGGCGGGAAGGCGCGGGTTCATCGGGAGTACCAGCCACCTCCATGTGATCGGCTCCTATTATAGGAAAAGGATTACAGATGGTTTAAATATATTCTCGACATATTTGCTGAATTATGTCCGCAGTGAATCAAAGGGCAAACATCAAACACAGCGCCGTCCGTCTCTGTCATCCCTCCTTCTCATTATCCTCCTAAGCCCGGAATTACAGCCTTTTCCATTTTTACACACCACTTTTGTGCCTCGGAGACTTGCTTTCTTATGTTTTTTTTTTTTTTTTCCTCCCCCCTCTCCTTATAAATTCAATATTCTCTGAGAGCTAAAGTGAAACGCAAGTGATGGAAGTCAATACGGCTCCACGCCGTTTCCTGGAATACACTATTCAAATATTGAGCCCTGCTTAAAGTTTCAAGTCCATCTTCCCGGCGATGCGATCTCACGTATTCAAGCCCAATAATTTATGTGTGGATATGAATGTTTCATTCTCCGCAGACAAAATTAAACTGAATTAATGATAATCAAACTCCGGGCTCTGTTCTATTTCGGGCCCGGCAGGATTAGCTACGGTAGATGGATATCAGCGCCTATCTGTCCGCCTGAGAGTCACATTTATTACACACTTTTTTTTTTCCCTTTCCCTCTCCTGAGATGCATATTCCGGAGGTAATTGGCTCATTTTTACCCGGGATTTAATAAAACATCCATGTAGGACATCGTGAGCGGTCCGGTGAGCATGTCTGGCTAATTGTCACTGCCTCCGCTAATGAACTTCTCGGCATTGTTTCAGCTCCTACGTGCGGTGCCGGAAAAAGGTTTCGTACGTTCTGTAACACGAGCTCGCAAAAGCGTGGCGTTCTTTAAGAATGGAGTAAAATGCCTTGTTAATTAGCTCGTCGCTACATCAGGCCTCTTCCAGCCGCAGACGGGCCGGCACGCCGCGCGTCCATCACCGCCCGGCTTTTGCATATTTTTCAGACCGCGAAAAACCCGAACGAGACGTCCGATCCCTGCCGTATCCCTCCGTCTCTCCATCCGCTGTGCTAATGATGCGCCTGGGTTTCCTCCCCGCTTCTGTTATCCCCCTCTCTCAATCCATCCATCCTCCACCTCCCCCTATTTCTGTGTTCAAACTTTAATGATGGGCGAACTAAGTGTTCCCCGCGTGTGTGTGTGTGTGTGTGTGTGTGTGTGTGGGAGCCCGGGATGTGCCGAGGCTGACAACGAGCTGTCCACCTACATCGCAGACGAGCGACCGAGAAGGTGTTATTACCGGAAGGGAATAAATTCCCACGGATACATGTGGCCTGGAAGAAATCGGAAGAAACAAAACGATTTAATTATCGACGCTTTTTATCATCGCCGCTCCGAAACTTAATTTCCCGTCGCCACGTATGTCAACATCGGCACATGCGGATTTTAAAGCGGGGTCAAGGCCGGGGAAAGGTACAGTCGCGATGATCTTTTTTTAATGTGACACAAAACGCTCACAGTGGTTTTACGGCCGCGGACACGGGCGGCTGCGGCCGACCTTCAATTAAAGTCAAAATGGCCTCCATTTATCACAACATCACCGACGCCGTGGGCGGGGAGGGTGGGGGGACGGTGCGCCGGGGCGTCATAAAAAAAATAAAATAAAATCACAAAACGCACCATGAGAGATGCGGCTGCCCGCGGCCGAGGCCGTGCGCGTAAATCCTCTTTTTTTTTTTTTTGGTCCATCCTGGTCTTGGAGGACAGGGAGGAAACTTTTAAAGGAAACCGGTCCAAAAAAGGGGCGGGGCTTTCGTCCAGGCTCAGGGAACCAGGAAGATATTTTCCAGAGAGAGCAGTATTTACAGAATTTTCCAGCTCAAATTTGGATCTAGGAAGTCCCACCCTCCGGAGGAAGCAGCAAAGCTAACGGTGTCCATGTTCCGCATGGGGGGAATAATAATTGTGGACTGTCTGATGGGTTGAAGTGTTTCTCCCTGTGCCTCTTCTTCATATCAACCCCCCATTTCAAGCTAACTCTGTGCTTATTTTGGCAAAAATGTTCCTCCGTGAGCTTGGACGTTTTTGTTGTTGCTTCAGTCCATTTTGTCCCAACAAAACCGTGATAACGAAAGGTTTTTGTTGAAATGGACGCGTTCCTGAAAAGGTTCCTACGGTGAGAAAGTGGCCTTCCTGGAAGGCAGCATATAGCTTAGCTTAGCAGGGATCGCTAAGGCTGGACAAAAAAAAAACAAAAAGGGAAATTATTTCTTTACTGATAAAGGTGAAGTCACTTGTCCTGGATTCCTTTCGATTCAGGAGCGAGTTGACAAAAAAGATCGGAGTATTTGACACTATCTGCGTAGCAGCAAATAGCTTAGCTTAGCATTGCTAGCCAGGGATGGACAAACACAAGTTAGTAATTTCATTATATATAAAGGGGAAGTTGCCCGCCCTGGATTTATTTTGATTTCAGGACCGAGTTGACAAAAACGTCTGATTATTTGAAGCCATCTGAAGAGCAGCAAATAGGATAGCTTAGCATTTCTTGCTAAGGCTGGATGGAAAAAAAAAGGGAAACCATTTCTTCACAGATAAAGGTAAAGTCGCTCATCCATGATTCATTTTGATTCAGGAGCGAGTTGACAAAAAAGATCAGATTATTTGACACCATCTGGGTAGCAGCAAATAGCTTAGCTTAGCATTGCTAGCCAAGGATGGACAAACACAAGTTAGTAATTTCATTTCATATAAAGGTGAATTTGCTCACCCTGGATTCATTTTGATGTCCGGGCCGAATTGACAAAAAACATCTGATTATTTGAAGCCATCTGGGTAGCAGCAAATAGCTTAGCTTAGCATTGCTAGCCAGGGATGGACAAATACAAGGTAATAATTTCTTGACAGGAAAAGGTGAACTTGATCACCCTCAATTCATTTTGACTCAGGACTGAGTTGACAAAAAAGATCAGGTAATATGAAACCATCTAGGTGGCAGCAAATACCTTAGCTTAGCATTGCAAGCCAAGGATGGACAAACAGAAGGAGTTCATTTCTTTACGGGGAAGAGGTGAGTTCGCTCACCCTCGATTCATTTCCAGGGCGAGCTGAGGTTCACGGTCCCCGAAAAGGTGACGGAAACTGCAAAAAGTTCTCACATTGAGAAACCCCACGAAGCCCCTTCATTTTTGTTTTCTGGTTTTTCACGGCACAAAGGACTCGGGGGGGTTCTTTCTCAGAAAAGTCAGGACAGTGTTTACAATTTAAATGCTTGTTTACAGCGCCGGGGCTCAGCGGGACGTCTCCGGATGATGGGAGGAGGGAGCCGCGGCTTCGGCTTCGGCTCGCTCTTGAATAAGATGCGACAACGGCGGCGAAGCCGGCGCTTCACAAGGCGAGGTCGGTTCTTTGAAATGATCCTCCGTTGCCAAATGGGCATGTAGTCGGGGGAAAAGGGGAGGCAAACAGTCCCCCGAGAAAAGCTGATAAACCGAGCGAGGTCCTTTGCTGTGGCTTCAAGTAGATGTCGGAGGATATTAGCGTCAGGCCTCTATTTTCTCTTTTCACTCTGATCTGTGTCCCGGCTTCTGCTCGGCAGACAACCAACAAAATTAGCGGCGTCAGAATATAATGAGGAAGTATTAATAAGCTGTCGGGGACGTGTCAAAAGGGCAGGGCCGCCACGTGACGGAAACGTGGCAAGCGCGTGCGGACTTGAGGCTCGGCGATCGGCTCGGCGTCCATCACGAAGTACCGGGTTCATTCCTGAGCTACTTATCAGTTGCTACATTGGTACTTTAAATTAATAACATTAATTCACGATCAAATCTTGAATAAGTGACTGGTACCGTAATTTCCGGACTATTGAGTGCACCTAAATATAATACATATAAATTTATTCGGCCCACACTCGAGAAAAAGTAGATATTTGGATACAAGATGTTACACAGAATTTTTTTTTTTTTAACTTTTGATTCAATACAACCACAAATACGTACTAGAAATGAAGTACAAGTCCATCTATCCATCCATTTTCTATCCCCGCTTCGTCCTACTCCAGATGATCACTGTCAACCATATCAACCATAAAAGTCGTCTTCTTGTTTGTCGCAATTTAACGGCTTCGGAATTTTGCGGTTATTTCATTATTTCAATTCGACGAGGCTAAATGTTTTGGCGGCATGAAGCTCTTTAGCCCCCACAAAAAAATTAGCATAAACTAGCCGCATCATTCAAAGTGTTTAAGTGTGTCCGAAAATCACGGTAATGAGTTTTTGCTTGTATTTATTCACAAATACTAATCATTACTACAGTACTACATGGGGAATACTTATCTTGTTCCTATATGACAAGTAAAAATGTGCAGTATTTCAGCGCTATTTTATATTACGACATTCCTCAGAGTACTCAGTAATCAGTTTTTAAAGATTTTTAAAGCTGAATGTGGTGAATAAGCCGCAATATTCCACGAGTACTTTGTTGTCATCAAATATACACATGATAACTCAGCCGCCGTTTGCTGCTTTCATTAACACGCAGAGGTTATTATCATATCACAAACAGTAATGAGCAAAATCAAAACTGATGTCTGTGGAACACAAACACACACACACACACACACACACACACACAAACGCGCGTGCAGACACAGAGAAGCTGTTGCTACAGGTCATTAATGTGCATCTTCCATTGCGTTTGAGATAAACGGAGGGCGATCTGCGCAGTCGGGAAGATGAGGCGGCCATTAAGGACGTTATTCAAAGGACACCCGGCGAGCCGGTAACCAAGGGCGACCAGGTGGAAGGACCATTATTTTATTTTTTTATATCATGTGTTTAAGAGACGGGAGCGCTCAGGAACGCGTCGATTCAGGCTTTGACCGGCTCTCTTGCTTATCTTAGTATTTGGCCCAAGACGATCAAACAGGAGATATTTTCCTTCGGCACTTTGACTGATTGATTGATTCATTGATTTTAAAATACAAAGTTTTTCAGCTAAAAGTAAAATAGATTTTCAAAAAAAATGATAGGAATTTCCAGGCAGTAGCTAACTGGTTTAATGCAAGTTAGTTAGGTTTTCCTTTCCTGCTTTTTACCCGGCGCACTCGCGTCAAGGTTTAATTTGAATCCCTGCACGAAAACACACACACACACACACACACACACACACATTCCGCCTATCCCCCAGCTTCTAATGCACGCCTTACTGGGTGCACAACTGGAAAAAACTCTCTTTTCCGCCGTACGTGACGCAGCTGAGGGGAGCAGGAAGTGGGGTTTAAGGCGTGGCCGACCGTGGAAATAAAACATTTAGAAACTTTCTTTGTCTCTTTTTGAGTACGGCTTTGTCGGTGCAGCCGCCACGCGTCGGATTCGTCCTGAAACTTGGACGTTTCCGTTTGCTTTTATTTCCGTCTCCGAGGCGGCGACCAAATTAACGGGATATTGTTCCGGCGTACGAAGTGCGGCCCGGTCCTCTTATCTCCGCTCTCGTAATCTTATAAACCACTCCAGTCCTTCAAAGCGCCGGCGAGTCTTTTCTCCAGCCGTTATATCGAGCGAATAGTTCGCGGCGGTGTCATCATTGCGGCTGCAGGAAGAGGATAAAGACCGTCTCTGAACGCCGTCGGGTCACTTTTGACCGACCGAGACCAAACACGGGTCCTTGACTACAGACCTTTTTAAGCATCTCATAATTATTTAATGGAAATCCATGATTTCTTTATGAGTAGGACATTGGACAAAGCTGTACACCTGTATAATGCATCTTTTATACCCTCATCCTCTGATGCTAAATGGTTTCAGGTTATATCGCGCTTTCACCCTTTCCGAAGCCCTTGCATTCACCACGGCGACGGCAACAGAGCTGCCCGTTATACACATTTAACCCCCCTCTCCCTTTTAAGCAATAATGCCATTTTCAAACTAAACACATATAAAAAACTTTACATCCTAGAACTCCAATCTACACTGATGGTTGTCCAGATATAATTCCAATCATCACTGAAAAATACAACTTTTTTAATTATTATTTTTTCCATATTTATTTTTTCCATATTTATTTATTTTCTTTCTTTCTTTCTTTCTTTCTTTCTTTCTTTCTTTCTTTCTTTCTTTCTTTCTTTCTTTCTTTCTTTCTTTCTTTCTATCTATCTATCTATCTATCTATCTATCTATCTATCTATCTATCTATCTATCTATCTATCTATCTATTTGTTTATTTTTTTATCATTTTATTTTATTGTGTTTTATTTTTATATTATTATTATTATTATTATTATTATTATTATTTATCATTATTATCATATCATTTCTAATTTATTTTATCATTGTTTTTTTGTTTTTTTTTAACAGTACTCTGAGCGTATATCTGATATTGTGGCTCATCTTCATTAATACCTCCAGGAATACACACAGCGCTCATCAGTGAGGGCCAGCGTGCACGTCTCTGGACTGTATCAAATGCCTCGCTGTGATCAATAAGGAACAGAAAAGGCGAAGGAACACAAATCAATATGTTTCCATGGAAAGATGTGGTCGTCGGCGAGGTGAATCCTGCTCGCTTCGCCTCCAGGAAACAATTATGTTGGCCAAAACCTCCCCTGCCTTGCTTTTGAATATATTTAGAAATAATTCATGGATTGTGATATCTCTGTAATTATTATACCACCAGATGCCACCTTCTCAATTAGACTGTTTCAGTCTTTGGGGAACACGGAGGAAACTGGGATCTCATTAAAAATGAAACATGAAAAAGCGCAATAGCGCAGACATTTCATTCACGGATTAATTAAAGTTTACCGGCAGCTTCGACCCGCCTCCGTTCGATATCGGCCCCCGTTCACTCCGTGTCGAGAAACTCTGACCTTGAATGGAGAAGTGGAGGGGCGACGCTTCCTGATGAGCGATGGACCCGTCTGTGCTGCTATCCAAAAGCCACCCGGACAGATAGCTTAGCTTAGCATTGCTAGCCAAGGACGGACGAAAACAAAGGAAGTCGATTCTTTACTCTTGTCCCTCAGTGAAGTCCCTCGGCCTCGATTTATTTGGATCTCGAGGTGCGAATTTCCAAAACGGATCGGATTATTTGCCGCAACGTGGACGGCAGCAAATAGCTTAGCTTAGCATTGCTAGCAAAGGATGGACAAACACAAGGAAATCATTTCTTCATTGCTAAAGGTGAACCCGCTCGCCCTGGACTCATCCTGGTTCGGGAGCAAGTTGACAAAACAGATCAGAATATTTGAAGACGCGTGGACAGCAGCAAATAGCTTAGCTTAGCATTGTTAGCCAAGGACGGACAAAA
This sequence comes from Fistularia commersonii, assembly GCF_037954325.1. Taxonomy (NCBI): domain Eukaryota; kingdom Metazoa; phylum Chordata; class Actinopteri; order Syngnathiformes; family Fistulariidae; genus Fistularia; species Fistularia commersonii. The sequence goes on from NC_141307.1 coordinate 4,629,693, forward strand.
ACAAGGAAGTCAGTGCTTTTCAAGTAAAGGGGAAGCTGCTTGCCCTTGATTTGTTCCTATTCTGGAGGTGCGCTTTTTCAAAATGGATCTGACTATTTGAAGGCTCAAGGAAGGTAGCAAATAGCTTAGCTTAGCATTGTTAGTCAAGGACGGACAAAAACAAGGGAGTCAGTGCTTTTCATGTAAAGGGGAAGCTGCTCGCCTTCGATTCATTCCTATTCTTGAGGTGCACTTTTTCAAAATTGATCTGACTATTTGAAGCCTCAAGGAAGGCAGCAAGTAGCTTAGCTTAGCATTGCTAGAGAAGGACAGACAAACAAGGACATAAGTTCTTTATAGATAAAGGTGAGGTGGATTCTGACTTCAGGAAAGGTCATTTTTCAAAACAGATCGGATCATTTCTAACCACCTTGGTAGTAGCAAATAGCTTAGCTTAGCACTGCTAGCCATGGACAGACAAAAACAAGGAAGTCAGTGCTTTGCCATTTGCAAGAATGTATCAGATCATTTAAGAGAGCACAGTTTTGTCAATCCTTCCCCAGACGAAGAAAAACACAAATCTTTGTCGTCTTTTGAGCTCGAAATGCTCCGTTTTAGTCCGTCTCAGCAGACGAAGTCCCGCCTCGGCGCCTCTTTGGGTTTCGATGGCGTCGAGCAACCGGACGAGTGTCATCTGGCGATTTGATCGACGCGAGAACGCGACACGCAAACCAAACGACGCCCCGACAGCCGAGAGGGATGGAATCGCAACAAGACGTCTGCCGAGACATATTTCCGAATCGGGCTCCGAGGGCTCGCGTTCGGCCCCCGGTGACCGAGTCAACATCAGCCTAATCTATCATCCAGACTTTTAAATACATAAGCCTGTGCAAAATTTGGAAATCATGAGTTCATGATCCTCTTACCCCATGAGGGAAAACAGAATAATAACAGCGACGCTGTAAACTGGCTCGCTGTCAGAGGAGCAAAGCTCGCCGCTGTCACGCCGATAAGGCTTCAAAACCGAGGCGCTTCAATGAATAAGTGAGCAGCGGGCACATCGATTTCGAGGTTTTTTTATTTTTTATTCCCCCCCCCCCCGCCAGACCTGTTCCGGAGCGTCTCATCCCTCTCCCGCAAACGACGGCGAGTTTAAATTTCCGGGCTCGGGTGTCCGACCGCGGGTAAATAACGTTTCTGGGGTTTGCGATGTCACGGCGAGGATGTAAACAAGCCGGGTCCTCCGCCCTCCGGGGATCAATTCCGCCTCGGGATCGATGGTATCGATGCATCGGAGGGAAAACGGCGGCGGATCCGAGCGGGTTGGATAAATCTCCCCGGATAAATCGCGTTTTTTTGCGGAGACGTGTCGCTCGCCATATTGGTTTTGCCGTTCGTATCCAGTATCTTAGCATCCGAGCGTCAGCTAGCGTCTTTTAGCATTCATGTATTCACTCAGAACTCGGTCAAGGCGGGCGGAAATCAGAAAAACGCGGTCAAAGCGGCGTCGTCACAAGTGACTGCGAGGTGTCGACACGCCGGCTCATTACGGCTGACGGGGAACGCCGGCGTCCGGGGGACGGGGGGCGAGGAGCGCCGGAGGAGCCGGAGCTTTCGTCTTACCTCCCACGCTCCGAGACTCCGCCGGATTCCCCGCCATTGTTCTCTAATAAGCCCCGGCTCCTCGCCGCCGCCGCCGCCGCCGCAGCTCATATGCCTGTTTGTGTGTGTAACATCCATCCATAACAACATCATTATCAGGTTTTGTTTGAAGCCTCTCTCGCATCTCCTTCTGGCTTCGCCGTGCCTCGACACCCTCCCTCCTCTGCCTCGGCCGCTCGTCCTCGGCGGGTTCGGGGGAGAAAGCAGGGGAGAGGAAGACGAAGAGGAGGGAAGACGCGGAGTGAAGAAGCTGTCGACCGTATTAGCATATCAGACACATGGCGAGGACTGGAGATTGGGTGCCGGAGCAGATGTCAATTTACATATTCGACGTCGGGTCAGCAGCGCACGTGTGCGTCAAGGTGTGTGTGTGTGAATCGGTGGAAGTCATGAGCGAGGGTGGGGGGGGGGAGGATCGCAATTACGAGAAGCGCTCCTCGTCCGTCCGACTCGACCGGCGACGAGGAGAAAAGGAATCATTCGGCGAACCCTTTGTGCTCCCCCGCCGAGATTAGCATGTAACACGCGAGAGGCGAGATTGACGTCCGCGCGCTCGGCGGCGCTCCTTCAGCGGGCGGAGGCAGCTGATCAAAGCATGAGAAGCTGTCTGACAGTATTGATGTAGTTAATTAGAGTAAACACAGAGCTCGGCGCACACCGACTCGTTATCGGCTACTCACACACACACACCCGAGCGCGCTCGTGCTAATACGCGTTGTCTTTATATCTCCATTCCCCGAGCCTGAAATGCAGAACCTCTCATCTTTCCCCCTCCTCTTTCTTTCCGCATCCCACTCTTGTCTGGTTTTATATACTTTCCCCTTCATCTGTCCAAAACTCCCCGCTCCGACGGAGAAAATTCCCGTCGCCGCCGCTAACCCCTATTTCTTTTTCCAGCCTCCTCGCACTCTATTTCAATCCCGCCGTCTCTTCCCGGAGGGGAGAACAGGTGGTTGCCGGGAACAGGCGTCGCTATATTCCGACCTCTGAGCGGCGAGGGAGCGAGAGACGCTCGTGAATCACACTTTGGCTCTCCTGGGACAACAGCGGCGAGAGAGAGAGAGAGAAAAAGGAGGTGGGAGGCCGCGGGTGTGCGGCGGGGGGAGATGAGAAAAGACGGACTGAAACAGGATTAAATATCACCCATATGTAAGTTATGAACATGATGACAGGGTGAGAAGTGCCATGCGCGGACTGTCATGCGGACGAAACACATGCGCTCACACACACACACACACACACACGTGCAGTTCAGCTTGACGTGCAGGCGCATTTAGCACGAAAAGGCGTTTCTGCAGACTCGAGATATTCGTGTCTGCAGACGGGACGGCAATTAGAGTGTTGGGTTTTCTAGATTTATTTTTTCTGAATATTGGTTTCTTATTTATATTATAAAAGGTTTTGTTTTTATTTTCAATAATCTATTCAAGTGTAAAGATGTATCTTTAATTTTTGTAGTTACTGCTAACAGCTAAGACAATTTATATTTCATTATATTTCTTATTCTTCCTCCTTTCCGCTATTATCTATTACTGTTATGTTTTTACTTGAAACTCTGGCACAACAATTTCCTTCGGGATTAATAAAGTTGTTCTCATCTCATCTCATCTCATCTCAAGATGAGGCTGTGAGATCAGCAAAATGAGAAATGAATAATTGATTAGGATAACAGCTCCTGAGAGGGAACAAAATAAAAAATTAGGGGTTTTATTTGAGTTATAATACATTTAAAAACGGGGAGCCTTAACCGCCGCTGGACGTGAGACGAGTGAATTCTTTTAAAATTTTCTGAAGTGAGAAGACAGGTCAGAGGTCAAACCAAGCTGTTTCTCCTTTTGGGGTAATATGCTCATGTTTCCATGGCGACGCCGATCGCCTTGACACCCGCCGAAACCGCCAACGAGTTAAAGTAATTAGCGCTCGGTGGCGTTTTTAAGCAAAACTGCGCGGCGACGTCTGGCACACCTCGGAGCGGCGAGCCGACCGCCCACTCCCCGGCGGGCTCCCCTTCCAGACTCTCCTCGGGAAAAAAAGCAATTTGTGTAAAAATTCTTTCCTTCCAAGTCCTCGTCGCCATAAATGTGTTTAAAATCCTTGACGGCTCTGCTCGACGGTACTTTATGATGACTTATTATTTTTACAAACACACACCGGCGCTAAGGAGCTACTGTAGACTAATACCCCGTGTCTTTTATATCACTCTGGGACATTAAACTCTGCACCGATCATCGGGATTTTGTATTTTTTTTGTATTTTTTCCATTCAAATTACACGGATCCAAAATACTCACTCACGCATACTTTTCGAGTTCAAATGTCCCGATTGCGGGACGCTTAAATGAGCATTTTATATTAGTCAAGGGACCTTTCTGTGTGGAGTTTGCATGTTGCTCTCATGTCTGCGTGGGTTTCCTCCCTCAGTCCAAACAACAGCTTCATTGGAAAAAAAATCGCCAAAAATGAGTGTGTGAATGCTGTCGTTTCGCTGTAGCGCTAACTAACTGAACTAGATTTGGTCAAAATATTTATGTAGCAGGCTTGGAAGAGCTCGGACGTCTTCGTCGGCCCGTTTTTCTGGCTCGCTCTGCCATTTTGTGGCAAAAAAAAAAACAGCTGACAGGTGATGATCGTTTCTTAAAAATAAAAAAAAAAAATCACCGAGCAGCTACGTCGTGACGGAAAAAAGAACCAGCCTCGGAGCGGCTGAGGTGCACCAAGAAAAAGTTCTGGGAAGCGCAAAAGTTGGTAATGGAACAAATAACGATTTATAATAAATCATAATAGATGGTAATACAGACAATAAAATGGATGTGAAGGCATGACCACAGAGGAAGATCCTCCCCGACCGCACATTATGATATAAAATGACAAACAGCACGGCTTCCCGTTCCCGGACGCCTCCTCTGGCCTGCGCCTGTTCCCGAGACTTTACCGTCTCTCTGCCGGCCGTCGGATGTTTGCGCCCGTGGCGTCGCCGCAGACGCCGCTTCCATCTCTCGACCGCGCGCCCTTCCCGTCCTCCCTCCTACTTTCTATTGCCATTTCATGCCTTCTCCTCCGCCTCCCTTTGTGCCTGCATCCTCTTTCTCTCTTTTCCCTTTTTTTTTCCCCCCCTCGCCGCCACATCAGACCCGGCCCGCTCCGCCACTCAATACGGTATCGATTGGTTTCCCTCTGTGTTCTCTGACCTTGCTGTAATAGTGCCAGAGAGGTCGCGGCAGATAGATTTCTCTGAAAAAGACACTGTCATGTTCAGTAATCTATGGTTGCGCCGTGCCAATTAACGACAAGTTGCCCGCAGACCTTCTCCCGTTTAGTGTTTTGGGACGTGAGGGTCCCGCGGTGGCGTTGGCGGCGAGGAGAACAGCGGACGCGGCGCCCTTTGTAACGGCTGGTAAGCGGAGAGGCTGCGTCGTGGACGACGCCCGATAGAAGCGTGAAATAAAAAATAAAAAAAAAACAGCACGGTTGGAAGTTGACGCGGAACCGAAAGCTGCGGATTCGGGGCGTCGCTTTGGGCGTACGGGTTTTTTTATTTTTCGTCCCACGCGTTGATATATGAAAAACGTCGACCGCGTCCTCCCGGCCACTTCCTGTACATCAGACTCGCGGCCCTCGGGCCAATATTTTGTGGCCCCCTGCCTGAAATCAAATCTTTGTGTTAGTGCGGCCCTTGGATCTGCGGGGTTTTATACAGTGGGTTTCCAAAAAAAAAAACAAAATGGGCATGGAAAAAATGAAAAGTAACTTTGCAGTGTATTTTTTGTTTCAAAATTTGGAAAAAAAAATATTTTTTTTTTGCTAAAAAAACATCTGGTGACATTGTTAAAATTATCTTTTCTTTTCTTATTTCTACAAAAAAAAAACCCAAAATGATAGCAACCCCTTCCCCGGAAAAATGAAAAAGATTGATTTAATAACCAGAATAGCCTTGTAAACATTACACCTCCTCTTATGCAAGCTTCCAATCCATTTTCTAATAAATTCTAGTGGAAAATTTTCCCACAGTGACAAGATTTTCTCTTTTAACTCAACACTTTTTTTTTAGGGGGTAATTTTGTTATTTCATCAATTTTTTTATTTTCATTTTTATTATTAATTCGTTTTTTTTTTTTTTTTAGAGGGACAGTTCGTGAGATATGAAGATTTTTATTATTTACCTGTTTACCCCTTTTTACACTAAAACAGAGGATAAATTTGGACTTAGTGATACTTCTAGGAAATGATTTTATTGGTGCGGCTCCCTTGACATCAAATTGGGGCGTATGTGGCCCCCGGATCCCCTTCTGTACACACACACACACACACACACCAATACACGCAGCGCCGCCGCTCCCCCCAGGAAATACTTTGCTCCCAGATGGCGAGGGCGTGGGGGTCGGCGCTTCCACGGCGACGCTCTCGTGAAACTTCCTCGAAACACCCCTGCCCAGGCATCACTCCCTCCTTATGAGATGCCAGCCCGCCGCCGCCGCCGCCGCCGCCGCCGCCGCCTCCCTTCTCCTCCGCCGCAGCGAATCTAAATCACCTGTTCGGCGCTACCTCTTCCTCAGAGCCCCGTATCGACAAGCGCCGTGGCAATGCCATTTTTCCCGCGCGGCGGCGACGACGACTTCCAAACCTGTCTCCCCTCATTCATCCATCCTCTCTCTCTCTGCAGATTTGCTCCAAGGCCAGACAACTCACTCGGTTCTCCCTCCCCCCTCGACACATTTCTACTGGAGCACGCCGCTGTCATTGACGCATGATGCTCTGGGGGCGCTAATGTAGGAAGCAGTTAGCAGACATGTCAGTGAAAATTATTCTTTCAAACGGGACAACAGCCTCCTTCCTCGCGCGTCGCGAATCCCCCCCCCCACCCCCCCTTCCACCCTTCATTTGCATTATACATCAGAGGTGGCGCCGCTCGCCGAGAGGATGTATCATAATGTTTACAGGATAAAGGAAGCCACGACGATTCGTGTTCACCGGGAGACACGCCGTCTTGATTAAGGCCTCATCTCGAGAAGGTGTGGCCCCCCGAAGACGCTCATCCAGCCTTGTCGCGCACGACGACGGATGTTTTTTTTTTTTTTTTTCTTCTCAGCCGGTTATTCGAACGTTCATCGGTGCTGACAGTCGGGTGACAGTTGTTTTCAAGGTTGGACAAAAATAGTCGAAACAATCAACCGAGAACGACGGTGTCCCGTGGCAAAGTCGGGTTTCATTTGGATACAAATGACGACGAGCGTGGATGATTGCGGTTGACTGCAAATATGGCTCCCGCCCGCATTTTGAATTATATTTACAGCGGAAGCTTCTTTTTAATAGAAATGACAACACACACACCTTCTTTACCATGTTTTCTAATTGCTAGCCGGACTAACCGCAGTGCAAAACACCAAGTGAAATGGCTTATTTTGTTTCGCAGAAATAAACATGAAGTCCTTCATTATCTTTCCTGCACTCAAGGTCACAGGAATACCGGTATGCTTGGTTGTCAAGTCAACATAATGGTCGTATTTGATTTTATAGTACAGTTTTTGTAAGTAACCGCGAGCTACAAGCTTGCGCTACGATGCTAGTCGGAACAAAGGATTTATCGGTCACATGTATCTTTCCGTGGGGGGGGGGAAATTAGCTGACATCCAAAGAAATATCTCCTCCGCTTCCCTCCCGCATGTCCTGGGTTGATATTCCCGGCCTTCATAAAATACTCTTGTTGTTTACCTTTCTAATTCTCGACTTTTGACACTTGTGTGTATGCGTTTTTTTTTTTTTTTTTTACCGCACAAGAACAACCTATCCGACGATTTATTTCCGAGCGAACCGCGCCGCCCGCAATGTTCCCGTCTCCCGTGAGGCAAAACATATCAACAATGTGTCTCGGGGCTCCTATCTCGCAGCCCTCCGGGCCAAAGATAGCAGCGAGATGGGGGATTAAGGCAGTGACAGAGTGAGGGAGGAAGTGCTTTCTTTTATTCATACAGGTTCTCCGTCCAAATAGATTCTTCCGCAGGGTGGGGGGGTTACATTAGGACAGCTGGTGAGGGAGGCAACCTGGGCTGCAGCCCCATGAATATGACGCCACATTAATCTACCGCGCCGTCGTGTGGGTTTTTTTTCTCCCCATGAACGCGCCGCCGCCATCCGGGCAAGGTGAAGATGGGGACATATTAAGCAAGGATTAGGCGAATCTTTCAGCGCTTCATGACATTATGGAGAGCGCCGAAAGACGGATGGAGTAATTGTGCCGGCGTTTTTTTTTTGGCGAGCGATATTTGGGAGATTCGCAACAACGATAGCGATAGCGAGCAGGAGGGCTAATTTTTACCCGCTGATGAAAACGAGGACGGGCCCTGAAATGGCTGCGTCTAAAAAAGCGCACGCGCGTGTTGATGTATTTAGCTTTCGTAACGTTTTAATCTTGGCGGGAGGCTGTTAATTAACCCCGCTGTCATGGCGGCGGACGTCTAAACCTGCAGCCGTCGCTTCTCCTGGGCCTTGTTACCGCCGTAATTAGGGGTGGATAAGAAATTACCTCCCGTCCCCGTCTCCCCTCCCCGCTGAAGATTAGGACGCCATGCCATTTCTCATTCCGAGTCCAGTCGTCGCTCGATTAATTTTTTTTTCCTTCCGTCCTTGCAAAAATAATACAAACGCGCTTATTTCCCGCGTTTCGATACCGACGGCGAGCCGCCGAGGGGGACGGCGGCCCCGCCTGCGACAAAAGGAGCAATTATAACGTTTTGTTTTCTTTCTTTAAAACAGCCGCAGCCGGAGCCGCGGTACAGAAAGGGGGGTTTTGAATAAAACCCGATGAGGACCCGCGGAGGGCGAACGCCGGCCTTCCGACACGGACGAGATGGGGGTTTTCTTTTACCCATAACATTTACCGTCACCCCTCTCCTTTTTAATTAAAGCCCACGGATCATCGTATCCGCCGCGTCCTTTGTCCGCCGAAAAGCTCCACCAGCCCTAACAGCCTTCATTTGATATATTCACTCAACATGGCACTTACGCCCCCCCCCCATCCCCTTTGGCTGCGAGCCCTTGATAATACGATCGTATTAATATCAATCTGTCTTCAAATGGGGGCCGCGGATCGTCCTGGAGGGAATATGTATTAATAAGGACGTGAAAATAGGGGAAGGGTGAGGAGAGATTTGAGACTTTCTACTCCCGGACAAAAGCCAATTTTGAACTCGCCGAGCGAACCGCCCTCGTCCGCGGCTCGGCGTAATTAGTTAATGAACTAGAGTCCCGTCGGGGTTCCGACACGCTCCTCTCCGTGGCCTCGGACCCGCCGGGAGACGAGCCCGGCGAGCGACGCATTTCAATGGCCATCAATAATTGACGTCGGCGAAGAAGCCGCATCAATAAATTAGCGCGTCTGAAGTCGGCTCACGCGCTCCGCACACACACAAACTTTTAAGGGAGACAAAAATATTCCCTCTGTTCTCCCAGACAAGAAAATATTACTAATCGAGTAAAGCGAAAAGCACAAGGTTGCGGAGAAGGGAGGGGGGGGGGGGTTTCGCTTGCAAGTCACCATTTCAATTAATCTCATCTCACTCTTGGTGGAATTAAATATTTCATTACAGAAAATAAAAAATGATGAAGACACTTTTTTTTTTTTTTTTTAATTCACTTCAAAAGGAATCCAGTTAGCGAGCGCAACTCCCGGCTTGGCATCCGCCTCGATCCCGGCTCCTTCCGCGCGAGGAGATAAAATAAACAAAAATTCCAGCGGCGCCCGCCATGTGCACGACGCCTCCGTAAGAAAGCGCACAATAGCCCTGATCCTCCGTCTGATTGGAGGACCGTCGCCGGCGAGGTGTTTGATGCCTGCTTTGTCGGTCGTCGTCAGACATCTTTTCAAAGAATTTTACGAAATAGCCGCCCGGACTGGTCAGCACAAATATATACTAGTCAAAAAAAATAAAGGGAACACAATTACACACTTCTGTGAAATCAAACTGTCCACTCGGGAAGCAACAGTAATGTTTTAAGGAGATTACATCAACGTTGGACGTCAAGACGTCGTGTGTTTTTCCGCTTCTAGACGTCCATGTGTTCATACATGTGATCCCCATGGATTATTTTTGTGTGATTTTGTCGTCAGCGCATTCAACTATGTAAAGAAAAAAAGTATTCGACGAGAATATTTCATTCATTCAGATCTAGAGTGTGTTATTTTAGTGTTCCCTTTTTGTTTTTGTGCGTTTTTGACAGCGAGACCCCCTCGTGCTCGCTTTATTACCATCGCTTCCCCCTGAAATGACATGAAAAAGCGTTAAAAAACAGGACCGACTGTCTATTTATTCCCATCAGCCTTTTCTCAGGGCAGGTTTTGCGGCCGCTTCTGATTTTTTTTTTCACGGGATCAGATGAGAAAAAAAAGAAACTTGAATTGAAAAAGTGTTTTTACCCCCAGAGCGCTCCTCGCACTATATTCGGCACAACGGCGAACACTTGAACCTCACACACGGTACGGTGCAAAAAAAACACGTCTTTTTCCCACTTTTCAGTCTTTTTTTTCTACACATTTACCTATTTATTCTTCTAGATGCTATCTATATGTTTCGTCCTCTATTTTTACTGTCTTATATCTCTTATCCAGAGATGCTGTTATCGTTGTGTCCAGACTTTTAATGTTGTTTGTGTCTGTTTTTGATTTCACCGAACCCGAGAGCCGTCACCTATCTCTAGATTTCATTGCACTCTGTATAATGACAATAAAAGTCTTGAATCTCGTCAGAAGGGATAGTGGCTACATTTTCACAATTTTTTTATTTATCGACTGGTCGGTTCCTCTGGAAAAGGGCTGTCAAACTCATTTTCACTGACGGTTGCCCTCAGATGTAATGCTAACAGTAAAAATTGTAACTAAATGTAACCAAATGTAATGTAAAACAAATGTAACGACTTGTTAAAGTGAAACAAACGAATGTATCACTCATTCAAATCCATAATGTTACATATGCGTTCCCATTTTTTTTAAACAGCATCAATTTCTTCATCAACTTTTCTCTACCTGGATGTTTAAGGATCATTTCCATTTGTTTTTTTCCAACTCAACATGCCGAAAACGTCATTGCCGTCACTTTGCAGGTAACATGATCGACACAAACTGCGGGAAATGTAGTTTATGGTCAATGCACGCGTTTGACTTGCTTATTTTAAGACAATCAGGCCTTTTGAGACGTTCTCGCGTGCCGCTTAAACGACGCGGCGGGCCACATTTGGCCCGCGGGCCTTGAGTTTGACACGTGCGCTCGAGAAAAATGGAAAAATTAACTAATCGGGGAAAGGCAAAGTGGCGTCGAGGCAGGAATGTTTACATCGTCGTCGCGAAAGCACGGGCGAGAGAGGCCAAAGGCTAGAAGTACGGCGGCGGCGAGCTCAGAAAGCAAGTGTCGAATGCGCTAACAAAGATAATGCTAATATATTGACCCTTTACCGGCCGTCACATGACCGGAGGGACGGTCGTGCACGAGGAGTCCGACGCTACACGACGGATGCGCAATTCCGATACGGCGACAGGAAGCCGAGCGCCGCCGCTTTTCTCCGTTGTTAATATATGAATGAGGCTTAAAGTATTCAGCGACCTGAATGCAGGCACGGAGCGTCGCAAGATATCTACAGCTGCTTTCACACTTGAGGAACCTTCTGCGGGAACTAGAGCGAATCTTCATTTCAGGATTTTTTTTTTTTTTTTTTTTTTCTATTATTAATCGACGAAAATAAACAACAACAAGGGAAGACGGAGGAGGCGCCGGCGCAACGCATTAGCAAACGCTAGCGTAGATGGCAGAGGTAATAACTCATTAACAGGAGGCAGAAGTCAAGTGTGGCTCGCAAGGGAGGAGGTAGAAGAGGATTTTTTTTTTTTTTTTTTTTTTTTTTTTGAGAGAATAGATAGGCGAGACCGGCGTCACGCTGCACCTGCTCTAATTGGTGATATAACAGCCTCTGATCGCCAGCTGGCACCAGACGAACATCGGATGACATTTTGAAAAATGAGCGAGAGGTGTCGCGCAAATCAGGGCGAGGCCTCCACGCAGACAAATTCCACCTACGATCCGACGTTCTCAATCAGCCGGGGGAAAAAAAAAAAAGCCCCGCTAACAAGACCCGAAATAGAGCCCGGGCGGGAGACGTTACCGCGACGAGCGATGACGCCGCGTATCAGAACGGGCCGGGCGGATTACGGATTTAGACAAATCCGGTCTCGGTTCGTATGATGGATCCGGGAGGAGAAAAAAAAAAAAAAAAGCTTCATCCAAATTATTACTGACGGGTCCGGGTGTGTCGGTGCTAAAAGGCGTCGCGATCCGTTGTTCCCGTTATAGTTGTCTGGACATTTCACTCAAACGCGGGGCGTCACGCCATTTTTCAAGCTCCGAATCCTCGCGTTGTATTTCACAATGAGCGTCTGCTCAAAATGTCATCACAATCCATTCAGGGGAATCCTCCCCCCTCTTCCTTTCCCCCCCTCCCCCCGGCCCTGCGGCGGCGAGGCTGAAAGCGGATCGGGATCCTTGTTTGTCGGGTCGGCGGCTGATTTTCCCCGCCGAGGGGGGAAAAAAAAACTCTCCGAGAGCCGTTTTGTCAATGCGTTTCTGGCAGACGAAGAAGGCAGGTGCTGGAAAGGCCAAACGGCGCGCTTGTGTCAACGCCATCGACGCCGCCGAGATAAAGGTTGGACGCGGCGCATTGATTTTTTTTTTTTTTGCTCTGATATACGAACGGTTAGCCGCGGCAAATTAATATGGCGCCGCGTAAAAAAAAACGCCCCCCCCCCAGCCTTTCTCCCGTTACACAGGGCGGGGGCCTTCCGGATAAGCCGCGGCTAATAGATAACCCGCCGGCGAGATTGAATGCGAAAAAGAAAGAAATAAAGAAGGCTAGGGGAGGGGAGCGGGGGAGCCCTCGGGGAATGGCGGCGGGCGGCGGGCGGCGGGCGGCGGGCGGAGGGCGAAGCGTCGCACAAATGAGGGAAGTGAATGGGAGAGAAAGAGGAGCTAAATTGGGAGGGTAAAACGCAATAAAGCTGCGGTGAGAGATCCAGGTCGGCCTGGCGGAGGGAGGGAGATGAAGAAAGAGGCCTCGGGGCAGGCGGACAGGTCGATCGACATTTGCCTCACACACACACACACACACACACACATGCGCGCGGAGGGCACAAGGACGGATTTGGTTTTGATGGAAATACGGGTAAAAAAAAAGACAATGTGTGCTCAAAGAACAGGTATTTATAAATGGCAAAGAAATTTGAGACGTATTACATAAACGCACTGTAAAGATGAGGAGGGCTGGCGCTGGACACACACTCACACACACACACACACACACACACACACACACACGCCCTCAGAATGATTAATGCCTCTTTGCTCCGAACACTGACCCATGAGGCGCAGCGGGCCAACGGCTGAACACAATTTATTAAGTGACACGGTTGTGTGTGTGTGTGTGTGTGTGTGTGTGTGTGTGTGTGTGTGTTCGCCGCAGAGGGTCTGTATGCAGATCTCACAGGCGGAGGGCTCTCCACAGGGGTCTGGACGTTCAAGGGTTTTCAATCTTCGGTGGAGGAGGGCACCCATTCAGAGGCGCGCGAGAGCGGCGAGGATTTATTTATATATTTACCAATTTATTTATTTTCCAGAGGCTGTACTTCAGCGCAGTGTTTCCATGGCGATAGTGTCATCATTACGCCTGGATGTACAGCCCCTGTATGGGCGATAAATAAATAAATAACCGGATAAATAAGAAAAAAAAAAAAAAACAGCAGTCACCTGTTTCACCCCCCGGAGTTGACATCCAGGGGGAGACGGACGCGTCGGTGTGACAGGGAGGGAGGAAGGGAAGGAGGGAGAGGTTTCGGAGCTGACAGGAAGTGGAAAATCTCCGCTGCACGACTCGCAAACGGCGCCCGCCTGCAAAATATGGCTGCCTTGCTGCCTCCCGAATCCGAGCGAAGCGCCTACTGTACGGCCGGAGGGGGGGAGGGATCGGCACGCTCGCGTAAGCTGAGACGATTAATTATTAATTGCCGCAGACGGTCGTTGCATTAAGTCGTCTCTGTCGATAACACGTGTTTAAAAAAAAAAAAAAAAAAAAAACAGCCGGGTTGGGTTCAACAAATCGGCCCTCTATTCAATATCTGGAGCTCTGCATGTTCCTATACATCAACACACACATGCAGCTGGAGTAACATAAATTATTCACGCCACACACAAATGCAAGGCTAAGGGAGAAGCTAATGCTATCGAGGGGAGGGGAGGGGAGGTAACAGGTAACCCCCCCCTACACACACACACACACACACACACGAACACACACACACACACACAGGGAAAATTGTCTTGTTAGCGTTTGAAGCCGGCGCCATGCGTCTGCACAGCCAGATTGATCCCGCAATAAACAATTGCTAGCTTATTAGCGGGTCATGTACGTGCATCTTTTATGGTGGATGTCGGCTCTATAGAAATGGAAATGGAAGGTTAGGAGGACAAACTTGGTTGGTGTTTGACACGGAGTGCGAGGCAAAAAAGAGCGCAGGGAGGCGGGAAGGAAGAGGGGACTCCTCGTTGCAAAATGCATGAGCTCAGAGCTCCGCTTTCTCCCTGGCGAGATATTTTTAACGCCGTCTGAGATGCCTGCGTCGTTCTCCAGGACGCCACCAGACTGTCCTCCACGCTCGCTGTCCCCCAAACCATGCGGGGCGTCTCCGGGTCAACGCATCTTTTGTTATAAATGTGCTATGAGTTGCGTAACTTGCTTTTTGTCCAGAAAAACAAAGCGTCCAACCAGATGATCCATATTGGAATCTGAATAGCAGTTATAGGGATGACATAACCCATGATAAAGGTTGCGCTGTTTATTTTCTGTTACACTTATTTTGGGGTTGGGGGCGGAGCCTATCCCGGCGGTCACCGCGGCGAGAGGTGGACCGGCCGGCAGCCGATCACAAGAAACAATAATCAAAAAAAACATACAAACATTGTTAGCTTTCCGAGGCTAGCCGACATCGTATTTATGCTACGATCAGTTCCGAAAAGCACAAAAAGGGGTGCCTGAAGTGTCAAAGGTCAAATCAACACCCAAACAAACGGACGCGAATCATCATATGACATCACGTGTGATGACGCAAAACACGTGTCAAAGCAGGGTGTGCGTTGAGCCGCCGTCGGTAAAGAGCAGCGGCGTTTATCGGCGGCGTTTCTTTTGAGCGGCGATTCCCTCAGCATCTTTATCTCCCTCACTCACTCACTCCATTCTCCCGTTGATTATTTTTCTCAAATGTCATCACGGCTAACAGCGACGTTTAGCATCGCCGGGTGTTTCTTGATTCAACGGCCGATGGAGAACTCATTAAGATGGCTTTATCTGCTGAGACGCAGCCCTGACGAAGGGGAATTATGGGAAAATGAATCAACTTTTTGACGACTGATGGGTTACACGAGACCCGCGTGGTCGACCGGACGCCGGTTTTTCCAGCCGGTCCTACTTTCGGCCTCCCGAGAGGGCGAATGGTTGCATGTCTCTCGACGAAACGTGAATGAGAGTGACTGGCTATATTTTTCTATGTGACATGTGAATGAGTGAATGTTTGCATTTCTCCCAATGCATTATGAATGAAAGGGTGAACGGCTGCATGTCTTTATATGACCTGCAGAGTTTTAGGTTGAATGGCTACACGTTACTATATGACAGGTGAATGAGTGAGTGTTTGCATGACTATACGATATATGAATGAAAGGGCGAATGTTTGCACGTCTCTAGACAAAATGTGAATGAGAGGGTGAGTAGTGTGTCGTCCATGTGACGTGGCGGATGAGAGGATGAATGGCTGGTTGCATGTCTCTAAATGAAATGTGAAGAGCGAGTGGCTGCTCGTACGTCTCTGGACAAAACGTGAATAGGAGGATGCGCGTCTCTATATGAGGTGCAGAATGAGAGGATGAATATCTCCGGACTACACGTGAATGAGAGGATGAATGGCTACATGAGTGTTTGCGTGTCTCCCAGTAAAGTGTGAATGAGTGACTGAATGGTTTCATGCCTCTCTCTCTCTCTCTCTCTCTCTCTATATATATATATATATATATATATATATGTATTTATATAAAGGAATGAAAAGATGAATGGTTGCATATCTCTAGACAAAATGTGAATGAGTGAATGGCTGTGTGTCTCTACGGGACTGTCTCGGAAAATACGAATATTGTGATTAACGTCCGTTTTACGTCCACGTCACACAAGCCTGCAATATACCTAACTCGTCACAATTCCTGGTAAAACAACAAAAAACAAAAAACAAAAAAAAAAAACATTTCACCAAAAACCGCACCTACAAAATTCCCAGCAACCCCAAAAAAAGCATCTACATAAACCCCAACATTCGTGACTCGCTACAATATGTATGTGTATATATGTATATATATGCATGTGTGTAAACATGTCAACATGTATACACACACGTACATATACTATATACATACATATGTACACACATATACTGTATAATCATGTACAGGACTGTCTCAGAAAATTCGAATATTGTGACAAAGTTCTTTATCTTCTGTAATGCAATTAAAAAAACAAAAATGACTTTTTCATGATATTCTAATATTTTGAGATGGGTTTTTTGAGTTTTCTTAGGGTGTAAGGCGTAATCAACAATATTAAAATAATAAAAGGCTTGCGATATTTCAGTTGATGTGTAATGAATCCAGAATGTATGACATTTTTGTTTTTGTAATTGCATTACAGAAGATAAAGAACTTTATCGCAATATTCGTATTTTCTGAGACAGTCCTGTATATGACGTGAAGAAGAGAGTGAATGGCTTCTTGTTTTTCAATGAAATGTGAACGAGTGAGTAATGTTTGTATGTCAAAATCTGAACGCACGTCTCTACACAACATGTGAATAAGAGAATGTCTCCATGTTGCTGTAGAACAAGTGAATAAATGACTGTTTGCACGTCCCCGGATAAAGTGTGAATGAGAGGGTGAACAGTTGTATGTCTCTATATATGAACCCGCGTTCGGCTCCGGCCTCTCGCCCGACGACGGCAGCCCCGCCACCCTTCTGCAGGATATCTTTGATAAATAATGAATAAACAAATCCTTTTCCTCGCCATATGTCCCTGTCTCTGTCAGCCCGAGCGACGCCGCAGTAAATACGTTGTCGGTGACCATCGGAAACCCGGAAGAAACTGTCGGCGAGGAGCCTCCCGTCCCGGGTGTCAGTCATTCAGGCGGGCCGGTGTTAAATTGACACAGACGAAGGATCTATCGAAGAGGAGCGGCGATAAGGAGGCCGTCGGACGGGAAACGGCGAACCCGCTCTGCACTTTCCTAGATGATAATCTTAAAAAAAAGCGACTCTCGTCTCGTCCTTGCGGTTCCCAAAATCGCATTCGGGAGAAAAGAGTAGCTTCCAGCCGCGTGGCAAAAGTCCAGGTCTTTAAAAAGCTTTTATTTAAACGTCTTTGTCGGCCTCCTTTTGGCAGGTGCCCCCCCCCCCCCCCCCCAGAACGCCGTCGTCGCGAGAAGAAAAAAAAAAGATGAAGCCAGGTAGAGGGCAGGTTTTTTTTTTTTTTTTTTGAAACGCCGCCGCCGCCGCCGTCAAATAATTTCATCACACTCCAGAAGAAGAGTGTCACTTCAGGAGAGGGGGAATCTGCGTCAGCGCTCTGACACGGACGATGAAGGAGGGAAAGGAGCGAGGGGGGTTTTTGTTTTTGTCAAGGAATGCTCTGCAGGAAATACAAAAAAAAAAAATTAAAAAAAAATTTCGCCGCAGCGCCAGATGACAACTTCCCCCTTTCATCATACACTTCTCAACTCACGGGGTGATCCTGAGTTATCCGGAGAGACAGCAGAGGAAGAGGAGGGGGCTGACCCTTGGCGCCGCTGTCGGGAAAACAATGAGAACGACAAACAAAAACAGGGAGCTGCGCGTCGAAAACACAGCCTCCGTCCGAATCTACCGCCGCCGCCTCGCTCGCTGTGTAAATCTGCTTTCAATCCAGCGCGTGGTGACGGAGGAAACGACGACACGCTGCCGATCGATCAAACTTTATCGGTTTTAACTGCTGAAATGTAGCCCTGATTACGTGAAAGTACGAAATTCAACCACCCGGACGCGGTTTCAGTTTTCAAGCTAGTTCTGCTTTCGGCGAGAAGTCGAGACGGAGCCGATTGCGAAGGAAAAAATAAAAATGACAAATGATTAATTAACGATACACCGCTGATCGATCGAACTTTAGCGATTACCCGTCCATCATCCGTCCATCTACGGTAGGTTTGTTAAATTTATGGCTCTGCTGTGCACACAAACACACACACACACACTCCTGCAAGGCACTAACCAGCCCATTGGGAGCAACAGCGTGTTTGGTGACTTGCCCAAAAAAAAAAGAATATAAAGAATGAATGAATAACTAAAACAAGCATGTGATACTTGACAAATGAAAAGCACCGTTAGCCGGGGAAGCAGCGCAGCACTTTACGCCTTCTCTTAAGATTTGCAGCGGGGTTTCGCCCCGGATGCCGAACGGCAGGCGTGAATCTCCCGACGCGAGGCGTCGTCGTAAAAATAAACTGCGACGGGGGCGCTCGGAGGGCGCCGGGAGCCGTGAAATACTTCCTCGGGAATTCATGGAAATGTCCCACAAAAACCCTCTCCCTTTTCTCGCAAACTCTGCTGACAGACGGAGAAATAATAAACAAGTTGGCCGGCGTGATACGAATAAACGCCTTCAAAGAAAATACCACTGAATCGGATAAACCACGACTGGATAATTGAAACATAACTCCATTAAAAAAGTGATAGCCAGACAAGAAAATCCAATGTATGGCTGTTTTTTTTTTTGTTTTTTTTTTGTCTTATTTATCAATATCATCTTGTCATGAATATATACAACGCGGTTATGGAGTGGATACTTTTACTCAGTGCGGTAGTGAAATTGAATTTAACAGGCTGAGCGTAATAACCGTCTGACATTAATGCCAGTCAAACGTGACCGCCGCGTCCCCTGGAGGGACGGGGAGTCGGGGAGTCGGGGAGTCGGACGGAGGGGGGGGGGGGGGGGATCGAAAACGGCATCACAATCGATGATAACCAAAAAAAAAAAAAAAAGCCGCTGTCGAGGAGCGATGGCAGGGGTCGCCATTAGCATTCTCCTGTTGTCATTAGCACAGCCAACACGGGAGTGTGTGTGTGTGTGTGGTTCCGCACACGCACAAATAAACACGCGTGCACGCCAATACATAATTCATGGTAATACAGCAAATAATGTATGTTTCCGTGGGGGGGCTTCTGACAATGCGCCCTAATGGGGCCGCTGTCACCGACAAATCTACGCATAAACAAACGATCAGCGCCGCGGTGAGCGGGAAACCGCAGGCTCCCTGACATCTGCACCGCGGCAGATGCAAGAGATGATTTGCCGCGGAGTAATTGTGTTGATGTTATATGCTCGGATGATCGCTGCTGTGTGTGTGTGTGTGTGTGTGTGTGTGTGTGTGAGGGAAATGGTGACCGAATGGCGAATCTGAACCAAATCAAACCCACTCATGCGGGTGAACTAACATGTAACCCTTATCTACCCAGACTAGTATTGGTCAATGTTCACCGACGATGTTGTTTGATTGTTAGCTTCAGTAAACAGCTGATGTTTAAACACCAGCAACAAACCGATCGGAATCAGAATACTTTATTGATTCCCCCCGGGGGGAAATTTCTTTTTGTTGAAAGCAGCTCCAACTACGGAGTAAAGTGGGGAAGAATCGAAATAGAACTGGAATAAAATAATAAAATGGAATAAAAAAAAATAGGATAAAAATAAAGAATAAATCGGCGAATAATAAAATTAAATTAAAGATTAAAAAGAAATAAATAAAAACAAAAAGAGGTCAGTTAAAGGTATCTAAAAATACAGTATACACTTGCTTTTCGCGGGGTTACGTTCCAAAGAGAACCTATGATAGGCAAAATCCGTGAAGTGGAAACCTTTATTTTTTTTTTACAATTATTATACAATTAAATACTCTATTATACACTGCTGCTGTCATTGCTGGGTTTTAGAGAAACTCGAAATCGCGAGAGAATTTGCACGTACGTCATGTAAATTTGGCAAGCTGTTTTACGTACGTGTACATATTAAACTGCAACGTTATTGACGCGCAGGTAGAGAAGAAGCAGAGTGACTTTTTAGCCAATCAGAATGCAGAACACAATGCACAATGCAAATCCGTGAAGTAGCAAAACCGTGAAAAATAAACCGTGTTATAGCGAGGGATCACTGTATATGTAAGGTATATACATGTTTATCTATGGCTAGATGGATATGATTACATGTAGCATTTATGTCGGGGTCACACATTAAACTCTTGTCAAGTTGTTTTCTTGGTTCGACTTGGATAACAGCGGCAAGAAAAGAAGCGATGACTAGGTTCTCGCAGAGGAACGTCAACATTTTGGCCGTAATTAGCACGATTGGTTTTGAACGCAACAAAAGAGCTGTTCATGTTTGGGCTCTGATTGGTTGTTGGGCCGATAGCCAAAATTAGACGGAAGCACATCCTCTATCCGGCCTAATTTTGGGACGGATGTCGGATCGCTCCTTATCGCTTCTGGACGATCAGCGTCGAAATAATCAGTTTGTCGATTTTGTTGCTACATAACTGTGTTTCCTCGGCGCGGTGAGGAATCGAGGAAATTAATTATAACAACGGTGTTACATTTAATTGCCATTAGTCTCGCACAAGTTACGTTTAAATGAATGATAATCATGAAAAACCGGCTGAAGGAAGGAAACAAAAACGGCGCTCCTGTGCGTTTTGTGAGTGAAATTAATTTCACAATGAAACCAATAGGAAACAGCAAGTATGGGTCGAAATAAAAATAAAATAACTATAGTGGTAAAAAAAGAAAAAAAAAAATGCTGCAATTACCTCTCAGTTTTATTACTTTCATGTGATTTCAAGGCTCTTTAAATAGCGATCAATCCTACATGCGTGTTTTGAAAACATCTCGAACCATCTCATTATTAGGTAATAACACCTTCCTGTCAGTTTGATATATTTATTCCATTCTTGAGTTTAGTTTATCAACATTCAGTTGCTGTGCGTTACATGATTGCAATGTTGATATCTATCACTGCATTTCCTCCTATGATTTATAACTCTTATTTGTTTTAGCACAAAAGCTTTGCTGCTGATGCGAGTTCTTTATGTCATCATAAAAATACATACAAAGAACACCGGAAACACAGCAACAATTGAGGTTATCTTTAATTAATTAATCTTTAGAGTTAAAATATATAAAAAAATTTCAAAAGATTTTTTGGTTTTTGTTGCTTTCATTGCTTTGCGACTTTTCTGGCTATGTAAAAGCTGCAATTTGCAAAAAAGATCTTACGGAATATATACCGTCTTGTTAGCGAAACCCCAAGACGCCACGGCACCTTTGCTCACGGTGGCTGATCTCAAAACAAGAGCCGCCCCAGATTCAGAGGCGCTGCTGCAATTTCGCGCCGAAATCCGAAGCCTCGTTAAAATCACCAACGGCGCCTCGTCATCGCTCGCATTTGCAGATTTCTGCGTCGGTGACAATCAAAGAGGAGCCGAATCCGGTCCCTTTTTTTTTTTTACCGCCTGCCGACCAACACCCTGCAAGCCGACGTCCTCCCGCTTCCATTATCTCTACCGGCTATTTTTAGCTCTTAATGACATTTTTAATGCCCCTCATCTGTGATGGAGGCGTAATATGCAGATCTAATCTCGGATAATTGCCCGTGCTCTTGATCGTCCTTCACAAGTCGTGAACTTCCGCCGCTCCTCGGGCGTCGTTTTGATCCCCGAAAACGGGTCGAGGCGTGGCGTTCGGGATAATCCCGAGACATATGTGGGACGCTTTCTGTCCCGAACCCTCCTTGGGTGTGTTTTTTCATCATCCTGGTAATGGTGGCGGCTTGCGGAGAAGGAGAGAAAGGGGGGGGGTTGTTATTATCGGCTGGAGAGGACAGATTAGCTGTAAAGCCGGGTCATTTCGGCGTGGGTTCCTGTCCCTATTAGCCTCCTGCGAGAACTCAGCGGGAAAATGAAAACGCGGCATAATTACCTGAGTCGGTTGGCGGAGAACTTCCAGGCCCGTAGACCACAATTATCAAGGAACGCGAGAGCTCGGCGTTCCAGCCGGCTAATGACCGTAATCAATCATTTATCATTCGCGCTATCAAAGTGGAGGGAGGGGGTAGATAGCGTTAGCCATTTAGCCCGAGACGCTACGGACAGGGAAGGGAAGGAAAAAAGCGAGGAGCGAGCCGCCTGCCATTCGCATAACTTTTCTTTCTTCCAAACAAATAGGTCTCCGTGTAAAGCGCGCCGCCGTTATTTTGGAGATCGATTCCTTTTATTCTTTTTCTTACTCATGCATATCTTACCGAGGACATGGAGGAATCCAATTCCCCCCCCGCCGTAACGCCGCGCACAACGGGACGGCGCCAACGCGGAAAATGCATTTGCACATGAATTCCGATGCCGGCCGTGCAGAAGTGACACCCGGCGACATGAATTTTTTATTTTATTTTATTTTTTCCTCAGCAACATCTGCAATGTGAATATTTTCTCACCGTTCACGACGCGATCGATGCCGAGGGATTTTCTCCGAGCCGCCTGCTCGCCGACGGCGGAGGTGTCGGAGCTAAATCTGAGTAATTAACAAGGTATGAGCCCGCTCGGCTGAGTGTGAGCGACGGCGTTGATCTTCCAACAGCTGGAGTGTGAAGAGCGTGTTTCATATATCTGCTGTTCTGCAAGGAGTTTTATATCACTGTATATATTCATATCGTTTCCCGGGAAACGCGAAGGCCTTCGGGGAGAGCTCTCGCAGATTCAGAGCACAAGCCCGAACCCGAAGTCTCCGTGCCAAAAGTGTTTCAGCGTCGGAGATGAAAAGTTAGGCGAAAACACCCGAGCGGGTTTGGTTTTCGACGAGGATTGATGCGACCGGAAGGACGGGAGAATCGGGCCGGAATGTTCCAGAGAGGAAGACGAGACGAAGATATAAATTGGTTCCAGAAGTGGGTTCGTATGTTGATTTTTTTATATCTTAAATTTATTTTCCCCATTTAAAACAACAGAAAACAAATAAATGTGTTTGTTTCACATGCGATATCAGTCACACCGCGTTCACGTTTGGCTATTATTTCACATTTAATTATTATAGAAAGCATCTCCTTTCTGAGTTCACTACTTGATTTCTTAGCACTTGTGATGATTATTAAAAAAATACACAAAATAAGATATAGAATGACGCCAAACAAGAGATAGGAACGCGACACGGGACTAGCAGCGACCCGGACATTTTTTTTTTCTTTTCGTATTTTAGGGAAAAAAGTTGTGACATTTTTTTTTTTTGTATTTTAAGGAAAAAAAAAATGCTGGAATCATGGTTCAAAAATTTGGATCTCGTACATGTGGCGATCCGGACACATGGGACGACGGTGGATGGCGCCGAAGCGGTTTTTCGAGCGCCGTGGAGGAAGATCCCTGGAGGACGAAGATGTTCTTGGAGAACGGAAATAACGCAGAATATTCCAGGTCTGAGCGAGGAAAGCAGCTATTACCGCGAACGAGTGGGCTGTTATTCTCTCGGGGGACGACGGGATGACGGCAGGCAGGTGACACACACACACACACACACACACACAAACACAGGATCAGGTGGAGACGTGAGGGGGGGGGGAGGCAGGAGGAGGAAACGCGAGGGAAAAGCCGAGTCACAGAAACGTCACCAAAGTTTCAGGAGTTAGCTTGCAGATAGCAAAACTAGGCCTCCACTTTACAGAATTGTGTTTATATTTATATACTACGCAAAACAATAAAGAGAACACTTAAATAACACAATGTAAGTCCAATTCAATCACACAACTGTTCACCTACATTTGATTGCTATGGATCATTTTTGTGTGTTTTTGTTGTCAGCACATTCCACTATGGAAAAAAAAAAAAAAATTCATGAGAATATTTTCATTCATTTACATCTAGGATGTGTTATTTTAGTGTTCCCTTTCTTTTTTTGAGCGCTTTACCGAGATGAGGCAGAGATGGAGATGTTGAGACGGTCTTCTGAGCCCATCAGAGGGACGCCACATGTTAGATGGTCTGGAGATAAAGTCAAAGCGAGATGTTTTGGACGTGGACAGATGCTCAAAGAACGCTAAGAGAGGTTTAAGGACGGACGGAAAGAGAACATGAAGTTATTTGGAGCGAGGGAGGTGATGCAGAGGAGGGATGGAGGGAGATGATTGGCTACGGCGACCCCGGAAGGGGAGAAGCCTCAAAGGAGAAGAAGCTGGCGAGGTCCGAAAAGCCGACGGGATCTTCCGTGCCGCGTGTTCATCACGATCGTCGCATGGTGATAAAACCATCCGTGTTAAAAAAAATGTAATCCTCCGATGACGGCTGTTTAATCCGCCTTTTGAAGATGACGTCAAGCCGGGCCCCTGAACGCCACACGGGGCGAGCGAGAGCGAAGGTGCGGCGTCCCGGCCTGGGAATTATCTGAGGAGAATCGCGGTGGCTCCATTTGAGATTTGGCCCGAGGACGGGATTATCTGCTACCGCACAGAGGGGCGGGGCTAATCTATACACCCCCCCACACACACACACACATACACACTCACACACACGCCCAATCATGTGTTTTTGGTCATTTTTCGAACCGTGGTAAACAAGGCAAGAAGAAGGGGAGGAGGCGGGAGCTCCGAGAAGCGGCGAAGAGCAGATGGCGCCGCCGCAGACGTCCGCTGAATATTTATCAGACTTTAGCGGATGATGAAACTACAATGTCACCGAGGGGAGACTCGCTATTACGCAAACAAATACTCATCGGTATTTAAAAGACTACTTCCATTCAAGCTCGGAGGAATAATCCCCCGATTGGGAACGAATCACCGTTGCCTTATCGATCGTTTCAATGTTTATATAAATGGCAAAAAAGACTCGGACAGGAATTGATCAACTTTATGAATCTTTCAGGTATTTTCATCAAAACATAAAGATTTTTTCTCACGTTATCTAGTTTTTAGATCCCAAGTGTAAAGTGAGATGGAGTTTTTTTTTTTTTCTATACTTATAGCATATAAATATATATATTCATATTCATTATCTATTCTGCTTATCCTGCTCTCAGGTATGCAAGAGCCCAGCTGTCATTGGGTGAGAGGCCAGCCAATCACACGGCCTCATATAGAGACGTGCAACCATTCACAATGTCGTCTACATATATGCATATATATGTGTCTATGTAAACACACATATATTCATATATACACACACACACACACACATATATGCCACACATATATATGTGTGTACATATGTGTGTGTACAGGACTGTCTCAGAAAATTAGAATATTGTGATAAAGTTCTTTATCTTCTGTAATGCAATTACAAAAACAAAAATGTCATACATTCTGGATTCATTACAAATCAACTGAAATATTGCAAAACTTTTATTATTTTAATATTGCTGATTATGGCTTACATCTTAAGAAAACTCAAAAATCCTATCTCAAAATATCAGAATATCATGAAAAAGTACTTTTTTGTTTTTTTAATTGCATTACAGAAGATAAAGAACTTTATCACAATATTCTAATTTTCTGAGACAGTCCTGTACATGAATATACAGTATATGTGTGTGCATATGTATGTATATAGTATATGTACGTGTGTGTATACACGTTGACATGTTTACACACATGCATATATATACATATATACACATACATATTGTAGCGAGTCACGAATGTTGGGGTTTATGTTGATGCTTGTTTTGGGGTTGCTGAGAAATTTGTGGGTGCAGTTTGGGAGAAATTTTTTTTTTTTTTTTTTTTTTACCCGGAATTCGGACAGTTAGTTGTATTGCATGCATGTGTGGCATGGATGTAAAACAGACGTTTAACCGTTACACGGGTGTTTCCCTGACTAAAATGCTACAATATGTATATGTATATGTGCATATATATGTGTGTGTGTGTGTATATATACTAACACATACATAGTTATGTATCTAAACTGTTCTTGTCATTGCGGGTTTAGCTGATGGGATTTAAAAGTTGAGTTAGTTTCCGTGGAAGACCCGCCGCCACCTCTGTGCTTGGAGGTCCTGGTTTACATATGAAAAGGTTCAAAACTCATGGATCGCTGCGATTTGATTGGCCGCATCCGTCCAAGTGACGTGACCGGAGAAGACAGCTGTTGTTTGACCCCTGCAGGAGTGCAGCATCTGGCACCGAGGCCGGCGTGCGAGAGTCCAGAGAATGTGGTTTTTTTTTTTTTTTTTTTTCCCCTCTCAATCCACATTCCTGGATGAGCTTGATGCTCTGAGGGGAAGGTTTTTCAAACGCCGTGTTCTGCACCATCTGCTGATCCCCTTCATCCCCGGACTCACTTCATTCATTTCACCAGAAAAAAAATGTGGAGAAAAGCCAAGAAAAAAAAAAATCAAAATAAAAGGGGAAAAAAAGAGGAGGCAAGAAATCGAACACGCAAACAGACAAACCCAAGCGCACACTGTAGACACACACACATACACATGTAAACACACATGTGCAAATACTTAAATACAAATATACAAAAATGCAGTATGTACATAAGTACATGCTCACTTTAACATAGACCTACACACACCTCACGTACATACACACAAACAAGTACACTTATACAAACATTCACAAATACAAATATTTACAGTGCATCCATAAATATGCATATAAATACACACATAGTGCACGTGGACACACACATAACATATACACAAACACATTGTAGACAAGGGACAAACACATATCTATACACACTATACTTATTTTACAAATCTAAAAAAAAAAACCTCACACACATACCAACATTCCCATAC
This sequence comes from Fistularia commersonii, assembly GCF_037954325.1. NCBI lineage: Eukaryota > Metazoa > Chordata > Actinopteri > Syngnathiformes > Fistulariidae > Fistularia > Fistularia commersonii. Next base: position 4,656,260 of record NC_141307.1, read on the forward strand.
ATACAGGACTGTCTCAGAAAATTAGAATATTGTGATAAAGTTCTTTATCTTCTGTCATGCAATTAAAAAAAACAAAAATTACTTTTTCATGATATTCTAATATTTTGAGACAGGATTTTTAATTTTCTTAAGATGTAAGCCATAATCGGCAATATTAAATAATAAAATAATAAAAGGCTTGCAGTATTTCAGTTGACTTGTAATAAGAATGTATGACACTTTATTTTGTAATTGCAGAAGATAAAGAACTTTATCACAATATTCTGATTTTCTGAGACAGTCCTGTATAGTACCGATAGAACAACACACAGAAATACACACACACTTTGACAGAGACATACACATACAAACATACATACACACACAAATATACATATACAAAAACATGCACACATATACAAACATTCCCATACACATACAGTACTTACATATTTATACATATAAATACACATATACACATATAGGACTAGATGACATATACACATGCATTGAATATTATATAATGTTATATATATGTATGTGTATATATATATATATATATATATATATATATATATTTTTTTTTTTTTTTAATATTTTTATATTTTCTCACTTGCTATTGATAGGACAGAAGCTATTTAGTACAAATGATATATAACTGATATACCTCAATGATGCAAGAGCAAGCATGCATGGTCCAACTGTGCCCGCAGAGAAGTGGCAGAATATAGTGGAGAGAAAAAAAAAAGCTCCTCACGGTGGGTTGTAGAGAATTTGAATGAATGCATCGCTCCTGGGAAACTTAATCATTATTTCGAGGTAAATGAGTATTTAGCGCGGTACTTCAACACAGAGGTATCGCTGACGGGAAACCCCACCCAGGAGGAGACGCCACCATTTTCAGTGAACAATGAAGAGTTCTTAGTCCTAAAATTGCAAGTTTATACATATGCCATTTGTTCATATGGTCTTTTTTTTATTTTTGCCGCTGGCACTGTTACTGCAAGGACACGACTAACCGCCGATTATCTCACATCGCTGAAACTTGCATGATGGATCCATTTTCCACCATTTCCCGACTGACATGGCGCTAATCCGATATGCTAATTGCAGGCGACAGTGATCTCTCCCTGTCAGCCAGCATATGCAACGCATTTCCATATTCATATATATATATATATATATAATTTCTCACCTCGGAAGGCTCGGCCTTATTGACAAAATGGATTTGTCTTTGACTGAGTTTGACTTTGTGCCTGCCGCCGCAGCCGAATCCCCCGGCTCCCCTTAGCCTCCTCACGAGACAGTGTCTAATGAAACATTTAAATATTTATGCGTTGAAAGTTGTTTACCTCCTCGTGTCTGACTCACTGTAGGCCGGACCGCGGGGAGAGACGACTCTCGCTCTGCTCTCTTTGAGAAATGTCCTCCCTCGTCTCCCTCCATCCCTCCCTCCTCTCACTCCTTCGCTCACTTATCAGAGCTGGTGAATTAATGAAGGTGAAGACAAAAGAGGAGTGTTTGCAGAGACCAAGGACAAATGGAGCCACATATATATTATTGTTTCCTGTCATTGCTTCATCTTCTACCTTTTGTTTGTGTGTGTGTGTGTGTGTGTGTGTGTGAGTGTGGTGGGCGCGCACGTGGCCGGGTGACACACCTGCGGCATGCGTGTGACAAATCATTTTCCCACACACTGAGGCAGCAACTCATATCTGCTCAAGTTCCCAGAATAATGAAATTAAAGAATATATGTCCTTGCAAGTGTGAATATATACAAAAAAGCATTCTCACACACACATGCACATAAACACATACACACATACATATATAAATACATACATATATATGCATACTTATACGTATGTGTATCTATACATATATATATATGTATATATACACACATGCATACATATATGGGCACACATAGATATACATACACACACGTCTACATGAAAATATGGAAATGCATATACATACATATACACATACATATATATGTACACAAATATACATACACACAAACTATATATTTTCACACACATGCATATATACATACATACATATACATATAAACATACTGAATAACTGAATACACACACACACACACACAGATATATATATATATATATATATATATACATATATACACACACGTATGTGTGTGCGTGTATGTGTGTGTGTGTGTGTATGTGTGTGTGTGTGTATAAAACAGAGTTACCGCAAAACCATAATGAAATACTGAGTAATTTAATGGTATGATATGTGTCAGGACTCTTTAATAACTGGAAAATAAAACCTTAAATAGTAAATTAGCCTGTAGTAACCAGCATCAGGGGCGTTGAAGCGTTTGCTATTTCTTTTTTCAAACATAAAATTTCAATTAAAATCAGGGTAAAAGCCTCTATAATTGTGCATTAAATCAAATTAATAGGTGCCTATATTTCTAAATTTCTCCGCTTTTAAGGACGGTGAATGAGTTCGCCTTACACGTGAGGTCGGGGGCTCCGATGCCTGGGTTCACTCGGACGGTGTTTTTAAAAAAACGTATTTAATTACACCCCGGACTCCGATTCCCTCCTTTCAGTCCGACGAACATCCACGTTTATGCCACCATCTCATCGTTTCGACATTTATCCAGAGTCCGCCGGCGCATCTCCGTCAACAAGACTTAACAACCGATGAATGAAACCTTTGTGAGCGCGGAGACACGCCAACAGAGGACGCTTCAGTCGGGAAGGAGAGGAAAACGAGGCCCTCCTTTTCACGCCCGACATTTAGGCTCGGATTCATCATTTCAAGAAAACCCACTCGCGTGCGTTGCCAGTTTCCCATCTATATCGGTCTCTGCGCTTTCGGAAAAACACGCCTGCAAAAAAAGGAAAAAAAGAAAAGACTGGAAAGGAAGCAAACCTGAGTAAAAGCGTAAAAGCAGGCCTCCAGAATCCAGAAGCAGGACAAAACAAGTATTATAAACAGCAGCTGTGGAGAGCAAAGGATGGAAGAGCGATGGAGTGATGGGGTGGGAGAGCAGGTAGGGCTTGTAAACCCCGCGGTTGACAGGCTGATGGGAGGCAGGTGTGCGGACGGAGCGGTGAATCAAGAGTAATCAGGGTAGACTACCCTGTGACGAACACACACACACACAGAGGCGTACACAACACGCATGGCCGGGCAGCGGTGCTGAGACGGCAATCCGGTGCAAAGTCGCCGTTTCTCAAGAGTCGTAATAAAAAGAAACATGGACGCCCGCGGCGGAGCTAAACGGGGCCCGCCGCAAATCTGCGGCCGGTTCGGGGAGTGAAAACACAACGGTGGGTGTGTTTGGAGCCGCGGTTTCAGGCACACTGCAACTGAGGTGGGACGTGCAAAAACACCGCAAATAAAAGTATATATTCATAATACATTACATTACATTGCATTTGGCAGACGCTTTTATCCAAAGCGACTTACAATAGAGGACATAGGGACTGCAAATACACTTGCAAATACACGATGCACAGGAAATATACAGAACAATAAGCTTGGGTTAGTGAGGTTTTTTTTTTTTTTTTTTTTTGACAAAGACCTACACAAACGTACCCACACACACACACACACACGCTGCATAGCCTAACTTGCTGCCTAACCTGATCTTGGGCATCAGCGCAGTAAAAAGTCCTGAAAGAGAACAGTTTTTACCTGTTTCTTTTACCTGTTCCATGTTGTTGTTCTACATTATTCCTAATTAGTCAACTACTTTGCTCCCAACATTTGAGAGAATTTCGCCGGTTCTGCTGTGTTTGTTGTTTTTTTTCTTTTGTTTCCACAATTGAATGTTCCAGAAATTGATGCTCTAAGGGTCTAGTGAAAGTCCGGTATTCCCAGGGTTCATTGTTACCAAAGTTTAACGTTACCAAACTCCGATGTTTCGAAAGTTCTATATTCCAACGCTCAGTGATCGCAAAGCTACCAGTTCCTAAAGCTCTATGTTCCCAAATCAATGTTCCCAAACTCCAATATTTCCAAAGTCAACTGCTCCCAAATATGAACGCTTTCAAAACCCAATGTTTCCAAAGCTAAATGTTTCTAAAGTCCAATTCTCCCCTCAAAAAACCCAAACGAAGCACAAGCATCTCAATAACCCCAAATCAATGTTCCCAACCTTCAATGTTTCTTAAGTCCGATGCTCCCCGAGCTACATGTTCTCAAAGCTCAGTGTTTCCAGAGCTCCGTGTTCCCAAAGTTAAACATTTCCGAACCTCGGTTTTTCCAAAACTTGAATGCTCCAAAAATTCCATTTTCCCAAAACGCAGCGTTCCTTAAACTCAGTCCACGGAAAGGTGAATATTTCCGAAGCCCTTTAAAGCCCCGCGTTCCAAAAGGTCAATGTTTCCGGTGCTAAAAGCAAGTAGGAATACAGCACGCTAATACCAGCGTGGCTTACGATACAGGCAAGACGCCACGTACAAGTAAAACAATTTAAATAAAAGTTGGAAAAGAAGCTGGGGGGGAGCATCGAAATTAGCTTCTACAAAAATACTCTTTTATTGTATTTCCTCCGCGTCTGAGGATCCGCTGAACTGCCAATCACGTGGGTGTGCGGAAGATCAGCAAGTTTGGTTTGAAAACTTGTGCTGGTGGGAGGACAGCTTGTATAATTAACTTTTTTCAAGGATAACTTTTGTTTTCTGCTTTTTTTTTTTTTTTTTTTTCTGGGAACTTGCCCAAGATTGGCGAAAAAAAAAAACAACACATGAATACTCCAGAATGCAGTAAATAAACCGTAAATATTAGAACGTGTACTTTAACAGTTCGGGGGGGGTCCTGGTGTTTTCTCGGCTGTAAATACATGACCCCTTTTAAGCCGCGCATGGCTGACGCAGTAACGGTGATAAACACACACACACACACACACACACAGTTGATACGTACGGCTCTAAATCCTGTTATACACACACTATAACTAATCTTGATAAATCACTTGGCGAGCTCGGATCGGTCGGTGATTTTTCTTCGGGGACAGAGCCTGCGCCCTCGTGTGTGTGTGTGTGTGTGCACGCGTGTGTGCCCATGCGTGCGTTGTGCGTTGCCGCGGTGAGGCTAATGTGTCCAGACACCTCGCAGGTCCCAAAGTGACTCTTGCAGTAACAGATCAATCAGAGCGGGCCGAGCAGACAAGCTCCCCACGCCTCCATTGTGATACCATTATCTCCCATTTAGGAGGGAAAAGTCATATTGATTCTTTCCATTATGTCGCTGCAAATTTGGCTCTATTTTGCTATTTGCGGGAACCGGAGAGTCGGAGGGTGATGGATCTGAAAGGCTGCGAGCGCCGATAGCGTTGAACGGAACCCCCTTCCAGGCTGAAATTGTGAATAAAAAAATTTTTTTAAAAAATCAAAAGAGAAAGAAAGATGAAGCTGTAAGTGAGAGAGTCACCGCGAGGACCTTTAGGCTGAATGTTATCGTATTGATTACCAATTTGTGAACGGCGGGGGTGCTTTTATCCAAAAAAAGGACCAGCGGCCGCTGCACAGCGGCGTTGGGATTAGCGGTGAAAGGAGGCCGGAGTCGCCCGACGAAGGCGGCGGCGGAGGAGACAAAGAACGGCGAGGGGGGACGGTTGACGTGTTATATACAGACAAATAAACGTTCACTCGCGAGTCATATAGAGACGTCCAAACATTCATATAGAGACAAGCATTCATACTCTATAGATATACAACTATTCATCCTTTCATTGACTCAAACGCTTGTGCGTCACATAGAGACTTCCAGTTATTCGTCTTCTCATTCACACGTTTTTCAGACAATTCATCCCGTCATTCGAGACACGCAATCATTTAAACGTCGTATGGAGACGTGCAGCCATTCACTGTCATTCAAAAGTCATAAAGATAAAAAAAAAGCCATTCGCCAAATCACTTATACATTACATAAAGGTGTCTAACAATTCACCCTGGCATTCATGTGTTATTAGGACATACAGCCATTCACGCTCAGTTACACTTTATATCATTCACACGTCACACAGACACACAACCATCCAGCTTCTCATTCTCACATCCTATAGAGATAAACATTCACTCCTTCATTTCCAACATACAGGCATATAAACACTCACTCTCTTATTCACGTAATGGGGACACAAAAAAAAAAAAAAACAATTTCAAAACAACCTCTCATTCACTCATTTTATCTACAGGAATGTCTCAGAAAATTAAAATATTGTGATAAAGTCCTTTATCTTCTGTAATGCAATTACAAAAACAAAAATGTCATACATCTGGATTCATTACAAATCAACTGAAATATTGCAAGACTTTTATTACTTTTAATATTGCTGATTACGGCTTGCATCGTAAAAAAAGTCAAAAATCCTATCTTAAAATATTAGAATATCATGAAAAAGTCATTTTTGTTTTTTTAATTGCATTACAGAAGATAAAGAATTTTATCACGATATTCTAATTTTCTGAGACAGTCCTGTACATGAATATACAGTATATGTGTGTGCATATGTACGTATATAGTATATGTATGTATGTGTATACATGTTGACATGTTTACACATATGTATATATATACACACATACATATTGTAGCGAGTCACGAATATTGGGGTTCATGTTGATGCTTGTATCTCAAAATATTAGAATATCATGAAACATTAAGAAAAAAAGAAAGCAAAAAAAAACACAAATGTTACACATTCTGGAGTCATTACAAATCAACTGAAATATTGCAAGCCTTTTATTATTTTAATATTGCTGATCATGGCTTACATCTGAAGAAAACTCAAAAATCCTATTAGAATATCAGGTAAAGTAATTTTTGTTTTTTCTAATTACAGAAGATAAAGAACCATATCACAATATTCTAATTTTCTGAGACGGTCCCGTAGACAAACAACCTTCCAGCCTCTCATCATATCGAGACATGTAGTTATTAACCCTGTCATTCACATGTCAAATAGAAACATTCAACCATCCACCCGTCTGAGTTTTGGCAGCAGACGCACGACGAAGGGCTCCTTCACAAAACCCTCCTTCTCATCCTGCCTGACAGAACTGAGCCAGAATGAAAAGAAAAACCTGCAATGTGCTAAACTGAATATGTAATGAATTACGCCGAGACGCCCCGGCTGCGCCTCCCAATGTCATCGAGACAAGAGTGTGTGGGCGCGGAGGAGGCCGCCTGCCAGCGGCCCTTCCGGGGGGTCCGCCGCTAAACGAGGACGAGTTTCATCCCAGCCATATTTGCACGCCTCGGAGAAGCTTCCCGGGAGCCTGACACACTTCCACTCATCTGATCTCCGAGACCGTGCGAGGCTCGTGTGTGTGTTACACAGTCGCTAAAAGGAAAGCGGTGTTCGCATAAGGAAGGATAACAACTACTTGAATAGAACAAAGGGATGAATTGGCTGAGAAAGTTTTGCAAAAATAAAAGCTTATCAATTTATGAGTATAATTAAAAGTTTTTCTCGTGCAAATGTTTGGCACCGCAGCGCTTCTTTGGGTATGAATTCCTGTGCATCGTGTATTTGCAAGTGTATTTGCGGTCCCTATGTCCTCTATTGTAAGTCGCTTTGGCTAAAAGCGTCTGCCAAATGCAATGTAATGTAATGTAATGTAACGTAATGACAGGTTATTTTATGAACCGTTGACTTTGCTCTTCTTTTCCTTTCGGTTGGTTGTTTGCATTATTAACTCGTTTTCAGTACAGCGGTGGTGCGGCGTTCCGACCTCACGGTGAGAGTCCGCGCAGGTTTTTCTACAAAATCGCGGGATTCCTCCCGCAGCAGAGATACACGCATCGAATAGGAACGAGAGGGTGAACGGACAAAAGAATAAAAATAAAAAATACATGACGACGTGTGTTGCAGGGATGGGAGTGTGCAAGGCAGCATTCTTAATTTTTTGTGGATAATCATACAATCCTGTCCCGTTTTCATTTTTTTTTTTACGCGCACGGAGCATGCCTCGATTCCAGCCGCGCACCTCAGCGGAAGCTCACGAGGCGACGCCATGAATCACACCCGGCGGGGTTAGCCCGCCGCATTTCTCCGTGATTTATCCCCCGACGTGAGCGGGCAGCCGTGAGAGGAGGTCAGATGCATATAGCTCTCATCTGTACCTGCGCCCGCGTGCCCTCGAGAGACGCCGAACGCACACCCACGCGGCGAGTCCGGGCGACGAACGCGGGCGAGCGGCGTCCCCGCCGCCAAGGTCATTAGCGGCGCAGCTAGCACCGTGTTTGTTTATAACTGAGACAAAGTGCCAACAAAAGGCAGATAAGCAGCACCATCCATCTTGCCGGGGGTTTGACGCCGCTGATTTAAACGGTTGCTGCGCATTTACGCGGGACGGGGCGTGGGAGAGGCGACCCTCGCCGGGATGAGGACGGAAAGGTAGGTCGTAAATGACCGTCAGATGAAATGTATATTTCCGTGATTTCTGATTTGATTGTGAAGGCGGGTATTCTTTGAACAGAACGCTTTGTTTAGTCACTTTACCAAACAGTGGTCGATTCTTCTGTCCATTAATGGGAATTAGCTGCTACATTCATTCATTCATTCATTCATTCATAAATACTTACAACCATTCACTACTTCCTTAAAACACTTGATAGCCTTAACCTTGACAATTTATATTTTATTGTATTTCTTATTCTCCCTCCTTCCTACTATTATCTATTACTGTTATGTTTTTGCTTGAAACTCTGGCACAACAATTTCCTTCAGGATAAATAAAGCTGTTCTCATCTCATCTCATCTCTTATTCATTCACACATCAGCAAAGTACAAATTTATTTGTACAGGGAAACAGGTTTCCACACTGTACATGTGACAATAAACAGTAACTATATATAAAGATATACAGGACTGTCTCTGAAAATTAGAATATATTGATAAAGTCCTTTATCTTCCGTAATGAAAATAAACAAAGAAAAATTCCTTTTTCATGATATTCTAATATTTTGAGATAGGATTTTTGAGTTTTCTTAAAATGTAAGCCATAATCAGCAATATTAAAATAATAAAAGGCTTGTAATATCTCAGTTGATTTGTAATGAATCCAGAATGTATGACATTTTTGTTTTTGTAATTGCATAACAAAAGATAAAGAACTTTATCACAATATTCAAATTTTCTGAGACAGTCCTGTATACATATATACATATATAGCCGTACAAACATTCATTAAATCACATTATAGAGACAAAAGCGCATTCACTCTCTCATTCACACGTCATCTAACATTCATGTTGTCTATTTATCTACTTGTGGATGTGGTTTTGCTATCTTTTAATGCCTTTTAATCGTCTCTCTATTTATATTTATGTTCATATTTATTGATGATATAACTGTTACTCTGCTGTGACAAAAGGGTCGGTGACGAAAAGCTCTGGTCGCATCAATGTTCTTCTCTCTAGTTGTTGTAATAGGTGTTTTTTACCACGTGGATCCGAAGCAGAAACGACCGATGTGTCAACTTTTTCAAAAACGAAACAAAAACACAGCTTAATTTCCAATCGTGAATGAATGAAGTGAATACTCAAACCCCAAAAGGGATTGTACTTAACTGATGACCGTTTCTGGGTTATTATAATTGACCGAAGAATGATCCAAAGTGTTGTTGAAGTAGTTTATGTAACTCTGCAACTTTACCGTTCAGCGGGAAACTACTGTTATTATCCGAACCGGCGTCTCCACGGGGAGGGGAGGAGGACCGACCGGTCAAAACAATAACAGGTACACGCCGAACAACGCGTCCTCGTTTTATCAACTGTCCGCCTTCTTCAAGCAACGTGTCCTTCTCTGTCTCGTACGAAAAACCAAGTCATCGCATCTCCTGACTGATGGTATGTGTTCTTCAAGACGGCACCTCCTTTCGAGACACCTTTCTACGCTTAAAAAAAAAAACCCCGTCTCGCCGTGTGTTCTTTGTACTCTCCAGCAGACTACTCTCTGTCCTTGGCCGGAGCGTCTCCGAGCTCAAAAGAAATTAAAAAAAAAAAAAAAAAAAAAAGCCGAGACGTCTCAGATTCCAGTTTGTATGACTTATCCTGCCTTGCAGGACCAGCAATGGAAAATTCCACGGAAAAACGCGGAAACACACGACCATTGACGCATTAAACACGTCATATGAACACACAACAAACGGCCATTCACTCTCTCATACGGCGATGGCGTCAGCTTATCATCGTCAAATAAACGTCAGCCTATCGTCCGTCGATATACAGGGCAGCCGGTCAGGTGACGTCTGATTTTTTTCCGACGCCGCGGTCACTGCGCGTGCACGGATAACGACGCGAAGCGCAGTAAAACTAACAAGCTAGTCAGCAAGTTACCTCCAATTTTTAGCCTTTGTTTTTTCCTCTTGAACTTAAGAAAGGGTTTAAAATGAGTGGGGAAGACTTTTTTTTTTCACGATGACATTTTCCAAGTGCCTCATCTGCCGGTGTAACGTCGCAAATACCGAAGAATGGTAATGCGGAGCGGCATTTTCGGACCGTTTGGTGGAAAACACGACGCGGACGTCGCACCGAAAAGCGAGCCGAGGAAGAAAAAGGTGAGGGAACTCAAATCCCGCTCACTTTTCACACGACATATTTTAAATGCAAAAGCCGCGACCGAGGTGTCGTTCCTGAAGCAAATCACCAGAGTGAACTTGGGTGATGACAAAAAATATACACAATTATTTTGTGCTGTGCAATATCGGCTCATGCCATTATGCATCGATATAAATTGTACCTATAAAGGATGTTTTGCATTTTGTTTTGGGTGGATAATTTTGAGTCGGTCATTTTAAAAGTAGCTCGCATGCTGAAAAAGTGTGAGCACGCTAGAGCCATGCAACATTCACCAATTTGTTCACGTCAGAGAAAAAAAATTCACTTTCTTATTCACACATTTTATAAAGACGTACAACCGTGGACCTTTTTGTTGCTAACCGCCGCGCCGCCTCTGTAGGAGAGATACATGAAGATAATAACAAAACTCAAGCTTGTTTTTCAATACACGCAGGAGAAATAGCCAACAGTGAGATTTAAATGTTTTCGGCGATTTAAAACAACATATATTTTCAGTTTTTATCCACTGACGTGGATCCTGCTGCTCAGGAAAGGCGCGTCGTACCGAGCTCTACATTAGCGCTCTCCGATGAGCATCACCTGAGTTTCCCTGAGTTGAACATCCATCATCACTCAAAAAGGAAATTATTAGTTATTCATCATTTTTTTTTCAAGCGGGTGCATTTTCTTTGTTTTCTCAGCCGAGGCCGCGATCTATTTGTCCTTTCCCGAATGGCGAAAGGCGCGCCCGTCGCCATCGCATCAGTCCAACCATCTGCAAAGTCATCATTAAGGAATCGCGTAATAATCGTTACCACTAATGGGATTAATTGACCGGAGGCTTCGGCGCCGCACAGACGCCCGCGCTAATCTCGCGTTTTGCTAAATTGTTATTTAATGTTTTGCCGACTTGGTAATCACCGCTGATTTTTAGATACCGGGCAAAGTAAGCGGTGCGGTATGGGCGGTCCAGGAGTTTTAACCATTCATTTATTCACTCATTTCTTCGCACCTCCTATGGAGACATACAGCCATACATTCACACATCATATAGAGACGTCTGTGCAATATTACAAAGACCTCAGATGGAGATACACATTTGTTTACGCTCGCGTTTCAACGTAACATGGATACAAATGTTCCCTCATTCCCATGAGGGAATATATAAATATATACATATATAGATATATTCTATACCAGGGCTGTGAAACTCATTTTCACCTCAGTGTAAATGGCACTAAATGGAACCAAATGTAATGTAAAATAATAATAATAATAATACATACGATTTGTATAGCGCTTTTCAAGGTACACAAAGACACTTTACAAGTTGACGACAGTAAACATAGAACATACACATAGTTAATGGGAAGAGCTGTAGGTGTTGTAGGTGGTTTGGAAGAGGTAAAATAAATGTAATTTATGACTTATTCAATCCCAAAATGTTACATATGCATTTGCATAGATGTACAGAATGTTGACTAGTTCCAAAGCTAGCTTTCACTGCCGAAGCATTTTTTGGATGGGGCTTTCCTGAACGCATTCGACCGCCATCATAGTTTGGTTTTTAATTGTTGGACATGTTGTTGTTTATTTGGAAGTCTAACTTCCGACATATAGAGACGCGCGATCATTTACTCCCTCATTCACAAGTGATATGGAGACACAAAACATTTCATTTATTCACACACGTCATATAAACAACCATTCACTGTCATTCACAAGCACTGTGCCGCCTCTTTTCTCTTAATGTAACTATCAACAGTTTTTATTATTATCTTTCAATTCAGGCTCAAAACCCTGAATCATCTTATTGTATTTAATTGTTGCTTTATTTCCCTGCTGTAAAACAAAGTGAATAATGGAATGCTAACTAATAGTTTTCTAAGAAGCGAACAAACAACCCTGGCGAGGAGGAGCGTAGCTGCGCGCGAAAATACTCTCCAGTATTCACTCGGAATAAGCACATTGTGAGGAACAAATATGAGTTCTGGTGAATTATTAGCTAAACCAGGGTATTTTTCAACGAGATGTTTTTAAATGGCGGTTAATTAACGGAGAGTCGAGCCGGAACAAAACATTTCTAATGGTTTCAGAGAATAAACATATTGAGTTAATGGTATCGGCGAGGAAGACTTCCGTCCTCAAACGGGGACGCAGATTCATTATAGTAGGACAAAGCGACGGTATGGTTGTGTTTGTGCTTTTTTTTTGCTAGTCAGAATTGTTGCTAGGATACAGAGTTGGGTCCCGGTGTCCTCAGATGAGGACGGTGCACGAGTTGGACAGGTTTTTGTACTTCATCTGCTCCCGTATCAGGATCCGAAGCGACGCGAGGCCGCTAAAAGCGTCTTTAACGACGAGCGGCGAGAGCTAAAAAAGCGGAACGTCCCCATTTGAGGACGTCGATCGTGTTGTTTTAATCAGAGCGGCGATGCTGAGCGGGCCAAACCTTGCTGGATTACAACCAGAAAAAAATAAAGAAAAAGTATTTAAAATACACAGGGGGAAATAGAAATAAAAAAGAAAAGGTTTGGGTTTGAAAAAAAAATTAGCTGAATCAAATTAGCGCTGATGGATTTTCCCCTCACGCTTCCTTTCAGATCCAAACCGATATGATCGGGGCGGGAGAAATAAACAACAAAAAAAAAATTGGTTGAGAGGAGTTTGTATTCATAGTTGCTGGGATCAGGCGGGAAAAACACACACACACACATACAAAGACAACCCCTCTGCAGACTCAGAGGATAAATCAGAGCTCCAGCCAGGCAGATGAGGTGTATTTCACACTCGGAGAGCGACCTGGTCCGACGCTCATTAATCTCCGGGAGACAAGCCCTCTGTCCCGACGACGGCGCCGGCGGACACGGCCCGCCAGGACCCGCGGCGTTAATGGTCCCGCCGCAGTGGCCGCTTGTCAGAACCGCCTCTGTTGACCCAGATAACGCCGAACTCCCGGCCAGAAAGCCGCGGGAGCCCTCGCGGGCCGGATCCGGAGCCTGGTTGGACGGCGACCCGGAGATAAGGCGGAAGTTTGAGCCCGTCGGGCCGGTCCTGCCGGACGGTGTCATATCTATCCTTCCTCAGGCAAATCCCCTCCTCAACAGGAACAGAGCGACGCCGCAACTTCCACGGTCCGAGTTCGGAGCGCAGACGCGGCCTGCTAGCTTAGCTTAGCACACAAAACTCCATGTGTTTATCCATTCCAAAATTTCTAGATTCAACAACCACAGTCAAAACCGGGGCTCGTAGGGAAGCGTATAATATACACTTTTGATTTTCTAACAAGTCGAATACTGATGAAAAGAAGCGGATCTCGCTGTTGAAATTAAGATATTTTAAAGGAGGGGAAATAACCGTATGCTTTTATTGTCAAAGTGTTTTTTTCCTTATAAATATCACGCACATGCAAAATTTCTTCCTTCTGTTTATTTTAACTCCTCCGGTCCAAGATTTCCGTCGTGCTTCCAGCTTGAACAATTCCAGCTTGCAAAAAAAAAACAATAAAAAATCTAGTAAAATTAAACTAAAATTTTATATTTATATCATATATTTTATTTTTTAAAATATGACAACCGCCGCAAAAGCCCTGCAAAATATGTCGCGAGATTGGGACGACGATAAGGTTCGGTCGGTCCATTTTTGGAACTTGATGGACGGGGCCGTGGTGCTTTATAAAACCATTTTTAACCAGAAAAAAAAACAAAAAAACTGCCCATCATGATGTTTCCGAAGAAAAAAAATTGTCAGTAAAGCATGCGCCTGCACCTTCTGCAGACGATACACGAGAATTCGAAGATACCGTGCCACCCGACGAACCGGCGCCATCAAAAGAGTTGGAAATCGCTAATTTGAGAGTACAAATGTGATAATTAAAATTATCCCAAAGTGTTTAGCGTGCTGTGTAAGAGTGTGGGAAGTCTAATCCGGTCAATGGTTTGCTGATAACAGTTCGCGGGAGGTTCGTAAAAGGTTGAGTGAGGTTTGTTGAAGGTTAATATATTGCTCCAAAAAATAAAGGGAACACTTAAACAATACATTGTAACTCCAGGTCGAACACACTTCTGGCAAATCAAACTGTCCACTTTAGAAGCAACACTGATTCGTTTTGACTTTTTTACATTAATGTTAAAAGTGTGTTTATCCACTTTCATTTGGAGTGTGACTCCATGATTGATTTCCATGGATCGCTTTTGTTTGATTTTGTTTTCAGCCCATAAAGTTCTTTATCTTCTGTAATGCAATTCCAAAAACAAAAATGTCATACACTCTGATTCATTACAAATCAACTGAAATATTGCAAGCCTTTTTATTGTTTTAATATTGCTGATTATGGCTTACATCTTGAGAAAACTCAAAAATCCTATCTCAAAATATTAGAAAATCATGAAAAAGTAATTTTTCTTTTTTTAATTACAGAAGATAAAGAACTTTATCAAAATATTCTAATTTTCTGAGACAGTCCTGTATGTGTATATGTGCATACAGTATATGTATGTGCATATGTATGTATATAGTATATGTACATGTGTGTATACATGTTGACATGTTTACACACATGCATATATATACACAGACGCACAAACATATTGTAGCGAGTCATGAATGTTGGGGTTCATGTTGATGATAATTGCATTACAGAAGATAAAGAGCTTTATCACAATATTCTAATTTTCGGACACAGTCCTATATGTAAAGAACAAAGTATTTTATACAAAATATTTTAAGTATATATCAACAATTTCCTTCAGGATAAATAAAGTTGTTCTCATCTCATCTCATTTAATAAGAAAATTTCATCCAGATCTAGGATGTGTTATTTTAGTGTTCCCTTTATTTTTTGGAGCAGCATATGTGTGTAAATACTATCAAATTAATCACGTCTGGTAGTTCCACCAGATAGTGGGTGTTTTTGATATTTTACCGCGTGTTCTGGTAGGAGAAGAGAAACGACCTCGGTGAAACCTGGTCATCCACGTGAAACGGAGCGACGGGTTAAGCTCACTCCAGACGGAACCGCGTCTGGCAACTTTGGATGCGGCGCCGCCGGCTCCAGGTGTGTTTGCTCGGCCGCCGTCCGAGCCGCCTGCCAGAGAGACTCTCCCGTCACAACCCGACCGAAAAAGCGAACGTTGGGAAAAAAAAAAAACACAACAAACCGAAGATGAGCCGCTTCCACACAGGTGGATTTTGTCGCAAATTTTCAGGAACGAGGCCGAGTGTCCGTGCTTTCGGACAACAGCGGAACCAGGGATCTTGGATCTCGGATCCTGGAAGCATTTTCGATTCCACGGGTGAAAGCCAGGCGCGTTACCCGATGCTTCTTACGAAGAGATTAAACCCGACAGCGGCCACAGGTCTGCTGTTTACTTGCGACAAAAAGGAAACAGCGGCGTTTCAAGACAATCGTAGAGGAACGAAAAAAATTCGTCCGAAATAAGTCCGAAGTTAGCTCTCGCAACTTAAGTGAGTTAAGTTTTTTTTGTGTTTGTTTTTGCTGCTATCATTCATTTTATTTTCATTCTACCATGCACGCACTTTGTTTATTTAACTTTTTTTTTTCTTTTTTTTAAATACCAGGAGTCCCTACAAAATTTGGTCATGCCGGCATAACAGGGATAAAAACTCTCGAGTCGCGAGCCGCGTCCACCTGCTGTGTAATATCACAACGATAAAGTTTTGCTGTCACAATGCGGCGTTTCATAGCGGCCCGTGTCGGCTAAACAAGATGTTCACTGTTCCAATAAAACCTACATATATATATATTTTTTCCCGTATGGCGGTTAAATCTCGGGCACTACTGTCAGTCAAGGTTTTTCATCAGGCGCGGCACGTCCCTGTTTACGACCCCGATCTCGCTCAAACAATCGACAGTCCGAGTCACCCGCCGACCCGGGCCTCTGTAAATCCTATTATTAAAATTTACATGTATTTTGTGTGTGTGTGTGTGTGTGTGTGTGTGTGAGGAATGGTAACTGAGAGTGGAGCCTGTGTATTACTGTTACCGGGGCCTCCTGACCCCCCCCATAACAGACACAATGAAAATGTTCACCACACACACACACACACACACACACACACACACACTGGCCGCGGGAAGATATGGATGATGCTGTCGCACCAATTTGCCCGTTCTCCCCTCCCCTCCCTCGGCAAACAGATGGAGGTGTCAGCGCGATGTTTGGCGAGGGTGGAGCCACGGCGCCTCATCTGCATGTTCCGGAGCGAGCCGTCGTTGGTCGGGGTCACGGAGGTTCCCGGCGCCGGCGTGCGGGGGGTCAAGGGCGGCCCGACGGTGACGGAAGGGGGAGTTGAAGGCTGGGGGGACCTCTGCGCTCATTCCTCTCTGCCTTTTTTTTTTAAAGCTGTTGAAAGCTGAGCAGCGTTTCGGGCTAACAGGAACAAAACACCCCCAAATGGCGTTCCTTAATTATTCCGCCTGCGGTGCGGCTTCAGAATTCTAATTCGCCGTGGAAATTCCCAGCGTGGCATCAGAAGTAAACGGCACCGGTCATTAATTTAGACAAGTGAACACTATGTGTTTTTCTCGGATTAATTATAGAGGCTCCGGGTGAAACCACCGCTGGCGAAGGTTTCCACGGCGACTCCCCGACAGCGCGGGAAATGCGGAGCGGCGAGAAATCGTCCGTTGCGGATTTCCTCGAAGAAAGCACGATTATAGCATTCGGGTTTGGAATAAAAACGCGTGTTGATGACGCAAAACTCGATCGCTGTGGCAAAAATCAGGGATTACAATGATGGCATATTTTTGAGCGGCGCTTTCGTGCAAAATTTCATTTGAAATATAAACATTTTCCCCCCACAGTCCTAAAAAATGCAGGAATTTCATCGCAGACCCTAAAGTGCCCATGTGAATGAGAGAAAAAAATAATTGTATTTGTATATGTGTGAATGAGAGGGTGAATTTTTGTTTGATCAACATAATAGAGGTTTGAAAAAAAATCAAAAATACATTTATTTGACATGTCATACAGTAAACTCATTCTCGAATGACGTTTCAAGCAAACGTTGGCTCTTCCTCAGATGTTTACTAGAAATATGTTAACAAACATGTTATTGAAGTGCTATTTTTATAAGAAAAATTAGGATTTATTTTTAATTTTTTGCACCTCTTGTTAGACATATCATGTCATTTTCATGTACGGATATGGAACATAACAAAAAAAAAAATCATTATTCCGTTGAAAAATGGCACCACAATAACATGTAAGTTTAACACATATTTGTGGTTAGCATCTGCAAAGATGCAATGAATAAGCAATGGGAAAGGCTTCGGCCTCCCGGGAACCTTCTGCAGGTTAAGCAGTATGGATAAAAAAATGGAATATATAAAATAGTTAACCTGTGCAAACAGTCACCTCAGGACCTGCTACCTTTATGTCAATATTATGTTGATCTATCTACAGATTTGCCATCTTTTCATTCTGCCCGCGGCTCCATTCCTGACAGGCAGGCAGCACGCAAGCGTCAACCCGAAACTCCCAAAACCAAGATAAATGACGGCGTTTTCCCCCCGAAAATGATGAACCGTCTATTTTAAAGCTGCGCGGATGCGAGCCTGGCGCGCCCTCAGGCCTCGGCTGCTCTGGAATTGGAGGCCGATTATGACAAAGAGGGGAGTTCGGCTCCCGGCTGGTTTTTCGCCCCGACGGCCCCCTCCGCCCGCCGAGTCGTCTCCGCGGCGATTACATCACCTCGCGTCCGACTCGACATCCGAAGCGCGTCACGTGTTCCCGTCTGCGTAATTCGTCTCGGCTTGCGAAGACGGAAGGTCTCGCTGTAAAACACCCCGGAGAGGAGGAAGAGAGGCGTTCTCAGAGAAAGGGTCGAGCGAGTTGACGTGCGCTATTCGTCGCCTCCGGCGTTCAGCGGCGAGATTTGACCCCTCTTCCTCCCCGGACTCGATTTTGGATTTCATTTATTTCTTCGGTGCGTGTTTTGTCGTTATTTAACAAGCGCTTTCTTTCTTCTCCGAGAACTTTCAAGGCCATTCTGGCTCAGAGACATTGTTTACTTAAAACTTCGTTTTCGTTTCTCCTTTGTCCTCTACGGTGCCTGTTGATTCATTGCACCACCAGGAGAGATCTCCTCCATTCACCAACTCCTCGGGCGATTTTTTTTTTCCCCCCAACAGCAGATGTTACTGTTTTTAGATTCTTTACTTCCCATTAGTGCTGGACACCCCTCACCTCGCTAAAGCCTGGTTTTAAAAAACAGTAGCGATATGTTTGTATTATTCTCTCCACAGATTCCATTTAAGGATATGATAGGTACTGTTGCATCATGTGAGCTATTAGCATTTAGCTGTTAGCACTACTGGTGGGATTTGTTCAAGAGTTTCCTCGCCGCTGTTGCTAAGCGCTAGCTCCTGGGTATATGTAGATCATCTCAAAGAATGGCGTTCCAGACCACAGTGGCCTTTTATGAATACAAAAGCTACTATTGTATCATATGACCTATTAGCAATTAGCTGTTAGCACTATTGCTCTCTGCCGGGATCTGTTCAAGAGTTTCCTCGCCGCTAAGCGCTAGCTCCTGAGGGAATGTTGGGTTTATATTGATCATCTCAAAGAGTGGACATTTTTGTGAATCTGACATTTATTATTGTAGCATTCGCGTTCCAGACCACAGCGGCCTTTTATGAATACAAAAGCTACTATTGTATCATGTGACCTATTAGCATTTAGCTGTTAGCACTACCCCACTCTGCTGGGATCTATTCAAGAGCTTCCTCGCCACTAAGCGCTAGCTCCTGGGGGAATGTTGGGTTTCCGTACATCGTCACAAAGAGTATCCGTTTGGTGAATCTGACATTTATTATTGCAGCATTCGACCTATTAGCATTTAGCTGTTAGCAATACTACTATCTTTAGTATGACATCATTGTGCCGGTCTCAAACCCTCACTCCATCTGTCACATTCTTGCCTTCATTCTCTCTCCTGTTCGAGGCAGATGGCCGTCCATATTGTTCCATTTCCTCGCCGCTCTCGCTAAACGCTAGCTAGTGGGGGAATGTTGGGTTACTGTGGCAGTCCAGACCACAGCGTCCTTTTATGCAAATGACAGCTACTATTACATCAAGTAGGCTGTTAGCATTTAGCGCTAAATCCTGGGGGAATGTTGGGTTTCCGTTCTGACTTATTCTTCGGAATCCGCAACTTTTCGTGTTTATTGGAGAGCTTTCCATGTTTGCAAAATGACAAATAACCACATGAACTGCTCAGCAGCCGGAGGGGGACGCTCCAAATGGCGGCGTATTTGTTTCCGCGATCCTCACCAAACACCAGCGAGGCCTGTAAGTCCAACTGCAAAGCCGGGGTACTTGAATACAACATCGACGACGGCGATTACATTGGTAGGTTTGCGTCAGTCGGACAAATAGCTCAACAATGGCTGACGGTTACTTATTGGTTCATCATCCGAATGGCCTTCACTGCTCACGAGGATGTGGGGTCGCCGGATCCAATCCCAGCTGGACAAGAGGCGGAGCTGACCTGTAAGTCACTGGGTCTCATATAGAGACAAATAGTCTCCCATTCACTCCCATTCATGCCAATTGGACATTTTTTTTTTTTTTCCTTTTTTTAAATGTTTTTTTAGTTTGAAATTAGTTATCAGTTAAGTGGTTCTCGGACCAAAGAGCGCAGATAACTTGGAGAGCTCATGCAGGTAGAATGCAGTGACGTGCAGTCAGGGGAGGCAGGGGAGGCTGTGCCTCACTTACCAATCTAAAATGAAAAAAGAATTATATTGATCAGTGATTTGAACTAATAAGGTATTTTTCATTTAACTTCACAAATTTAGATTGTTTTTTATTCAAAATCACGGGATTTTCACATTTACTTTTCAAATACTGAGAAATGAGGCTGCGGACTATTGAGCCTCAGTGTAGATTGTGCTGACTTCTAGCATGCTAACCGCTGCACTAAGACCGTATTGCTGTCTCTCTGTATGTCACTGTTAAAATGTTTCAACACATTTGCTTTATGATCTGCATTTCCAATGTTTTTTTTTTTTGTAAACAACTGTAGTTTCATGTGCTGAGAAATAAAACAACTGTGAAGAGCCACTAAGTGAGGCACGCAGTTCTCCTGCCTCACCAGCCATCAACCTCACTGCACGTCACTGGGAGAACGTGATCTCCATACAGACGGTTCAACCCCGTCCCTGGTGGTCGGGTGTTAAATAGCGGTTGAAGGGGAAGCCTGTTGATGTAAGTCAGTACGAAAAAATCAATCAGTCAGCGCGACGTTTCCCCTGTGTCATGCAAATGGCACTAGCTAGTATTATGGGATGCCGTCCACAGGTCTCTTTTGAAGGAGGTGGACGGTACCCAGCTGCTGGACAGAAATGACGGAATTAATGAGAACTTTTATACTTTCAAAGGGCTATTCTTCTCCCGTCTTGGCGGCGCATGCGTGTCCGAATTCACTCGGTGACACGCGAAGCGTAAAATAAGCGTGCAAAAATGTGGAGATTTTAGAGTTTTTCGCCGGCGCGCGGGGAAGAAAAGGGCGCCTTCTTCCGCCAATGAACAGATGGTTCATTAGAAAATCACTGGTTTTCGAGGAGCACGCTTCGCGGGCTGAGGCTGCGGCGCTTCTCCCTGCTGCCATAAAAGAAGTTTGACTTTGGATGTGAGGAGGAAGGGGGGGGTTGACAGGAAGCAGGCGTCACCGTGTGAAAGGTCAGCCTTCCGGCGTCACTTGAAAGTCGGCGTCCGTAATGAGACCATCGCCGCCGAATAATATCTGGACATTTTCTCAGAACTATTCGTCGTCTTATCTTTTTCCTTATTTTTTTTTATCTTTATCCACATCTTATGTTCCGTGCCTCTCCCATCTGGACAAGTTTCAGTTTCCATAGCAACCCTTTTTTTTTTTTGTCTTCAGCTGCACAAAAGCTCAGAGTTGGGGAGGGAAAAAAAAAAAAAAAAAAATGCCGTGATCTCACCGGAGATTATTCTATAGGGTTGCCTTTGCCACCTCTGATATAATAATTCCTTACTTTTACTGACGGCGATGTTGCCGTATAATACACATGCGGTTCTGTTTAGGTTACAAATAGGCAGTATTTCCTGAGAAGATGAAGAGAAAGATGGGTCTTGTATTTCCAGATGGATGAAATCTGCATTGTCATCTTGTCGATTCATTTTTTTTAAAAACAATCATCTAACGGTTGTGATTTTTCAAGCCTATTAGCTTGCAGCGCTCGAATCGCTCGGAATGGGTATCAAGGCCACTCGAATGTGTTTCGGAGCCGCAACGCAGACAAAAGTCCACACAGGGAACTCACCGGGTGAAAACACTGTCGGTTCAGAGTCGCAGCTCACACTTGACGGAGTTCAAAATTCAATGAGGCGCCGCTGACAAAGCTGTTGAATAATAACTCTTTGACCTGCGAGCATGGGTGCGTATGCAGATGAGATGCTGATTTCCCGTCGCCGCCGGCAACATTCAAAAAGCAGAGCGTTATTATCCTGCGACGGGGAAGAGACCGCTGGCTCGTAAACACGAATAAAAAGACGACGCTCGTCGTATCGTTTTATGCGGAGTCGGCTCGTCTGTCAGACCTTGACGATTTGCGAGGATTCAAAACTCTTGCTGAAAAAATTATGAACAAAATTATTAGCAGACGGAACAGCGCCAAAAGCCTTCGCTGCTGAGCCAATCACTGGACAGGATTTCTTATCGGGAAAAAAAAAAAATATGAACAATATTATTCGCAGACGGAACGCCATCAAAAGCCTTCGCTGCTGAGCCAATCACTGGACAGGATTGAACCGGGAAAAAAAAAATAAAATTATTAACAATATTATTAGCAGACGGAACGCCACCAAGAGCCTTCGCTGCTGAGCCAATCACTGGACAGGATTGAACCGGGAAAAAAAAAATAAAATTATTAACAATATTATTAGCAGACGGAACGCCACCAAGAGCCTTCGCTGCTGAGCCAATCACTGGACAGGATTGAACCGGGAAAAAAAAAATAAAATTATTAACAATATTATTAGCAGACGGAACGCCACCAAGAGCCTTCGCTGCTGAGCCAATCACTGGACAGGATTGAACCGGGAAAAAAAAAATAAAATTATTAACAATATTATTAGCAGACGGAACGCCACCAAGAGCCTTCGCTGCTGAGCCAATCACTGAACAGGATTTTTTACCAGGAAAAAAAAAAAATATATGAACAATATTTTTAGCAGACGGAACGCCATCAAAAGCCTTCGCTGCTGAGCCAATCAATGGACAGGATTGAGCCGGGAAAAAAAAAAAAAAAAAATGGATTTTATGTTTTACAATTATCACCCAAATAAACTGGAAAAGAGCGAAGGATGAAGTTTCCAGCGGCGGGAGGAGCCTCCAGGAAGTGCCTTCCAGGAAGCTGCTTCAGGGCGCTTCCGCTCAGCATCCCAGCATCTCGGAGATAGCGGCGTACGGCTTCCTAAAACCTTGCAGCGCGCATCAAAAGTGACGTGAGCCATGATGCCGCCTCTTCCCTGCTAACACGAGCGCTCTTGTTTATGCCGGGAGCGGGAATCCCGACTTGAGCTCCATCACCTACTACTCCTGGGAAACCGGCTATTTGCATGAATTGTATTCGCATCCACCGGGTTCTTGTTAAAAGTAAATGCGACGATGATGTCGCGAGACGATTACGGCGTCGCTCGGCGAGTAATTATTACGGGAAATTATCATCACATTACCCTTACTGTAGGGCTACTATCAAATGAAATGATATTAGAATTAGTTTATTAAAGAGTACAATTAAACCGCAGCAAGAGGGAGAATAAGGACAACAAAAGTCGACTAGAGTAGTCTGCAGATAGCAGGACGTACACTTCTTTTGGAAATATGTCAGTCCGGGGTCGTCGTCCATGTAACTTTTATTGCTGGCCGACAATTAAAAACTGTCGGACATCTGCGTCGTGGCCCCGCAGAGGTATAACTTCAGAGATTTACCGTCGCATCTGGTTCGGCCCCCTCCTGCAGGAACTGAAAATTATTTTTGACGTTTTTGAGTTTGTTTGTTTCCTTTACGTAATGGTCAAAAACTAACCAGAGCAGCACGGTAAAAAGGGGTCGGGATTCTAGGAAAACATTGGTTTTTATCAGATTTTACGGTCATAGCGAGTGATTGCAAACTCCCAGCTGCATATTTTGGAAACCTGCTCAAATCTTCATCGGCACGTTTCTTTATAAAAGTTTTGATTTTAATGCCTCTCCCGCGCGACCGAGAACATTCCGTGAACCCGTTTATCCCTGTCAACCGGGAGACTCAATTATGGCTTACCAAAGGTCCGTGTAAACAGATTAACCTCAGCATTGTGAGGCCCGCGGGCAGGTATTTCTGGTAGCGTCGGACGGCGGCGGTGAATTCATCACGCCGCGTCAGCCGCCCGGTGAGGAAACGAAAGGTTGAGGTGAGAAGCGGCCTTTTCATCGCGGCTGTGACCTTCACAACGAACTGACGGAGCCGACGCGGGCAATCGCTTACGCGTGACAGTTCGAGTCTATCCATTCATCAGGGGGCCGTTCGTAAAAAAAAAAAAAAAAAAAAAAATCGTAATTAGCCGAGCGACCGAAAATAAACCGACTTTTAGGGAGCGCCCTAAAACGCGCCGTCCTCCGAACAAGCGCTCCGACGTGTTTGTTCGCATCGCAAAAAATCTCCAAAACGAGCCTCGGTCCACTGGAGTGATAATATCAACCGCGGCGATGATTCTCCTGCGTGAAAAGTAATTGTACATTTATATATATAATCCCTTCCCTGGGTAATGGATTCAAATTGATTGAGTTTTGGCTGTGGGCTGACTGAAAATGAATCTGTTGACATTCACCGGGGATTCGCGGCGTTCGCAGTCAATGATTTAATGAAGAAAACTAATCAAAGGGCGACGCCAGATGCAGCGGCGAGGGCCGCTTCGCGCCGCCACGGCGAGAACTTAACCGTCGTTAAGGTCAGAATTTGACGGAGCGGCCGGGGAAAGAGCCGACACGTGACCCCATTGTTTAGCCGCGATCGAGAACCCACCGCCTTGTTTGGTTTCCCATGGCAACCGGAGACCTCGCGGGGTCGCAATCGGAGGTGCGGATCGATCGCGGCCAGAGTGAGTCCGCTCGTTGAATTAAACCCACGGCGAAGGCGGCTTGTGCTCATCTTGCCGCCGAATGCGCCGCCGCGTGCTCAAAGGTAAAAGTCGCCTTGTTATAAAAAAAATAAAAATAAAACAGGAGCAACACGGGGTTGGAAGGATAAAAAAAAAGGAAGGGATGCTCGTGAAAATAGGTGGGAAAAAAAAACGGCATCTACCAGACGATCGCGCTCAGACGCGGGTCTGAGCTGCAGCATCGGTGCCTCATCTGTCCCGTGGAAAAAACAGGGCAGCGAAACATAACCCCCGGCCCCTGGAACATCTCGCCGTGTCGCCCCCCAGGAGGCCGCGGAGGCTGGTTGCCACGGCGACCTCCTGATCCCGGGATGTCACTACTCGGAGCATATTAGCCTCCGGACTGCGGCGCGAGCCTGAAGAGGCTGGAGGTTTGTTTTTTTTTTTCTTTTTTTTTTCCCGTTAGTCGCAGGGTGTGTAGGGGAGCGAGTGATAGATGGCATCCCATAATGTGTCTTGAGGGTAGAGAGGAGGTGAAAAAAAAAGATGGAAAGAGAGCAGGAGAGGCGATAGGGTAGCGGGGAGTTGGGGTTGCGGAAAAGAGCGCCTGAATTCCGCATTATTATTTTTTATTTTTATTTTTATTATTATTATTATCATCATTTGAGGATTTTTGTGGCAATAAAATTACACAGAGGGAATAAAATCTTAAATTTGAAAAAAAAACAACTGGATTCATAACAGCTGGATTAGGGAATCATTTATTTCTAATTCAATTGTATTTGTTAATTTAGATTTCTTTGCTCTCCAACACCCCCATTCACATATGTGCAATATTTATATTTATATTATATTTATACATTCTCCGGGACATGTAACTTTTTATTATTTAATTTTTACTACCCACATCTCCTATTTTCTCCTATTTATTTAATATCTGTATATTTTTGCTCTCTACTGTCTATATTGTTCACAGTCTCTTTATTTGTATCTTTCTAATTCTTTCTATCATTACAATTCTCCCACTTTTCTGCTGCGTCTATCTTATATCATCTTAACGTTGAAATTGTCAGATTTATATGTCATGTTTGTTCTTTCTTTACTCTGGTTTGATTCTCTATCGAGCTGCTGATGTTAGAAGTGCAGGGTTAAAGGTTTATGCCAAGCCTTTTTATTTATTTTAGCAAGCGAGGAGGTCTCCGGTTGGATCCCGAAAGTCCTTGGATGTTCTGAAAGGTACTTTTAAACTATTATTATTCTGAATAAAGGGCTTTTTGAGTAAACGAACAGAGGACAAAGTCGTCCCCCCCCCACCCGCCCCCTCCCAAATAAAAAAAAAAACAACTGGTATTTTGTGTTTACTTCTGGCAAACGGGGTAAAAGTAGGCAGCCCTGCTTCTCCATGTTGATAAATAAAGCATGTGGAACTTTTATTTATGTATTTCCTTCTCTCCCTTTGAGCTCCTCACCATCTGGGTTAATTTCCACAGTAAAGACATCAGAGGGGGTTTGGGACGCCTCATTTCATCTGCGGCAGCGGGAGAAGGCGAAAACATCCCATGATCCTCGAGGATGAAGCAGACTAACAAAACATTCGCGCAAATAAAGCAGCCCTGGCATTTTGTACCACTTCAATCCATCATCCAATCAGAACTCTCCTCTCTAACCCCACCCGAAAAAATAATAAAAAAAAAATCTCCAAAAATCACTGCAGTGCATCCCAGAATGAGGACATGTTCCAGGATTCGGGATGAAGATTCCCAGGCCGTTTGTTTGAATCATCTCAGCTCCCTCCCTCCCCCGACGCGCCGCTTAATTGAAAGAGTCACGTTTATTTCTCTCCATGTTGCATTTATTTGATTGTAATTATAATTTCGCAAACAGGGCTCTCTTTGTTTATTTCCCCTTCCCGGTCAGCTGTTATCCAGAGGATCTTAATGGGCTCCTGGGCTCCCGGGGAATCGGCCCGTGGCCTAATTCTAATCATTTTCATCTCTGCTCGCGCACCGGCGTGCCAGGCAGCGAGCCCGTCGCTATCTCCTGTTAGATCACCCTCTGCTTCCCCCTCCGCCCGTGAACCGCCGCCGCCGCCGCCGCCGCCGCCGCCACCCAATGAAAGTCCCGCATCACTGACTTCTGCAAATTCGGCGGCATCTGGCTTTCGGGGGTGTTCAAAGATGCAGTTTGGTCGTCTCGATGTTAATAAGGAGAAATAAAGCAGCGGACCGATCCACATGATCGCCGCTACGATTGGACAAAACATCTCGGGGAAAACGTCCCAAGGGTAACAAAAAAAAAAAAAAAGAAAAAAAAAAAAAAAACGCCCGATCTGGCAGATGGCCTGTCCGGCACGGCTCCAAGAAAACTTGCCGGCCCAGAAAGTTATAAGAAAAAAAAATAAAAATGCTCTTTTGAGTCGGACCGGAGTCTGATGTTCTGAGCGTCCACGTTCTCGGGCTTCCAATCAAAGACGACCTCGAGTACTTGGAGGAAAAAGAAAGACGGGAAAAAGAAAGACGCGCAGATGCGGATTTTCCAGATCAAAACACGACACAAGCTAAATAAAATAGATAAAATGAAATACACGCACGTTGCTTTTGGGGGGGGGGGGGGGGGTCACTGCTAAACACTGCAACCCGGCAAAGCGGAGGTCATGTGACGCGGATCACATGACATCACATGGGGTGGAAAGGGGAAATAGTTAGCGTAGCGTTTTGCTGCGTATCGCACAAAACTGATGCAGGACGTGCAAAACAGACCATTTTGAAGAAGTTGACGCGATGTGTGTCTCGAGAAGCAGATCACACGGCACAAGTCATGTGATGCAGATCATGTGACACGGATCACATGACGTCCCTCTAAGAATGACGAAAGAGACGTCAATGTTTTTTTAACCAGTGGAATTGAGAAATAGAAATGTTCCGTAAATTTCCAGGAAGAGAAAAGTTGACGGCAAGGACGATACATGTTTGTGCTTCAGAGAGAAAAAGCAATGTGTTGTCTTTTGTGTTATGAGGCGGCGTCGGTTGTCAAAGAGTACAATCTACGTTTTGACACCAAACGCGGCGCTAAGTATGCCAAAGATAGCCTTCAAGAAAATGAATAAATTGTCCGTGAATTAAAAGCCGAGCTCCAATGGCGGCAGAATGTGAAAGCAGTGAAAGCTAGCTTTGTAATAGAGCAACTGGTAAACATTTTTTTTTACATCTATGTAAATGTATATGTAACATTTTGAAAGATTGATAAATTATGAAATAAGTTATATAATGATACAATATATAATATGATATATGTATTTAATTTTTATAATGACATAATTCTTATTAATAAATTATGAACGTAAAAAAATGAAAATAAGTAATTTAACAGTAAGGACTGGTTATATTTATTTTATATTACATTTGGTTACATTTATTTACATTTCTAGTGTTACCTTAGAGGGAAACCATTATGCTGATTTTGGAAAAAATGAGTTTTCACAATTAGCATTTAGCACGCATTTACCATATTTCGGGTTTCCCTCACCTTTCGCACGGCTCAATACGGGTCGACAGCTGACCTTTAGCGGGAGAACGAGAGGCCGGTAACTGCGAGCACCCACTCACACGTACCCACCGCCGACAAACACCCCGGTACGAGCATCCTTCTAAGGTCAGAACCCGGAGCGGTCGATAAGAGCGCTGAGCTTTTGTGATCGCCGATATTCTGACGCGACGGACACAAACAAGAGGAGGAGAGCATCCGGAGACCGAAATACGGCTTCCAGACTTCGCCTCCGTCGTTTTCGTCGTGTCGAGAAAGGCGAGAACAAAGGGAGGGGCATTTACATCCTCGGCGTGCGTGCACGTAAACACACACACACACACACACACACATGGAAAGGTGCACCGAAAATCCTGCCGAGGGGAACATTAAGTCATACAAACACCTTGAGCGTCAGCCTTGGCTGCGAAAGGCCAGAAGATGGATGGTCTTTATCTTGGGCTGCCGAGGCAGTGATGAATGACCAGATAATTTTCAGGCCACACACACACACACACACACACACACACACACATCTGTATGAACTTCTGACATACTTGCAAAAACACACTATAAAAAGAACATAAATTTAAACAGAGTGTATTTGTGCGGACCCAGAGAAGGACACATACACATGCATGCCCACACACACACATACACACAAGTTGCCTCAGCTTCACACACCGCCGGCGGTGATTTATCTGTGTTTCCACCTCACACTCAGACGATACCGACAAGTCGTCTCTCAGGCCGGCGGCGGCGGCTCGGCGTCCCTTCTCTGCCCGCCGCCGACTGACGAGATCCATTGATGAAAACCGGACTGATGGAGATATCGGTTCAATAATAGAGGAGAAAAAAAAAAAGATGGATGACGACGGCGGCTTTATTTTCCCCCTGAAGACGACGCGGGAGAAGATTTATAGGAAAAAGTATGAGCACATAGAAGGCTTCCTTGCACTTCATTAGAGGGAAAAACAAATTTTTGTTTATTTATTTCCCCGGGTATTAATCCCCGGCCGTTATTACTCTCCCGGTCGAGTTGGAGGCGCACGCCGCCGCGTCAATAAGCCATTACGGCGTCCGCGGGAAAATGGAACAATTACCGCAGAACAACAATGACATCATTAAGAAAAAACGAGGAAGTTGAGGTTTTCACTCACACAAGGCCTCAACCGCTCGCCCGCTGCATTCCGCATGCTTAGCATTGTAGCGCAACGGTTAGCAGGGATTAGCAGCAGTTAGCAGCGGTTAGCTTAGCATGTTTTACCCGGGTTTTGTCCCACAGTCAAAAACCATGCAGGAGGTTCATTGGAGACCATAAAATACGGAAATACAAAAACGCGCAAATGAACGAGTGACTGGTTGCATGTCTGCATGATGAGTATTTAATTAATATGCGTTTTATTTCATTTGGTTCATTTCTAAAATGGAATTTTAATTTTGAAAATGATGATGCTTTTGTAACATTTAAATAAAACGTGTTAAAATACTTTTGTCGCTCTTTCTGCACAGCACACAGACGGCATTTTCGGTTTGCGTCTAACGGATTTTTTTAAGTTCTGCTTTTTTTGTTTTTTTTAGACAAATAGACAATGAGTATTTTGCCAAAAAGTATGTCTTTTTTTTCGGAGTTCAGGATGTTTTGTCCCATACAGAAATGTCATTTTTGCAATCTCTGCAATTGTTCATTGATTTAAAAATAAGATATTTTTTTATATATAGCATAAAGGAAAAAAAAAGGAAAAAAAATCAAAAATTCTTTTTGTGTTTTCTTTGTTGGTCCAAATGGCTCTCAACCCCAGATTTAGGAAACTACATTGATTTCCCACATGGAGCAAACACCAGGCTCAGAATCCTCCGTGCAGACAAAACCTCTTACTGGGTTTATTTTCGGAATTCAAACCTCCACATCTGGATTTTCCTTCCAGGTGTTTAAGCTCAAACCCTGGTTCCATATATTACACAGGAATAGCAGTATAACAACACAGCCCTGCTATAAATCACGGCAATTACAATGTCCGGCTTTATCGATTCTTCTCATTTTTTCCTTCGTCCTCCTGTCCTGACCTCCAACGACCTTTCCTCCCGCTTCGCCGGCGCCCCCTCCAGCGCAACCCTCCGTCCCCCAGGACGCCGTTATTCCAACCGCCACGAAAAAAAATAGCGCGACCATTTCGGGATTTCATTAAAAAGCATCCATTTAGCGGGAAAAAGGGGGTCGACGGACAAAATACGCCTTTGAACGACATCAGTCCGCTGTATTTCCCAACGAGGCGAGACCAGCCGAGGGTGTGAATTATAAAGAAATAAAAATAAAAGTCGGCGATTAATCTCCCCATGAGGATTTTAGGCATCCGCGAGCACAAATATTAAATTTTCTGCGTCTCGTGACGGTGAGAGTTTAACCGGCCGACGGCAGCTCCGCTCTATGATGGAAAGTTGCGGCGTTGAAGGACGAGGAGTTGGAATTAAAATGTGACGCGTTCCTTGTTTTTCTTCCCCGTCGGCTGTTGTGAATCAGAAACTTTCCGCCTGATCGCCGGCGGAGGATGAGGTATCGATCACCGCCCGCGTGAATAATTTTTTTATTCTAAAATTATTTCTAATTTAAATTATTTCTTCTTAAACTTTATGAAAACTTGCAGCCCGGCTTTATTTATTCGTCGTCATCCGTTTTTTTTAATTCATTTTGGCTTTGGTAAATGTGTTTCCTAATCACCCGAGACCCGTTTATCGCCCAATGACAGTCGGGATAATATAACGGCCGGATGAATAAATGAAGGATTGTTTCGTAATAAAGAAAAATGCACATTCAGACCCGGGAAACGGCCGCTGGTTAGCAGGCGGCAACTACTAACTCACTGTGAGTGGCGGGTGAGGAGGAATCGCAGAAAAAAGGGGGATTTGACGGTTTTAAGCGGAAACAGCAGGAGCCGAGGTGGCCGAGACGCCACGATGGCGGACGGCGGTTAATCGTATCGGCCCGTAGAGATCTGTCTGTGCGTGTGTGTGTGTGTGTGTGTGTGTGATATCCCTCCAACCCTCCTTCCATCTCCTTCATCCATCCCTCCATCCCATCACCCCCCTTCACCAGGGGGACGGATATGCAAGAAATGAGGGAGGGATTTGTTTGTGTTCGTTCGACAGGGGTTTCTGGGAAAAAAAGTTCAAATAAATACATTTTACTTGATTATTTTTTATTATCCGGCAATGTTTTTCTTTTTATCATCATTTCCTGCTATTTAGTTTATTTACTTCAATGAATTTGTCGAAAACTACCTTTACTTTTGACTTTCCCCAACTCTGATATCTTATATCACATTCTGACAGTGTGTTTATGTATGTATGTATGTGTGTGTGTGTGTGTGTGTGTGTGTAAATGGGAGGAGGGCGCAAATTACTGTATATTCATATTTGTGCATATGGTTGTGTGTGTCTGTCAGTATGTGGCTCGTGTTCGGATAACCCCTCCTTCAGTGTGTGTGTGTGTGTGTGTGTGTGTGTGTGTGTGTGTGTGTGTGTGTGTGCGTGGTTGTTTATCAGCAGCCTGTCACCGGTCTCAGGGTGATGGAGACTCCCGATCTGTAACAGGTGGATACGCACGGGTGCGCAGAAAACACACACACACACACACACACACACACACACACACACACACACACACACACACACACACACACACACACACACACAGACACACACACGTTGCAGAATGCAAAACAGCTCCGCCTGCAGCTGTCAGTTTAAAGCTCTTTACTGATGCCAGGATCTGTCTGTGTGTGTGTGTGTGTGTGTGTGTGTGTGTGTGTGTGTGTGTGTGTGTGTGCGTGTGTGATATCCTGGGTGAATGTTGAGATCCTTATGAGGAGCCGTCTACAATTTGTCCACCGCCGCTTGTGTGATTTATCCCGACGTTGCGGGGATAAATCATCAGGCCTCGTGGAATTGTGGAATCGGCCGAGGTTTGGCGTTAAGGCGCGAAAGATTTGCACATATGCCGGTGTTCGTGCACACACACACACACACACACACACACACACACACACACACGCTCGCCCACCCACCCAGGCCTAGTTAGCGTAATGGGACATCGGAGGGCCATCAGCTGTCTGGGAAGATAAACAGTAGTGACTGGAGGGCCTATTACTCGCAGCCACGCCTGGAGGAACTCGCTCCCGACGCTCGGTCACCGCCGAGCGTGCGGAGCTCGGACGCCGGGATGAAACCAGGAAGCCGCGTTCCGAAATGATGCCGGACCCTCAAGAACAATCGTTCTTCTTCTGGATAATTAGTTTGCGCATTTGAGGGCGTCTGCAGAGAGGTCACTCCCTCCTGCTGGGGAAGCAGATTTTCAGTTTCGCCACCTGAGGTGGAAAAAAACGGCGGGGGAGAAGCGTCGAGGAAAAAGCGTCGAGGAAAAAGCGTCGAGGAAAAAGCGTCGGCCGCTCGAGGAGCCGCTCGCGGAAAGTCGGATGTTTCCGACGCTGGTTCACACGTGAAGAACTTATTGCAGATGCATCTGCAAACATCAAGATCCCTTCCTACGGAAAGGAAGACAAGGAATATGAAAGCTGATCTGGACCAGGAGTTCATTTAGCGCATGTTTAAAATCTCATTTTTGCTGTTTCTACCGCTTACATGCTTTGTTTGGTAACTTCATCACGTTCGGTAATTTGCAAGAAATAAAAAAAATCATTCCCTCACAAACACACCCACGCTACAGGGCTTTTGTGCTGAATATTCCTGGATTGTTTTTTTTTTTTTTTTTTTTTTTGCAGCATCAGCACCATTATACGCTTCCAATGCAGAGCAAATGGCTGTAATTATCGCGGCCGAACGCCAGGAAATGACCGGCGAGTCGGTTCACTCGGGAGGCGGGGATGAGTTCGCTGCAACGCCGATCCTTTTCGGAAGAACCCGAGACGGCGAACAATCCAATAAGGCGGAGGAAATCGGCAAGAAGTCCAATAACCCGCTTCGAAAAAAGAGGATGTCTGGCGGCGTGGTCGGCAAATCCATCAAGGGGCAGGAGGGAAGTTTCAAAGTTGCTTGCGGGGAAATGAATTCGGGACGTGTGCCGAGGAGTTTGGAGCACACACGGCTGCAGTTGGCTGCTCAAAGACGGCAAAAATTAATGATTTTTTAATTTAAAAAAAAATATTAAAAAAAAAATCACAAAAAAAAAATATATATATGAAAAAAATTTTCATAAAAAAAAAATTATAAATTTTTTTTTAATATTTTTTTTTTTCCAGCTGTTTAATGCAATTCAGAAGCGCTACACGTCCTACCTTTTGGGGAAGATCCCTTCATATCGACGGGCCTTGCGATCGATTTTAACGCGGAAATGCCGCTCGACAGACACGAGGTGTGATTTGTTGATTTGCGAAATGGCGCAACTGCAGGATAAACATTATAGATGATGAATAAGTAGCTATTTCTTTATTTTTTATTTATGTTTAATACAATCAGGGGGCACCGCAGCAGCTTTGTCTCCGTGTCCAGCCATCTATTAAAAGCAGTTCGTACGTTTGTCCAAGATTATAAATCGGGTCGGACGGCACGAAAAGACATTTTGGAGATATGAGGATTTTTTTGGACTGAAATAAATTATTCCTGCGGTGACAGTGTGTGGCTGCTATTGTCATCTCGCGGGTCTGCTTGCGTGTCATCGTGATAAAACACGGTCCCGGAGACACAGACGGTTCTGGCAGGTTTTTTTTTATATATCTGTCCGTCTGCAGACAGACTTCCTTTTTTTTTTTTTTTTTTTTCTGTTTTTTTTTCTTCCAGGTGTCGGACAGGAGCCGGAACTGATGGAGCGAATCGAAACCGCCACAGGTTGAAGGTGAGAAAGACAGGAAGTGATGTAACACCCAGGTCATGACGATGATGCTCTATTATTATATATGTGTGAGTGTGTGTATGTGTGTGTGTGTTGATAGAACTGCCAAATCTACCTTGAGTGGAAATCGTCTCTGCAGGACACACACCGGGCAAGTTAACAGCTTTTCTTTTAAAATCCTTCTTATATTTGTTTTTTTCTGTCTCACCTCTGGATTTAAAGACCCTTTTATTTACGTTATAATGGAACTTAGCTGAAAATGCTGTTCTACCTAAGAGGTAAATCAATAATACAGGACCGTCTGAAAATTACAATATTGTGATAAAGTTCTTTATCTTCCGTAATGCAATTAAAAGAACAAAAATTACTTTTTTGTGATGTTCCAATATTTCAAGATAGGATTTTTGAGTTTTCTTAAGATGTGAGCCATAATCAGCAATATTATAATAATAAAAGGCTTGCAATATTTCAGTTGATTTGTAATGAATCCAGAACGTATGACATTTTTGTTTTTGTAATTGCATTACAGAAGATAAAGAACTTTATCACAATATTCTAATTTTCTGAGAAAGTCCTGTATAGATGTAAAAGACAAAAAGCCCTCGCTTTGTTTACGAATAGACTTACGTTAAACGTTAGCGCTAGCTAGGCTAACCCCTATGCTTTCCATGATGCACCTCTCCATATTCCTCCAGCTCTCCCTCTCCATCGATGGCAACTTCACATCTTCTACCGATATTTCCGCCCGCATTTAGCGCTAAAAGGTAGTGTTTTAGTCATTGGTCTTAAAAAGCTGCGGTCCGCACTGGCCGTCCACGACAAGCGACTGCTTTTTCCGGCATAAATGAAATCCGACTTGACGAAAAACGATTTACGTGATCCCGAAAATGTCGGACAGCTGCCACAGTTTCAGCTCCCTGTGGATTAGAGATAGATATGTGAGATACGAATTATTTCCTCAAGGCCTGACCTTAAAAAGAAAAACAATTCCCTGTGATATTTATTGCCCCCCCCCCCCCCCCCCTTTGTCTCATCTTCGGATACAAATCGCTCTTCGCCTCTTTTTTTTTTTTTTTTTTTTTTTTCGCCTCGCCGTTTGGCGGCCGGATGCGGCGTGTCAGAGTTTGCTGTCTGTGTAAACTTGTGAGCGGGCGTTTCGGGGACGTCTCCTATCAGAGGCTGCTGCCAAAGGCAAACAGATTGAGGCTCGACTTTGTAAGAGGATTTGAGGGGAGATTCACACAGCATTTAGAATCGTCGCCAAACTTTTTCTCCCCCCCCCCCGAGTTTCTCCTCTGAGCAATTATCTTCCCACCCTGAAAGACACAAACGGCGCCTTCAAAACAAGTCAACGTTCGGGTTTAATGTCGATCGGGATTAAGATAGAGCGCCGCTGTCATCCCGTCAGGACGGAAGTTCACCCTTTAAAAAGCCCTAAACTCCGAGGACTTCCTGTTGGGCTGAAAGCTGCAGCGACCATGACGGTTCCAGACGTTTCCCGATTGGAGCCGCGAGCCTCCGAGGCTGGATGGCGAGCGTTAAAACTAATTTATCAACACGCAGTCAGGAGACATCGGGTTTTCTAGTGGAGGCGGTCGGTTGGCTACTAGACAGCCAATAGAAAGCTGTGATCATTTTAAAAGCCGTGTCTGCCTGAAAGCAAACCCACTTGTTTTTATTTAGCTGATTTTAATTTTTTTTTTTTTTTTTTTTTTATGTCATCGTGCTAATTTGGTTTCCTGCCTTGTTGGGAACTCAAAGAGACATTTACCTCGTGGCTAATAAACAATCAGCTCGGCTAGCTTCGGAAGCCATCCGAGGACGCGCCGGGGAAACGGCTCTTTGAATGCATCACTCCGGGACAAAGTCGTAATAATTGCTTTGTTGTTTGGCCTCCGAACTCGGACTCTCCAATCATTATCTGCAACAAATCCAACCGCCGAACGTGGCCCCCTTTCGCTCCCGTTAGCCACCGGCTATGACCACACTCCCGATTAAGAAAAGAACAACATTTTTTTTTTTACATTTCTGGCAAGACATGAAGTGTTTTGTCTTTATTTCGGCGCATCCCAGAGGAGCTAGCTGCTGCTCCCTGCTAATTAGCAATTGGAGCCGAACAGCATGGTTAGCATTCAAAGCTGGTTTACTGTCTAATCTGCAATACCAAGCCAAAGAAAGGATGCACAAGTTTCAAAACTAGCTTTTTATAGGAGTCCGGTAGCCGTGTTGTTACTGCACATCGTCACTAAATAAACATAATAAATCAGTGCAGCATCAGCGCCAGATTCCGGTATTTCACGAGCGATTGGAGCAGCAATCTATGGGATTCTCTTAACAGCAACAGACTCTGGTTACATACAAACTGCCGTAATTCCCGGATTATAAGCCACTACTTTTTCACACGCTTTGAACGCTGCGGTGTAAACGACAACACGGCGAATATATGGATTTTTTTTGGGCTTCATGCTGCCAAAAAAATTTTGCCTCGTCACATCGGACTACTGAAATTACCGTAAAAGTCTGAGTCCACTCAAGAAGAGGACTTGGATGGATGGATGGATGGATGGATTTTTCCTTGTGTTATATATTTTTAATCTTTTTCATCAGCCATATTTTAGGCACTGTTCAGGAGAAAGTATTATCTAATAAAAAGTAAAAAAAAAATGTTTCTCTGTAGATATCTCAGACAACTCGGACATCTGTGGCTTATAAATAAATGTGCTCTCCTATACATATACATATATATATACATATATGTGTGTGTAAATATATGTATATATTGTATATGTATATATATGCATATATGTATATGTATTTTTATGTATATATATGTATACATATAGAGATATATATATAAAAAACTAAATAAAATGTGTGTGTGTGTATATATATGTATATATATATACATATATATACATTTATTTAGTTATTTTTAGGCGGTGCTGCTTATATTCAGGTGCACTCAATAGTCCAGAAATTTCGGAATTCCGGCCTTTCACCTGCAGGGAGTTGCCGTGACAATAACAGGAAAAAAAGTCCCATGAAATATTTTTCGAGTGCCGTGAAATGTGCAAAATGAAGATCCGTGTCTGATGCGTTCCCGTAGTTTGACCACGTCAGGTTTGCGGATTTCCACTCGCCGAATCCGAAAGGGTCGACTTGGAAATTTCAAGGTGACTTTCCTCTTAATCCTTTATTTATTCGGGGCAGGTTCACCGAGAGGAAGCCGCTCTTTCCTCCAGAACGTTTTGATCACATTCACAGCCGGACGCCATTCAAGCACGGCCGTCATCCGCCCGGGCGCCGGGGGCCGCGCTCGGTCCGAGGCGCCGGCCGGTGACCGTTTTTCATCGCAGATCAAAAGCCGGCGGCTTATTTTATCGGGCGGCCGTTTCATTTATCAAAAGTTTTAATCCTAAGCGACATCTGAGAGCCGAGGGATTCACCGACAGCCTTGATGTTGAGACGTCCTAATAAATGCAAACGGATGGCGCCACGTGACGGCGAGGGTTCCAGATGGCGGACGACGGGGTTGGTATTTTTTTTGTAAATATAGTTTCTGTACAAATCATGTGAGAGAGAGACAAAAATTCGCTCACTCGTTCATCGAGGCACGCGTCGGCCGTGAATTAAAAAGACCGTTCGCCGTGTAACCGCAACATTAAGTATTGAATAGTTCCGCTCCATATATGCATTAGTCCAATTAAAATTCTCGACGGGGAAAGGCACGTCGCCTTCAAGTCTGTTTGAACAGATTCCGAACATCGACCTTCTATAACCGCGTGGATTTAGATTGACTGAGCGAGTGTATTTCGGGGGGGGGAGGGGGATGTTGCACCTTCGTGTCAAATTATTATACTCTTTGACTTGCATTCACCCAAAAGTGCATATTTTAAGATTCCGGTCTGTCAAAATATGAAGAAGAATGCGATAGCGTGTCCCGCTCAGACCGAGACGCGATGAAAAAGCAAGCGAAGGCGTATTTCATAATAAAACAGAATACCTTACAAGGCATGAAGGAATGCGGAATTTAAACAGAAAAACTCATTTCGAGTGTGTGTGTTTTAAAGAAGTGGATTCAAAACCAACGAGTTATTTAAAAGCAAAGTGTCCGGCGCTCCCGTCCCGGCCTCAGAAGCGACATTTAACTTTTTTGTGAGGTCTCAGACATGGTGGTCTGCAGCTCAGGAGACCCACAGGACTTCTTTGCTGTTCATCCTGTCCACTGCGTTGTTTTTAGGACATTGAATGAGTGTTGGATCAGAAATTTAGTGTGTTTTTACACACTAATTTTGTGTGGGACTCCAAATCCAGACCTCTAAGGGTTCATACATTTTATTTCCATGGATTATTTTTGTGTGATTTTTCTGCCGGCACGTTCAACGATGTAAAGAACATAGTATTCCATAAGAATATTTTATTCACTCAGATTCAGGATGTGTTATTTCAAGTGTTCCCTTTATTTTGTTTGAGCAGTGTATACAGACTGTCTCAGAAAATTAGAATATTTTGATAAAGTTCGTTATCTTCTGTGATGCAATTAAAAAACAAAAATTACTTTTTTGTGATATTCTAATACTTTGAGAAAGGATTTTTGAGTTTTCTCAAGATGTAAGCCATAATCAGCAATATTAAAATGATAAAAGGCTTGCAATATTTCTGTTGATTTTTAGTGAATCCAGAATGTATGACATTTTCGTTTTTTTGTAATTGCATTACAGAAGATAAAGAACTTTATCATAATATTCTAATTTTCTGAGACTGTCCTGTATTGTTAGCACTGTTCCTTCTTAGTGTGTATTCTATTCTAAAGTTGATCGATCACACTGATTGGACAAAAACTTGGACGTAATAAACGACAAGGTATGACTGGCTTCAGGGCCAGGAAATTCACCCATTCACTCTCTTATTCACACATACAACACAAAAATAATTTAAAAAAAGAAATCCCGTCAAGTATAATAATATGGCACAGTCTGCATTAGAAGCACGATCCCGACACTCACCATCGCAAAGTTAAAACTCTCGATTCAAGCACTCGTTTTAAGACTCGAGTACTTGTAGATTAACAGAAGTGCGCGCTTCATAAAATAGATAAATAAAAACATTTGAAGCAAAACAGCCAAATTGCATCACATATGCCTCGCGGATTGTCGAGAGACACTTTTTTTTTCTTTAAAATGCAGATTTCGAGCTTCCCGGCGTGTTCGGAGGCTGGGATTGAATCCGAGCCGTCTGGAGTTTCCACCCCATTATTCGCGGCATTGGCGGGAGACGAGGGCACGTCGGACAGTTTAATCATATCAACTTCATTATGAGGGATCTTTAGAGTATAATTACTTTGAAATATGGCGTTTGCCGCCTCCCTCGGACCTTTATCATCCGGAATCTTGGAATATTAATACATATGTCGGGGAAAAGTGGGTCAGTCCGGCTGTATTTCCGAGGTGCGGTCATATAAATACTCCCTTCATCAATATCCTGTTTGGCGGGTCTCCCGGAATACATCAGCTTTTTAGTGTCATGTTTTATCGCCATTATTTATTTTATATTTAATTTTTTTTTTTTTTCTTCCGGCCGTCAAAGACATCATTCCGGCAAGAAGCGAATGAGGCAAAGAGGAGCCATTAAAAGCTGAAAGCCCAAAATAAAATGCAGATTTTGAGCCATTAAGTCTTTCTTGCATAAGAAGGCTATAATCTGAGGCAGATTGCCATCATTAGCCGCTCCCGCCGAATCCTGGAGGACGACAGTGGATTAATTTGTTTACAACGGTCGGGAACAACTTATAGCGTTAAGCGCTATCGACGCTCAATAGCATCAATCAGAATCCTTTATTATCGTTGCGGTGTCAGCCTAAATATTCTCCGGGCTCGTTTGGAGAAACAGAATCGCCATGCGGAGACGCCTTGGAGGAGAGTTTAAACAGTAATCAGAGGAGCGTGGGGAAACTAATCACCTTTTTGATCATTATTTATCAATAGTGTAGCGTTTTAGTCGGGAAAAACACCCGGTTGACGGTAAAACGTCCGTTTAATTAGCAATAGCTACACAAGCCTGCAATACCTCCGTTCCTGCCAAATCCAGGTAAAAAACCCAGAATTCCTTGAACCCCCAAAAATCACATTCACAATCACAATCAAATTTGTTTGTTTGTTTTCCCTGTAATTAGTCCAAAGTTGATCCACTGGGAGGTATAATGCTCATGGACGCGCTCCCAAACGCAGCCGGCCAATGAATAGAGAGCGGCGGCGGCGAACCATTACGTCCAATGTCAATTAATCTGTCGCTAATCTTACATGAAAAAATGACCAGTTTGGAATTGACATCATTTTTTAAAAAAAAGGGAGGGTGGGAAAATGTGAATAACGTGGTGTGATTACTATGCAAAACAAAAACAAATATTAGTATTACCGCTACGGAGAGCCAAAGTACCATCATTTTCAGACTCTTTGGCACACCTGAGTACAAATCAAACCCACAAAATTGTGCAAAAAAAAAAAATTACAATTAGAGGCCGCATTGGTCTATAAGCCGCAAGTGTCCATTTGTAACATGAGATCTATACAGACAGATTTTTTTAACTTTGCATAAAATATGCAATGGAAATGCTATTTTCTGAATAGTGCCTGTAACATGCCTGGTAAAA
This sequence comes from Fistularia commersonii, assembly GCF_037954325.1. NCBI lineage: Eukaryota > Metazoa > Chordata > Actinopteri > Syngnathiformes > Fistulariidae > Fistularia > Fistularia commersonii. The sequence continues at coordinate 4,696,947 of NC_141307.1, forward strand.
AATAAATAAATAAAATAAAAAGATAAGTAAAAAATACAGTCGCCAACCAGAAAATATCATTGATCGCTATCTTAATCTTTATCTTGTGCACCAAAACCAATAACATCGTCTTCTTCAGTGTTCCTCTTTCACACACTCCCTCAGCCTCTATTTTGTCGTCGCTCTCCGACGACGAGGCTAAATATTTTGCCGCCATGAAACACGTCCAACCTGTAAAAATCCCTAAAACGCCAAAGATCTTTAGAACAAGCTAAACAATGCCCATCGTTTGACCTTCGCGATGACCGGCGGTGTAGCTTCGCCCTGTTGCCACGGTGACACGAACCAGAAGTTACCCCGCGAACATTCAGACGACACTCATCCGGGATGTGGCGCTTTTAGGACCTCGCATCCGGAATCCCGCCCTCCTCCGGCGGTGACACGGTTGCCACGGTGACGCGAAGTTACACCGCTTACCCGTTACTCATGACCCGCGGCTCGTCGCGTGACATTCGTTTCGCTCGGATGTTTCAACTCCACGCTACGTGTCGGATGGCAACCCAAATAACAGTGCATTTTGTACTAAACGTCCAAAGTGTAATAACTTTTTCATTTCATTTTGTAATAAACCCCCCCATCGAATTTTGGAATAAATTTTGCCGAATTATGTAATAAGTTATTATATATTGAGAAGACTATTACAAAATGCACTTGCAACTTTTTTTATTCTCTAGGAAATGTAATAACATGGTGCATTATGTAATAACAATTATAAAGCATAGTTTATTTGTTTGTTAATTGTATTTTATTTTACTTTAAAGTATTTGTAAAAGCTAGGCCTATTATTAGTATCACTATATTAGCCTAGTAGCAGTACTTAGCAATTACTATCAGTACACCTTTCAAAGGTTGCATTAACAAAGAATATTCTATAAATTCCATGTTATTACATTTCCTAGAGAATAAAAAAGTGCATTTTGTAATCATCCTCTCAAAATGTAATAACTTATTCAATAATGCGGCAAAATTTATTGCAAAATGCTTTGGGGCGGTTTATTACAAAATGCGGCTTTATTACAAAATGACAAAAAAAAAAATGTTATTACATTTTGGACGTTTATTACAAAATGCGTCTCGACATCCCCTCCGACGGATCCGCCTCCCACGTGCGCGACGCGGCCCTTTAAGGAATCAATGGGATTTGCGTTCCCTCCAAATAACATTAACCTTGTTCCACCCGGGGAACCTTAATCTCACACCTGCCTGACCCGTATTTTCAAGGAGCCGTTGAAAATCCTCCTCCTTTCACTCACACGAACATCCACCTTCTGCCTCACTCCCGCAAATGGCCGTCATGAGTCACGCAGTACATTTAAATGTTAAATACTAAGGTGGAGGTCATGAGCCATTTCCCACCACATTACCGGCTAATGGTTCATATCTTAATATCCTCGCCAATCTGCTCACATTCTCCTGGATGGAGATTAAGACTCCGGAGTTTGAGTAGCAAACATTGGAGCTGATTGATCGTCGGGCGCAAGCTGTTTTGTTGCCGCGCGCTAAATGGCTCTGCTGAGATTTTTCCAAATTTATTCATTTATTTTTCAGTTTTTGAAAAAAGACAAAAAAAAAAAAAGAGACGAAATGCTCTGACACTTGGGAGACAATGAGGAAAACTTCCGCCGCCGCCGCCGCCGCCGCGACAGACATAAACACACACAATCGACTGCATGGGAGATGATTAATTGAATTCGTGTCATTTGCATTTTTCAAAATTTCCAGCCTGCCTCAGCGAGGCAAAAACACTGTCAAGGCTTCTTGGCAAACATCAATGAAATGAATCTGATTATTAGTCGGGCGACATTGATGTTTTCATTTCAGTGACAAATCTGCTGGAAAGCCTGACAGACCAAACGCACAATTCCCTTTTTCAGCCCCCCCAACCCCTTCCCGTTACGCTCACCCTCGGATAACGCCAATAAATGAGACCGTTTTTTTTTTCTATCAGCACACATTCATGGTTATTTGCAGAAATGCGGTGTCGCATTTAAATGAGGGGTGTTTCCAAGTCGAGTAAGATGTTATTTACCGTATTTTTTGCGCTATAAGGCGCTCTTCCTTATATCCTTGCACCACTGACACCAACCGCTTCCCCTGCAAAGCCTCTTCCAACCTGTTCATCCTCCCGCGGCCCCTAAAACACTGGACTCTGACTGTGTAATATGTTACACTTTGCACTATTGCCATTTTTGTAGTTACAATGAAATCCATCATGCTGCTCCTGGATTATAAACTATATCCTATATACTGCGATACTTTTTGTGCCTTTAAATCCACTTTATTTTCTCACCTGCTATTGTATGTAATTACTCAATGACTGTTTTTGCAGTAAACTGTATAGAAAACTGCTGCAAGAAGATGCCTGAGGAAGGGAGAAGAAATGTGACGGTGACCATATTTAAGAAATAAGAAGATGTGCAGTATTGTTGTATCTGTAGAGGGATGGAGTTGATGACGGTGAAGTTATGGGAAAGAGTAGCGGAAACTAGACAGGGCAGAAGTCAGCATTTATATGCAAAGAAAGAGTACTATAGATGCAGTATTTGCTTTAAGAATGCTAATAGAGAAGTACGGAGAAGGTCAGAGGAAGCTGCATTGCGCTTTTGTAGACCTCAAAAAAGCATATGACAGGGTGCCAAGAGAGGAACTCTGGTATTGTATGAGGATGTCTGGAGTGGCAGAGAAGTATGTTAGACTGGTGCAGGACATGTATGCTCGCTGTGAGACTGGTGAGGTGTGCTGTAGGGGTAACAGAGAAGTTCAAGGTGGAGATGGGACTCCATCAGGAATCAGCTCTGAGCCCCTTCTTGTTTGCAGTGGTGATGGACAGGCTGACAGACGAGGTTAGACAAGAATCATCGCAGATGATATTGTGAATGTGTTTGGAATGGGTGGAGAAAAGTGGTGGGGGTTCCTATGAGATAGAAGAATATCAGCCAGAATGAAAGGAAAGGTGGACAAGAAAGCGGTGAGACCAGCGATGCTGTATGGCCTAGAAACAGTTCCGATGACAAAAAGACAGGAGGCAGAGCTGGAGGTCGCAGAGATGAAGATGTCGAGGTTCCCTTTGGGAGCGACCAGGATGGATGGGATTGGGAATGAGTCCATCAGAGGGACGGCACATGTTAGATGTTTTGGAGAGAAGGTCAGAGATGCCAGACTGAGATGGTTGGGTCACGTACAGAGGAGGGATAGGGAATATATTGAAGCTGCCAGAGAGGAGGTCTAGAGGAAGACCAAAGAGAAGATTTATGGATGTAGTGAGGGAGGATATGAAGGAAGTTGGTGTGAAAGAGGAGGATACAGAGATTAGGGTTAGATGGAGGAGATTGTTAATAGCTTTAATTCATTTTTCATAAAGGAAATAACAATAGTGGACGGCGACAGCACATAAAGATGATATTCCACCTGAGGTCGACACGAACTCTCCCATCAAGGCACCGATGTGAGTCAACGACCCGGCAGACGAGACCAAAATAAGACTCTTCTCCCGAATCATCTCGCAGCAGCGCCGTTGATGTCATAGCTTCTCCCACCATTAGTCTTATTATGAGCCATTAGCTTTTACGGCGCCCGGCGCAAAGGATTACGGGTGATATAAGAGCGCAAAAGGATCATCAGGTGCGTCCTTGGAAAATTCTCCGGCCCGGAGGCAGGAGGCGACGACTCTTAAAAAACCCACCGCGCGTCCCTCACCTTCCCGTGTCGTCACTCATAGACGAGTCATAATATTTGCATACGAATGTTTATCTTCATCTATCGACCAATTTCACCCCGACCGCACACCTGTCAATCACAGGGCGACAAAAGGAAACACACATCCGTCGTTCGACCCGGTCAGACTCGAAACCGCCGCGCCGATTTTATATCCGTCTTGATTTATTTATGTGAGAGGAGAGCGAGGGAGAGGGTGGGAGGCCACCGGCAACAGGAGGCCACATTTGAAGTGGAGGCCCCTGGAGGTCGGGGTCCCAGAGGCGCTGGCCCAGTTTGCCTGTGCTTGCTAGGCTCATTAAGCCAATCAGAATCCACGCATGTGTGTGTGTGTGTGTGTGTGTGTGTTGCGTCTCCTCCGCCACTCCGTCGTGGACGCGCTTGCCTGTGTGACTCCCCTCCCCGCTCCGAACGGGTTTCCTTTCCTCACGGTTCCCTACATTCGGCCAGCCGGCGGAGCCGTGGTTTATTTATCTTTGTTTAATCAATACCTCTTGAACTGTATCTTATTTGGATCCTCTCCAGCTGTCGCTCCTAATCTTTTAAACACTTAAAAAGCTCCGTCTGCTCCCTTTGAACCGCTTTTCACCGCCAGCCAAGCCGGAGATGCTAAAAACCGTAAGATTCCAAAAAACAACAGCCGTTCATCTGTGCGCTTACATTTGCCCATGTGTGTGTGTGTGTGTGTGTGTGTGTTTCCCAGCATGCTTTGACAGCCCCTCTCTAATGGATTGTGTCCTCAGTCATGAAAAGGTGAACGCAAGTCTGAGCGGAGTCTCGCTCCACAGTTTGTCACTACAAATCGGTGTGTTTGTGTCCTTGTGCGTGCGAGCGTCGCGTGTTGCCCGCTCGCGTGTTTGATGAATGGATTAGCGAGCTTCCCGCGCGCTATCGGTTTCCTTTCCGCCTCTGTGCCGAAAACAGAAAGGCGTTCGTTTTTTTTTTTTTTTTTTTTTTTTCGGGCCTGCCTTTTTGCTCCTGGTTGTTTGACTAAATGAAGTGTCTGCACGCTCTCGCTCGCACTGTGTTCTTAAAATACCGTCCCCAAAAATACCCGCGCTTATGCAGAGCCGAAGTAAAAAAAAAAAACAAAAAAAAAAAACCCTACAGCTTCATGCGTCCCCATCAAGTGGTATATTCAACAAATTATCTTTAATTAATAATAAACTGAAATTCTCAGCCGCGCCGGCACTCAATGACTCTTTCCCTTTGGGTGAGGCAGGCAGAGGAACCCGTTTCCTGCTAGCGATTAAGATTATTATGAAATCCGTTGCATATAAATTAATGAAAACAGATTTAAAAAAAATCTAATTTGATGAGGTTTAAAACCCAAATCTCTTGCTAAGCCCGGCGAGCCGCACGTGAAATATTTGGCAAAACATCGAGGGGATTCTTGACAGAAACTTTCACGTGATGCTTTCAAGGACACTGAACTTTGTCAGATTGTGTTCGATTACATTAAATCTAACATTGTTAGCATTGCAACCTCGAGTTGTCTATCCATGTTAGCTTAGCCATGTTAGCTTAGCAGGCTAGCTTTCTACCATCACGGCGTTAGTTATTGTGGCACACACACACGTAGCTTGACGTAGCATCGTCAAGAGCGGCCGCTTTCCACGTTTTTAAAGCTTTTGAACAGGAATAAATAGCAATTCTAGTTAGAACTTCTAGGTGTTATTGTTGCGCGAGAACCACATTTGACTGGGTTTTTACTAAAAGTCAACTCGATCATTTGAGGAGTTCGATAGACGTCTGCCGTGGCGATATCGGACCTTCCGTCTGTCGGATACTACCCGCGATAGCGCGGCTCGCGTCTCGGGGAATTATGTCAACTGCTAAAAAGGAAATTGGGGAAATTCATACGAAAAATGAGCTTCCCTGACTTTTTTTTTTTCGAGGTGTCTCGTTCTCAAGCGCCACAGGTAAAGCGAATAACAAGACATTTTCTATTTCTCGGATATCTGTAGAAAGCAGCGTGGAACCGTGGATTTTGACCGAGAAATAAAGTCTTTATGACACGTGCGCAGCTGCAGAGAGACTTTTGTCGGGAGAGATCTTTTGTTTTCTACCTGCACGTCTGCGAGTCTACTTCGATCTGCCGTTGTCGCTCCCGTTTAGCTAAATCTGCTTTTCGTGGATTAAACCCTCCCGACAGCGCCAAACACCAGGTTTCCTCGTCTCGGGCAAATAAGGCTGCTTTCGGTATTCAGGGAGGAAGCTTCGGCGAGGAGCTGCCGTCCCGGCGGGGTTCGGGCCGAGCTTGTTGGAGCTCCCGACAACAATATAATGGGCGGAATAAGTTTTATAACACCGGGGAAAATAAATGATTAGTGCGTCTGCGTGTCGACAGCGATATCCGTCATGAGTCAGTATCCTCAGGGTGCTGACTCACGAGGTTTCGCCAACCTCTGGAGGAGTTTGCCGGCTGCTCGGAATAAAGTTATGTTTCTTTTCGACGCCGCCGCGGCACTTAAATATTGGCATTTGTCAGGGAATATTTGTCAGGGAGCGGCTGAATACACAGGGTCAGAGCTTACAGACGTGATGCCCTCGTCTCCTTGTCACCGCTCTGATTGCCAGAAGAGCTTTTGGACAATGTGTCTGTACAAACTGTCTGCTCTGTTCCGCTGTGAGGCGAGTGCTAAGATTAGATGAATATGAGGGGTCAGGGGAAAAAAAAAAAAAAAAAAAAAAAAACACCTTATCTGCAGCGGCTGGCCGTGTCTCTGAATGTGTGGGAAAGAAGAAAAAAAAAAAAAAAAAGATCGAGACACGGTTTGAAATAAAAACTGTCGTCCTCTCCGCGATGCGCCGCGTGCCGCAAAGGGAACGGGGGTTTCAAATGTAAACAATCGGTCGGATCGGGTTAACTCCGGTTAGCGTGTGACGATTCCGAGATAACTTGCCGCTTCAGAATCCGAACACGCGGCGGTTGTGAGCCGTCCGGCGGGTGCGATGTATCTCCGAAACAGGAATAATGAGGCGAGAGGCCGGAGCCGCCCCTGCACGCTCCGGCGCTGATCACCCAATCATCCGCCCGTAATGCTATCCGGAGACCGGCGGGGGCGCCGCGACGGGAAGCACGTGTCTCGCGAAGGCGTCGGTTAAATTCTTACAAAAAAAAAGTAAATGGTTCTCCGCCGCGGGGGAATTTCGCGCCCGGGCCGAGCCGTCCGTCCTTGAGCCGCGTCTGGGAAAAATTCATTCTTATTCACCTGCGCTAGTCAGCATATGATTCCGGCTCATTGGGTTGCTGGAAAGGTCAGGAGCGGTTTTGAAATTGTGGTCCATGAATACGGACTACATCCAGTATGCGGTTTGACACATAACAAACAACTCCTGTTGTGCCCTTGGTGGAGCTCATCCCCAGGAATCAATGAGCAGACCTTGGCTCCATTCATTTTACAGTGGCTGCGGACACTTTGCCCGGTTCCCCTCCAGAGCGAGACTGTTTCTTTAATATCTGAATTTTAATTGCATTACAGCCTCGGGGGTTAGATTTTTTAATCAGGGGACGCAAACTCAGAACTCAAAAGTAACGCTAAGCGCTCAGAAACCATCTCCGCCGGATGGGAGGCGCGGGATCGAGAACTAAGAAAGCACGTGGGGGAGGGGATTCCGCAGATCGGAAACGGAGAATATTCCGCCAGAGTTTCGGGAAAAAATCCGCGTGTCGGAGAGGGTTCGTTCGTGCGGTCGGGTTCGAGAGCTCTCCAATTTAACCGCTGCTCTGCCGGCGTTGTGAGCTCACCCCAATTTATCCCTTCCCGGAGCTTGAAAACACCACTACAACTCCAAGTAGGCCATGTTTTTAGAAAGCACACACACACACACACTCGCTGTATTTCTATGCATGTGGAGACAATAACAAAACGCGGCTTTGCAGAAAAGGCATCAAAGAAGATGATCACTGATGCACGCCGATGTGACGTGACAGCCATTTTGATCAAATCCCCGTGCATGCGTGCGGCAAACGCGCACACACACACACACACACACACACACACACACATAAGCCATCCACAGCTGCTAATGAGGAGCCGAAGGGGGCTCTCGCTCAGCAGCCAATTATCCTGTCCCTTCGGAGGAGCGCTGTGCACATGTCTATGTACACGAGCAAGCAGAGGTTACAAGCCACAGCCGGCGCCACGCCGTCTCTTCTGTCTTCTGCCACGACGACGGACTTATTTACATAATCCTTCAGCCGCAATTACGTCCTCGCGTACCGTTTAAGTAGACGTTTCCTCTCGATATGTGACAGTCACGGCGAATCCCAGTTTTTCAAGAATCGGCCTCTTATTTTGCATCGGCGCCGTTGTTTCCCAAAAAGCACTTGTTTCAAGAGCACAACCCGCTTGATGGTGAATGATGGAAGCGTCGAAAATATCTCAAAAAGGTGTCGTAGCCGCGAACGGCTGGGCGTTTCAGTCACGACCGTACATTTTGCATCAGACGTTCGATGCATTTGCGTCACGCGATAAGCGATGTGTTGACTTGCTGCGAACATGCTCCGGTGCAAAATGCCCTTTCAGACAGGTGCGTGCGTTGGCGCGAGCGTCTGGGGGTCCCCGACGATTTTCTTCCCCCCCCCCCCCCCCCGAAACCTCTTACCGGGATAATCGTGCCACAAAAGGATCATTCTCTCTTCCCCCTTCTGTTGCATTTCTTATCCACTTAAGCTCATTTAGCCGTCGAGTTCCGCGGTGAGAGCTGTCAATTTGACAAGTCTGAATGGGAATTTGTGTGAACGAGGCTGTCGGTGTTACAAAAACGTGCGCGTGTGCGCGCGAGCGTGTGATTCGTGGTGTAAAGGCGGTGAGATAAGTGTAATTGTGTCACTCTGAGCCGGGCTGCCTGGTTACCGAGGTACTTCACATTAATGCCCCCCCTCCTATCTCGATTGCTTCCAGCTGAACCATTAGCATATTTAAGGACCAACGAAGGGCCAACACCAACAACCCTCTTCAAAAGTGTTTCTGAACGGTAACACACACACACACACACACACACGCAACGTTTAGTTCGCCGGTGTTAAAGCTCATACGGCGCTCTACTGACGATGGACAAAACACCCCGTAAATCAAGGCTAACCGGCAACAACCCGTCATTATAAGTTGACGACAACAACGTGACAAACTCAGCACTGGAGAATTAGCATGTTTCATCCATGCAACGGTAAATAACGTTCGTCTACCTTCTGCTCGTGCTGGTTCACATTCATTTCCCGCATTCTCGGGGAGCTAGCATACTTAGCAAAAAGAGAAGTACCACCGGGAGTCATAGTCGTGCAGTTTCACCAGCAAAATGAGTAGAACAAGATGACGATCCAGCATCGGTATGACCAAGTGGAAATCGTCTAATGCCGCGCTTTTTCTTGTGTCTCTTCTTTAGAAGAGAATAGAATAGAATCTTCTTCTCTTTTCGGCTTTTCCCAACCTTCTCCATCCAACTCTAGTCTCTGCATCCTCCTCTCTCACACCAACTACCTTCATATCCTCTCTTCCTCCCATAAATCTTCTCTTTGGTTTTCCTCCAAACGTCCAATTCCAGCATCCGTCTACCAATGTATCCTCAGCCTGGCTTCTCTGAACTTCTCTCTAAAACATCTAACATGTCCCTCTGATGGACCTGATCTTCTCCATCCTGGTCACTCCCAAACAGAACCTCAGCATCTTCATCTCCGCGACCTCCAGCTCTGCGTCCTATTTTTTTCTTCTGTCACTGTTCCTCTCCCGTACAGCGTTGCTGGTTCCAACACTCTCTTGTCCTTTATTAATATCCTGAAACTTTATTAATCCCTAAGGAAATTCTTTTTCTGGAACGGTCCAACATTACATCCGTTCACTCATAACATGATATTGATTTTATTGCTGTCAGGTTTTTCTCTTGCAGTAAAGGGAGGCGTTATATAGTTTGAAGACCTTCCGTGGCATTCTCTGGTGCTCCTCGGTGGTCTCAGTCTACGGCTACAAGCCTTCCGGTAGGACTTCAGTCCAGCTTGCAAGGGGTGAGAGGTTTTGTCCCTCATACTGAGCAGCTTCTTCGGCATCCTCCTCTCAGACTCCTCCACTGATGAGTCCAATTCAACTCCCAGGACGGAGCCGGCGAGCTTATCTGTCTGTTAGTGTCGGCCGCCTTAGAAGATGATGCCGGACGTGTAAACAAACATCTGCGGCGTGGCTCTGCTGACATTGAAAGACCCGAAGCTTCGGAGAAAGAACAGGCGGCTCTGACACTGTACTTGCACTCGTCCAGAGTGTCCATATCTGGTCCACAGACGGAGAAGGGGTTCGGACAGGTCCTCCGTTTCATAAAGTCCACCGGCAGCTCCTTCGACTCCGTTACGTTGAGTTGCAGGTGGTTTAGTCCGCACCGCTCTGACAAGAAAACTCGATTCTTTTGATCGACTTGAGTTTCTATGAGCCGCTCACAAGAGAGACTCAGGTTTGAGTCATTTGACTCACTGAATCAGTCAACCGCTACTGACTGATTCATTTGACTCACTGAATCAGTCAACCGCTACCGAGTGAGACGTTCATTTAGTGAGTGGGGAGGACTTATCTGAGCTACTGAGTGATTCGTTCATTGACTTGCTGAGTGAGTCATTCATTTTGAGAGTGAGGAGGGCTAATCTGAGCCACTGAGTGATTCGTTCATTCAGTCACCAAGTGACTTGGGAGGACTATTGTGATTCCCTGTTCACAGCTCATCACAGGGAGGGGAAAAAATGAGATAAACTGGAGTTGTTGCTCTTCCCGCCGGGCTCATACAGTCATTAGCTTGATATAGTTATAAAAATGCCGTTATAATAGCAGTTGTACATTAGTGACATGTTGTCTGGTCTCATTTGCAGTTGGCCAGCCAGCAGTAGCAGCCACTAGTAAGTGAATCGGTGAAAAGAGACGAGGAATCACAATTCTCCAGTCCCGAACAATTTGTTCTCGACTCGCATGCCGCTACTCCGCAGTGTTGACGTGAAGTCGGGCCCAAATCCAATGATTTCTTAATCCCAAGTAATTACTGTTTTCTGAATCCCGAGCCGAATAAACCAAACAAGACAGTTTGATCAGCTCAGTTTTTAAAAGGCGTTTATTGTCTTTTTTTCAACCAAAGAAAGTAGCTGTGTTTGCTCCATCCAAGCGAGGGGATTAACTATGTGGACTAGAGCTAAATCCAGAGCTAAATCCAGAGCTAAATCCCGGTTCTGTTGCACTGATCTGCCATGAGGTCCGACAGAGCGCCGCAGTCATCAACCTGCCGTCTGCAGGTCACCGGAAAAACCAGAAACTGCCAAAGGAATCAATCAATCACCCCGGCGCCTGCTACGCCGAACTTTACTGCAAATACCGAAGTCGATGTGGAGACGCGGCGAGGTTATTTATAACTTGCTGATTATCATCATCATCAGTGTTAACCGCCAGTGTGATCTCCACTTGTAAAATCACATGAAATGTTGTTGGTAGATCAGAAGTGCACTAATTTTATCCTGGAGCTAATATTAGCGGAGCGCTCCTTTTGAATCATGCATCGCTTTGTTTTACCGCGTGCTTGAAACGCAGCGCTTGTCCTCTTCGTCTTCTCCATCTGGAGCTTAAACGAATGGTTGGATGTTTACAAAGCCGTCAGTCGACGATTCGGACGCTTTTTCCCGCCCTTGTGTTGTTAAAAAGTTATTTCTTGAAAATATGCAATTTTTAGGACACCATTTTAACCCCTTCCATTGCTTTACTAGCACAATACCTCCTAGGTTGATGATGGATTGAGGTTGCTCATGAACTTTGGCTTTCCACTAACATTAACTTTAGCTTTAGTATCAAAATGCTACATTGCGCTGCTTTTGGGTGCAATTTCCAGTCCAAGGGAAACAAAGGGACTGATACTAGTCTAGGCAGCTTTCCGAGGGACAAGAAGGAGGGGTTGGAAATTGCTTGTGGACGTGCACAACCTCCTTGGGATCCAATGCATTTGACGCATTTAGCCGAGCTAAGCTGCTGAAAGAGCTCACGGTTGCTGCTAGTTTTAAACGGACACGAAAGCCACCAGGTGCGGCTACAATTTTCTTTCTTCCCAAGCAGACAAAAGGTTGTTGGAAGAAACACCACAGGGATGAGACGCGGGAGAACGGACGTCAACAAGCCGCTACTGCAGAATTAGCATCTGTTGACAAAAAGCCTGGCATTGGTACGATCACAGAGGAGGCCGACAGTCAGTCAGCACAGCGGTCCGTAAGTGAACGGCCGCCGACAATATCGGAGCTCCCTACAACGGACGCTCTCTCCGTTGGCATAGCAACGCATATGCTCCATGCACAGCAGCAAATTTGCAAATGAGTCTTAGCTCTTTGTTTGTCAATATTTTGCATCTCATTTGGACTTCAGACGTCAGCGTTAGCCTCCGCGCTAATGGGTTGGGTCGCACAGATGGCATGTATTTGCACGTTACGGTAAAATAAACGGTACCGAGCAAAGGGCCGACCTTATGACGTCACCACCCAGACGGCGCTGAGATGTAATGACGATTTAAAAGATTTTTCACAATTTTTTACAAACTAAGATATGTTGATTATTAGCGTTCCTATGTAAGCGGTACAAATATTGATTAAATGGCACAACGATGTTTTGCTAACCGTGAATCTCTTTAAAAGGTAATTTCCAAGCATTTTCTGCTCATCTTAACAAGGGTGATGAAGGTCATCCTATGGTAATTTCATCGCAGCCTTCTTGAGAGTTTACTGTGTGTGTGTTTGCTTATGGCCCTTCGTGAGCTTGTCAATAAGAGTTAAAGGACTCGGGAGGAACAGATGATTCTCCGGGGCCCACGATGACCCTTTGCACTCGGATGCAAAGTGCGGCGGCGAGGGAGGCTTCACAAGCTATCAGTCAACGCACGTGTTTATTCTGTTTGTGCAAACGTGCACTTTAGCCAAAAATGGCAACACTGTTCGCACGGATGCCCGCGTGTGGTTGTGTCATTTAAAAAAAAAAGAAAAAAAAAAAAAAGGAATGAAATGTGTGTGTGTGTGTGTGTGTGTGCATAAAAGCGTGTGTTAAGGCATTGGTGCTCCATCGCCTGGAGCGATCCGTGGTCAAACAGATCCCATCATGTTTGCGTAAGGAGAGCAGAAAGGCCGCGCTCCCCGCGGGCTCGTGCACGCCGATGCTCCTTTTAACCGGCGTCCACTCAAAGCTTTGGACCTGCATTGATGTTTCCAGCTTCTGGTAATTCGGGATTTTCCCCTTTTCTCACCCGCCAGCAGGATGGATTATTTGAATTTATATTATCGTTTATAAAAAGGGAAACTGTTTCCGATGACGCTGTTGCCATGGACACAGCCAGTTGACCTAATCTGAGATGAATCTCCGTTGAGGGAAAACGCGTTTAAAAATATTTACCGCATCGTCATGACAACAAGCGGGGCGCATCAGAAAAAACCCGTGCATATCAAGAAAACAGGAAATGCAAGAATACAGGAAGGCGTGCGACGCGATGATAATCGGTGGTCGCCTTTCGGCAAGGCGCCCTCTGATTGGACGCCGCCTCTGGTCCGACGGCAGTTGAGTGCAGGATGAGCAGAATTGAAAACGAAGGAATAAACAAAAAAAGGCAGAGAGTCTCTCACTAAGTGTTTTTAAATTGTCAAACTGACAAAGACGTCCCATTTAGTTACATGTTTTCTTAAATTACAGTGTTTATTGATTTAGAGGTCATTGCACATAATGATTCGCTGACCTGTGAATTATCATTATTTTTTCTTTTTATTTATTAAATTTAAATTCGCTGCTCTGACAGAGCCGGTTGTTCTGTCTGTGCACAAAAACAATAATCTGTAGGGCAATTTTGTCTCCCTTTGGCAATTTCAATATTCACTTGTTTGTAACGCGTCAGTGTTAACAATTGCTGTTAATTGGTTTTCTTAAAAAAACGATTACATGATTTTGGTTTAAATCTCTGTATTTATTGTGTTCATTTGTCTTATCATTTTAGTCAGATTTAGAAATTTTTTAATCGTGAATTAAAAAAAATAAAGGCCGTGCTGGAATGAATTTAATTAAAAAAAAAAAAATTGGTTTAAATTGGCAAAATTAAATTAAATCAAATTATATTGCATCATGCTAACCAAGCAGATGAAGCTAACTGTGACCTATGAGTGTTTCGACATGAATTTTACCTGCAGGTGCAAGTTAGTGAGACAAACACATGGATTCACTTCATAAAACATAGCGGTGAGGATTAAATTCATCCTCCAACATGTGATTGAGAAGAGCTTGACTGAACAATCAGCAAAATCAGACTACAAACAGTGGAATTCAGCGCTTTTATGCATCTTTTTCGGGTGCCGGTAAAGTGCAGTGCCGAGCGCCGTTTGTTTCGGATGAGGCATCGCCGCCGCCGTAACCCCACGGCCCAATTATGGAAATTCCGCGATGATGCACGCGAGCCGGTCTCGCCGCTTTCGAGAAGAGGCCCAATTAGCCGGCAAAAACCCGGCGAGGAGAAACTTCTCTTTGTGGGCTACAAACTGCACTTTATTTTTATTACTACGGTACGTCGTAAGGAACAGAAAAACATCTCAGCGGTCGTTTTCTCCCCTCTCTCACCCTTTTTCTCTCTCTTCCTCTCATTCCCAGATTTCTGCAATATTGTTATCACATCCAACTGATGATCTGGAAACAGAACTGTGCAAAAATATTATATTCCTCTTTAGAGCATAAATATATATATATATCGTAGAGCCTGACGTGCCCCGTGTCTCAGTGACAGGCAAATGAGAGGGTGAATAGTCGTCTCTATATGTGGCCCTGTGATTGGCTGGCAACCGATCCAGGTTAAACGCCACCTCCAGCCCAGGATAAGCAATGAACAAATAATAATAAAAAAAAATGTATATATGTGTATAAATATAAAAGATATATAAATATAAATAAATGTGTATATATATGTATACATATAAATATATGTATACATATATATGTATATATACACACACACATATTTATACATACTATATATAATAAATAATGAATAAAACGTATATGATAAATTTATAGTTAATGATTATATAAATACATATATGTTAAAATCAAGTAATGCGAGAGACAGCGTCATCTGAAGTTATTTTAGTGTTATATTCATATTAAATATATCATACCTCGTATATGGAAGTATTTCTAAGGCAGTGCTGTTTTAATGTCTGTATTTTCCAGTATAAAAAGAGAAGCTCTTGATAAAGACTTGCATTGATCAGCGAATAAGAAACAGGTTTTGACGTTTTTTTTTTTTTTTTTGTTCTTTCCCCCCCCCCGAGAGCAATTATGTAGATCCAGGAAGTGGATTATGACCTTGACGGAAAGTACAGAAAAGTAGATATTCCACGGTCCGCGCCGTCAACGGAGATCTACGGCAGCCGACGCCGTTGCGAGGACTTCACTCCAACGCCGCCCAGTTTACTTTCCACCCAAACGGAGACGGCTTTGTAGCCGCGCTATTAAACGCGGCGTCCGCTGCGGGCAAATCACGTCCCTGATGAAATATTCAGGCCTTCAGTGGTGGATTCGCTGGATCTCGTCTGGGTACGAGAGGAAGCTGTCACACTGATTGCCTTAAACAATCTTCCCTCGGCTGCTGTCAAGCCTCATCGCGTACGGAGATGTTGCTCGTGTGTGTGTGTGTCCGTCCCCGCCTGTGCATAAGTGTGTGCGCGCGCAGTTTCGAGGCAAACGAGAGGTCGAACATCCCTCAAATGCGTCGTTGACCTTGTTATGGTCCTTTTCCACTTTTTATTTCTCTCACTTTTGTCGTCTTTCTGACTCCCAATGAAGAAAAAAGGTGATTTCCAACCGGTTGTCGTGTTGCAATGGCGCATCGGGCCAAAAGCGGAGGTTCACACACACACACACACACAGGCGCGCATACACACCTGGACTCGAAATGCGAACCGTCACTCAGGGCAGACATGAGGCGGGAAAAAGCCTTGAAATCGTCAACATCGTGGAATTCCGTGGAATCGTAGGTTATTTAGTCTTTACTCGCGTGCACAAACCAAACACATTCCTTCTTTCATCCATCGCGACCAAAACACACGAGGGATCCAAACACTGCTTTCTCGCGGCGAGACGGACGTGTTCGAAACGGATGACGTCAGAGAGAAATACTCTGAACCACATTTGCAAGTCCTCAACCGAAGGGATAATCATCCCAAATCGGCTTCTAAGCTCCGCTCAGCGCTACCGTTCTCGCGTCGCTCGCCGGTTTTGAAGCACGGAAAACGTCCACGCTGTCGATCTATCATCCTGCGGCGGGTTTGATCGACGGCGAGGTCCGCCGGGGCATCCCTTCCCTCCGCGTGGCATAAAAGCAAAGTCACCTCCACAAAGCGCCGACTTCATCATGCTATCGCTACTTTTTCCAAGCGGGCTTTTTTTTTTTCCATAGCAGCTCTGCAGCTTCTGGTCTCTGCCGTCATCTTCAGGTGAGTTTCCAGACTTTTACGACTTACACGTGTTTGTGCCGGGGAGGCGGAGCGGCGCCGCCGCGTGATGGAAAATATGCGCGGATAAGAAGCTATTTTATGTGAAAGCCGGAGAAATAATGAAAGGAAGATGTTGAGATGATCGCAGATGATCTGGTTTCTGCTGCAGATCACAAACTGCGCCGCTGAATTTTGCACGCCTTTAATATTGCAACGCCCCGCGAAAAAAGAAAAGAAGGATATGAAATGATGAATGTGGAGAAATAATGATGGTGTCTATGGTACACACACTCCCACACACACACACACACACACACACGAACAGGCTAGGACACACACTGCCCAGCATTTTACCATTACAATAGTAGAAACACTGATCAGTTGTTGACTATTTATACAATAATAATAACAATAATAAGGATTATCAGGATTATGACTAGGATTATTTTATATTAATGTAAGTCAATTAATAATTTTATAACAAAACAAAAAAAACAATGACTGCTAAAAAGCTGTAAAATCCTAATAACAACAGAAATAATTACAATCTATTCAAAAATTATCAGCAATAATAATACTGACAATCATTTTTGTAATTAGTTATTTCAATAATTATTATTTTTACTACACTAATAATGGAAGCAGCAGAATGTAATATTTATTTACACACACACACATTTGCAAAGCAAATATACAATAATAATACTGAAAAATGAATATTATTTTTGGAAGTATGCCAAAAACTATTGCAATTATTACAATATCATAATATTTAATAAGCAGGGATATTTTTATATGGCAGTAATAAAACAATAATAATAAACAAATGAAATAATTAGCCTAATCACAACAGTAATAATCGCAATTATTACACTAATAATCACTAAAATAATGACAATGGGACAATAATAATCATTATTATTTCTACAATGATCGTGTAAGCAGTGGAATGTTACTGGGACCTTAAAGCATGTTGACTATCTATACAATAATAATAATAGTAATAATTATTCATCTTTTACAACAGGAACAATTGCAATTATTACAATAATAATATTAAAAAAGGAGAAGTATTTTTTTAATAATATAATCACTTTGGCCATAATTAAAAACAAGAATAATGATAATAAAAAACTAATAATCATCATCATCACAATACTCATAATTGCAATATTACAATAATAATCAAGATAATGACTTTTGACTTCATAGCATTATTCTGACTCCAATAATCATGTAAGTGGTAGAATGTGACTGTGACCTTGTCACAAGGTTAGTCGGCCTTTGTTTGGCTATGTAAGTTATCCCAGACAGGGTTACCACATACACACACACACACACACACGCTGTCCATCATGCTCTAAATCCAAGTGAGGAGATGAATAGAGGCGCCACAAGTGACCGTGGGAGAAAATGACCCGCAACGTGAGCGGCGTCTTTGCCTTTTCAAAATATTCACTACAAAATTACCTTTCTAATTTCCTACCGTCCAAACACGGCGTCAACGGCGCGGCGAAAGTTGGGTGTGCCGTATAACGGCGGACCTACTGGGGGCCATTAGCTGTGGTGATTGCATTATGTGCTCATAAAAACCAGCAGTATGAGGCCACTGCGCAGGTTAATAGGGATGTAAATATGGTATTTAATATTCAGAGTATCCCAGGGTAATAGCCATGTCATATGCTTTTACTAAAACCAGTTCTACTCATTGGGCCGAGGGAGTGGACAACACACACACACACACACACACACACACACACACACACACTCACATAGTCACCGCAGCCTCTCAAATAGATATGGCGGACGGGAAGTAGAAATACAGAATCGCATAATCACAATCTCACAAGGAATATTTCCGATGCGCTCAATACATATGACGACATGTTTTGAGATGTAAATAACAATTATATTTTCATTTGCAGCGTAAGATAGGTTTTTACGGATGGGAGTCAGGGGTTCGGCTCTGTTTATGCTACTTTATCAGATAAGAAAAGATAAACTTCATTCATCTCCATAGGGGAAATTCTTTTGTCACAGCAGCGTAACGGTTTTCGTGTTGATAATAAATGAGTATAAATATATATAGAAAGACAGTTAGAGGATAGAAAATAGCGAAGACATCCACGAATAAATAGACAGCAACAACAACCTTAAGGATAAGAATGGACAACAGAATGGAAGGGTGAGGGTGAAAAATAGACAACCAAAACTAAACAACAATATGAATAGATAAATGTTATTTATTAAAAATTTGTGAGCATCGCCTCTCGCAAACACCGAATCGCTCGATTAATGCACGGGTTCTTTAGCAGCTCGCCGTGGACATTTACGCTTTTCCGTCCCCACGGCAGTTGACCCCGGCGATTCACTGCCAAATGTAAAAAAAAGGAGGCATATACATATATACGATTGTATGGATTATGTGTACGGCTGCGTCGCTCGGAGATCGTAACCAATGGCAACCGTCGATCCTCGACAGAGAGAGCGAGGCCTCCTCATTAGGCTCTACTTTTTCCACGCGCACAAATCACATCCGCAAACTCCGTCCCCGTCATGCTAACTTTGCGCGCCGCGGACGATACAACTCTTCATTCTTTGCGCTACCTTTTTCGCTTTGTTTCTCATTCAGCTCGACGCCGATGTGTGCACGCGATCCCTTCCCGGATGCACGGTGCAGGACAAGCGATAATGGCGGCATTTCATAAATAATGCATAAAAAAAAAAAAAAGAGGCGACGGGTAGCTTTGCACGCACGCGTGCTACGTAGCGCTGGGTGAGCGAGGCTGCCGCGTCAGCAGCAACCCCTTCTCATCGGGAGACCCCGAGACACGGGTTTAATTCCCTTTCTTTTCTCTCTGGCGGCGCGGACACACACACACGCGCGTGCAACGCACCACTCACCTCCACCCCACGTGCGCGGCTCAGACACCCTCCATCAGGTTTTAATCTCAGCAAGCGGCTCCTGCGTCGCGCTCCTCCTTTCCCCCCCCGCCGGGCTGAGAGACAGAAAAATATAGAGGAGACAGATGACTCATTTTATGGCGCCGGAAAAATTACCGCCTAAGACGAATTACAAGGTGTATGTATACATTTACCGTGAGAGGGGATGGGATTTAGAGCGCATTTGTGTGTGTGTGTGTGTGTGTGTGTGTGTGTGAGGGGAGAACAAATAATAGCATGGGGGGTGGGGGGGGGGGGTTGATGGAGCATCTGCGAATCTTAAGAAATGAGTGACTCCGGCTGCGGAGATGAGCTCGCACCTTTCACCATTGTCACCACGGCGACCTGCGTGAGGTTTGGATTTATGGGTCGAACATCATTACGGTGATTGGATGCCATTCTTCCCGAGTCAAATGATCACGCGGCCGGTTTGAAATCCACAAAAGGTTCGCCGAACAGGTGACTTCTTGAAGGGAGCCTGATTTGCCTCGCGGGAGGCTGTTTCAAGGAAAAGCGTGTCGGCTATGTCCGAATCCATTATCCCGCCTCGGAGAAATAATAGCAATAAATATGCTTTATGCTTGTCGCGTACTAGAATGTGGTGTTAAAAAAGCTTGTCGAAAAATTATTTCTTTAAAAATCACAACATTTTAGCCCAGGGGAGCATCTATTGATTTACGACGTATAGCGGTTGCTCATGTTAACTTTGGCTTTCCGCTAACGTTAACTTTCGCTCTTTCGCTTTTGGGTGCAATTTCCTGTCCAAGGGAAACAAAGGAAGCGATGCTAGTCTACGCAGCTTTCCAAGGGACGAGAAGAGAAGAAAGAGGTGGGAAATCGCTTGCGGACGATGCATTTAGCCGAGCTAAGGTGCTGAAAGAGCTCACAGGTGCCGCTAGTTTGAACCGAAAGCTAAAGCCAAAAGGTGCAGGGTCAGTTTTCTTTCACGAGCAGACAACTCGGGACGCGAGCGAAATCTGCTCGACGAGACACCACAAGAAGCATTTGATGAAGCCGAGGACGAGCACGGCGGTAAAAGTGGAGTTCTTGCAACTGACGCTTCCTCTCTGTTAGCACAGCGACACAGCTGCCGTACGAACGCCAGTGACGTTTGCTAACTCTTGCTTCTTCGCGTCTTTGCGAAGCTAATTTGGACTTCTGTCTTCAGCGTTACCCGCCTTGCGGACATACCGAGCCCAGGCCGACGTTGTGACGTAAACGACAACGGCGTTTTTGTTTGTTTTTTTACCATTTTACACAAAATAAGATGTTGATTATTTTCATTCGCCACGTTATCACGTAGCTGCTAAATCAAATCGGACGATAACGTCTTGACACTCTCAGGAAGCAACACCAGCACCTCTGCTTGATATTCCACGGCGGATGCTAAGGACCGGGCGGAGGTCTTTGCTGTGGACCCCCGCTTTCTCGAACAACCTCCCCGAGGAAATCAAACGCTCCAGCTACTTATTCTCCTTTAAATTCATACTACGAGCACCGAGGGCTCCTCACTCTCTCGCCTCCCGCGACCCGTTTTCAACACAAACGGCCTCCTTCTCTATTTTTTATCACGGCGTTTATTTTTCCCTGTGAACCTCGCTTTGCATATTTCCCCCGTAATGGATATGTTATGCATCTATTGAAGACAAACACACCGTTGTTACCATCGCCATGTTGCTCTGCATTGAAAAGCGCTTGTTGAGGTTATTATTCCTCATGGTGACGCAGGTCGGCTTAAATACTCTGACGGCGACCTTCAGATCAACCTTCGCTGATCACTGGGATTGTTTGTCTTTTTCGGTTCATTTGGAAACAGTGAAGCGACGGATGGACCTTAACGATGCACCGGTAACTGAACCGTCGGAGCAACACAAGCCGTCGGTTGACTTTAGCCGCTTTCTCCCTGTTGGAGCTTTATGCAGTTTCTAGAACATTTACAGGAACGAGGCCTTTTTGTGCATTTGCACACCAGAGTAACCATAGACCTCAGCTCCCAGGTCCCTTTTAGCTCCTACTCCAAGGCAGTGTCCATAGGGACTCGTGTGGTAGGTGCTTGCAGGGACTCACAGCCAGGTACATAACCAGATGCCGAGAAGATTTTCGGGAACTTGGCTGTTTCTTTTTGCATCGGGACACTAGAGTAACCAGGGAGTCTGGACCTCAGTACCAAGATCCCTTTTAGCTCCCACTCCAAACCAGGATCTTTCCATGGTTCCTTAGGGACGATGACGTAGGTGCTTGGCGGAACTCATAAGCCACAAACATTACCAGATACTTCTTGCAGACTGCGGAGCGCCATTTTTAAAAACGATTATGGACCAGTTTTAGACCAGTGGACCGCTTTTATAAACCAGCAGAGTCCAGTGATTGGCCCCGATCTCTCTGTTCCAAGAACATTCTCAAGAACAAGGCCTTTTTTTGCATTTGGACACGAGGGCAACCAGGGATCGCGGACCTCAGTTCCTAGAACCCTTAACTCTGACTTCAAACCAGGATTTTTTCATGCTTCCATAAGAACTTGTAATTAAGTTGCTTGCAGGAACTCATAACCAGGCTCATAACCAGATACGTCTTGCAGACTGCAGAGCACCACTTTTATTATGGACCAGTTATAGACCGGTGATCAGCCCTGATCTCATGGTAGGAGTTATTTAAAGTTCCAAGATATTGTCAGGAACGAGACGTTTTTTTGGGGGTTTTTTTGCATTGGGATACTGCAGGAAGTCAGTTTCCAGATCCCTTTTAGCTCTTTAGCTCTAATGCAGGTTCCACAGGTGCTTGCAGGAACTCATAGCTAGAAATGGAGCGACGAGGAACTCCAAGCTCTTCTGGCCTGCTATGCCGCCAAGAGATTACCATGGTTCAGAGAGGAAAATCAGTATTTTTGTCCAAAATAAGCCTGGAGTTAGCTAAAAAGTGGGGTTTTTCACACCGCAAAGCAGTGCTGGATGATAAAAGCAGTTCAACCCATCTGACATACCACAGTTATTTACCCGTGATGCAGAAGACGGATGCTATGGCAACAACCGTCTTTGCGGTGGCTTGTTTTTTTGCCGAAGGTCATCGGCCCCTACGGTGCATCTCTTCCTGGCTGTGCCCGTGCAAGACCAAAAAGAGGAGAGTTCCAAGTATTTCAAGCTGGACCGAGTTCCCGTCTGAAAGAGGCTTTTGTCGTCGGCGCCACCTGAAGGCCGGGCCCGGATTCGATTAGGTCAATAACCAACAAACTGACAGTTGGTTGGGTCTTATGAAGTGTGTGTTGCCCGAACGTTCACATCAAATCGTCGGAACGGGACCGATCGACCACCGTCAGCACGGGCCGGAGCCAGACTTGGCGTTTAATAACCGGCAAATGTTTAAGGGAGGACTATTGATGAAACGTCTGTTTTTCTGGAAACGTTACATAACAGCCCGTCTCTCAGTCCGACGGCGAAGGACAACATAACCATATCTGAAGGGTATTCATAACGGCGATATTGGCTGTCAGCGCGCTCAGCTTTAACCCGCGGGTTTTGATGTAGCACTCCATAAAAACATATAAATTCCTGTTGTGTGAGCATAAAAAAAAAAAAAAAAAAAAAAAACTCCTCTAAATGCCATATTTCTCTCTGCGGTCTCCCTGATGATTAATTGGGCTCACGCGCCACAATGCACTGCCTCAGCAGAAACAGTAAGAGGCTCAAAATGAACAGGTTCTGACGTCCTAATCTTCCAGTCAGAGGAGGACAAAAAAAAAAAAAAAAATGCGGCGAAGAGTTCCCTCGGAATTCATTTATCTACGGGGCGTTAAATGAAAAAAAAAAAAAAAAAAAATTGAGGAAATATATAAAAGGAGGGGGTCGGTGTTAAACGCGAGCGGGGCCGAGGAGGTCGCCCCGCCCCGACGCGGCAAAAAAACAGCGACGCGATTGCAAGCGCTCGCCGGATGGATGTCACGGTGCGTGCGTGTGATTGACAGGAGGGCTGCTTATCACGTTCCTCATCGTCAGGCTACTGACGTCTGTCACCTTCAGTCTTCCCCGCACCCCCCCTCCTCCTCCTCCCCAACACACACACACACACACACACACACACAGTTCATCCAGCCGCCGAGTCCCCCACTTCCAAAGCATCTCTGCCACTTATCTCTCTCATCACTCAGCGGCGGCGACTCCCGGCCCACCGGAATGAAAAGCACTCCGGAGACGAATCGGGGAGACGGAGGGGACGATTCATTCGTTCATTCAGGGCGCCGGGTGCTCCGCGAGGATTGGCTGAGAACCCCCGACCTCGGATCTGCAGGTGGAGGGATCGGGAAACGAGGAATCTCCTTCTTCCTCCTCATCAACGTCATCGAAATATAGGTCCGGAGTCAAGAAGTGATGATTATGGACGATGAGGAGGAAGGTGATGGATGGATGGATGTGGGGAGATGGCTCCATCCAGGGCGCGGGTTCGGATGGATTGATGAGTCGGGGAATGATGTTAATCACACGGCGCGACCTTCACGTTCAGACGGGAGATTTAGGAGCGGCGTGCGGCGTCCCCCTCCTCATCCTCCTCCGACGACGACGACAATTCCCGGATGATGATGCGAGCTAAAATCTCTTCATATTTGGTCCACAAGCAAAACCGATCACCGGCCTTTCAACCGGCGATCTCCATCTTCTTCTCGCGCAGCCACTAACTTCATCCATAAACCTCTCTGGTTTTCCTCCAGACCTCCTGCCTGATGGTTGCAACATCCCAGATCAGATCTCCACCGTCCGGCGTCCGAACCGTTTCAGTCCGACTTGATCTCCGGAACATCTAACACGTGCCGTCCCTCTGATGGACTCATTCCTGATCTTCTCCATCCTCCAAAAAGGAACCTTCACATCTAATGGCTGCTATCAGCTCCGTCTTCTCGTTTCTTCACCTCTTCTCCACCCTGGACTTCAACTACTTCAAATCCTCCACCTCTGGAGATGATCCTCCACGATGTCATCTCCAAAAATCATATATGAAAGTCACAAGAGCGGAGGAGTTCATTCCAGGGCGCTGAAGTCGTTCGAATTCGATTTGGAAAATGAAAACCACGCGCACGCTCCATTTTGACGCCTTTTTTATGTTTTTTTGTTTTTTTTCTTCCAGGGTGAATAATTAAAAAAGTCATTTTGGCAGGAAACAGAAATCCAGCTTATAATAGAGATGCTGAAAGCAGGTTCGGGGCTCAGTGGGGTTCTTCATCACACAGATTTCCATCCTGAAGTGGAATCCGATGAAAAACAACAAGGAGACGGTAGTGACGCGCGCAATGCAAGCGCTGTTCCGGATTTTTCCGGTGACCCTTTGCAACTTAGTGGCCTACTTTCGCTTCCAATTTCCACTGGAGCGAATCGCAGCTTCATCATGCAGAGAAGAAGGACTGCGGTGGATTTTAAACGCCATTCAAAAAAACGAATTTTTCAGATGACATTAAAAACCGGAGCTTAGCGCTCCCGCGTCAGAACATGGAGGTTGCCGGTTTGATTCCGAACAACAATTTTGGTTGAAAAAACGGCGCGTGAAAACGGAAACGGGCTCAAGAGCCGGTGCTCCCCCGCTCCATTAAACAGGAAGTGCCGGTCGAGCTCTGCTCGTGCTCCTCAACCAATCCAATCCTTCAATGCTTCTCCAGCAAAGAGTGGATTCTTTGCGCCGCCTTGTAGTTCAGGGTTGTTCTGTCATGGACCTCCAGAGACTCAAAAGAAATTCTTTCTCCGTGTTTATTTAGGGAAGGGAGCTGGGAGGGGTCGGTACCGTTGGTACGGGGCGGCGTCCTCGGAAATCTGACGAGAATCCGAGTCAGGAATCCGTGACAAGGAGTTGGAGTTCAGATTGAGGCGAGGAGTACCGAACAAGGGAGTCCAAACCCGAGTCTATCGGCGCGAGGAGATCAAAACCCGAATCTATTAAAACGGGGAATCTTCAAGGACATAAGAATCTGAAACTATCGGACCAGCGAAATCAGAATCCATACGGGGAAGTCGGGATCGGACATTTCCTGTGCATGGTGTATTTGCAAGTGTATTTGCAGTCCCTATGTCCTCTATTGTAAGTCGCTTTGGATAAAAGCGTCTGCCAAATGCAATGTAATGTAATGTAATGTAATTTAGCAAAGAGGGCTGCTCTGGCGTCGCCACTTGCGGTTTGTCCGATGTGCGCCCTGAGCTTCCTCCTCTGCTAAAAGTCCGGGTTGGAAGCCTCCAAATCCGTTCTCTGTTGATTTAGGGTTCACGAAACACGGCGATGAAACAGAGCAGACGCGACAATTAAGAATACTCACGACAACGAATCCTGACGACGGAGCAAATCAGGAAAAATCAGCAAAACAGTGATTCATCATTAGCTTGAGCACAGGAAACTGGGTTTTGGCTCGTGAACGGGCGTTTTCCAGCGTTTCGTGACACACCTCAAACCAATACCTCCGCCTTGCCATGAATCTCTGCAGCGCCAGTGTTTGTTGTGACGCCGAGACAGGAAGTGTCTTCGCACGAGTGCGTGTTTCGTCGCGGCCCTGTGCTTGACACGTAGCCCGAGAAGATCGTACCCTTATCTTGCCTCAGATCAGCTGCGGTGACACTGAGTGCAGAGAAAATGAATGAACACGAATTTGTGCAAATGCACGCACATTAGGTCTATTTCCAGAGATATGACCGAATCTTCATTGCCGCCTAAAAATAGCGCAGTGATCTCCATCAGCGCCATAACTTCCCGCCTTGTATGCGTCCCAGCTTATCGCTCCCTTCTATTAAAAGCAGATGAATTATCACTTATTGTTACGTCACAGTGGCGTCAGCGCCGGGGAAGAAGAGAAAGAAAGACAAAAAAAAAAAAAAGCTTAGGGGGGCAGAAATATTGCTCCTCTGAGACGAACGGGTTTCTCCGCGGAAACGTCGGCGATAAAAGTCGGCAGCATCCATAATCCGCTCGAACCCAGAAACAAGGCTAAGGTATCTATCGCACTAGAAAGGTAAAAAAAATTTTGCGCGGGTCGCAAAAGGCCCGGGATGTTCTCTTACTACAACATCGATTCATTGATTTCTTCACTTATTGATCATCTGCACCGTTTATCCTGCGCAGAGTGTCGCTGGAGCCGATCCCGAGAGGGACTGACATCCGTCGGCGTGTCCTTCGAGGCTAACACTGCGCTGATGCCCCAGATCAGGTTGGCAGCAAGTTAGGCTATGCAGTGTGTGTGTGTGTGTGTACGTTTGTGTGTCTATGTCAAAAAAAAAAAAAAAAAAAAAAAAACTCACTAACCCAAGCTTACTGTTCTGCATATTTCCTGTGCATCGTGTATTTGCAAGTGTATTTGCAGTCCCTCTGTCCTCTATTGTAAGTCGCTTTGGATAAAAGCGTCTGCCAAATGCAATGTAATGTAATGTAATGTAATGTAACATCGATTTTGCCCTCGTCTGCATGCACGGGAAATCATCCCGAATATTTCATCCAGATTATATTTGCATTTTTGGCGCCGGCTCATCCTCTTTGCACTTTGCTAAAACTAGATCAGGACAACAGCAGAGAAATGGACTTGCGACTGTAAATAATGTCGATTT
This sequence comes from Fistularia commersonii, assembly GCF_037954325.1. NCBI lineage: Eukaryota > Metazoa > Chordata > Actinopteri > Syngnathiformes > Fistulariidae > Fistularia > Fistularia commersonii. Next base: position 4,723,674 of record NC_141307.1, read on the forward strand.
GAAGCGTTTTATACGAGAATGTATACGCAAACACATGCACTGATAGCAACAAAGCCGCATTGCAAGGCACAAACATGCTAACTGGGCGTAACTTGGGTTTCGCTGTGTTTCCCAAGAACGCCGGGACGACCTGGGGGATCGAAACGGGCCACATTCACCCCGAGCCGAGTCATGTCGCTACCACGGCGACCGCAAATGTGTATTTAGCTGGCGTTGCACCCGTAACACGGCATGAGAATTCAGCGACCCATGCAATTTTCTTATTCATCGCTCACCCCAAATAGCAAAACACATAGCGTGAAAGAAAGCAACACGCGGATCCGTTCTTCTTCCTCGTCTCCACCCGACGTGTCTGTCAGCCTCTCGCCGCCGTCGCCTCTCCTCTCGCAGGTGTTTATTTACAACACAAAGACGGCGCTTCAATGATGCCCCGGGCTTGTCAGTGCAATCAGAGAGCGTCCGCCTTCATCTGCGCCACCTGTCAGATAACAGAGGCCTACAAGGTGCAGGTACAGCACATGGGACTCGCAGCGCCCACGTGAAAGCCCCGCCGCCGCCGCCGCCGCCGCCGCCGCCCGTGTTACCAGGACATAGATATGAACAAAAGCGCTGTCATTGTGGTTCGGAAGGATCCCTCTGCGTGTCGCGTGTCGAGATCTGCTAACAGCTTTACCTTCTCCGAATAATAAAAAAAAAAAAAAAAGAAATGATATAAATAAATAGCGCTTCGGAAGCAGCTTAATGATCACGGCTGATGACAGATTCGGGCGCGTTGTGGGAAACGTCTCGAGAAACGGAAAAAAATAAATAAATAAAAAAATAATCCGGCTTCGGAGTAAAAATAGACCATCTATCCTCGACGCTGTGTTTTTTTTTTTTTTTCCAAGTTTGATTGGAAAAAAACGCGCGCGCGCACACAGAGCGTAATTACAGGCATTTGTGTATCCGAGCGTCTCTCATTACAGTGAAGAGGCTCGCAGAGAGGACAAGGTCAAGGCTCAATTTATTATCGTTTGCTATTTAGGGTGAAGAGTGTTAGCGGGCGCAGTAGCAGAAGTATAACAACCTCCCCCCCGTCTCTCTCCAGGAGACCGACAGAAACCCCGAAATGTGTTTATTTTGCTTTGAATTAAAAAGGCTGTTTTATTCGAGCGAATGCATTTGAGCGATAATCAAAAACGACATCGGCGCCGCGATTGAAATCTACACGGATCCGGCGTCCGACAAATATTTCTCATCTTCATTAATGACCAAGACGCCCGCTGATCAATGCAGGTAAAAGTCTCCGTCGCGGTTTTCCGTCAAAAACCTGAGCGCGGGGACGGGAATCCGAGACCGGAGGAAGCGATAATTGGAATTAATTGGCCGACTCGGAGTGTTCGGATTCGCCGTTCGCCCGCCACATCAAAAACTCCTCGTACGGCGTCGCCGTAATTGAACTCATTTTTTCGCCGCCGTCAAATAAGACGACACACGAAAAAAAAAAAAAAAAAAAACGGGAGTCAAAGTTGCGATTCGTCTTTTTTTTTTTTTTTGCGAGCGTTCCAGAAAGTTCCCTAATTAGGCCCGTCTAGGTGGTTAATAAATCAAAAGCCAGCAAGCAAAGGAAAAAAAAGGACCCATGTGTTGTAAATCTCCGATTTCCCCATGAATAAATGATGAAATATGAGACAGACAGAGCAATTATTAGCTTTCTTAAACATCGTTTACACGCCAAACAGCTTCTAAATAATGCACGGGGCTGTTTTTACTGCCGCGGATCAAAGGGAGCCGCCGCCCCGGCAGAGCCACGGTTAAACCCCACGCAATTAAAGAAATCATAACAAAGAGCGGCGTCGGCCGAGGGAGGGATGATAAGTGTGTGTCGCCGTCTCCGTGGGCCGGGGGGGGAAATTGCAAAAGCCGGAAATATCAGAAAAACTCTAATCGGCCCGAATCGATGGAGATTATTTTGCTTATTATTTGTGTTGAATCCCGGCCCGGAGAGCCTGGTACCTTTGACCCGTCGCTCCGCAGCAGGTGATGGCGATAACACGACCAAACACCGTGGCTAAGCTGCATATATGTGTGTGTGTGTGTGTGTGAGAGAAATGACAGTTGAGGGATTTAGGGAGCAGCGGGTGAAAGAACAGAACCGAGGCGTGCACTCTCGTGTTTGCCGGCACACGCTCACGCTTTGGCCTACCGATATCAGGACACGGATTGGGAGTTGATAGGGCTGGAGATTACAACAGGGCTTTCAATTTTCTTCCCCTTGCACACACACACACGTGCACGAACACACACACACACACACACAGCCCTGATTATTTTCCACTCTAACAACATAAGCCTGGAGTGAAATTCAGACGGTGGCAGACAGGTCATAGCCAACCGCCGCCGCCGCCGAGACGAACTTCCTGGAGACCAATCGCTCCCATTCAAAGGTTGGCTCATTTCTTATTGGCTTTTTTGCTTTTTATAATTTAAAGAAACAATCTGCAAAATCGGTGCAGCGTCTGCTCTCAATTTTCAGGTGCGTTCCTACCCTCACCTATGGCCAAGAGCTGTAGGTAGTTACCGAAAAAACGATGACGGATCCAAGCGGCCGAAATGAATTTTCTATTTATATATATATATATATATATATATACTGCTCAAAAAAATAAAGGGAACACTTGAACAACACAATGTAACTCCAAGTCAATCACACTTGTGTGAAATCATAGTGTCCACTCAGGAAGCAACACAGATTCATTTTGACTTGTTTTAAGGACATTACATCAAAGTTAGATCAGCCTGGAGTTTGTTTTTACACTTTAATTTTGAGTGTGATTCCTAATCCAGACCTCCATGGGTTGATACAATTGATTTCCATTGATCATTTTTGTGTGATTTTGTTGTCAGCACATTCAACTGTGTAAAGAGCAAAGTATTTCATAAGAATATTTCATTCATTTAGATCTAGGATGTGTTTTTTAAGTGTTCCCTTTATTTTTTTTGAGCAGTGTATATACACATATATGTATATTTTTTTTTTGTTTACTTAATTTTTTTTTTTTTTTCCTTGTTTACCTTTTTTTTTTTCTTTTTTTAACTCGATGTTCACAATTTTAATGCTGCTACCCCTTAGAGAAAAATAAAGTTTTTCTGATTCTGATTCTCCCTTAGAGATCGGAGTAGAGTCGTCGCTCCTCCGCATAGAGCGGAGTCGGATGAGGTGGCTCGGGCATCTGGTCTGGATGCCTCCTGGACGCGGTATTGCGGGGCACGTCCATCTGGGAGGAGACCGCGAGGAGGACCCAGGACGCGCTGGAGAGACTGTATATCTAGGCCGGCCTGGGAACGCCTTGGGATCCTCACAGAAGAGCCGGCCCATGTGGCCGGGGAGGGAAAATTCTGCGCCTCCCTGCTCCGGCTGTCGCCCCCAGTGACCCGACTACGGATAAGATGGACGGGTGAATAAGCGGAGAGAATTAAAAAAAAAAATAAATAAATAAACATGCTTAACAAATGATGACCGGCGGAAAGAAAGCAGTGTGTTGTCTTTCCGTGGATCCTCCTCCTGGGTTTAATTCCATCCCTTCGCTACTGTTTCTTGAAAAACAAACTCCCGATTCCGAGCCGCTCGGCTTCTGTTATTCCGATCGACCCCGATGCCGAGGCGCTACGAAAATCCCATAAACTTATTGTGAGTTTTAGCGCTCGGTCTTGGTTATAATTTTGAAAAAAAAAAAAAAAAACGTGTTTCTGCACATGTTTTTGCAAGACCAGCCAGTGACAAAAATGGCATATTTTTTTGTTTTTTTCTCAAACGGTTACATGAGTTTAACATGTTTTTTTTTGGTCACATGACTTCTTCAAGCCCCGTATAAAGACCCGCTTTGGAGTAGAAGCTCGGTTGTGTGTCTCTATTAGCCGCCGCATGATTGACAAGTCTGGGAGTGCACTCGGCGAGTCGTGGCTGATCCCTCGCTGACAGTCGCGTAACCTTTTTGTGATTCCGCGCCGCATCTCCGTCATTAGCAACTAACAACTTGTGATCCGGATGCTCCCTTGCCGGCTGGTCGGATTCCGAAAGCAAACTTCTAATATTTTATCCCGCCAGAGAAAGGTAAAAAAAAAAAAAAAGTTTAAAAACTGGAAGTTAATTCATGTTTTTTTAATTAATTTAGTTAATAGAGTTAACTACAATTGCTATAATGTTGCATGTTTTTCTGAAATTTTCAGGTGAAATATTTCCTGCGGGGCTACAAATCTTGTTCTGATTGGTCGGTTCATGGTAGTGAGGTTGTTGCGACGCCGTGATTCGTGGACGTTAAAGCTCAGCGGCGCTGAAGAAATCCATCCACGTTCCACCGCGTTAGCCAGATAGCGTGTTTGCTAACCAGGTGGTCAATTAGCAAGATCAGGCTAATCAGGATTTAGCATGGCGCTCCTCGAAATCATCAAATCATCTAGGGGGACAATGGGATACTAAAAAGATAATTCTTGTTTTTTTAATTAATTTAGTTAATAGTGTTAACTACAATTGCTATAATGTTGCATGTTTTTCAGAAATTTCAGGTGAAATATTTCAGATAGCATGTTTGCTAACCAGTCGGTCAATTAGCAAGATCAGGCTAATCAGGATTTAGCATGGCGCTCCTCAAATACGAAACAGTTTTTAACCTGTTAACCTTTAACCCGCAAATGACAAATCATCTGGGGGCCAATGGGATAATAGCAAACTAATTCTTGTTTTTTTTTAATTGATTTAGTTAATAGAGTTAACTACAATTGCTATAATGTTGCATGTTTTTCAGAAATTTTCAGGTGAAATATTTCAGATAGCGTGTTTGCTAACCAGTCGGTCAATTAGCAAGATCAGGCTAATCAGGATTTAGCATGGCGCTCCTCAAATCCGAAACAGTTTTTAACCTGTTAACCTTTAACCCGCAAATGACAAATCATCTGGGGGCCAATGAGATAATAGCAAGTTAATTCTTGTATTTTTTTAATTGATTTAGTTAATAGAGTTAACTACAATTGCTATAATGTTGCATGTTTTTCAGAAATTTTCGGGTGAAATATTTCAGATAGCGTGTTTGCTAACCAGTCAGTCAATTAGCAAGATCAGGCTAATCAGGATTTAGCATGGCGCTCCTCGAATACAAAACAGTTTTCAATCTGTCAACCTTTAACTCGCAGATGACAAATCATCTTGGGGCCAATGGGATAATAAAAAGTTAATTCTTGTTTTTTTTAGTTAATTTAGTTAATAGAGTTAACAACATTTGCATTCATGCTGCAAATTTTCATGCGAAATATGAACACTTTAGACACGTAAAGCACCAGAGGCATAAAATATAACTGCATCGATCCAAAACCTTATCACCTCTCGGTCCCCTCCCGTTCCGCAAAGCAATAAGGAAGCACCTACGGTGGCTTGCAGCTCTCAAAGACAGAGCAATCGGCGGTGATTCATCGGCAAATGTCAAACAAGGATTAATGGATTAATAACATTGTTAAGTATCAACCCGGCGCCGTCTGCGCTAAGGTTTCCTATTTTATCCCCGGCGCTCTTTCCGTCCCTCCTCTTCCTCACCGCGCTAATAGGGAGTGTGAGGCAGAAGGGGATGTTAAGAACCAATCTCGCAGACAAAAAACTCTCCGCAGAATTTAATCTCTCTGTCCCCTTTCTGTCTCTATTTGACAGCGGCGGCTTCTCGCTCTGCCTGTGTTTGTGCGATGTCGTGCCGCGAGTTGCCGCCCGCTTTATCGGAGGCTCCATTAAACCGCACTTGGTGTAATCAGCGGAGAATTATGGGAGCTCAGTAAGCTTTTCCCAGGTCTGTGCAAGCAAGCACACAATAAAGCGCGCGCAACTTCCTGCAGCATCACGTTTCTGTTTTCTCAAATGTAAATGTTTCGTACACGTGGCGGCGGCGGCGGCGGCGGGCGTCTGTTTTCGATTCACGACAGCTTCCCTCGGTCGTAACGTGTTAACACGCAGTTGATATTTTATATCCTAGCATGGGGGGGAAAAGAAAAAAACCCTGACGTCCCGCTCTAAATCAGCCAGATCTTGCTGACGGGACGTTCTGTGGCGGCGGCGGCGGTGCACGAGCGACATATCCCTCCTCTGAATTTTATTCGCGGCTCCCTTCTCGGAAAGGTCAGCTTTAATTTCTGGAGGGAGAGAAGATAATCACGGCGGATTTTGGTGGAGGTTATCTCCGCGATCCGCTTCTGAAAAATTGGGATAATCAGCAAACTTCTCACAGATTCATAAGAATCCGCCTCTCCTTCACTCGCCGGTCGGATTCGTGTTCCCGCACTTTTATCGGGGGGAGGAAAAAGGGGATCGCTGTGATTTCGGCCTTGGCGCGAAGTCGCCGGAGGCCCGCGTTCGGCGGCGTCTTTAGCATACCGAGCGGCGAACGAATGATGTTTAGTTCGCCGAGCTGATCTCCCTCCGCTCATCCACTGGGAAATTAACTGTAGCAAAGCAGCATTACATGAATTACCGGGGTAATCCTGCACTGACACTGCCCTAATCTGCACGGGGATACGCGGGATCAAATTGCGGCCCCCGTATTTCGCCGTGTGTGTAAAAAGACTGACGGGTGGTTTCGAGGCTGAAGCTAGCGGGATAAATCCCCGCAAAGGTGAAAAGGTCACGGTTCGATGACAGATATTTGCTTGGTCACTATCTGTCGATAGTTTTACGACTCTTATCTCGATGACAACCCGGAAATGGTAAAGTATATATTCATTATCTAGATTGCAAACGTACGGCTTGCGGTCCGATCCGGCCCGTGCAATAAATCAACAATTTGAAAAATTTCTATAAAAATGAACAACTCTTTTAAAAAGAAAATTATAGTTTCTATATTGTCTGCTAGCGATGCAATGTTTTGGTCAGTGTTAGCGACACTGCACAACACTGTGTGACTCAGAACTTACAGCAGACGGCAGCAATGCAGCTTTCTGGTTTGGAAATAGCAATTTGCAAGGTTTTCCAAGAAAAATAGACCACTTCTTATTTGTTCGTCGAGGTTAATAAGAAACCCGTATGCTCGCTGTGGGTGCGGCAAGTTTCGGTGGCACTGTGAGACTCGCCAGGGCGAAAAATACAACAAATTGCACGGAGAACTGAGGAGACACGGTGTTGTTGAAAATGCACTTACTTTTCTTTATGAATCTCAGGTTGTTCATGTATTTTTTAAAGGGAAAGTTCATTACATGTAGAGATTTTGTCATTTATCTGTTCTCCTTTACAGTAAAACAAAAGAAAATTTGGACTTTGAGTTGCTTCTGGGTAATTACGCTATGATTTTACTGGTCCTGCCCCCTTGACATCAAATTAGGCCGTATTTGGCTCCTTGCACCAAAACAAGTTTGACACCCCTGATCTAGAGCCTTTATCCTGCAGACATCGCCGGCTTTCCTCCGACAAAACCAAAACATCCTCGCTCCCGATGCGTCAACCTGACAAAGTGTGAAACTCCCCTTGGCGTCAATGATGCATCCGACAGCCCTTTTTTCCGCCATTTTTCAACAAACCGAGAGCTTCGATTTTGGACACACCTGGAGAAGCGTCTACTTTCGGATGCGGCAACAGCGGAGGAACGCGATTTTTCATTCTCGACAGAAATATGTGGAAAATATAAACTCGGTTTTTTTATTTAGCTCAGGTTTAGGAACAGTTACCGATGTTGATATGGACATAACGCCGCAGATTTGGCGCAAAGGGACGACAAAGGGGAGTCAAATGCATCGGTATGGGACGCCGAGGGAAGTTTCATATTTCGTCAGGCGGTTGACGCGTTGGGAGAGAGCATGGGTTCACGAAACCATGGAAACGGTTGCTCGGAGACCCGAAATAGTCCAGATGAGGGAACAAGAGAGCGAATGGTCGTATATCCCTAAAACAGAGGTGTCAAACTCCGGCCTGCGGGCCAAATTTGGCCCGCATTGTAATTATATTTGGCCCGCAAAGTCATACCTAATGACTATTGGAGCTGGACGGCGGTATAGTCTACAGTGCATGTATCGTTAATTCTACAAATCCCATAATTCTACAAGAGGATCCATAAATGCCCTCTCCTCTGTGTACAGTTGTCATAGCGACCCTATGCTAATACTGGCAGAAAACAGGATTTTGCATGTCTGCAATATTAAGTTGTGTATTGTATAGTATTAAGCTATGCTTGTTACATGTTTAGTTTCTAAGCAAAACTAGTTTGGGTCCATATGAAAAGGCTCATTGTTGTATCCGGAGGAAGATTTTTTTTTCAATTAATATCAATGTTTGCACGTGACTTTGTCCCAGTTTTGAATTTTGGCCCACTGTTGTATTTGAGTTTGACACCCATGCTATACGACATGGAGAATGACAGGGTGAATCCTTGCCTAAGGATTATTTAATAAAGTAAATAAATATAAATGCCTAAATGCTCTGGGGAGTGAGCAGAGTGAAAACAGGAAACTCAGAACTATAAATTCAAACTCCAACTGGTGCGCCGGCATGTTGAGGCCATTTTTACGGGTGGTTTACTCGCCACGTCAGCTGCGGTTCACAATTATTTGTGGTGAAGTCACCACGATCACCCGATTCTCCAGGGAAGCTGCTTTCATCCAGTCCGGCCAAATTTCCCGCCGCCCGTGGCAACAGCCCGCGGGCGCGGCGACGGGCAACGCCGACTTGAATCAGATAGATGCGAGGTTTTGTCTCTAACCGTCTCCTGCCGCGCAGAAGGGATTCTGAAAGGGTATGTTTCCATTTTGAAGTAAAGACAGCGAAAAGGAGAGGAGTTGAGCGAGAAGATTATCTCATCTTACTGCCGTCGGACTGACGCTGATTTAGACCTCGCCGTGACGATGGGGGGTAGAAAAAGGGGGGGCGGAGGAGGGGGGGATTACCGCGGGCTTTTCGAATATCTCCGGGGGGAAGCTCTTCAAAGCAGGTATTATACAAAACATCCAGCGATATCTAAGCGCTCTTTGTAAAAGTCTTACCGGTGCCCTCTCCTTTTGCACCTCTCTGTTTCGGCGGCGGCGAAGGATTCGTGAAGGACAACCCGCTAATTTGCATGTTCCCCCCAAAATACAAAAGTAACGGCGAGGAGGAAGGAAGAGGCGGCGTGAGGCGGGCGCTGAGCGATGCCTTGCGGTTGTGGCGTGATCACGCGGCCGCTCCCGTCTATAATGCCGCCGGCGACAGTCTTGTCGAGGTAATGGCGTCGGCGAGGCTTCTGGCTCGCTGCAAATCTCCGCTTTACGAACCCCATTTGTTATTTTTGATTGTACGGCACACACAACTTACTCCGCTAACTGCTTCATCCGTTTGTAAATATACTTTTGATTTTCTCTGCTCGAAACAAAACAAAACACAAAGGGCCGTTAAACCCAAGATCACAATCGCCACTTTATAAAAGCGCATCACTGGGTGACCACCGCTATTTTTTTTGTATAGTGATAGTGGGATATTCTTAGCCTTCGTTGCACATTTCCTGTTTCAGATTTTGTGATCCCCACGACTCCGGTCGCTGTGAGCAGAGGCGAAAATGACTTCCCGGAGCTTTCAAGCACTCGCATTTCCTCCAAAGTGGCTTCCCTGATGGGCTTATTCTCCCCCACCTGACTTTCAGCCGTTCTGTCAAGAGCGCAGTTTTCCAACGAGCGCAGCTACAAGATCAGGTAACCCTGGAAACACCAGAGTGTCATCAGCATACGAGTGAATATGAGGTCTAACTCCATAACTCCGCACGGATATCCCCTTTGCATAAAGTAAATATATTTATCCGATTGAGTACGAGTGGAGAAATTCTCAAAGGGCGGACGTTAGACTCATCCCGGAGGGTGCGGTAAATTAGCAATGCTAAAGTTAGCGGTAAGTGGTCGCCACATTAGAGAAAAACAAAACCTGAAAAGGTGTTAATCACACAAGATGCAATAAAATGACAAAGCCTATGCTATACAGGTCACGCTTGTCGTCCGTCGCCATGGCAGCGGATACACTGGGATTACAAGTGGATTAGCCGTGCCGTTTCGGCTAGCAAAGAACGGATTAGCGGAACACCTGGATGAGTTTTAACAACTTTCTGGACAAGATGGGAAGATTGCACGCCTCCCGATCGGACTCCCAGGAGAAAATATCTAATGTCACATTTACATTAGTCTGCACATGTCTTGCTATTTATCCCCTGCTTTTTCAATTCTGTGTTGGTCCAACTCCAGTCCAAACCCTTGGATTATAATCTATGTGTTCTACAGACTCGGCTCAATTTTCCCCCGAAGAGGCGATAACATTGAAAGCGTTTCCAACGACCGCAAGGATGGGTTTGTCCACGGCATTTAAAGGTTACGGACGTTCCTGAGGGCGTCTCTCAGCCCCGTCTTTAAATGTTTGACGGTTGTTGAGAGACACACTCTTTACGACATCCCGGGGACACGCAGTCCATTAAAACCGACACGGACACATCAGTGTGTCATCGCCGACGGTTAGCCTTTGGCCCGGCTTTGCTAGTCTCTTTTTTTTACTTATTCAAAAACACCCATTGATGTAAACAGCGCAGTGGTGCTTTCCATTTCTTTAACTCCATGCAGTGTACCAAAGGAAGAACCTCACATATAAACGATAATATATTTTTAATTACCCGTCCGTGAGCTGCCACCTTACCGTGGTGGAGAGGTTTGCGTGTCCAAGTGATCCTGCATTTACGGTAAAAACGCTTAAAAATATTCATATTTCTGGACCCATTCAGAACTCCATTAGGAAAAGATACATTTTAAGGTTGCAGGAGTGCTACAGAGCCACAAGTAGGATGTTTTCGGTATTGATTGGTTGATTATGATGGAATCGCAGCAACACACACACACATATATAAAAAAAAAAAGATACTTAAGGTGATGTGTGATAAGAGTATCAATCTCTCTTTTGGAAGGAGAAGAACCGCATATGTTAGACACTCTAGAGACAAAGTTAGGCTGTGACCACCTCTGAAGCGAGGCGTGTATATGCAGAATATATATGCAGTTTGAAGAAGTGACAGGGGGTTGCAATTGGAGAAAAAATAAAAGTAACAGCGACTTGTGAGCCGTATTTCAAAGTCATTAAACGGGTCCTCCCAGGCTGACGAAAATGAGTGTAATTTGGAAGTACTCGTATTTACAACAAGGTGCGGGCTCTCGCGCACACACTCATCCGGTGATCCTCCAAGGACATTCTCCCTCTCCACTTGAAAAATACGCAGTAAGTGAATGAATTTCAGGGTTCTGCGTACAAAAAAAAAAAAAGAAAAGAAAAAAAAAGTCACCTTGAGCTGTATGTGTGTGTGTGTGTGTGTGTGTGTGTGTGCACTTGAGACAAATAAGATCAGTTGGGACCCTGAACGACACCCTGTTGAATACAGTTCTCACTCCAGAAAATAATATATATCGAAAGATCCCCGCGAGCTCTCGCCGTCTTTAACGAGGAGCCTGAAAATAGAAAAGAAAAAAAAAAAAGTCATCTTGACCTTGAGGCCAAACCAGGAAGTGAGCACTCGGCGAACACGGCGCTGATCAAGGTGATCTTTATTCCTCAATTCGCCTTTCCTCCTTCCAATTACTTCTGGAAAATGTTTTTTTTTTTTTCCGTCCCCATTAACAAAGAAAGCGATTCTTCTCAAAGGAGGAGAAGGGTCGGCCTCTCTCCGGGTGTCGCCTTCCGAGTTATGAATATGGAGCGGCAGTTTTGTTTGGTCTCCGCTCCTTCTTTCAAGCGGGGTTGGAAGGCAGGAGGAATGCCGGAATGTTACAATTAGCGCCGAACATAAGCTTCCCGCTGACCTCCGTGTCCGCCGCCTGTAGCGCCATCATTAAGCTCGTCTGCTTTTCCCGCATTGTTATTTGTGTCATCCTCTCGCGCACGTATCCGCGTCCTTGTTTTCATTCCTCACAAGCTATCAGTATCCCGGGGAGAGCACGCCGAGCTCGCCTGTCCGTCCGTTCGTCCGTCCATCCGCCTCGGCGGCGCAAATTTGTGCCTCCTGGATTAAAAAAAAAAAAAAAAACTCCGGAGTCCTTTCAGGATGAGCGATGAGAAGCACCGGCTGAAAAAATATATGGAGTCAATTTCCTCGCGTCTTTCAGAAATCCAGAGTTAACATCCCGCACTTGATACGGAATATTTTATCCTGTGGATCCGGATTCATTATTAATAACAAAGAATTGATTATGGCTTCAGGCTCCCCGGGGTTAATCCGGGAGTCGGCGTGCTTGCAAATATTTTTTTCTCAGAGACTACAGATCAACCCCCCCCCCCCCCCCCCCCCGCCATAAAAAAGGAGAGGAATTGGATTTTACATGACGGGAGCGGGTAAACCTGATGTGACACGTTTCAATTTCGACGTGGACGCCGTGATTTTAATAATGGATGAATAATGGAATCGATGGCCCGTCCCCGCCCTCCTCGAGTCGAGAATCTTCGTCACGTTTTCTCAAAGACGCGGCTGGACTGCGTCTGCAAGTTTACATCTTCCTGCCTCGGATTCCGATTTTCGCGTCTCCATAGCGAGACGGTGAGCGGTTGCGTGGCGTGGCGACTCCTGACCGACTTCTGCAATAAGGTAAACCGGTAAACAAACGGGCCGCAATTTACATTTGTCTCGTTTCAAATTGAGATTCGAATTCGAAAGCTTTTTATTGTCATGACAGCTCTGCTGTCCAATGAAAAAATACCGGAAATCCCATACAATAACTCTCTAATTGCTTATTATTTCTTCCTGCATATTGGTGGCGACCCCTGAGGGGAAAAGTCGAAAGGAGAAGAAGAAGATCGGCAAATATGGAGACTTTTTTTTTAGATTATACTAATTTTCACATGCATTTTAACCCTCGTGCGATCTTAACATTGTGTTTACTCCCCTTGTCCTAAGGGTCAAAAATGACCCATAAGGCAATCTTTGTACCCTAGTGGTGAACAGCCCACATGGAAACATAAACAAAAAAGAAGTATCGCTTTTTCTAATTATGGGGTCTCTTTAGGAAAAGTCATAAAATTTCAAGTTGGAAAAAAAAGGTTAAGGTGTTTTTTCTACAGCTAAACAAGGTAGTGGGTCACTTTTGACCCGCAAGACAACACAAGGGTGAAGCTTGTCTTGTCCTTGTCTGTCTTGCAGCTGCTAAGAAACAATTTCCCACGCATGGGAAAAAGTACATCAAGTACAGCTCATCTCATCGAATGACAGTGAGCTGCCTATATCAGGGGTCGGCAACCTGCGGCTCGGGAAAAGTAAATTATAAATATTTGGTGTATTTCATTTGTGTTAATTCCTCTTTTTAACTTTTAGTTCTAAGTTGGACGATTATTGTGATCTTGAAATATTGAATAAAATAATATTTATTATTTTTCGCCGCTCAAAATAACGTCACACTCACAGAAGCCGGTATATAAAGTCCCGATTTGCAGATGCTGCGCGCAGAAGTTTAGGAGCAGAAGTCCCATAAACCAGGTAAAATAAATATTTATGAAGATATTTTACAAATATTTATTTTCTATTTTCGGTCAGCTGACCGGAGCTGCCTTACGATGAGGAACCAGTTGGAAGATCTGTTTCCGCGTGGTCCCAAAGAATTGGGCAAGAATCTTCTCTTTGGTCTTCCTCTAGAGCAGGGGGCGGCAACCTGCGGCTCCGGGTGGCTCGGGAAAATAAATTATAAATATTTAATTGAAGTGTATTTCATTTCTGTTAATTCCTTTTTTTAACTTTTAGTTCTAAATTGGGAGATTATCGTGATCTTGAAATATTAAATGGAATAATATTCATTATTTTTCGCCACTCAAAATAACGTTACACTTGTGGAAACCGGTATACCCGCCAGCCGGTAAAGTCCCGATTTGCAGATGCTGTGCGCAGAAGTTCAGGAGCAGGAGTCCCATAAACCAGGTAAAATAAATATTTATGAAGATATTTTGCAAATATTTATTTTGTATTGTTTACTGACACAGTGATTTTTTTCCCGATTTATTTTTAAAATTCAGGTCAAGGCTCCGCTACACGCTCTGAAAGCCCAAAGCTCAAAATGAGTTCATTACATAAATAAAATTAAATTATCTCCGTAATACTTTGTGAATTTCAGAAGCAACACACTAAACACTTGTTTATACAAAGTGTAAAGGCAATAAAAAGCAATATACACAGTAGTACCTTTATTTTAGACGTCAAAAAGTAATTGCGGCTCCCAGTTATATCTTTTCCAAGGAAACCGGGTCCAAATAGCTCTTTGGGCGTTAAAGGTTGCCGACCCCTGATCTATATGATTGATATATGATTGATATATGATAGAACATGTTTGCATTGTTCTATGTGTCTTGCCTATGACGTGCAAACAAATAAACGGGGGAAAAGTTGCGAGTCCCGATATGACGTTTAGATCATGAATGAATCTGCTAAATCTGCTCAATCGCTTTTAAGGCAGAGCAGGAACAAGCAGGCGCAGCTGCCCGATCAGGTACTGCAGGTGTTTTTCACGTGCACGCTCATTTGCATGACGATAAAGGCGACACAATCGCTTTTTTGTTCCCGTCTGATCCCCGTCAGCGCTTCTCACTTCATCATCGGACGCATTAATACCCGGGGATTCGTTTCCTGGCTTTATTTCTCTCACTTTTTCTTCGATGTTAGACGCACAATAACTCGAGCTTTGAGAAGATTAATTATCGCGATGATCGTTTCTTCGCCGAGACCGTGTTTCGAGGATTTCTCGGCTTCCGAGCGGGTGTCAAAGTGGTTTTTTAAATTAGATCGAACGAAAATAATCCTTCGGAAAATCTTGCGGAGCCGAACGTAGCGTATCCGGATACAAAGGGCTACACGTTGTCGGCGTGCGACGACGGGACGGAGGTGGTTTCCAGAAAGGAGAGATTATGTTAAGGAGGCTGGAAGACAAACAAAGCAGACGGTGGGAAGTGACTCTCATTCTTCCTCTCCTGTCTGCACTTACACATGATAACGACATCAGATCTTCTCCCGAGTCCTCGGGCTCTCTTGTTTGGCAGGTTCTGAGGAAGCGATGGCTTGATCTAATGCCGTTTTTTCTTGGGTATGAAAGCCAATAGATGTATGACACCGTCGTGAGCAGCGGAGGAGACGGTCCCGGCTGCCTCCCTGTTCGCGTTCTCAGACGACCGCCATCGTGGGTCGTATCAGCGGAGAACGGGAGTGCGGTTTGGACTAAACCGCCCGCGACTCAATGTAGCCAATACGAAGGGGTTGGCGGCGGTCCGAACCCCGTCTCATCAACGGGACGGATGTGGACGAGTCCGTATAAACGATAAACTAGACTGGACTTAACCCTAATATTATGTTAAGGACCAATTTGACCCATTTCACCCATTGACCCAATGGGTCAAATTGACCCTTAACATAATATACACTGCTCAAAAAAATAAAGGGAACACTTAAAAAACACATCCTAGATCTAAATGAATGAAATGTTCTTATGAAATACTTTGCTCTTTACACAGTTGAATGTGCTGACAACAAAATCACACAAAAATGATCAATGGAAATCAATTGTATCAACCCATGGAGGTCTGGATTAGGAATCACACTCAAAATTAAAGTGTAAAAACAAACTCCAGGCTGATCCAACTTTGATGTAATGTCCTTAAAACAAGTCAAAATGAATCTGTGTTGCTTCCTGAGTGGACACTATGATTTCACAGAAGTGTGATTGACTTGGAGTTACATTGTGGTGTTCAAGTGTTCCCTTTATTTTTTTGAGCAGTATATTATGTTAAGGGTCAATTTGACCCATTTCACCCATTGACCCAATGGGTCAAATTGACCCTTAACATAATATGAGGGTTAAAACACAGTTTACAAGAAGGGTCAGAACTTTCTGTTCTTTTTCTGAGCCACGCTGCAGATGTTTGTTTACACGTCCGGCATCATCTTCTAAGGCGGGCGACACTAACAGACAGATAAGCTCGCCGGCTCCGTCCTGGGAGTTGAATTGGACTCATCAGTGGAGGAGTCTGAGAGGAGGATGCTGAAGAAGCTGCTCAGTATTCAGCTGGACTGAAGTCCTACCGGAACGCTTGTAGCCGTAGACTGAGACCACCGAGGAGCACCAGAGAACGCCATGGAAGGTCTTCCCTCCTTGTGGTCGTCAAACTATATAACGCCTCTGCAAGAAGGAGACCTGACAGTAAAATCAATATCATGTTTCGAGTGAGCGGATGTAATGTTGGACCCTTCCGGCAAAAGAATTTCCTTCCGGATTAATAAAGTTCTGCTATTCTTCTTTTCCTTTGGGCTTTTCCCTTCAGGAGTCGCCGCGGCAAATCAACCTTCTCCATCTAACCCGATTCTCTGTATCCTCCTCTTGCAAACCAACTGCCTTCATATCCTCTCGCACTCCGTCCATAAATCTTCTCTTTGGTCTTCCTCCAGATGTCCGATTCCAGCATCTTCTACCAATATATTCCCAATCCTTCCTCTGTCCAAAACCCAACCATCAGTCTGGCTTCTCTGACCTTCTCTCCAAAACATCTAACAAGTCCCTCTGATGGACTCATTCCTGATCCTCTCCATCCTGGTCACTCCTGAAGAGAACCTCAACATCTTCATCTCTGCGACCTCCAGCTCTGCCTCCTGGCTTTTCTTCAACGTATCATATCTCGATCACATCGCTGTCCAACCAGTCGAGGCAGAAGGCCGCCCACATTGAGCTCGGACCCTTGAGAACGTTCGGTTTCTGCGTATCATTTTAAAGAGCTCTTCATGTAAAGTCCCATCAGACAACCGGGTTGTGATCTGGCGCCAAATGTACTGCTCAAAAAAATAAAGGGAACACTTGAACAACACAATGTAACTCCAAGTCAATCACACTTGTGTGAAATCATAGTGTCCACTCAGGAAGCAACACCGATTCATTTTGACTTGTTTTAAGGACATTACATCAAAGTTGGATCAGCCTGGAGTTTGTTTTTACACTTTAATTTTGAGTGTGATTCCTAATCCAGACCTCCATGGGTTGATACAATTGATTTCCATTGATCATTTTTGTGTGATTTTGTTGTCAGCACATTTAACTGTGTCAAGAGCAAAGTATTTCATAAGAATATTTCATTCATTTAGATCTAGGATGTGTTTTTTAAGTGTTCCCTTTATTTTTTTGAGCAGTGTAAATAGAATCCGACTTGCCTCTCAGCACGGAGCAGGATGTAAAGCTGCTCTTAATGAAACCATTAAGCGGGGAAGCTGATTGGTCGAGGAACCGGATTCATCCCGACTGACCCCCCGTCGCTCGTTCACCACGTGGCGGCTCAATTTGCGCCGCCATCCGTTTTCGATATCTGCACCGCTTACCCAACAAACACCATGGAGCGGCCAATCACGGCTGACCCCGTGCGCGAGCTCAGGGCACGTCGCCATTCAATCACCGAGTTGACGTACAGAGTCCGACAACCATTTCCTCTCAAATTAATACCTCGAGGTAATTTAGAGTCTCCAGCGAACAAGCATGGACTAATTACAGGCAAATTGGATTATGTAGGCATGAATATCACTTTCCCTTAAATTAGAGGCAGCCATTAAATATTTGGAAGCAAACCGCTGTGACCCTGGTGACGGGCCATCTGCCGCTTCCTCCTTCATTACCGTGGTCACTTCCTTATTTGTCACATTAAGACAGCAAAATGTCAGCGCGGTAACCGAGCGCCGTGCGTTTGCTTCGGGGCCGAACAGAGCTATTAGTTCTCGTTAATGATTCCGGCGTCTCCTTGTTCGAGTTCATTATCTTCAATCTCGGGAAAAAGTGTCTACGACTCAGCCCACTGTACGTTCACCGGAAAAACCCGCCAAGCCAAAAGGAAGCCACGAGTGTACTTGATTGGCCGGGGAGAAAAAAAAAAGCAGAAAAATAAGACGACGCATGTTTCCGATCAACGGGATGTCGCTATACCGAGAGGAAAAAAAAAAAAAAACAAGTCGGGTGACGCCTCTTCCGCTATGGCTTGAAGATATTCTAGACCATGAACTCAATAACCATTGGAGCGGCGCACCGGGAGAATGCAAATGCTGCGTTATTGCGATTACTCCACTCGCACAACAGCCCAAAAGGGCTCACATGGGTCAACCGAATGAATTCACAGTGGCGAATGAAATACGTGAGGCTGTGCATTAACAAGATGCGGCGCTCTTTGAGTGGAGATGTTTCTGGAATAATTGATGTCTAACTACATGTCTGGCAGTATGCGAAAAAAAAAAAAAGTTGTTAGGTATACGCAGGAGCGGCGGGCAGCACCTCGAGTGATGCGGAAGTTCTTTGCGAACTCAACGGTGGGTTATCTTGTCGCATTGACGAATCCCGCAAGCGAAGACAAAATGAAAAAAAGAGGGAAGTGATTCTGCGAGGAGCGACATCAGACAAAATCCGGCAAAATACCGTCCCGTCGTTTTAGATCGCAGCCCAGATATCATTCACATGGAATTGAGGGTCAGGATAAACCCCTGCAGAATTTTGGTGTCTTTAGTTGATGACTCACTGAAAATATCAGACATCAGAAAAAAGCAGGAATTATTAAAGCTAAATGTAGCTTGATCCTTTGCTGCATCTGAACGATGGAAAACCCGCTCTCTGGTCCAAAAAAACGTTCACAAATGTGCCAGAATCAAAGGATGGGAAGAGTGGTACCCTGTCAAGGGTACCAAAAGGAAGGTAGCCTAAGCATACTCTAGGAGTCTACAGGAGGCAGAGTTGCAAACATCCGATGAACTAAGAGGAAGGCTGACCACCAAAGACAAACTTTGTTGAAGTTTCCGGTGCCATCAAAGTGGAGACATGAGCGGTCAAAGACCCAAAACAAGGGAGTTCAAGGGAAATTAGGAGACGGGGAAGAGGAGGCAGGCAGGAAGCGACAAGGGTACTGCCATTGCAACTCCAACTCAGCCATCGAAGAAGAGGACCCTGGATTTGCACGGTACCAAGCTGCAACAGCATCTGCCCCGCAGGTCATGTGATCAAGCTAATGCAGTCCCCTGACGAAACGGCTGGAAGCGGCGCTAAATCCGCTAAGAAAGACCGGAAACCTCTCTCAGGGATTAGGGCGCAGGAGGCTTTATGGAAATGTTTTAAAAGAGGTGAACGCGGAGGCAGGCAGGCAGGGAGCAGGAATAACCTCCGCTTCACAAAGCGGTCACATGATGAGCCCGTAAATGTCAAGATTGAAAAAAAAAAAACGAGGATACGTCCCGCGGTGCCATTGAGGACCGATTCCCGACCTTGCAGATGGGAAAAGTTGAGACGGCTCTAAGACTTCCCCGGGCGAGACATCAAGTCCTGAAGGATGGAAACAACTCGCGCGGACGGGTCGACTCTCCCCCTCAAGAATAGCGGTCGGCTCGTCGTCGGTTTATCCGAAACCGCCTCGGGGTCTCGGAGTCGTGGAGCTTTTCAAAAAAATCGAATCTAATTACGAGTTACCCGAGGGTCGGCAAGACACGGGATCACCTCCGAAGCCGTCACAAATCTTTACATGAATATTCAGAAGCTAACAGATTTTTGTTAGCAAATGTGCGCAACGTTTTCTCCATGCCTCTTAGCGATAACATCCAACTATGTCGAAGGATTGCATTTTATTGCTATTTATTCAATCAAATTTCGGCACGGAGTCTCCACGGGGTTCGTCCACAGTCCAGATACATGCAGGAGATTCTTTGGAGACCCAAAAGTGGAATGAGAGACTTTCCGAATGCCTCCCCTGAAATTTCTTGATGAAAATCTCAATTATAGCGTCTCCATTTTTTTTTTCCACGCTCCTTAATATCCGCAGCCACCGCCGCGTCATGTTTCCGTGGAGGTTTTTTTTTATTTTTCCCCGCGGAGCCACTTTATTGTGCACGAGCGAAAATGTGGGTTTTTTGTTGTTTTTTTTTTTTTTTTTTTTTCGCGGATTTAGCATCTCTCATTTTCCCGGGCGAAGAAGCCATTCATGTCGTCGGCGCCTCGGCAGCGGTGAGGGATAAGCCGCCGGTGAGGACTGGTAATAGGCTTTTCATTGCACAGTGTTTGCCTCCGCCTCGAACACGTGCCAGAGATATACGCATTCAGCGGGTGCGCGCACCCCCAGAATGACTAATCTCGGGGTAATTAACATGCATGCGCTTCGCGGTTCTCGCCTTGATCAAGGGCGGCGGCCGAGGCCTCGCCGAATAGATGAGCGCCATTTCCAGGATGAACGGCGGCGGCGGATTCCCCGTCGTCCCGATCCCTTCCCGTTCGTCCGTCGGTGTAATCGCCTCGTCTCGCCCGCCCGTCATTACTTGCGTCGCCCCTCCGATTCCAATCCCTCCTCGCCGCTCGCCATTCGTAAAGCCCGACTCCGCTTCGCCTCCCTGTTATTACATTGCGAAATGTAACCGGAGAAAGAAAGAAAAAAAAAAAAAAAAAAAAAACTGCAATCTTCTTCACGCCTTTCCATTTCCTTCCCTCCTTAATTCTTTTTTTTTTTTCGTATAACTCGGTCAGATGTGCCCCCAAGCGCACCCTCTTCCACCCACAAATATTGGACACCCCCTCCCCCTTCAATCGCCGCCTCTAGTCGTGTAAAACCAAAACAATACCACCTCCTCTGTCGCTACATCCTTATTTATTTTCATCTCTGCTGCCTCCTCACCCCTTTTCCTCCTTTTGACCCCACAGAGACGTTGGGATTATTCACTTATGCAACAAGGCACCGCAGATTAAATCCTGGGCGAGAACAAGAAGACGCTTTTTCTTTGCCGGTGATGAAATGACCCAGCAATATTTGTTAATGGTATGCGTGTGTGTGTGTGTGTGTGTGATGGGGGAGCCAGGTCTGAATTAAGAGAGGATCCGATACGAGTCCGATCGTTCACGGAAGTTCTGGATCTCTTGGCTTTGCGTTCTCGGCGGCAGTAACGTGGAGTAAGACGCTTCCTGCGCCTTCAGCGCCGCTCGAAAACAAACCGCTGTGAAGGAGACGGAGATTCACGATCCGCATGCAAGAATAATAAGCGTGGACTGTCTGTTGAGGTGTTTTCATCCTGTCGACCCCGAAAAACCCCGACCATTTGCAAACTCCCGACTTATTTTGGCTTAAATATTTATGTTCTTCTGCGAGCACTGATACTCTCCGTTTCTTCGGTCACTTTTTTGCGGGTTTTAACTGTTTTGTCACGAGAAAAAGAACTGTGGACCACATCCAGCCCGTTTATCTTTTTTATTGGGCCCGCCAAACTATTTTCTTTGAATATCTAAATAATTGTTTTCAAACTATTTTGAATTTAGAAACTCCTTTTTTTTTTTTCCTTTTGGATGATTCCATACAAAACAATGAGGGTACATTTATATGATCATTAATGATTTTAAAGTTAAAATAAAATGCTGAAAAATGTAAATATTTAAATTGACAAAACAAAACAATGAGGGTACATTTATATGATCATTAATGATTTTAAAGTTGAAATAAAATGCTGAAAAATGTAAATATTTAAATTGACAAAACAAAACAATGAGGGTACATTTATATGATCATTAATGATTTTAAAGTTAAAAAAAAATGCTGAAAAATGTAAATATTTAAATTGACAAAACAATACAATGATGCTACATTTATATGATCATTAATGATTTTAAAAGTAAAATAAAATGCCAAAAAATGTAAATATTTAAATTGTGATTTTCATCTTGTTCAATTTATATGATACCTAGTTGACCCGCACATAAAAATTAAATAAGAAATGTGGCCCGCCAAACTATTTTTTTTGAATATTTAAATAACTGTTTTCAAATAGTTTTGAATTCAAAAACTTCTTTATTTTTTCCTTTTTGGATGATTCCATACAAAACAATGAGGGTGCATTTATATGATCATTAATGATTTTAAAGTTAAAATAGAATGTCGTAAAATGTAAATATTTAAATTGTAATTTTCAATTTGTTCAATTTACATGATACCTAGTTGGCCCGGGCATAAAAATTAGATAAGAAATGTGGCCCGCCAAACTATTTTCTTTGAATATTTAAATAATTGTTTTCAAACAATTTTGAATTTAGAAACTCCTTATTTTTTTTCCTTTTAGATGATTCCATACAAAACAACGCGGGTGCATTTATATGATCATTAATGATTTTAAAGTTAAAATAAAATGCTGAAAAATGTAAATATTTGAATTATAATTCTCATTTTGTTCAATTTACATGATACCTAGTTGGCCCGCGTGTAAAAATTAAATAAGAAATGTGGCCCGCCGGCAAAAATAATTGCCCAACTCGATTTGGAAAGTAATTGCGCTTCTTGGTTGACGAGAAATGACCGCGGCTTGTGATTTCCAACAGTCCTATGGCCTGAGAGAAGGATTGAAAATGGGTTTAGGAGCTCGTGTCCCTGGTACTTCTGATGCACAGAGAAACAGCCTTGTTCCTGAAAAAGTTCTTGGAAGTACAAATGGTTCCGACAGCGAGAGAGCGACTAATGTACTGCATAACAAAACCGCAGTATTACTGCATCCAAATTTCATCCTGTTAAAACGGGAATGGTTGTTGATAAACACGCTGGGCACACGAACCCCACGAGGATTAAATGAGGAATTCGATGTTAAACCATGTCTGCAGGTCCGTTTGTTGTCCATGACGTGTTTTCTGTCTAATTCTTCCTCCCATGTATATACTCCATCATTTATTTTTTATACTGAAACCCCTCGATTAAGAACGTTTTAAATTAGACTCAACGAAATGCAGTTAGCAGCTCATCAGAAGTGTAAAAAGCATAAAAAGTGCATATGTACAGAATGTGCAGCATCTACAGATAAATGCATTATTAAAGTATAAATTCCATTTTTTTTTATTTTCTACAGCTTGTGCAAGTAGAAGAGCAGTTTCCATATCTGTGAAAAAGTATCGGTTTCTAAGGCTGTGCTCTCAAAAAATGGTGAATATAATATTACAATGTTGAAACGTCAATATGACATGATATATCTGACAAGAGGCGCAAAAAAAATTCAAAAAGAAAAACAAACAGCCGTTCCCTTTAAAACATTTTTGTTAGCACATATCTCTACGTCTACGTTTGCACGCGGGAATACGTTGTTTGTGGAATAAATTCTTTATGTTTGGAGAATTTTTCAGCGTGCGTATTTTTTTCAAACCTCTATCCAGATATAAGGGGATCGCACGACGATGTAAAGCACATCCTCTCCGCCCAGACCTCCCCTGACTCACTAACCCCGATACCTATCTCTTTAACTACCTCTCCCTCCTAATTACCAGGTAACCCCTGCCGCGACCGACCACTTACATGGCTGCCTTTTTCATTCCCTGACCTGAAAATGCCCGCCCCCCCTTCCATCCGTCTTTTTCATTAAGCGTGCTCTCCTTGCAGCCGAGCGCGCCCACGATGTTTGCTAGTTTGTTAACCGGCGTCCAAACGAGACTCTAATTAAAGCTGGCGTTTCGGGAGTGGGGAGGGGAAGGGCTGGTTGGTATTTGCCTCACATCCCGTTCCCCCCCCCCCTTCCCCCCGGGGGACACCTCGCAACCAAAAAGAGCTCTTGATGTTGAAGCCGGAGCGGAGGACGTTAGCGGCGCCGGCGTGCACGAGGAGGCGTTCAGCCTTACGGCGGGGGGAGACCGAGATCTGTGGAACTGCGGGATGTGTTTTCCCCCTCGAGAGGCGGCGGCGGCGGCGGCCTCAGATTTCTGGAGCGCGGTGGTGAAAGAACAGGCAGTTTGACTAATCTCCGTCGACCTGGTGTTAAAAATTTAGATTTTCGGAGAATACCAAACAATGTCGCTACAGCTCCGTATCGCTCATGATATGCAAAAAAAAAAAAAAAAAAAAAATACAACCGTCTCTCGGGTGTCCGTCTTTCATCGTCCCTCTGCTGCTCTCCGTAAAACCCGCCGAGGTTTAACGTCTTTGCTCGCCTTCGCGGTCTGCTGGGGGACGTTCACAAGCCTGATGGGTAATATGTGCGCTAAGCTAATTAGCGGAAGCCGTGCTGCGGGGGGGGGGATCACGAAGGGTTTTTTTTTTTTGCCGCTGATGAAAAAAGATGAGACGTCTCGTAAAAGTCTTTGGCGGTTAAATGGAAAGCGGGGAAGGGGGAACGAGGCCCGGGCGCTCTTTTAAAATCGGGGATCTGAAAACTCCTAGCGGTTAACTCCCGTGTATTCTTCAAATAAAAAAAAAGGAAACCGTCTTCCTCCCTGTCATGCCGCTCGGATCCTGACGGTTCGATGGAAGACGAGCGGCCGAACTTTTAATGACAGTCGAGCCCATCGGGGGGGGAAATGTCTTTTGTGCTTCGCGAGTTCTGCCTCCCGGTTACGAACGGTCTGAACCGGCGAGGTTATTGAAAGAAGCCACGTTCTGCTTTTTCGGGCTTTTTCTCTTTCCTTTGTCGACGCCGGATGGCTCTCGGCACGTGTCAGACAACGGCCGAGGTGCGGGGCTTGTAAATTCGGGCCGAAAGGATGTGCGGACCCTCTCGACCGCGGAAAATAAAGCTTTAAATTCTCCGTCATGATGCAACGCCGGCGACAGCGACCCCGATGGCGGCCTCTCATTCACACGGTTGCGGCTAAAAGAAACAACGCGAACGCCCTCGCCGACTCCCGAAGGTGAGTTTTCCTGCATCCGCCGGCAGGCGAAGAGCCGAACCTCCAACCTCGGAAGCCATGGATGGTTGTTTCCGGTAGATTCATCAGTTCGGATAAAATCGGTCAACTGAATCCCGACTCGACAAAACCCGGGATTTTGCACGGGTTCAGGATTATGGAGTGAGTTAAGAGTCCAAACCCGAGTTACCGCTGATATTTAATGATACGCCACTTCCCGTTTCTGGCCGGTTCTGTCCGTTTGATTGAAAGAAAACAAGCCGAGCAGTGACCGCAATCATCCGCAAGCCAAGCAGCTTCGTCACGACGACCCGAGAAGGAGCTAACTCGGTTGTGGGAGCCGAGATCCAGTGTTCCTGGTTCCTGTAACGGTTCAAGGAAAAAGTGCAAAAGCAGCTCATCCAGCTTAAGGTCCTCCTCCAAATGCAGATTTGATCGTAGCAAAATATGGATTCACGGGGAACTCAACTCACAGGCGGCAGGGAAAATAAGAAGTGATTTTGACCGGTCCTTCTCAGGCTCGGTCTGTCACGCCGCTACGGTTTTGGCTTGACTTTTCTCAGAGCGCAGCCTTTTGTTCATTTTATCACAAACACCTGCGCTTTTTCCTTTGACATGTCAAAATGTCTGTTGTGAAAGAAAGCGACGACCGCCGCGTCTCGGCGCCTCCATCTGTTCCCCGTTTTGCCGCTTGAAAGGACGATCACGTCGCGTCCTAAACGCCACCGGATCCGCTCCTTTGCAGGGTTTCGGCGTCTCTCCGTCCGGCGCGACGAGGGTCGATGAAATTACTGCGAGACGGAAAGACGTCCGTCTGGAGAGCGACTTTTATCAACCGCGTCCCGCTCTTTCGGGAAAACATCCCGATTAAAAAAAGGTTTTTGAAGGTTGAAGACTTTCCGATCAGTCGGAAAACATTTTACCAAGCTGTTGAAAAATGCAAGATTTGAGGTCATTTTGTGTCGAGCCTCCATCAAGAGAGCGATATTCGCAGTCTTGAGGGTTTATTACAGCCGATCAATGTGACTAGACTTTAGAAATACCCCGCCGGTACAACGACGACAGCCACGACAGCTCACCGTTTACATAATAACTTCCTCTGTCTGGGTTTCAGCGGCTGCGTTACGTCGATTATTTCACTAACATCCATTTGTCAGCAACCGCAAGAAGAGGATCTTAGGTTTCAAAAGATGCTTTCGGACAGAGAAGCTCCGAGAGCGCAGATCCAAGAACGGTCCGGCTTTGCGTTCCCCCGCGGGCGGAGAGGGACCTCGGCAGGGAGGGGAGGAGTGACGCAAGAT
Organism: Fistularia commersonii; assembly: GCF_037954325.1. Classification (NCBI taxonomy): domain Eukaryota; kingdom Metazoa; phylum Chordata; class Actinopteri; order Syngnathiformes; family Fistulariidae; genus Fistularia; species Fistularia commersonii. The sequence goes on from NC_141307.1 coordinate 4,749,572, forward strand.
TCTGCAAAGCGCACCAGAAGCGTCGCGCAAAAACAAAAACCAGAAGAGGGAGACGACGCGGAGAGCGAAGCTGCCGCCATGTTCTGAAATAATAACTACCAGACGAGCTGAGGAGGTTTTATCTTGGACTTATTTTATAAAAGAGGGCCTCCTCGTCGGTCCATTTCTTGAGGGTTTCGTCCGAGAAAACAGGCGACCAGTGATCGCAGTCGTCTTTAAAAACGCCACATAATAACAATAACGACACTTTATCCTTCATTAATCCCCACGGGGAAATTCATTCTCTGCGCCCGAAACTCAACAACACTTCGGGGATCCGACCGGGAATTTTCGGTTCCCAAAACGATTGCTTAGGAGTTCGACCGATCGGCGAGCACCAGCGTCGAGAGGTTAAAAAAAAAAAGACGGTACTCGTAGCTGAGGTCTTTCGTCGCAACGCAAAACAACTGCCGAAAAAATTCCGAGCACCGCGAAAAGTCCCTCGCGTGTGAAAACTCCTCCTAAAACACCGGCGAATACGGTTTTCGAACTCCCGGCTCCCGATTTGATCGAAGCCGCCCTTCGCTGGCCGGCAAAAGGATGCAAGTTAGAGGCACTTTGGAATTGGCTTCACTTTTTTTAAAACCCCGCGGGGCCGAATTCTGTCTTTTCCAGTCCACGGCTCTATCTAAACCCATTGTGTTGGTCTCATTAGGGGCATTAATAAGTAATTCGGCCCCCTACCTCTCGTACACGCCCCGCCTTTGAATCCTCATCGCTTTCCTGGCCGCTAATTGCTTTCCTTCCCGCATAATTCCTCGCAGCGCCTCCACATTGTGGTGGCGGGATATGTTTGACACGCGGCCGGTGAGAAGTTAAATAGAGGGGGGGCTAAATGACGCTCCGTGGCCCGGGCGATGATTCGGAGGATAATGATCGCCGTGATAAAGGACGCCGCTCCGGTCTAATGGCGTTTGATTTCCCCCGTCGGCCAGTGAGGAGAGAGATAGGAGGTATCAGCATTGCTCATCCTCCGCGAATGACCTTTAATTTCAAAACAAGGCTCGGCAGATAGCGGACGCATCTCTCTCTCCAAACCCCTCATTAGACGGCGGGGCCGCGAGCGGGGAGACAAACTTTACTCGCCCGCAAGCCGGGAAAAAAGTTTACAAGGTCAATTGCCGTCAGAGTGTGCGGATCACTGTCACACATGAAAACATCATCTCACTCGGAAAACTCCGGAGGACGCGGCCGGAAATCAATATGCGGCCTGTGTTTAAGTCAGCCGGGGTGGAGTGGAAGCGGCGGCTTGTACCAAAATATAATCCTGAATCGTGGAGGGAGGAAAAAAAAAAAAAAAAAAGCCACCTGGGTTTTCTCCCCGCTGAAATAATCCAACTCCATCAAAGGTTCGGAGAGGAGCGGCGGAAAGGTTAATATTTTCCCTCTGAAATCGTTTCAGGTGCGACTTTAACTGGCGGCGGCGAGGACGAGTCAAATGTGATCGCCGGTTGATTCTATTACCGGGCGCTAAAGTATTCGTTTTTCCGGGAGCTCTTCGGAGACGGGGGGAAATCCGCAGACGGCGAAAGAGGTGTTTGGATCGGTCGGCGCTTTCCGTCGTTCCTCCATGGCGAGGAGCATAACCACGGGCGATCGGAAGTGTTTTTTTTGCGTTCTCCCCGCACTGCTAGCTAACTGCGAACTTATTTTGGACAAAATGTTTATATCCCTCCGTGAGCCTTAGAGGCCAGAAGAGCTTGGACTTCTTTATCGGTCGATTTCTCGCTGGTTCGGTCCGCTTTGTCGCGGCCGACTCGTGGCCTCCGGAGATTTTTAAAAATGGCGCTTGTTGAGCCGCATTTTGTAATAACGGTGCATTTTGTAATAAACATCCAAAATGTAATAACTTTTTCATTTCATTTTGTAATGAAGCTGCATTTTGTAATAAGCTGCCGCATTTTGTGATAAACTGCCCCAACGCATTTTGTAATACATTTTGCCGCATTATGTAATAAGTTATTACATTTTGAGAAGATTATCACAAATTGCACTTGCAACTATTTTATTCTCTAGGCAATGTAATAACATGGAATTTATAGAATATTCTCTGTTAATGCAACCTTTGAATAGTGTACTGATAGTAATTGCTAAGTACGGCTACTAGGCTAATACAGTGATACTAATAATAGGCCTAGCTTTTACAAATACTTTTAAGTAAAATAAAATACAATTAACAAACTTACGCTTTAGAATTGTTATTACATAATGCACCATGTTATTACATTTCCTAGAAAATAAAAAAAGTTGCAAGTGCATTTTGTAATAATCTGCTCAATATGCAATAACTTATTACATAATGCGGCAAAATGTATTACAAAATGCGTTGGGGCAGTTTATTACAAAATGCTGCTTTATTACAAAATGAAATGAAAAAGTTATTACATTTTGGACGTTTATTACAAAATGTACTGTTATTACAAAATGCGGCTCAACAGCGCTCCGCGGGAGCAAACTTCCCGCTACATCATACGAGTAAATAAAAAAAAAAAAAAGACCCTGCCTCGGAGTGGGAGTTACTGGACTTCTCGGAACTGCAAAAAGTTCCTACAGCGAATTTACCACATAAGAAAACACATCATTACTCCATTTATGTGTATAGCGGTGATAAAAGGGAGTACACAAAGAGTATTAAGGGAACTGGAAAAAGTTCCTGCGGTGCGAAAGCGGCTCAGTGGCGCTAAGGCGGAGAATACGGGCGCGCAGATTGTCCTCCCCTTCTTCCCCCTCCGGAGGAAAAAAAAACAACCCGGTAACCGGCAGCGTTTCAACAATAGGCTCCAGATAAGGCGAGAAGAAGGGAGAATAATAAACGCTCAAGAGCCGTGGAGGGAATCTGTTTATCAACCCTGGTTCTCCGGAGGACGGCCTCGAAAAAAAAAAACACATCCCCGGAATTCGAACGTAACAATGCGTGCGCGTGCGATGGAAAAAAAAAAAAAAATTTTTTTTTTTTATCTGCTCCCCACAGCCGCCCCCGGTGACCCTCGCCGGCAACTAAGAAACGCGAAAAAATAGCCGCCGATAAGAGGGGGCCCGGGAGGGGAGAGGGAATTTTAATCACTGCGGAACATGTGTTGTGGCGATACTGTCTTGTTCCCACAGCAGAGGTAGTTAGTGTAACAGCACTATTGTGGGAGGGCTCCGCGGGGAGGCCTATACAAATATGACAGCGTTGTTTATGCATGAGTTCCTCTTGGCAGGGAGGTGAATATCAGATGCTTCCATTTTTTAATTTTTTTTTTTTTTTTTTCGCATATCTCCCTTCACCTCCCCCCGACAACACACCGAGCCTCGTTTGTTATTTTTCCGTTTCAAAAAAGCGACGCCCTGCTCCTTCGCCCCACCCTCTCCCAGTTTCACATTAAGCGGGAACTCTCATTTGGGTTTTTATGGTGTAATTATCTTTTTCTTTGCGGTGGCCCCGGCCAATCATCTGCATCTTCTTATCCCACGCCAACTAACTTCCTGTTTTCTTTCCCGCCATCCATAAATGGACTTTCTGTCACAGCTTCCCCCATCCCTCCGCTGTGCAACAACTAACATGTAGCATTAGGCTATGCAGTGTGTGTGTGTGTGTGTGTGTACGTATGCGTACGTTATTGTCTTAAAAAAAAACAAAAAACAAAACTAACCCCAGCTTACTGTTCTGTATATTTCCTGTGCATCTTGTATTTGCAAGTGTTATTTGCAGTGCTTATGTCCTCTATTGTAAGTCACTTTGGATAAAAGCGTCTGCCAAATGTAATGTTATGTCATAATTTCTTCAGCGGCTAACAAAACGGCTAATTCCGATGAAAATAGTTAGCCTCGCGGCAAGAGGGTTGGATCCCCGCCCTTTCTGCGTGAAGGCTCTATTTTCTGGAACGACAACTGGAATGAACTTCAGCGACCCTGAATTACGAATAGAAATTGTGATTTTTTTTTTTTTTTAATGAATTGGCAATTCTGGAGTGCCACTGAAAGCATTCGGATTGAGTCGCTACGTCGCTATTGATCACCACGCGGACGGCGACAGGTTGACAAGTCGACTTGATCCCCCAAAAAAAAAGAAAAAGCCGTCGCCGCCGCCGCCGCCGAGCCACCTGCTTCCAGTCATTTCGTGGAAATACAATTCTGACGCGGCGCCCGTCTCCTCGGCCAGGCCCCATCAGTCACCATCAAGACGGGAAGCGGAACAGGAAGCGAGGGCGCGGCGGAGACAAGTGACGGACAATCTCGCGGGTGGAATCCGACACCGTCTGATCGGGTCGCCCTACCCGTCCCGGCGGCGGCGGCGGACGCGTCCGGTATGCGCTCGGTCCTCCTTCGCCGACAGATAGTTGTGCTTATTGCCTCAAAACGCTGTAATTACCGTCTCGCATGAATCTATTTGTCCCTCCATTAGGGGGAACTCTCAAAAGGCGCGGCGAGAAAAACAGACTGGATAATGAGAGCCGAGACCATTAAAAAGCCGGAGACTATGAACATGATGAATTATACAGGGCAAGCAAGACGCTCTTAAGTTGCGCTCGCTGCCCGCTCATCACCGCCAATCGGCTCTGGCCCGTAATGCATGGTTAATGGGGGGTCTGGGAATATCTCGAGAGACGAGATGCTTTTATTTTTTTTATTTTTTTTTTTTTTTGAAAGCGGCCATTTCAAAAACGCACGTGGCTGCTTTTAGAGCGGAGCGGTAAATGGCCCCGGGTTCATTTATCACGCGCGATACACAGCGGCGTATCAATTATGCATCCGCGTCGAACCGGCGGAGCGTCCGGCCGACGGTCCAGTCGATGGGAAGCCGGCTCCGCTGCGGGCGCCGGGGAACAAATGAAGAAAAATGAGCCGCTGATCAAATAATATCAGGTATTTTATTGCCGGGCCGGGGTTTTAGGTGAAACACGGCGACTGCGGACTCGGGTGCACTTTACTGTATCTGAGCCCAACTCGATATCTCATTACTTTCCGTGTGGATCGGTTGAGCGCGGGCGACGGTCGGCGTGTCTTGACAACACGCCAGAATACATACGGTGAAAGGCCAGTGCATCTTTCTGATATTAACTATTGATCTGGAAAGATTGATCTGAACAGCAGCGATATTAAAAGGAGCGCTGAGAAAGAGCCGGTCGAGCGGATAGCTTAAAAACACATTTGAGTGAGTTTGTTTGGGGTTCAAGAAAAAACACGAGAAAAAAAAAGAAAATAGCGGCGAGTACAAAGAAGAGGCTCCACACTCGAGGAGGCTACTCTAATTGGGGCTTTGGCGGCGTGGGCCCGGCCGAGGATCCCGGCGCCGCCGGACGTTTGTCTCTCTCGGGCGAAAATACGATGGCGTCCGCGGCTTTTCTTGTCTTAATGTTGTATTTCTATCAACGTCTCAATATATCGCCCCTCCCGCGACACCACTTCCTGTCTCGTACTCCTCAAAGAAGCCCCGCCGCACAGAATCTGACCTCAAACCAGTCTCCATGGCAACATCGGACGACCATATTATTTGCCAGGACCATTTAGTAGAACGCTATCAATTAGTAGCGCGACTGGAATTCAAAACGTAAACAAACCGGATGGTGTTTTTCTCGTCCCTGCAAGGCGCTGTTGCACTCACCTTGATTTGAGTAACGCAACACGGTGCGGCGCTTGAAGAAATCAAGTAATCGGGAGCGGAGAGCAGCATCACTGTCCTGCTTCTCATATTGCGCAAATGCGAAAAAAAAACTGTGTATAAAAAAAGTGTAATTGCATGTTTTAGTCAGCGCATAATCACCTGAAGTGAGGAAGTGGTGTCTTCATTAGCTCCGGATGAGCTCTTAATATCTTAACCACCCTCCGCAGAGACCGAAGCACGGCGCGCGGCGATCCAGAAAGGAGAGGGGGAGGGAAAAAAAAGAATAAAAACAAAAAAAAAAAAAAAAACAAACACCTGCCTCTGAGCAAGGCATCGTGACCCCTGCAGGATGCACGCAGGAGACCAAGGATCCAGGTGGAAAGTAGCATTGACGCTGCTGGGAATCTCCAAGGATTAGCTAAACAAGCACTTATAGGTTATTTTGATGCCACGGATAAAATTAAAAAAAAAAAAAAACAATTCTCATGAGAGGAAGTCGAATAAGAAAAGTGGATAATTGTTTCCTGAACTTCCAAAAATAGCGCCCCCTAGTGGCTTGCAGTGGAACCTACAATTATAACTGATTTTTTTTTTTTTTTTCATTCTACCATTTTTAGATATCTATATATATAAATCTATATATATATCTATATATATAGATATATATACATACTACTCAAAAAAAATGATGGGAACACTTTAACAACATAATGTAACTCCAAGTCAATCATACAACTGTGAAATCACACACACATACTGTATATATAAATATATGTATATATGTAAGGTCAATTTGACTTGTGTTTACAAGCGACCGGGCAGAAGGCCAAAGCTTGGCTGTCACAGGCAGGACACACTGGTGGCGGCGGCGGCCGTGTGTTTTGTCCCCACATCCGTCCAGTCAAACATCAAGTTATGGTCGATTCGAGAGGGAAACAACATGAATTATTAATTCCAAGCCGCCAGCACCTTGAGCCAATCTGAGAAGATGAGCCGGCGCTCGCGAACAACAGGTGAATATGAACAAGCAGAAGTTGGGCAAATCACTTACACACACACACACACACACACACACACACACACACACACACGTATGTGCTGTATATGAGGAGCCACAAGTGATGCGCTCGCACTTGCAGGGATTTTCAAGCTCTGCCAACAAAACAAACTTTATCGGTGTGAGCACACAGCCCTCGGGGACCACGTGTGTGATGTAGCTTTTTAGCAGCTGGGTATTCTTTATCTTGGCCCGTAGATGATCCATGGAATTGCTTTGTATGTGCACGCATGTGTGTGTGTGTGTGTGTGTGTGTGTGTGTCGGGGGGGGCGCTGCCCTCCGGGAGCAGGCCGAGCTATGCGGGTCAGCGTGGGTGTGATCTGAATGGAGAGCATTAATATTTAAACAGGAGCTCCTCCGGGACGGAGACTGTAAAAGATTCATGATTCATAGCGAGGTTTGCTCCCGGTAGCCACGGCGCCGTGAAGATCCATCGATTCGTGCACGGCTACGCGGCCGCGCTCCGTCCTCGTCTTCCTATACGGCGATACCTTTCATCTGTCTTCCTCGCCGTGCTATCTGTTAGCCATCAGCTAACACGCTAACTTCTATTTGAACACCTGTTAATACGAGCTAATGAATTCCCGTTGACTTTTTTTTTTGGAAACTACTTTTTAATTCGAAGGGGGCGATGCGGGACGGCGTCGCGTTTGATTAAAAGTAAGTCACGGGGAGGAGCAGATCTCGTCCGCCAGGCGCGTAATTAATCAGAGATGTTGTTTTCTTCACTTTTAAACAACACAAAATGTGTTATTAATAGCCCAGGGGCCGGCAGAGTGTTTGCACGGAAATCACAAATCGCCGGGGGGCGTTGGTGCCGAGGCGCCCGAAGAGAGAGATGGATCGAGAGAGATGGGAGGTTTGGGTGCGAGCCGGAGGGTGAGACGGAGAATCAGAAAGAGATGCATGGACAGACAGGTCCGAAGTGGCAGCAGTCAGCCCTGATGGAGACTGATGAGAGGATGAGCGGATAAGAGCAAAGAAGGCGGCGAGAAGCATTCGCCAGACGCGGGTCGTGCCGAAAAGAAGAAAAAAAAAAAAAAAAAAAAACCTGTGAAGATGGATGGAGAGAAGGGCCGGGGGAAAGTGAATCAGGGGCTCGACAGAAATGATGAGTGCCTCGGTTACAAAATGGAGGGGAGAAACGAGGAGCGGGGCGGTAGGACGCGGCGCGGGGAGATTTATGGAGGAAGGAGGGGGTGGAAAAGGATGTGTGATGAAGGAGAGGAGGGCAGTGTGACTGTGCGGCATCTGTGGCTTGGAGGAAGAGGATCTAGAGGATCTCGCTGACCTTCCGCGACCACCGGGTTCCCGCGAGGTCCGACCTTCGGTTTTCCGGAAGCGAAACTCGCCCCGAGTTTGGTCGGGTGAAATTACGACATGGCGACGGGAGAGAGCGTTCGATGTCGGCCGGGGCGTCCTGAAATATCAGCGCTCGACGTTAAAAAAAAAAAAAAAAAAAATTCACGCCGCTGTCGCTCCCGCGCTAAACACGCGGGATTTCATTTTTAGTTTAGCGGATTAGCTTTGCGTCACCGTTCTCAGTTTGTTTGTTTAGAAGTTTATTAGGACAGAGTTATTTGTACCAGATTGTAGCTTATAGCTAATTTGCATCTGTAGTCCTGGACAATACAAATATAAAACTGTACAAAATAGACAATATATGCGAAATATACAGATAGGCAATAAAATAACTATACAGCATATAAACAGGCAATAAAATATGTATTTTGCAAGGCTATTGTTGTGATATTATTACTTTGGTCATCTGGGGTCATCTCAGTTAGCATTTTAGCACGTTTTAAAAATTAACCCCTTTCCTGGAAGATATGCTGATTCTCTCATCAATGTGGACTTTTTTTTTCGGGGCTTTTACGTCAAGGCAGCCTTTTTCGTTTGCTTTGAGGTGCCTCATTTGCATCTCGGCACGTCGAGCTCATCCGGATGGAAACGGTTAACGCTTCCTGGATGAGACCCCTTGAAAAAAAAAATGAAAAAAAAGGTGCTTCTTTTCATTATATTCGATCTGGAGCCGGCCTCTCCAGCTCGCTCCCCTGCGGGAGCGGGGCTCCCTCGCCGTGCGCTCTTTGAGATGAATATGTCAAACGCGAGGGTTTATTAAAAACGGCAAACCATCTTGGGTTTAAGCAGTTTACCATCAGGCGCTTCTGAAGCGAGATTCTGAATGGAATTAATGCACACTTAAGGGTTCAGGTTTGCGCGACGTCGATGCTATTCTCCTTCATTATGGTTTCATACAGATCGTAAATTCCGGGGGAAAAAGACGCTACTTTTCACACACTGCGACAACTGCGGCTTTTACAACCATGCGGCCAATTTATGGATTTTTTTATAGGGTAATTACCGTAGCTTCCTTCCTCCGACGCCGTCGCAATTGGACATTAGAAACCGTTTCGGCAAACCCACTCGCATTCGTGATAATTCTCAAGATCAGCTATTCTGTGCTTATTGCACACACGCCCATCATGAAAAAGATACACAGAAATGCAATTGATGCGTTTTTCAAGTTAACAGCGATCAGTCCGGCTGTCGAAGAAGGAAACATCTGCACTGAAAAAAGCATTTGCGTTCTGCACTGGTTGTTGTAGATGTTACATTGTTTGCAGACGACATTGTGATCTATAGTGAGAGCAGAGAACAGGTAGAGGAAAATCTAGAGAGGTGGAGGTATGCGCTGGAAAGGAGAGGAATGAAAGTTAGTCGCAGCAAGACAGAACATATGTGTGTGAACGAGAGGAACTCAGGTGGAACGGTGAGGCTACAGGGAGTGGAGATCAAGAAGCTGGAGGATTTCAGGTACTTGGGGTCAATAGACAACAGAGAGTGTGGAAAAGAGGTGAAGAGACGGGTCCAAGCAGGTTGGAATGGGTGGAGAAAAGCGTCAGGGGTACGAAGAGATAGAAGAATATCGGCTAGAATGACAGGAAAGGTGGACAAGAAAGTGGTGAGACCAGCGATGCTGTACGGACTGGAAACTGTTACAATAACAAAAAAACAGGAGGCAGAGCTGGAGGTCGCAGAGATGAAGATGTTGAGGTTCCCTTTGGAAGCGACCAGGATGGATAGGATCAGGAATGAGTCCATCAGGGGGACAGTGCATGTTAGATGTTTTGGAGAGAAAGTCAGAGAAGCCACTGAGATGGTTGGGTCATGTACAGAAGAGGGATAGAGAATATATTGGTAGATTGGGATTGGAGGTTTCGAGGAAGACCAAAGAGAAGATTCATGGACGTAGTGAGAGAGGAGGATACAGAAAATAGGGTTGGATGGCGAAAGTTGATTTGCTGTGGGGACCCCTGGTGGGAAAAGCCGAAAGGAGAAGAAGTTGTAGATGTTACCGTCATTTATTTATTTAAAAGTTTTCGAAAAAAAATCTTTCCTGTAACATTCTGCTGCGTTAATATCTCATGTTTCACCTGCAGCTTATAGACAAGTGTGGCTTTTTTATGTACAATTTCCTTTTTTCTTTAAAAAATGAATAGACGCAGCCTCTATTAGGTGCTCCCTATAGTCCACAATTTATGTTTGTTTGTTTTTTTTTAAATGAGAATAACAGGAAAAAAACGGGCAAGATATTTTCAATCAAATAAGGAAAACGATATACTTTACCACTCGCCCTGGACAGATTATAACTGTTAGAACGTAATAACGAAACATTCCTGCCGACCTGAAAACCGGCCATCAAATCCCAATCTTCGGGAAAGGCGGAAAGACGACGCCTTTCCCACTTCAAAATCCCCGACCAATCACATTACAGCTTTTGGACAGAGCTCGCCGCCGGAACTGTCGGGAGGAAAGTCTTCGGAGCAGGACGTCACGCCAACCTTGGTTTCTCCTCTTTCACGGCACGACTGACGGCCGGTCTCTACAAAACCATTATCGGATTCCGGAGCTGAGAAGGCTTATTTCAGTTGCGCCTATCGGCCCAGTGGCGTGGATAATGCCGCCATGGGGACGGCTATCATAACCTAATGAGCGACCGATCGATACGCCGTCAGCTACAAAACACACACACACACACATGCAACGGTTGCTCCGACACCGCCGTAAAAATCCTACCGCAATTAAACACGGCTGTTTGAAAAATCCGGCGGTTCGAGATGCGCGCCGCAGACGGCGAGCTCGGACAAAGGCCGCGGGCCCGTCGGAGGCAGCCGCTCGGCTCCCGGTGATTAATGATTCCCCGTGAATAGAAGCCGCGCCGCTCAAACGTTTGATTGATGCATTGACGATTGCCAAAGCGCGCCCGCATACATCACGCCGGCTTCTCATTCTCCCCCGAGACACGGCGGAGCCTGGAGCCGGGGCAGGGGGCGAACCGGAATTACAAGGGGGAGAAAGAATTCAGCCGCCTGAGTGACAGCGCTGTTTTCGAGTGGAGCGCGGCTTGTCTTCGCAGCACGCCGCGGAGGACGTGCGCGTCTAATTCGCCTCTTGTGAGTCGGACGGAGGCGGATGTTTGCCGGCGCGTTTGATCCGGCTAATGAGCCTCGTAGCCGCGCGGCTTAGCGGCGATCGGACCGGGTTTTTGGGCCGGCGGTTCGCTAGAAAGAACTCAAACCCCTTTCTTTTCTTCACCTCCTCCCTTTTTTCAAATAAAGGCCTCATTATTTCGAGAAAGATCGTGCGAACTGGCCGCGGGTAATTTGCCGCCGTCGTCGAAAGAGTGGATTTCAGATTACTGGTCTGACCGGTGACGTGCGCTGGTGAGGCAATCGGAATTTTTAAACGTACAAACCCTACAGAGCAACTTATTCACCGTTTGATCGGCAGCAAGTAGCGGGTGATGTTTTCAAATTCAGCTTTCTTCACCCATACAAACTGTCGCAAACGGAAAATTTTAAAAAGTTATTATGGTCTTACATTTACTTGTAAGTCCGCTCCCTCTGAGCAAAAGCACCGATAACTTGATTATAGAAGTTTATGGAAGATTATACAAGTTAGAAAATTGTCTTTCAAAAAGTTTGGATATGTAATCCAATGGCTGCACCTGACTTGCTAACTCTAGCTTGCTGTCGCTGTATTCTGAAGCCGTGGAGACGCGAGCAGAAGCCCTGGAATCGCGAGCGTCCCCTGCCATGAGGCAGCAGGACTGCGTGCCTCACCTTGTGGCTCTTCACAACTTGTTAATCATCTCTCGGCACAAGAAACTAGTATCACACATACAGTTTTTGACGAAAAAAAAAACACCGTACATGTAGTTCATATCGCAAAAGTGTTGAAACATTTTAATAGCGACATGCAAAGAGACAGCAATACGGTCTTGTTGCAGAGCATGCCAGCAGACAGCTGCCGTAACACAATCTACGTTGAGGCTCAACAGTCCGCGGCCTCAAAAATCCAGTGAATAAAAAACTGGAATGAAAAATACCTTTATAGTGCAAATCACTGATAAACATAACCATTTAATTTTTTTTTCATTTTACATTTTTTCTTTCCAAGATTCCCAAGTGAGGCACTTGCTTTCCTGCCTCCCCTGACTGCACCTCACTGAGTCTGCACTATGTTAGCTTTAGCATTGATCTGTAATAGCCGGCTCTTCATCCACTTGTCTATCCACTCGGCTACCGTCAATTATGGGATGTTTGGTTTGTGCACGTCTGCGAGTTTCCCCTCGGTGTCTACAAAGATGCTACCCAATGTGCAGGGTTAGGTTACCAACGGCAACCGGGCGTCATCTTCGGATTTCTATTTTCCTACTTGGCGAGGAACAGGGGAGAGAGATCCAAATGTGCATCTCATAATACGCACACATATTCGTTTACACTAACTTTAGCCTCTGCGATTTAAAACAAAGGAATTTTAATTCCCGTGGATGGAGTGAATCAGTAAACACCAGTCATTGTCAGGTCATAATCATAATATGCCGCAACCAATCAGCTGACGGTATTTCGGTGATCTCGCGTGCTCCAGAAGCTCCGACGAGCACCGGCGGTTGCTATTTTCGCCGCCTCCCACGCAGAAATACATAATAATCTGATGCTGCTCGCAACACTCAGGCGTGTTTGTGTGGTTAAATTAAATATACACGCAATTCCTCAAACTGGGGGTTCTATTTCCTGTTATTACCGAGGTGAACAAAATTGAAGATAAGGAGAAAAAGGGAAACCGCCAGAAGCCCTGATTTACAACAAAACAATACAATAATTGCTTGATATATATTCATTTTTTGGCTGCTAATTTCAAATTAGATTCTCATTAATTTTATGCTGATCTTTAGAATGGCTTGTAGAGCGCTTTCTCAGCGCAACACCCACACACACACACACACACACACATACACTGCAGCGTGGCCTTGCGAGGCGCTAACCAGGCTACAAGGAGGTTAGCGTCTTGCCCGGGGAAGCGAACCATCAACCTTTTCATTTGATTTTGAAATTCTTTAGTCACGGCAGCGTAACAGATTATATTTTCATATATGAATATAAATAGAGACAATTAGAAAAAACAAAAGACATCCACAAATAAAGAGACATAAGAGAAAACAACAACTCCAACAACATCAAGTTAGGGTGAAAGTAGACAACCATTTTGTTTTTTCAGGAATGCTTCTTATTTCTGTTGCAGCTTGACGGTCACCCTGACCTAACATACTTGTGTGTGTGTGTGTGTTTGCGTGCATGATACTGCGCTGTGATTGGAACGTCCTGCTCCCCTGCACCTGGCTCCATCCATAATTGACGTGCAGGGCCGGAGGACAAGCCGCAGCCGCTCCACACAGCCAAGGTGTGACAAGGCCACAAGGAGTGACGGGCCAGGACGCCGCCGCCGCCGCCGCCACCTTCCTCTGTTCACACTTGACACACAATTGAAACGTTGCCGCACTTCTGGGACAAGTGGGTCGTGCCGGGAAATGGGGCGGCGGGATAGAAATGGAGTGGAAGAAAAAAAAAAAGCAGGAAAAATAGAAATATATTGTCTCACTTTCCTTGTTTTTCTAATTATTGTGTGTAGATTGGAAGTGAAATTGCCTCCATGATGGGTGAATGAATAAGCAGCATTGCAGATGCACCCACACACACACACACACACACACACACATCAGACAAAACTAGTGCTGCAGAATACACACACACACACACACACACACAAAATGTCATCAGGATCCGCGGTCTAACCCCGAATGATGAGCGTTTTCCAGCAGGTCTGACAAGAAGAAGATCTCGCCTGTCAGACATAAAAAAACCCCATCACTCCGATTGTTGGCAGACACGTGGAAACGGGAACAATCGTCACGGCAACGTCGGATCGAAATGCGATCATATTATCCAACCGTTAAAAGAACGGGAAGCGTTTCACCTCGGTTACGCCTCGCCGTGCTCTCGGAGCAAACACCCGTGCGTTCTCTCCACGCACCATAAAATAAATAAAAATAGAACGGTAAGACCGGCAATTTCTTTTTCATCCCAGGAGACCGTTTACCTCTTAACTGCGATTTTAGGAAAAGAAAGCGGGCTGTTGCGCCGTCTCCAGAGAAAACTGGTCTTTTGGAGCTTTTTTTTTTTTTCAATCAAGATATATTTCACTAAAAGAAAAAAATACATTATTCTTCCTGCATCTTAAACTCCTGCAAAACAAAAGATCCGATATTTGTGTTATATAAAAACACATGGGTCTATTAGCCGGCGCTTCGACGCTACAACGTTACAACGCTACGACGCTACAATGCTACGATGCTACGACGCAGCTTTGGCGTCCTCTTGGGACACCAAAGCTGAGCGTTTTACGGCGACATGTTTCCTTTTTCAGATCCTTTTACTATCTGAAGAACCATCAACCTTTCTTTTTTAAAAAGGAGAGGACGCAGAGACTTCCAGGGTCGGGACGTTTCACGCCTGAAACGCCGCTTTAGCCACGCCCCCTCCAAACATCTAACCAATCAGCCAAGACCTGAGGAGTTGAGGTGAGGATTCCTCTTAGGAAAAAAAAAAACGTATTTTCCGATCTCCTTCCAGCTGCAGGAGCCTCAAAGGCCCGAAGATGAAAACGATGAAAGATTGGAGCGCGTCAAGGTCAAACCTGACAGGAGTGACAAAAAGGGGCGGCCGCTGACTGGAACGCCAGTTTGTTTTCCCACCTGTTTGGGCCGCCGGGCCGCCGGCGTGGGTGAACCGTTTGAGATCTCCACCAGATTCTTTACCGGAGAATTAAACCGACAGCTTGTTCTTAGAAGGATCCTGGCCCCGCATCAAAAGACCTGAACGCCGGCGAACGTAGCCTGTGTTTGCTCCTTCAGCCAAACAAAATCTGTTCAATTTCCCTTTTCAAGTCCAGAGGCGGAACTCGGACGAATGTATTCGAGTCTGAATAAACTGCTTCTTATTTTCCGCTCGTGTTTTCTCCTCGTAACTTCTGAACGTCTTGGTGTGCTGCCAGCCCTTTTTAAAGCAGCAAAACGATAATAAGAAATAAAATAGATTGACATTGTTTAAATCATATTAATTCTAATTATATAATATTATAAAATATTATGGTATTAATTATTATTTAAAGTATATTAATTTTAATTTTTGTAATATATTATAATAATTGTAATTAAACAAAATGCAGTGAAATAAAAGGCAAAAAAAAATGATTACATTAAATTGAAAATAGTCCCAGTTTTTCACTTTGGATTTATCCGTGGCCCGAAGGCCCTCGAGATCATACAAACAGAATAAAAGTTAAAAAAACGATGCCCGGGGTTGTGTTACGCACAAACACACACACACACACACACACACACACACATGCACGTGCACACACAAATGATTTAACTCCGCATCAGGGCAGATATACAGAACAATTCCCCCCCCCGTCGGGATAAACGTCACGGCAAAGTTTCCCTTTGCTTGACTGTCAACAAATCGAGTCGAGCGCTTTTCGGGGCAAATCAGGAACACCGAGAGTCTCTTT
Organism: Fistularia commersonii; assembly: GCF_037954325.1. NCBI lineage: Eukaryota > Metazoa > Chordata > Actinopteri > Syngnathiformes > Fistulariidae > Fistularia > Fistularia commersonii. The sequence continues at coordinate 4,765,172 of NC_141307.1, forward strand.
GGATGAAGTTATTTCTGTCTGTTATGCAATTTGATGTGCGGTTCATGCGAATATACCACAACACCAGAAGATGTATTTAAAAGACGAAAAAAAAAAATATATATATACACACGCATATCTACACACACATACTGTGCATGGATAAACATACATATGCATACATATATAAATACACATAGATATACATATATATATACTGCTCCAAAAAATATAGGGAACACTTGAACAACGCAATGTAACTCCAATTCAATCACACTTCTGTGAAATCATAGTGTCCACTCAGGAAGCAACACAGATTCATTTTGACTTGTTTTAAGGACATTACATCAAAGTTGGATCAGCCTGGAGTGTGTTTTTACACTTTAATTTTGAGTGTAATTCCCAATCCAGACCTCCATGGGTTGATACAATTGATTTCCATTGATCATTTTTGTGTGATTTTGTTGTCAGCACATTCAACTGTGTCAAGAGCAAAGTATTTCATAAGAATATTTCATTCATTTAGATCTAGGATGTGTTTTTTAAGTGTTCCCTTTATTTTTTTGAGCAATGTGCATATCTACACACACATACTGTGCATGGATAAACATACATATGCATACATATATAAATACACATAGATATCCATATATATACATATATATATATATATACACACACACACACACTGACATGGATTTACATTTGGAGTGGGACCAAACCACCGCGCGCTGATTCGGAATGGAAATCTATGAAATGGAGGTACCGCGTTTAAAGTATCATTGTGCCACCGCGCAACTGGGGAAATCAAAGCGTCGGCAGACCGCACACTGTGCCGCGGCCTCAATCTACAGCCTCTGGATACACCGGGCGGATTAAATCAGACAGAGTAGGGGCGGAAAGGGGCGACAAAACAGGCTTTACGAAGCAGAACAACTCCCCCCGTCGGCTGACAAGAGATCACGACAGTTCAGGAAGCCGGGGATAAAAAAAAAAAAAGGTTAAGAGTGGAGTTCAGAGGTTGCAAACAAAAACCAAAAGCAGAAAAGAGAGACATGACAAAAGAGAGACTGAGACAACTTTTTTTTTGCACCCGGCGTCCCGGTTCTGTGGAGAAAGATAGAAACGGGCGAATTCGTAATAATCGCGCGGACGCTTTAGCGACGGATTACGCCGCGGGGTCGGGCGTTTTTGAAAATAAAGCTTGGAAATTCAAAACCCCGCCTCTCTCCGTGTCCTCGAGGGCTCTCCTCTCCATTTTAGCCTCTCAACAAAAGGCATATTCACGTCTTCTGCCCCCCCTCTCCCCCTTCCCGTCCCCTCCAACCCCCGCTTTAGAAAACCCGCTCGCTTCCTCTGCAAACGTTCCAAGGCCTCTTTTGTAAAAACAGAGCGGTGCATGAATATTACATACAATCTGCGGCTCAAACACACACACACCGGTGCACCTTACAATCCTTGTCAGGACCAGTCAGACAAGCCTCCTCCCCCCCAATGAAATCCAAACTCTCTGACCTAGAAGGAGATCCTTACACTTTGTGCGCAGGAAGGTTATAATTAATACGGAATAAGTCAGAGCGGGCCGACGTGGAGGAGATAATTGGGATGAAAAAGCCGCAAAGTCCGACTTTTTTTTTTTTTTTTTTTTTTAACTCGCAGCTTTGAAAAGGGGTTCGTCACGCTTGAATAAGAAGCGAGAGAAATGCATGATAATGGACCTAAGTGACATTTAAGCTGGATTGTTATTCCGGTACTTTAAGCGTTCTTCTTCAGTCACTTCTCAGGAATGATTCGCATCCTGGATTTTATTGACCTCGCAAATTTAGTAAAACAGCCAGAAGCGGAGTAACTTATATGATGTTCGCAGACGACGCGGTGATGAGCGTCTCAGAAAACACACGTGTGAACGGGAGGAAGTCAGGGGGTTAAGATGAAGAAGGAGGAGGACTCGAAGTGCTTCGGCAGTCCGGAGCGACGGAGAGGATGGAGAAGAGGTGAAGGAACGTGTTCAGGGAGGTTGAAACCGGTGGAAAATGAAAGAAAAGCCGCGTTGTTTGATGTAGAGACACCGAGGAGAAGTCAGGAGGCGCAGCTGGAGGCAACTGAGGTGAAGACGTGGAGGCGAGGAGGACGGAGACGATCGGGAGCGACTCCACGAGTCGGCGCATGTTAGACGGAGATGGTTTTGGAGATGAACACGGGAGGGATGGTGACGATGTGGGTGGAAAGATGCTGAGGTTGGAGACGCCGGACTAGAGGAAGACCAGATGGGAGATTTATGGACGGAGGGAAAGAGGGCAGCGCTTTGGCCTCGCAATGAAAATGACCCTGGTTCGATTCCGAAGATTCCGAATTTCGAACTCTCTGTGTGGAGTTTGCATGTTCCGAGTGGGTTCCCTCCCACGGTCCAATAACAGGTTAATTGGAAAAAAAAATTGGGAAAATGACCCCGAATGGTAAATGGTAAGTATATGCAGCCCTGCGATTGATAGTCCAGGGCAGTGGTGGGAAAATATTTTGGCTGGCGGGCCACATTTCTTATTTCATATTTATGCGCGGGCAAACCGGATATCATGAAAATTGCAATTTAAATATTTCACTTTTTTTGGGCATTTTAGCTGAATTTTAAAATCATGAATGATCGTATCAATGTACTGGCATTAACCTGTATGTAAACATCCATAAAAAATTAAAGAAAAGTAAAGAAAGGACTTTCTAAACTCAAAATAGATTGAAAATAGTTGTTAAAATATTAAGGAAAAAAAGTAGTTTGGCAGGTCGTACCATAATATTCCTAGGACTGGTCCAGAGTTTACCCGGCCTCTCGCCCAACGGATGACGAAGTGACAGCAGATACAAGTTACCGTAATTTCCGGACTATTGAGCGCGCCTCTATATAAGCCGCACCCGCTAGCCGATGGCTATCTCGGGCTTCCTCCTGCACACTAAAACCGTCAAAGTCATCTTCTTTGGTGTCGGAGTCGAACGGACCCAGAATTTCCCGGTCATTTCATCGGTCCGATGTGATGATGATGAATGTTTTAGCAGCATGAAGCTCCTTAGCCCCCCCCCCAAAAAATCCATATATTAGCCACATCGTTGTGTAGGTGAAAAAAGTCCCGAAATGACGGTAGCCTACCAACTTCTACCTCATTTTTAGGCAGCCGCCCTCAGGGGTCACCACAGCCAATCATCTAACCCTCTCTTCTGCATCCTCCTCTCTCACACCAACTAATTTCCTGTCCTCTTTCCATCCATCTATCGTCCGCCACTTATCCTGGGACGCCGAGGGGCGACGCCTGTCCGAGCAGTCAGCGAGCGACGTGGTAAACCCAGGAATGGTCGCCAGTCAATCCAGGGCCATATTTACAGACAGACATTCACTCTCTCGCTCTTTCGGGGCGATTTTCCCATTTTTTTTTCCACCCAGTTAACCTGCTTGCACGCTCAAAATCCCCTCCCACGCCACCCCAGCCTCCGCCACCCCCCCCCCACCCCCGTGAGATGAACATCGAAGTCGGCGGCGGGTTGCAAACGCTCAGGATCAAAGGTGCCGTCTTATTGATCAGAAAACCGCACTTTCGAGGGGGGGATGAATATGAGCAGTAAATATTCATTTCTAAAACGGGCTCTCGGGTTTTATAGATGATGCCCCTTAATTTGACAACTTTAATAGAAAACCCCGGGCCCGGAGCAGAACCTCCTCTCATAGCTTTGGACAGTTCTGCGGATAAGTGGTTGTTAACGGTGGAGGAGCAAGGAAGCGGACGAACCGCCCCTCAAAAAAAAAAAAGGGGGGGGGGGGTTATAAAAACAAGTTGCCATGGCAACACGGTTGATCCACTCGTGAACACAATGTAAACGTAAACGCCGGGTCTTCGTTCCCCTCAAGCGAAGTCTCCGATCGGGACTCCCGTTCCCACGACGGCAAACGGGTTGCAACGTAAACATGGGCAGATTGACAAATGAAAATTTTACAATTCTAAACAAACTTAGATATTTTGAGAGACTATCTTATCGTTTTTATAGGACAATAACATCTTCATAAATGGGGACTCATCTACCAAAGCTGGGAATATTTAAAGTCAATGCGCGATGTCTACGCAAAGATATGTCACATGACATGTTCCACAGAACCATCCGGTATAAACGGGCTGACAGAGACAAATCGCGTTTTAGCAAATTATTCGGACCCAAATTATTTGTCGTGAGAACCAACCATTTGACTTGGCGGATGTGAATTCCAAGCGAGGGACTCCGGCATGTGATATGTGACGGAGCCTTAGCGGGGGTGGGAGGGGGTTCAATCTATTTCAAAACCTCATTTGGAATTCCTCCGGAGCCGAAGGCGCACGTGACGCTAATGGAAGGTAAACACGAGCCGAGCGATTTTCATAAAAGCAAACAGCTTCCTTCATTATCTCCACCTTTGTCCCCCCCCCCCCCACCCCTTCCGTCGGCCCAATCCCGCCTTTCGCAGTATGTGTGAGAATAAATAGCTTTTCCAATAACCTCCCCGTTTTTCTTTCTTTTTTTTTTTTTCCCCGGCATGTCATTTCCTCAGATCTTCCTTCATTTCCAAACCCCCAACCGTTGCTCTCCGTCTATATTGCACCTGTCTCTCAAATGCCCCCCTTATCTCCGGCGCACCTCTTTATCCTCCGCCCACCGCTCCCGGCAACAAATCGCTGTTGTCTTGTCTTTCGCCGCCTCGCCCGTCTCCTCCTGACACGAGGGTGTCACGTTAGAGGTGGCTTTCAGTCTTGGTAAAGAATCCTTTATCATGTGACAGTGGATGGAGGCTCGCTTGTGTGTAGGAACGGCGTGACTAAACAAGCCCTTTTTTCTTTTTTTTTTTTTTTTTTTTGCATCAATAGCCTGCTTTTGGACAGATCGTTTCTAAAAACACAATTCTGAGAACTGTCCGGCATCAATTTGGTGCTGGGAGCTTCCCTGCTAACGTCTGCGATGACAAAAAGCTACTGAGGCGCCCAAAATGTACTTTTGCAAAAAGAACTATCAGATGGGTTGGAGTGTTTTTTATCTTCTCCCTGCACTGCTAACCCCGATGTTAGCTAACTCAGTACTTCAGTTGGCCGAAATGTTGATGTTCCACTGCGAGAAGCTGGGAACTCTTCTTTTCGTCGGACCGTTCCTTGCAGGCAGTCCAAAAAATGTTGGGACCCGACGTTAGCTAACTCAGTACTTCAGTTGGCCGAGATGTTGATGTTCCACCGCGAGAAGCTGGGAACCCCTACTTTTCGGACCGTTCCTTGCAGGCAGTCCAAAAAATGTCGGGAACCGCTCACCTAAGTACAAGAATTTCTACAGAAGCTTGAAGCTAGGAACCGAGGTCCACGGTTCTCGGCTGCTCCGCTTATAGAATACAAAAAGAAACAACAATGTTCCTGAAAAGGTTCTAGGAACTGCAAAAAGTTCCTACGGTGAGAACGGGACCAATTGCTATACGCTACTGATCTACGTTCAACATAAGCTTTGAAATACCCGTCGGAAAGCGAATAATCCATCCCAAAAGCAGAGTGATGACACCCGGGGCGGCTGGGCCAATGAGGAACAGGTCAGCTTGTGAAACACGGCACGTTGATGATATTGAGCAGATAAAAATGCGAAAAAGTGAGCAACCCCATGAGCCGCTGCGGGCGCCCTTTCCTATCGCACTCCAATCGAGTCGACGTGCAGAAGTAGAATGAGCTGGAATATATTTGTCGCCCCTTTTCTGCTCCGCATCCGGCGCCCCCCGGGAGCGCTTTTTGTAACAACTTTCTGATTCGACCAGTGGATTTTTTTTTTTTTTTTTTTTTTGTCGCGGCGCCGCCGGAGATCTGCTTTTGAGGCCGAGCAACATGACTCACAGACCGAAGCGAGGACCGGCGTCAGGTTTCCCCCAGAGAGCCTTATTTATAAGACGGCGTCCCGCTGACGTCTCAACCCTCGCCTCCCCGACCGAGCTTCGTAGCGAACGCTTTTGCCGACCTCCAACCCTGATGCTCTTTCAAATAGAATTAAAAAGATTTGGTTTTAATTGCGATTTTCTTTTCAATCCACCATCTTTCCCTCCCGCCGCCTTCCATGACAAGATGCGATAGTCGCCCTTCTCCTCGCTCTCCTGGAATGACATTTTTTACATTACATTGCATTTGGCAGACGCTTTTATCCAAAGCGACTTACAATAGAGGACATAGGGACTGCAAATACACTTGCAAATACACGATGCACAGGAAATATACAGAACAGTAAGCTGGGTTAGTGAGGGTTTTTTTGGTTTTTTTTTTTGGACAGAGACACACAAACGTACACACACACACACACACACACACACACAGACACTGCATAGCCTAACTTGCTGCCAACCTGATCTGGGGCATCAACGCAGTAAAAAAGCCCTGAAAGAGAAACGTTTTTACCTGTTTTTTAAAATTTCATTTGAATGCAACTTGGAGAAAAAAAAAGCTCCATTTCTGGAAATTCTCCTTTACTTGCCCAAATATGTAGAAACACCCAGCAGCGGGGAAAAAAGGCGTGCATGCAAATGTCATCTCATCCCCTCCAAACCGTCCTATGCACCCTCCCGTCATCCTTAACACAGAGTGAGATTGCCGTACACACACACACACACAACCCAGCAGTACATCCCAAAGCTATTAGTTCTTGACAGCGTCCTCCATTCAGTCCTGTCTCCCCGCCTCGCAACACACACACACACACACACACACGCGCGCGCACGCATGCAACTCAAGGGGCTCGCCTCTCTGCACAGGCGTAGCACCCCTTTAATAGCTTTCCACGCTGCAATCTATCCGCCCGCCTGTCGAGTCAATTGAGTGTATTATATTCGTAATTGGACGCTATTGATTGACAGACTTCGAATGCGTCGCAGGACAAAAGCGCGGGGGGCTCCGACTGTCTGTGCAAAATTAAAGCGCCGAGCTTTTCCTTTTCTTTTTATCCGGGAACCGCAGCGGGACAGGACAGCTCGCAGCAGGGGACACACACACACACACACACGCACACACATATATATATGCTGACAGTCGCCAAAATGAAGCTTTAAAAAATAAATAAATAGAATAGCAGAGTCCAAGGTCATTCCGTCAAGAGAGGAACGGAAATTGAGTGGGAGACTGAAGTACACAGGGAAAGTGCAGATCAGTATTCTTGGTCTGCAGCCACTGTTTTGAAGACAAAATGTGCAGACACACCTGTGTGTGTGTGTGTGTGTTTTCCACCAATTTAGGTATCCAACACAAAAGCATCATGACTTTATGTTAAACAACTCTGACATGTCACCCCCCCTTCCTCTACGCTTAATCAAGATACATCGTCTGGAGTTTGTGTGTGTGTGTGTGTTTGTGTCCATATTTGTGTGTTTCAGTTTGAATTAGCGCCTCTGTGTCACAACGTTAAAAGGCCGTCCTCAGATGTATGCCCTCCCTTCATCAACAAGCGCCGTTGTTCCCTCCCTCCCTCCCTCCCCGACCGTTCCCGCGGCGACACGGCATCATTTCTTCGGTGAGGTCGAGCCTGGCTGGAGGTCGCGCGGATGGATGAGCGGAAAGTTGAGCTCCGAAACGGTAAAAGGATGGACTGCATGGACCGCAATAACCGCATGACAAGCAGCAGAAATACAAAAGGACATAAAAAAGTGTTATGTTTTGGGAGCTTGGTATTTATTAAATCTTACGCGGTTCATTAGCCGGGTTTCTGTTAGCGACATATTCTAATATGCATTCTCACACCCTCATTAGCAAAGGTTAATAGAAAAATACCCACGTGTCGGCGGCGGCGGCGGCTTAGAGTGCTATATTCAAAAGGTTTTTTTTTTCGTCTCTCGTGATGTTATAAAAAAGTATATTGTGCTCCAAAGAGAAAAATAATAATAATTCTTTCAGATTGGAAACCTGCACGTCGGGCATTAATGTATAAATGAATGAATGACTGTACTGCTGGTTTTACAGGGAAGAATAAAAAAAAAATGAAACACGTTGTAATGCTAATTGCAGAGGTCTGTGTGTGTGTGTGTGTGTGTGTGTGTGTGTGTGTGTGTGTGTGTGTGTGTGTGTGTGTGTGTGTGTGTACGCGTGCACGTTCCTTCATTGGCAATGTCAGGTCGAGGTCGCAGCGCAACCGGCAAGACTGAACCAGAGAGAGAAGGCGGGTGAAATTGCCGCTACCTGTCACCATGGTAACAAGGTCGGGGGAGGTTAAAGGTTACGGACGAGTCGGGGGGGGCGGGTGCTTTTTGGTGCATTTAGCAGAGGGGTCAAATTAGCCCCCGGCCCCCCCAGCTGTGCACGTCACCCAGGTCACTCCGTCTCCCGGCGGATACCCGCCCGCTCACATCTGGGCTAAAACGCCAGCGTAAGCAATTCTGGCGGCTATTCGGGGGCTCCGGGTGAAATCACAACAAGGGGCCGGACAGACGGACGGAGCCCGAGATCCCAGAGGAAGCTGCTGTAATGGCCGATGGGAAGCGGGGAAGCAGAATGTATGCTTGAATAGTTTGACGCCTGGATCCTGCTGGTAAACAAAGAGACGCCGGCTATTCTTGAAATCCAACCTTGTTTGTAAGGACAGTCGCTAGCGGTGATATCATCTTATAGAATTTGATGTCGGGGAATGCTAGATTATGAAATGGATACATTTGCATGTCTCATAAATAATCATTCATTCATTCATTGCACGAATGAATGGATTGATTGTTGAATCGCGTGCAATAAAACAAACAAAGAAACTCATTGGTTTTTTGCACAGCGGCAGTCGTGCATGCTACTTCGCTTTGTTTACATAAATTATCATCGCGTTCTCCTGTTATAATGCTTTTTCTGTGTTTTTTTTTTTTTTTTTATGTAAGCCAGCCCTCATTATAGATCTCGAAAAAAGTCACGAGCGCCGGTGCTAGCGGTGTTCAGAAGAATTATGAGTTACAGTTGATCGGAAGGAGAAAATGTTGGTGTTACAGATCTCACCACGCAGTACAACGCGGCTACGTCATATAGCATTAGCATTTGTTTCTGCTGATTTAGCAAAGGAAACGCCAAATGCCATTCATAGAACACCAGAAACCTAGTCATAATTAAGTTTATCTTAAATTCCTTTCTGTATTTATGCAACAAATTAATTTTTGGGGGGGCTGGATTCATGGGATATACATCAATTTTGATGGGAAATATTGATTCGGTTCACGAACTGAGTCAAAGAACGGGGTAAATTTGTAAGCTGAAGTTCTACTGGAGAAAAAAAAAAAAAAATCACGCTCTCATTCACATCTGATGTATAAAAATAAAAAGCATTCACATGTCGGAAACCAAGCGGGGACCTTCTCGCTGTGAGGCGGAAGCGCCGACTGTCACGCCGCCTAAGGATCCATCATATTCCTAAAAATACAGCTTTGTCAATCCGACCGTGTATTCATCACGAGCAGCGACTGAATATGTTTGAGAAGGCAATAACATTTAAGAAGAGAAGCGGAATTCAGCGGCCGGATTTAAGTCATCATAAGCAGCGCCGGCGAGTGATGGAGAGATGGAGGCCGAGACGCTCCGTCTCATCAACATTTCACATGAAAGCGCTGGATGTAACCAGACGACGGCGGCGGCGGCGGCGCTTTGAAAGCCCACGCTTTGATCAGCGGCGAGCTGTCTTCAGGTATGATGTATTATTTCACCGCTGACCGCGCCGTCCGGCCCGCGAGCTCATCGGAGGAGGAAAAGAACCTTAAAAGTCTCCCGTTTCCTCCTCCACCTGTTCACCACTCAAGGGGCTAGAAGCATCGCATTACTTAAAGCACTCAAGCGCACTTGTGAGCGAGCAGTTTAGCCGGCTAATGCACCACCCGATGAGCTCTCTGTTTTTTTTTTTTTTTCTTCCCCCTAAAGCGTTTGTGAACTTTAGTCATACGCCAATGCGCGCTTTTAGGAAAGTGCATGCATTCTGTACGGGACGTCCAAAAAAACGACCTTTGCTCGGGATCAGGCCTTCGCATTTCGCTCATTTGCGTCGTCATAGACGTGCAGCTCGTGTCCCAGATAGGCCAGTCTTTTTGCATAAAAAAAAAAAAAAACTACTATCGCTTACTATCTTATAATTTGCTGTTCATTCAGCTGCAAGTGGCATCTCAGGTAAAAAAAAAAAAAAAAAAAAAAACATTAATTTTTTATACTGCTTATCATGCAGATTGCATCAGTGGCGGCGCCTGATAACATTTTCAGGGGAAGGAACTTTTGCAACGATAGATGGATAAATCATCCATTAATAATGGATGCAACTTTTCGCGACATAGGTGGCGACATAAACGCAAATGTTCTCTCTAGCTACATACTTTGACACTTTATAGTTTTATAGTATAGTTTTATAGTTTTATTTGTATGTCATACTCTCCCCCCCGTTATACCATTTTTACAATTTCCTACTATTATTTATTTATTATTGTTATGTTTTACTTGAAACTCTGGCACAACAATTTCCTTCGGGATAAATAAAGTTGTTCTTATTCTTATTCTTATAAGCTACAAGGAAGGTACATCTAAGATTATTGACGAGTGAAACGATCTACATTGACTATAATGGACTGACCATTCATTTATAGAAGAATAATCAGTTTAGCTTCAGATATCTCGATGACGAAAGCATGTATGTGCAAGCGTGAGCGGGTTACATAACAGCAGAAGCATATATGGGCTGGCTTTCCCATTAAAGTGGTTGCTATTTTTAAAAAAAAAAAAAAAAATTACTCATTAGCGTCTATGAGAAAATCAAAACGCGATAGAAACAAATGATCAACCTGGGAGAGGAATCCGCTCCACCACTTCACCTGAGAAAAACTAATATTCTTGTTTTTCCGAGTAGAATCATGGTGGTTTATGTTAAATTTCACCGCAGCGGACGGATTCTGTCTCGAGGACGCTTTTATGAGCCCGCAGGAAGTCCAGGTGTCTTAAAACCGGACTGATGCAACCGCACAAATGCAAACGGGAACTTTGCGAGACTTACGGGATCATAAATAAACCAGGATAGCTGGATGTAAACAGAGATACAAAGAGCTCGGGGCTAAAACATTAACACAGGCATTTCCGTCATCAGGCAGACGTTAAAAAAGTGTGATAAAGTGACGGAAATGGATGAAGGAAAATTGGATCCAGATCGAATTAACTCGAATTAACTAAAGAGCAGCAGAAGTCAAAAGCATGCTATTTTACAAATATTCAATAAAAACCTCTTTTGTAACCTGAATAAGACGATGTGTTAGGACATAAAAATAGGAATCTGAAATAATTATATGCGACGGGACGTTTCCGTCTCTCCCTGACCCAAATGAAGACATGAGAGATTTTCCTCGGCCGCGACGAGCGCATTTAGTATTCATGGATTCGTGTCGGCGGGCGCGACACGTGCACACGCGAGAAGCAGCTGGAGGCCTATATCGCCGGGGAAATACGGAAAATCGTTGCTCTTCCCCTCCGATTCCCTTTTCCACCACCTCCGGTCCAGTGGACTCAAATTCCACATCGATGATATGAATCTGATTTTTATTTTTATTTTTTTTGAAGCGACACGGCTGTTACACACGTTACGCACTCGCCTCTCCATCGAGTCTTGTGTGATCTCTTTCAGTAATTCATAATTCAGTATAAGGACCGTAGTTTAGAGTTCCTCCTGTGCGTATTCTACCAAGTTTATCGTGTTTCAAAAATCTATATTTTATTTTTACGTCTCAACATATAAATCCGGTCTTGTTTCTGCCGACGCGGCCTCTCCTGTCGGACAACATTATTCTCTTTAAAGTGATTCCCATGGCGTTCATTTCATCATTTCGCCGGCCTCGCTGTCGCCTCAGCGTTATTCCTCAGTACTTCCATTCAGAGGTGGTTTGTTCAGAAGGACAATATGGACGACGCACATCCAAAGAGCAGAAAAGGGGGGAATTTTTCAAATCGCTTCCCACCGATATTACGGCGGTTCTGCTAGCGTTGTAACCGCCTCTGAATGTAACGTCCAATCAGAGTCCAGTGCTGCTGCCTGGGGCACCGCCCCTTTTTTGGGGGCGACTTTCACTCGGGTTGAAATCGAGTTCTCTCATAGACTCTCGTGAGAAATTCTTCTTTTTTTTGTTTCTTTCTTCAAAAAGCAGGCACCTCAATGCATTCCCTCTGGGTTCCTGGGAGCGGAGCACATACGTACTTTCACCGTTACCCGACACGCTCAGACTTGCACGTACGTGCTTTTGCCACTCGTGCAACGGCCAAAAAGGCTTCTCTCTTCACATTCAGAGATATTTGAAGGTAAACTGACCATTTTTCTATGAATGAATGCTCAGATAATTTCACTAGCTAGAGGGAACATCTTTGTGTTTATGTCACCGCCTATTGGTTAGAAGTTGTATCGGTATAACAAAGTTGTCTGGTCGCCTGTTAATTTATCTATGATTTATCGATCTGTCGTTGCAAAAGTTGCCTCCCTCTGAAAATGTTATCGGGAGCCGCCACTGATAGGCTTCTGCATGATAAGCTGTATACAAAATGAATAATATTTTTTCTACTTGAGAGCCACTTATAGCCGCACATGCACAGCAAATTATAAGATACAATATGACAGTACAGTTTTTTTTACACAAAAAAATCCGACGCGCTCCCGCTTGGAACAAATGTGGGAAATGTGGAGGCCTAATCCCGAGCAAAGGTCGGTTTTTGGAGAAGGGCGTGCACGTCTTCCATTCAACCCCCACATCATGGACAGAATGCATGCACTTTCCTTAAAGCACGCACATTGGAGTTTTACAAAAGTTCACAATCGCTTTAAGGGGGAGGAAAAAAAAAAAACAGAGAGCTTGTCGGGGAATGCGTTATCCGACTAAACTGCTCACAATTGCAATGTGTCCTTTTTTTTTAACAGAAAAAAAAGCTTTAATGCAGTCCTCATGGGTTCCTGGTGGGCTAGCACACATACAGCACAAAACTAGAATATTGTGATAAATAAGAATAAGAATAAGAACAACTTTATTTATCCAGATGGAAATTGTTCTGCCAGTGTTTCAAGTAAAACATAACAATAATAAATAAATAATAGTAGGAAATTGTATAAACAGTATAAAAAAAGGGGGGAGACTAAGAAATGCAAATAAAACTATAAAGTTCTTTATCTTCTGTAATGCAATTTAATGATATTCTAATATTTTAGTGTTCTGTATCCTGCGCTCTGATTGGCTCAGCGACGGTAGCATCATTTTCTGCATCTCCTGCACATAGCATGTATTTCGCTGCTAATAGTGTTACTCTGTTTGTGTATATAGGAAGTGTTCATGGGAAAGGTTAATAAGAGTGTGCTGAAATTCAAAAAGCTTTTCAAAAAAGAAATTAAATTAAAATCTGGTCGTGGATTTTCGTGGAGGAACTGCAAGTGACCTACCAAGATGTAACTCCCTTGTAGCTCATGTAGCTAGAGGGAACATCTTTGTGTTTATCTTGCCACATATCGGTTACAAGTTATATTGCTACACAATGTTGGCAAAAACAAAGTGTGACAATTGTCAACTTTTAAGTTAAACATTTAATGGGTCATCTTGCTTATCATTGCAAAAGTTGCCCCCCTGATAATTTTGTCAGGAGACACCGTTGCCTCCGGAGGACGAGAGAAATGTTGTGTGTGTTCGAATGAGTAACATGTAATATGCCATCAATAAATGCCCATCCTGTCCCTGGGCTTGAAGGGAAAAGACATCATCTTTATTTTTTTTTTCTCCCCTGACAGTTTAACACACAAAAAAGGAAGCCGGCATGGGACATCACACACGCGTGACCCCGAATCCTACGGTAGAAAAATCTGAAATGCAGAGATTTAAAAATTAAACCCACAGCAGAATAGTTCACTTGAGAGAGCTCATAAAAAAAAACGCGGCACTTTCTCCACTTTAAAATTTATTATGACGCCATTTCTTTTTCGGTCTGGATGTGTGTGTGTGTGTGTGTGTGTGTGTGTGTGTGTGTGTGTGTGTGTATATAAGAGAACAGAAGGTGCGACGCTTCCAGGAAAAGGTATTGGTTTTGGAATAAATGCACGGATGAGCAGACTTTAATTTATTTTCGCTCGGAGCGTGTGATGAGCCTTTTGACTGGTCGTCAGTCTGGACTATTATTGCCAAATCAAGATCATATCTGTGTGTGTGTGTGTGTGTGTGTGTGCGTGTGTGTGTAGTGGGGGGGGGGGGACATTTGTTCAGTTGCATCGACGTCAGGGATTGGACGAACCTCAGAAGGCGCAAGGAAGGACGGGTGGAGGAGGAATCTGTGCAAACTCCTCAGACATACAGGGAGTCCTTCCCCGTCATGTTCAGCAGAGCTTTCGCTCGCCTGTCAGAGTAACAAGGTTAGCCATTTTCCAGGCTTGGTGGCCCACTTTCCTTTGGCAGATACAAAATGTTTTATTAAAAAAAAAAAAAAGTCTGTTTTTGAAAATGTCACATCCCACCGCACAAAGTGGAAGGTAAAGAAGCTAAAGATGGAAAACCTGCGTGGAAATGAGACGGATCAGTCACCTTGGTATTTTTCCCCCTTCCTGACAACACACACATACACACACACACATGCGCGCGCGCGTGCGCATGCATAGAAGGGTCTAGTTGGATTTAGATCCAATCTGCCAGTCTGTTTGGAAAAGAGAGTGCCCCACTTCCAAACGAAAAAAAAAAAAAAAAAAAACAGCGAAAGATGTCAGAGCGATATGTGATCTGATAGCAGATGTGGGGAATGGAAGATGAAACGGTGTTAAAACCTCGTCCGTTGAGTGTGTGTGTGTGTGTGAGTGAGTGTGTGTGTGTGTGTGCCGGCCGAACTACATGGGGCATTCACACTTTTGAACATGGAGAGGTGGGGTTTTCGCTCCCGTAGGACAGGCCTCCAGATGTTGGGCCGCTGTGCGCCAGATCAAACTGTCAGCCACGTGCACGAGAATCAATTCTCGGAGAATGATAATCCAATCTGTCCCGGAGGAAAGGTTTGCTCCCGGAATATCTAATGTCCTTATGTAAGAAAATATTTAACATTTCAAAGCACCTGATCCCTGCGGCAACCACTAATAACTGCAGTCTGAGCCTCCTCGGGCGCAAGGACGTGCACGTGCACGCATCCAGGTTGGAGCTTCCGCAGGCATAGCTGTTCACTTAGCCTGAATGAATGAAAAGAACGGATCCAAAAGTCTTATATTTAATGTTTCTAAATATCTGGTTACTTTAAGGACGCTTGATACTGTGATAATTTATCTCAAATAACTTCTTATATAACTATATTTGGGTTCGCTGGAGCCTGTCATAGCTGGAATTGGGCCCTGGACCGCCAACCAATCACACCGTGGCAAATAGAGTCATTCACCCTCTCATTATGCAGCAACTCGAAATCCAGTGAACCTACTGCATGTTTTTGATACTAATACTACTTCTGCTGCATGTTTTTGGACCGTACTACCGCAACTACCACTAATTGTTTTTGGACTGTGCTAACACTACTACTACTAGACCTAGAAAAAGCATACGACAGCGTGCCTAGAAAGGAACTCTGGTATTGTATGAGGAATTCTGGAGTGGCAGAGAAGTATGTTTGACTGGTGCAAGACATGTACGCTTGCTGTGAGACAGTGGTGAGAGTGTGCTCTAGGGGTAACAGAGAAGTTCAAGGTGGAGTTGGTACTTCATCAGGGATCAGCTCTGAGTCCCTTCTTGTTTGCATGAAAGGAAAGGTGTACAAGACAGTGGTGAGACCAGCGATGAAATAGTGACATTGACAAAAAGACTGGAGATTGCAGAAAAGAAAGTTGCTGAGGTTCTCAGTTGCTGAGTGACCAGGATGGATAGGATCAATGAGTCCATCAGAGGAACAGCACATGTTAGATGTTTTGGAGACGGTTGGGTCATGCACAGAGGAGGGATCGTGAATATATTGGTAGACAGATGCTGAGATTAGAGGCCTAGAGGAAGACCAAAGTTGTGAGAGAGGATATGAAGTTTGTTGGTGTGAGAGAGGAGGATACAGAGAATAGGGTTGAATGGAGACGGTTGATTTGCTGTGGCGACGCCTACATGTTTTTGGGCAGGACTACCACCTCGACAACAACAACATCAGTGTGTTTTTGGCTGTGCTATCATTATTACGACTACCACTACTCCTACAACCACTGCATGTTTTTGGACAGTACTACTAGTGCATGTTTTTTGGACTATACAACAACAACTACTACAAGTGCTATGGCATTTCCTTGAACTATACCACCGCTAATTCTTCTACAGATTTTGGAAAGTCCTGCGACAAACACTGCATGTTTTTAGACTGCTCTACTACGATGCCTGCCTTTTTTTGGTCTGTACTACAACCACTTCTTACTTCTTCTTCTTATGTTTTTGGACAGTGAAGGAAACATGACCCAAAGTCCATCCCTCTCTCACAGTCACATATGACGCACCAGACGGATGCTCGATTATCCATCCCCAAATAAAAGCCTGCAGATGACAACAATAAAGAAATTATTAAACCGTGACCATTTCTGCCGCACATTAACGGGACCTTTGCCCAACCCGGCATAGCATGACAATCGTGACTGTTGAAATGTCACCCAGATCACAGCGGGGGAAGAGATTTAGGGTAATGAGAAAGGGGATTCGGCGCAGGGACCGGGGAGGAGAGGGTTGTCAGGGGTCGACGGCGGGTTTACGAAGCCGGGAGGGCGGAGGGCAGACAGTGGGATTACAGATTGAGGGAATAGATGAGGCAGAGGGGATCGAAAGGGGGAGGATGAGGTTGATGTAATGATGCTACAAAGAAGGGAAAGACAGATGGAGAAGGGTGGATGGCGGGGAGGAAAGGTAAGGCACCGGTATCTTTCTGAAGCGTAATTGCCCGAGCAAGTCAATAAATTCAAATCATCGCAGCAGACTAATATGGTCCTTTGAAGGCGGGCGCTTTTGAGCCATCCAGTCTATTTGTCGGAGGGATGAGCTGCTTCTGCGCGATGAAAGATTGGGTGGCGATTTCTGTGTCTGTTTTGTTATTCCCTGAGCTTCGAAGGACGTGACCCCCCCAACGTTAAAATGCAAGAGTTGTGACCCGACGGTCCCGCGGGTTTCAAGTATGGTCACTGGTCGGTTCCACTTTGATGCTATAGTGTTAGCGTGTTGCTAAGCTAAGAGGAAACGGCTTCATCGCTCTAAAAGTTAAAATCTCCTTTTTTAACTGTTCCCTTCAGGGGTCGACAGCCAATCACCTTCCTCCATCTAATGCTAGGCTCACACCTTAAGACCTGAAGATTTTGTTAAGATTTGGGTAAAAGTATGACTCACATCTTAAGACTAGTTATTAGAGTCTTAAGCCTCAGCGTAGTCTTACGACATAAACATCCAATCCTGCGCTCATCTTGACACTAAATCCTTGAAAAAAAAAAAACTTAAAAAAAACTTATAAAAAAACATGTTTATGCCCCCCTTATGGAGGATTCAAGGAGATTGACACAGATGATGGAGTCTGGAGTTTCCAACCACTTTCCCAAGTCCTCCCTCCCTTATCTTAAAACAAAAATAACTTCCTCAGTGAAGGACTCGAAGGTGTTTGACGCTTCCGATGAACGTCCTGCATGTTTTTGTACCGTGGGAGGAAACCGAGAACATGGAGACCCCGCACATAAGTACGGACCTTCTTGCGTCGAGCTGCTGTTGCCATGGAAAGTCTTCTCAGGCGATGAAAGGACATAAAATAATCCAGTCATGATGTCACGAATATATAGATTTAGATCTCTGAGTCCTTTAGCGACAAGATGGGTCTGACCTTGGTAATGTTTGATAGAAGAAAGCAACTCTGATGACCCGGCGAAGAAAGCAGCCTGAAAAACAAAGGCTACTTCCCGAGATCGCATCTTTTGTCTTTCTTTAAAAACAGTCAGGAAGGAAGTCGACAGCGGACTCGCTAATACTGTCACAGCCCTGCTGGGGACAAGAGAGGAAACACGCACACTAACAAACACACGCACACAAAATCAAAAAAAAGTTTATCCCAACTTCCCTTGTTAAGGATTAGGCCCGTCTCTCACCCCTGCTCTTTCTTTCATGTTTCCTCTTAGACGAAGAGCGATGCATCTGTAAGGCAGGAGCTGCAGATAGTAAATTTACTCTAAGTCTCAGCGGAGTGGAGAGTATTTTTCTAATACCTCGTTGCCTCTCTTCCCCTCTGAGTGTGTGTGTGTGTGTGTGTGTGCACGCAAACACACAGTGTCAGCAATTTTGTAACACTTTCCTGGAACAAGAACACTTCGGTGTCGAGGGATGAACACCGGGACCCCGAAGTCTTTAAAGGCGATGTTTGAAAAATTAATTCTGGGAGCAGGAAGCAAAAAAAATATATCCCGTAAATATACGTTATATTCGGTTTCAAGGTTTAGGAAAGACAGCAAGACAGTCTGCGGAAACACCTTCTGATGTTTTAGGTGGAAACCATAGCAGCTGAATAAAGATGAATAAAGTATGAAAGAAAAGGACAATCGGAGCGGTGAGTTGGACGTCACAGTGATGCGGACGTTCACGTGAACTGACGTGCATGGCGAGCAACAGTGCGACTATCCCTATGCACTCTCAGCCTGTCCCAGCTGTCATCGGATGAGAGGCGGGATACAACCAAGTCTGGTCGCTGCTCAGTCGCACGTATACAGACGGACGATCATTCGGGGCAATTTTTCCTGGTTTTCGTCCGCAGGACCCGGGGTGAACATGCAAACGCCACCCCTTGGTGGAATCAAACCAGGCTCCTTCGTGCTAACCACTGCACTTCTATGCAAATTCAAATACAGTGATCCCTCGCTATAACGCGGTTTACTTTTCACGGTTTCGCTACTTCACGGATTTGCATCGTGCATTGTGTTCTGCATTCTGATTGGCTAAAAAGTCACTCCGCTTCTTCTCTACCTGCGCGTCAATAACGTCGCAGTTTAATATATACACGGACGTAAAACAGCTTGACAAATTTGCATTACGTACGTGCAAATTCTCTTGCGATTTGGAGTTTCTCTAAAACCCATAATGTTGACAAAACGCTCCGGACCGACAAAAGCACCTGCGGCAGGAAGATGCTATCTATCGCAGATAAAGTTAAACTTCTGGACATGCTAAGGGAAGGTAAAAGCTATGCGGCTGTAGGTCGGCATTACGGAATGAATGAATCTTCCGTTCGTTCCATAAAGATGGAAGAAAAAAACATAAGGACGACAGCAGCAATGTATAATAGAGTATTTAATTGTATAATAATTGTAAAAAATAAAGGATTCTACTTCACGGATTTTGCCTATCACGGGTTCTTTTTGGAACGTAACCCCCGCAAAATACAAGGGTATACTGTATTCAAAATGAATAAGAAGAGAGAGATGTAGAATGCACGATGAGGAAATCGGAAAAATATAACCAGACGCGAGAAGAGGGAAAAGCACGGGAAGCTTTTTGTCGCTTTTGCACTGCAGGAACTTTTTGCAGAACTTCATCAGGGACGAGTTTGTTTTGTTTGAACCTAAACTCCCAGAGCCATTTTAGCTCGTACTCCGAGGAAGGGTCTCTCTATCAGCCACGTCCATTACCAGATAGGTCTTGCAGGACGCCATTTTTAAAGTTTGTGGTTGTCACGATGGGCACAAGAAACAAGAAATGGCGTGACCGAGACGTCCGAATATCTACAGTTTAGCCAAGAGAAATCAGGAGTTAGCCGACCGTGGCGGTTTTCTTACAGCAAAGGAGAGGAGAAGATATAAACACTTTCAACCCATTTGACCATCGTGTGACTTGGTAGATCCCAAACCGCAACCGTTACCGGGTGCTTTTTGCCGACTGCCAAAAACTCCCTTCCAAAAAGCAGGAGAAAAAAAAAAAAAAAAAACATTTTGGATAAATGAAGACAGTTTTAGAATGACAGTCTAATTGCTGTGTGCTTCTCATCCGACGGTGGGAAAGATCTAATCTCCTCGCGATTCCCCCCCCCCCCCCCCCCCCCCCCCCCCCCCGCCCACCCTCACAATGATGAAAAGAAATAAGTCTTCATTTCCATCTCATCTTGCCGATTGCTCCGAAAATGTACAATAGCCCATCAGCGTCTGTCAGCCGGGTTATTCTGCGACCAGACAAACACGGAGGCTTCTCTCCACAGAAGCGTCGTCAGGTGGTTTCCCGTCTCTCAAAACAGTCCCGAGTAATTTCTTTTTCTCGGGGCGAATAATTCTATTGACATCAGATGCTTGTTTGTGTCGTTTTAATTTATTTTTTTTTTTCCCCTCCCGCTACCGTCGTGGTTCTTCTTGACCGATACTTGTTCCGATTTCTCTGCAATGAGGCTCCGGGGGGGGGGGGTGGGGGGGGGGGGGGGGGGACAGATCCGACGTGATGCCCGGACAGTGGACGACCTTGTATGGAGCTTTCAAAACTTTTCCACAACTTTAACCCTGAAATAAGATGCTAACATGTAGCAGTAAAATCGCCTATTTACCTAAAACAGTCGCGATGGTTTCTAGGGTTGCTACGCAAGAAAACGCAGGGGAAAGAACCGACGCGATGAGCCAAAAGTGCAGAAAAGACGAGACAGGGGTTTCTAAGGGGGAAGACAATAGCGATGGTTGATCAGATTTAGCGGCACCGCAGGTTTACGGTGCTTCTTTACAGTGCAAATCAACTTAGAGCGCTTTACACTAGCTAGCGTTCACACCAATGGTTGCAGAGCTGCCTTGCGAGGAGCTAGCAGAGCCATTGGGAGAAACTTGATTTTCAGTTTCGTCCAAGGACACCTCAATATGCAGATGGGAGGGTCTCGGGAATCGAACCGCAAACCTCCTCACCGACAAACTAAAAACCTACAAACTGAGCCGCAGTCGCCCCAAACCTTATCGCACCTCGGCCCCGCCATGGAGAATTTTGAAAAGTCCCCTTCACTAAGAAGACGTCCTTACATGGACCAACCAATAACAGCTACAGCAAAGTGTTTTCTATATCAGGCCAGATCGGCGTCAGTTTTCAAATCAAAATGACGCTTTCCTTTCTTGCCACTAGCTGGCGGTTCTTTATATGAGAAGCGCAAGTTCAGAAAAGTAAAATTTGACGTGCACAGATGAGGACTCCAGGTTGCGCGATGATGAGGAACAGATAGAATCCGAGCCTGCACGTGCCCACTCAGTGCTGAGAATGTGACCTCTCACCAAAACAAACAGGATGGTGTGTAAGTGTAGATAAAATAACAATACACTGCAGAAATAGAACAAGGATCAGATACAAAACAATTGATAGTATCGAAATACAAATTAAGCAGCTTGCAGCCTCCTTAGAGAACCCGTTCTGAAATCCAGTGTGTCAACAACCTGACAAATGGGGAAGGTTCCCTTAGTATCGCACACTTTTCATCATTTTTCAACAAATCTGGAGCGTCATGTCCATATAAAGATCCAGATCTATAGCTAAACCAAAACCACATAAAGCAGAGTTTGTCTTTTTCCACATCTTTCTATTCAAAATGAGAAATCGTATTTCTCCACTTACACCGCGCCCCAAAAACAAAATACAGATTCAAAAGAAACAATATTTATTGTTTCTTTTGAATCTGTATTTTACGTATATTTACAGGACTGTCTCCAAAAATTAGAATATTGTGTTAAGTTTTTTGTCTTCTGCAATGCAATTAAAAAAAGAAAAAATTACTTTTTCATGATATTCTAATTTTTTGAGATAGGATTTTTGAGTTTTCTCAAGATGTAAGCTGTAATCAGCAATATTAAAATTATAAAAGGCTCGCAATATTTCAGTTGATTTGTAATGAATCCAGAATGTATGACATTTTTGTTTTTTTAAAAAAACAAGGATTACTTTTTCATGATATTCTAATTTTTTGAGATAGGATTTTTGAGTTTTCTTAAGATGTAAGCCATAATCAGCAATATTAATAATAAAAGGCTTGCAATATTTCAGTTGATTTGTAATGAATCCAGAATGTATGACATTTTTGTTTTTGTAATTGCATTACAGAAGATAAAGAACTTTATCACAATATTCTAATTTTCTGAGACAGTCCTGTATGCTTTCGTCATTACGTAACCTGCTCAGGCCGAGGACGGGCTGCACTTTTCTCTACAGTTCCTCGTAATATCATGGTTTCATCTTCAGCTGTGATTTTATATTGCGAATAGTACCCCGGATATGCGGTATAAATATATATTTTGATTATTTTTATGTCAAAATAAATTTTCTCAGGTGGTGTCCAAGCAGAGCACGGTGTTCTGTATCCTGCGCTCTGATTGGCTCAGCGATGGTAGCATCATTTTCTGCATCTCCTGCACATAGCATGCATTTCGCTGCTCATAGTGTTACTTTGTTTGCGAAGATAAAGAACTTTATCACAATATTTTAATTTTCTGAGACAGTCCTGTATATTCATTCACGCATTTTATTATCTAGAGTCAGGGTTCACCTGGACTAGTTGATCACACACAGAGACACGCAACTATTCACCATTCGCTCAACCATAACGGGTTCGAAATACAACCCGGAACTTTCTTCCTGCGAGGCGCCAACGTGCCACTCCTGTATGCAACACGTCCGGCTTTTTATATCATTAGTATTAGCTAAACAGACACAGAACATTTCAACCCCGCTTTTGATGTGAAAATGAAAATCCAGTCCTCCCCTATTTATCGAACTCATTTTCCGATGCAGGAAAACAATAAAAGCTCCTGTCGAAAAGGCGAAATTTTGGAAGCCGACGTTAGAAAGATTCCTTTCCCGATCCGATGTAGTCCTTCCTCCCGCGGGTAATAAACACAGACGTCAAATTTCGGAGTATCAAGCTCATTTCATGGACGCGCTAACGAAGAACCTTGAAGTAACCCCCAATTCCTGGGCTTCAGTTTGAGTTCACAACCAGGGACGTGCAGCATTTGAACGAATTTTGCATTGTTTGACCTTGCAGTCATTGCAGAAACACACACACACACACACACACACACACACACACACACTCACACACACACACACACAGCCCTCGTTGCCGCATGCACCCCTCTGCCATATGGCTGTAAATGATCATAGATGTTATATCTGACTTTGAGATTCCTCTTGAGGAAATGCAGCACTGCACTGGATCGGAGAGGAATTCACATAAAAAAGAAAAAAAAAAAGTCTCAGGCTGAATCTAATTGCTCCCCAGTTCCCCTCCTGCCACGCCGAGCATGAGGGTATGCATGCGCGGAAAAAAAAAAAAAAAAGGGAAAAAAAGAAGCAGAAAAGGTTGACAGAGAGGTGGAAAACAGAGGGAGAGAGAGGCGCCCAAGGGAATATTGGCGCTTTGGAATGGTGGATATTACATCCCTTAATAAAAGGCCGAGGCCACAGGCGCGGAGGGGCCGGTCGGGAAAATGGAAAGAGGCAACGGGGACGGAAATGAAGGAGACATTCTTCACTTTTAGGATGACTTTAGCCGCAATCATCCGGAGGATAGGGGATGAAATGACTTGGTAACTCCGAGACATCAGAAGCTCCGACCGCCGGTGAAAGAGATTAATTAATTGATTACGGAACGAGCCGGCGCATGGATAAGAAGGAATGCTGTTATTTGTGCCACTAAGGGGCATCGGAGGGATTGTTTTTTTTTTTTTTTTTTTTATCTTCATAGTCATAACAGAGCTTGTCAAGTCAAAATCATTAATTCAATAATCTTGCAAATTTAATAGTGCGGCTGCCGGGAAACTTTCAGACCAAGTGTCGATTTGAATTCCCGCCCTATTTCGGCCATGAGGATGGATGGCGTTCCAGGATCTGCTTTTAATCCGCGTCCCCATTTCCCTTTTTTAATCAGGAGTTTGCGAACCGGAACATATGGAAATTCTACCCAAAAGACCTTTATTTTAGGTGCGAAGTGAGATATCCTGTTATTGTTCCGGTAGAATATTATGTCGGTGGAAGTCACAGCTCAAACGATAGCACAGTTTGTCGCGTCGGCGTTGTAAAATGTCAGCGATAAAATCCAGGTGCCTCTGACTCTAATCCTCACGACAGCCCTTCAGTGAAACGCAGACATATCCTCCAAATTCACAATAAATCAACCAGTATTCCTTCTAAAATATATGATATATACAAAGAATTAAAGGATTCTGATCCTTTATCTGATTTATTTATTCTCTCGCACTGAAGAATCTTTTTGCAATTTTCACTGACAGTGAGGGATTGTACCGAGTCACACACACAAAAAAAAAAACAAAAAAAAAAAACTTTCCGCTGCAGGTTGACTCACTGACAAGAGCTGAGATCAGTGAGTCATCGGCGTATCGGAGAATTCTCCGGCGAAGCAGGAGGTCAGGCGAAGTGCGCCTGTATGACTCACACACCTGGAAGCGGAGTTTCCTGTCCCGGCGCCATCTGATGAGAGAAGCTAAATTTAAAAAAAAAACTACATCTATTTGTTATCGTCGCTTCGAAGTTAGGTGATGCCGAAATAGGAGTGACGCCAATCGGGGATCAAGGCACGGGTTTGAACCGAGCCCAAAAACTCCCTGCTTCAGGGAAAAAACATGCTCTCAAGACACCAGAACCAGCGTGGAGGGAAAGCGGTCCAGTTTTGCGATCGGTTCTTGCTGGAAAATCAAGGCTACAACACAGCAGGCATGCTAATAAGAAGCACCCCTGCATGCAAAATACGGAAATAAAAGTACTTGCAATGACCTCGAGGTAAAAACAGGCCTGGCAACTATCGGCAGTCGTCTCGTCTGCGCTTCCCTTCAAACAAAATGTCGGGACTTTCCAACACCGTCCCCCCCTCCCATTTTTGTTTTTCAATCCCCGCAAAGCATGCCGACGCGCCGTAATTACAGCTTAATTTGATTTCCGCCAAACGATCCAACATGCTGCGAGAATGTTTAGCTCGCTGTGATAGATATTTGTAAAAAACAAAATAAAAATAGTGAAATGAGACGGGGTCGCAGGTAACAAAGTGTTAGGCGCCGTACGTGCACGCACGCCCGCGCGAGCCCATGCAGCAGGTGATCTTGGGCAATGAGCTCTCCAAGTGCTTGTCCGTAATTAGCCGGTGATGTAGTGGCTTCTGATCCGCGATTAATTATCAGCGGCCTTCAGAGAGTTTGGAAACAGCCAATTAACACCGTCCCGGGTTCCCGTTCAATCACTCAGACACGACGCGCCGAAGGTCAGGTTGGGTTTTTCGTGGGACCCGAAAGGGAAACGGGAAAAGAACTTTTCAGACAGATCTACTTGACACCTCTTTTTTCACCATTTTCTACTCAATCATCTACATCAGAGGTGTCAAACTCCGGCCCGCGGGCCAAATTTGGCCCGCACTGTGATTATATTTGGCCTGAAAAGCAATACCAAATGATTATAGTCTAAAGTGCATGTACCGCTAATTCCTCAAATCCCAGAATTTTCTGCCGGTGTTTTGGCACGAAAATCACAACAGGACCTGTAAACGTCCTCATAGCGACCTTATGCTAATACTGCCACACTGCTACTTAGGCAGAAAACAGGATTTTGCATGTGTGCAATATCAAGTTATATTGTATAGTATTAAGCTAAGCTTGTTCCATATTTAGTTTTTAAGCAAAACATGTTTGGGTCCATGTGAAAAGATTCATTGTTATATGTGGAGGAAGATTTTTTTCAATAACTATCAATGTTGGCCCGCGACTTTGTCCCAGTTTTGAATTTTGGCCCCTCTGTGTATTTGAGTCTGACACCCCTGATCTACATCAATAACTAATAAAAAAAAGACAGCACAGCGTTCATCATAATCCAATTTAAATGACACACTGCTGGAAGAAAAAAGCACCCCCTAAATAAAAAAACCCATTTGTCCTAAAAGAAAATAGTGTTTTCTTTTAAAAAAAAAAAAATGTCTTTTTGAAAATCAAAGTGGATTTTTTCGTTTTCTCGTCCACTGATCCGCTGACCGACTAGCCCACTTGGATTTCCGCCGCGGGTTAATTGGATAGATTTACTGGGGGGGGGGTGATGGAGGCAGGCCGAGATGATCGGGCTGCTGTCGGGGTCGGCGCTGGTTTTTATTTACAGACCCGCGCAGTTGTGAAAGTGCACCGGGCACCCTCATTACTTCGGCTCTCCAATCACAGGGCGGATTTATGACCACCGCAGGGAGGCGGCGAGAGCCCTGCAGGAAGGTAGTTAGGCGCTATCGGCGCATCCGGAGATGTACACATCACCTTTACGGTCACTCCTGTCTTATTATTACAGCGGGGTCGGCCATGCTGGGACTCAAAACACTGGAGTGGAACTATCAAACAGCTTTAATTAAAGCATCCCTGCCGGGCTGAGGGCTATAATTCGGACGCCGGTCTTATCGCTGAGTTACGGTTTTCGGGGGTTTCGGTCGTACCTTCGGTAAAGGTACGCTAAAGGGACGACAAAGTGACGTAGGATGTCGCGCGCTTCGACACGCTCATATCACGTTACTTCTATTGAGGATGTCAAACTGCAACCTGCTGGAGATCTGGTGCGATTTTGCTGTAAATATTAAGTCATTAATTTTCTACGCTGCATAACAATGCATCATTTTGTAAGAAATCCCAAGGCGGAGGACGCATCTGTGAAATACAATTAGGATTCCTAATCTCTTTTGTTTTTTTTGTTTTTTTTAGCTTCGGCTGCAATTTTCCAGCTATTTAAAAACATCTAAATTACCGCTAACATCCATTTTTAAATTCAATTAGCAGACGCCTGCGGTCGCGGAGCTCTCGCTCTCTGAATGCAGCGGGAAATGTTATACAGTCGAGAGGAAAACAGAAGAGAAAAGAAATCCTTTACACAGGCAAACCTCAAGTCGAGCCGCCCATAACCTGATCAGTATAATCTGGTGCGATAAGGGATTAATCACCATTTTCTCATGTTCTATTTTCCATTTAGGGGGGCGTTTTCCTTGAAATACAACGCAACAAGCCGGGGACGGCTTGTTCATCGGGGTGATCTGAGCCCGAAAAATGGGGAATTTTAAAAAAATCACATTCTATTGCTGTTACAGCGGTCCTTTTTTTTGTTTTCCCCACCAAAAAAAACACTTCATCGCATTCAGTATGGGTTCCAGAGCTCGCATAGATGAGGTCACTACCACGGATATAACTGTATTTAATATTTTTATATATTTATGATTTCAACTATTTTGTACCAGAGCACGTCATCTGTATCTAGCTGTATTCTGCTTTAAAATATAGATATAAATAGAATAAAAAATGGCCGCAAATTCGGATTTCCAACGATGCACTAATGATGTACTTAGATGTAACTTTCTTGGAGCTAGAAGGAACATTTTTGTGTTTCTCGTCACCCATTGGTTGCAAGTTGCAGCGCAATATATCCGATATCATCCGATAATTTTGTCAGGCGCCGCCACCAACAGCCTGACCTGTTTGGGAAACGGCGTGAAGTTAAATGTCCATCCAGGTGGCTTTAAGAGCTCACGTCTTCCGGGCCGCGTTCCAATAAATGCCCCGGCGATGAGATACAAACTCCCTCTGACGGGAAACGTGCTGTCAAACAACGGCGGTTTGACTTAATAGGCCTCATCGAGCCTCTTCGATTGGGCCGAGATCGGCCCGTCGGATTAACAGAGCGGCGGCGGCGGCGACGGCCGCGCGTTGATCGATTACAGTACACGTCCAATAATTGTGCCGCATTGATCCCCTCGCCTCATCTACTCCGTTGGCGTCTTTAAGTGCTTTGTGACGCAACGCCGTCTCACGTTGATCACCCCGCTCACCCCTCCCCGGCACCGCCGCGTTGCACAACTCGCCACGTCGCCCTTTCCGATATCTCGGCCAGTGAATCATCGTGACTTTCTCCGAACCCCAGAGATAAATATGAGCTGGGCTGGATTCAGAGCGGCAGACCCGCCAGCGGCTGCACCGTACAACATACAGGTATGTAAAGTACTCGCACTTTGTTGCATTATTTCCGTTTTGCGCCATTGAATAACACTTTGAATGAAAAATTAGCATCTTCTGTCCGATCTCAACTTTCCAACGACACGACGGTTAATCTGACGGTTAAATGTAAGCATTGCCTCTGAACACAGGACATATTTTGAAAGGAAAATTAATACCTAAACTGTACTCAACCCTGCAGAAGCGGGTCAGACCGAAGGCCATCAAACTTATGGTTTTACAACAAATACGCGAAAGGGAAATACAATGCACTCTCAATGTCACATGATACCTTTCGCCCAAATTTAGAGTCCTTCTTTAGGTACCATTGGATATTTAATTCTTATTTCAAGCATTTATTGTCACATGTACAGTCAAATTCCTACTTTGCTGTTTGCAGGGCATTTGGATATGAGCTATATATACAGGACTGTCTCAGACAATTAAAATATTGTGATAAAGTTCTTTATCTTCTGTAATGTAATTACAAAAACAAAAATGTCATACATTCTGGATTCATTACAAATCAACTGAAATATTCCAAGCCTTTTATTATTTTAACATTGCTGATTATGGCTTACATCTTAAGAAAACTCAAAAATCCTATCTCAAAATATTAGAATATCATGAAAAAGTAATTTTTGTTTTTTTTATTGCATTACAGAAGAGAAAGAACTTTATCACGATATTCTAATTTTTGGTGACAGTCCTGTATGTTTGTATGTGTGTGTGTGTTTGTGTGTTGTATATATATGTTCTAAGTACTTTTGCCTCTTCATTCGTCTATATGACGCACAAATGAGACGGTGAATACTTGCATTTTTGTGACCCTGCAGCCAATGACAAAATAAAATGGGATAAACTGCAGCACCCGTGCAACCCTGAGCTCAGGATAAGCAGTATTAAAAATGAATCAATTAATTTATAAAAATAAGACAATCAGATTACTTCACGAAGCTCACCAACTCCACTGTAATGAACTTCGAGACAGGATGTGTATTGCTAACTGTGGCTACTAGGAGGCTTCAGTAGCTGGGATTAAACCTGAATAACTAATTTTCTAAACATCCTATACAACAAAATCAAGAAATTGAATTCACAAAACCTATTAAGAATAAGAAGAACAACAACTGTATTTATCCTGAAGGAAATTGTTGTGCCGGGGTTTCAAGTAAAACATAAAAATAATAAATAATAGTAGGAAATCATATAAACAGTAAAAAAAATAATAATAATAATAATAATCCTATTTGAATTTCAGTTCACCTGAAGAGAATTTACGTAATTACCATGTTTAAATGTTTAAAAGAGAGAATGTGCCAGAGCTGTTGAAAGTTAAGGTCACCTTCAAGCGCCCTCCTTATGACAACCTGACGGGTCCCGGTGAATTAATACAAATTTGATTGTCACACCAGGACCGGCAGTCCGGACTTAAGTGAGATCTTTACGGCTCAGCCGGTGTCAGGCGGAGAGTGGATGCCACATTTCCTCGGCACCACTGTGATTCTTACTTCCCCGCTTTTCAGCGGCAATAGATTTGTCTCACTCGCTCTTTTATCCCGTGAGGTCAAATTTGCACATTAGTAGTCATGCGCTCCCCACAAATCTCCCAAGGAATGATCGAATGATCCGAGAAAATATTCTAAAAATCACCCACTCAGCACCTTCCTTATCTGCACCGCCACCTGGTAGATGTCAGAAAACGAGACGGAGACAGAGAGACCGGGGAGAGAGAAGGCCCTCCCCGCCATTCGTCAGATAAAAAAAAGGAACGGACGGCGTTGAATTGATTCTCAACACTATATTATGAAGACATACCCCCCCACCACCATTCATGCCTCACATGCGCTGACACACAGCTCTCTTCACACACTCCCCTCCCAGTGGCCTTATCTTTCCCGCCCCTTTATTACTCTCATACAAAGCCGTGCAGATGTCGTCTCCCCCCCCCCCCCCCACCTCCCCGAACGCCCGTCTCCCCGGAGGCGGACCACACTTCACGCGTTTCTGCGAACCGGCTTTATTATCATATTGATTGTAACTGAATTAAGGGGTCGTCTAAAGGGAAAAAAAAAAGAAGAAAAAAAAAAAGGGGGTTTGCAGACAAACAAGAGCAATCAACTGCTTTTGGGAGACCCGTGATTGGGTTTCCACCCAGCAAACGTGATGCTCCTTGATGTTATTAGCTTCCTTTCCTGGGAGATTTTTTTTTATTTATTTATTTATTTATTTATTTATTTATTTTATTTATTTGTTTATTTTATTTATTTGTTTATTTATTTTATTTCCGCTTGCAGAGATCATTACCAGTCTACCAGGAGTGTGACACACATGTAAAAAAAAAAAAAAAATTAATTAAAAAGGTAGATATCTTCCCATAAAACACCACTTCTCTTCAAATCAGCGCAGACATAAATCACTGGCAGGAGTTGAACCCGTTCTGGATGCAGCACAAGCAAAACCCAGTGCTTCAAACTGCTTGCAAATATCAAAATAAGGTCTCAGAATAATAAAAAAATAAAATAAAAAAAAAACACACACCAAAGATAAATTCTGTGTTTGGCTTTCGACCCAAAAATACATTGCATTTCACTCTATCAGCATATTTGCTGACCTTAATGTGCTGTTGCAGCATTCCTAATTTGCTTGATGAAAAAAAATGCAAAGTGTTTTCTCAATATTGCTGAGTCAGCCTGAACTAACAACGGCCGCTAATGAGGTCGGCAGGGAGGTCCGACTGTTTGTTAATTACCTCCATCAAGCAGGTTTTTCCAGGGAAGGATCGCCGAGGATGCAAGGATGAGACAGCGCCGGAAAGTCTTCTGCCTGTCCTCTTTCTGCACCCCTATAACACAGGAATGGTGGAGTCGGTTTACCGGGACATTAAACTATCACGTTAATGTGCACCAAAAGGTCATGTTGTGAACCAGGATTAGTTTAGGGTTAGCAAAGTCAGGTTTATCACCGCTTGCATCCATGTTGGTTCGTGATACACCTCCTCCATCCTTCTGCCTGTTCCTCCTTGTTCTGTTCTTCTATTTTATCATTTTGTTTTCATTTTACCCTTTTTTTTTTACCCTTTTCTTCAGTTTCTTAACAGCGTCCTGCATCAGCATTTCTGCGTTACCTCCGTTTTACTCTTCTTCTCTATCTTCCGGCATCCCAAACAATCACATTAAAAAGAAAATATGCTGGAATACATGAAAATATAGAATGAAGCACATTTGCGTAAAAATATATTATGGAGGGAAAAAAAAAGTCAGAAAATTGCAGTAAAAACTGACTGAGTGAACAGTAAGATACATGCGTATGGCTGTGTGTGTGTGTGTGTGTGTGTGTGTGTGTGTGTGTGTGTGTGTGTGTGTGTGTGTGTGTGTCCAACCCCCCCCCCATAATACAGGAATGGTACAGTCACTTTATGAGGCCATTAAACTATCATGTAAATGTGCACTGAAAGGTGATGTTGAGATCCAGGCTGAGTTTAGGATTAGTTAAGTCAGATTTAATACTGCCGGCATCCATCTTGGTTCATGGTTCACCTTATTTCATTTCATTTTCTTCATCATTTAATTTTCCTTTTCATTTTCTTCTTCTATGACTGTTAACAACACTCGGTGTGCAATAAAAGGTCCATTTCGTTTTAAATGTAAAACTTTAATACTCCGCTCGGTAGGGCAGTGACATCACAAAGTTGAGGTTAACGCCTCCTGTTTGTCATTTACCTCCATCCTGAATGTTCTCAATGGCAGACCAGCTGGGGTCTAACTCTGCTATGTGCTTTCGTCCTCTTCCACCTCCGTTTTTGTATTAAATCATTCGTTTGGATCCGTGGCGAGGAGTCCTTGTGCGCAGTTCCCTTCACCTCTCGGTTCTTCACTAGAGAGCCTGATTGAGCAGCAGCCCTGCAGAAGGATGGATTTCAGGATGGTGTGCAGTGCACACCTGTAGACCACCAAGCCTCGTCAGACCGAGGATAAGAGAAGCCTGTTGCCGGCGCCTTCGGTGCCAGATCGTTGGTCTGGAGCGGATACCGCCACGTGGATTGCTCTCCTGGATACATTCTCAACAGTAAGACCGATTACTCACGCTAGCCGCCGGTTCCCGACCGGGCTTATCCCGATCTCTGAATTCCACGTCTGACCTTTCCTTGCGAGTTCCTCATTCCAGAATTCTACGTCTCGCCTTCCTCTCGAGTTCCTGAGACTCCCGTGATGCGACAACCAGAGGCAACTCGGATCCGGCAGTCATCTGTTCGCTTCTTTTGTAAAGGAAGCCCTTAACTCCTCGGTGTGCTCTCACATTTAGGTCCGGTGCCCTCTGAAAGTCATGACCTTATTATTGCCCTTGGATTTTCTTTTTTCTTCTAAATGCATCTCAGAGGTACTCGGTGTTCACGTTTCTTCAATTACCTGCACCCTAAACTTCCATTTCCAAACTGGCATCTGTCCTGCTTTCCCTTCCTCTTCTTTCTCCACACCTTTCTCATTTCTGTCCTTAATTTTGGTTGACTTCTTTCTCTTGCTCATTTGATTCATCTATTTAAAGTTTTTTTTTTTTCCTAAAAAATCTTCTGCTGCTCAGCATCTACAAGTCTGCCTTTTTGCATCCTAAACAATTACACAAAATTAGATTGAAATATAAACGTAAAGCACATATGGAAAAACTCTTCTTGTTGGAAAGTGGGATATTAAAGATATTAGACTTTGTTTGTCCCACAATGGGGAAATTCAGTTGTCACAGCAGCGCTGCAAATAGCAGAGATAGAAAAACAAAATATGAAAGAAAAACAAGAGATCCCCTGTGAGCGGAGGTAGTCTGGTGGCGCAAAAAGAAAAGGGCATTTTGGGATGCTTGAGCAGCAACGGCACTGAGCTACGTGCAGAAAAAAAAAAATCTTTGTGCTTGTGAACAATCTGGTAGCTCTCCTCCTTGCGGCGAGGATGCAATTTTTTGGCTGGAGTTGCTACTTGGAACCCCCGCAGTGTCATGAAGAGGGTGAGTGGGTTGTCCCCGATGGATGCTAAGCTAACATCCTTCCTCTCGCTCAACATCTCAATGGAGTCCCGGAACGAGCCAGCGCAGTGTCATAGAACGTCCTGCACGCAATAAGACTTCCATCTCCACATCATCCCTGCTGCTAATGTCAATTCAAGATTCAAAGCTCTCATTGTCACAGTGTAGAAACATGTTTCCCTGTGTGGCGAAATTCCTACTTTGCTGTCCGGAGTGCATTTAGATATGTGCTGATGGGAAGAGTGTTAACATTACGGATTATAAAAATTATTATAAAAATGAATATGAGCATTGCAATAGGAGAGTGGCTGTGCAATAAGAAGGATTGAGTGCAGCTTGGTGTGCAAGTGCAAGGATGAGTGCAGTTTAAGTGGCAGTAGACTTTACATGTGCAAGAAGAGGTTGTCTACTGGTGAGGTAGCTGGTGAGCCATCCAGCTGTTTTTAAGATAAGAAATTTTATTGATCCCCATAGGGGAAATTCTTTTGTCACAGTAAAAGTCTATAAATATAAATAGAGAGACAATTAGAAAAAAAAGCAAAAGACATCCACAGGTAGAACAACAACATTGAGGATAAGAATGGGCAACAGAATGGAAAAAAAAAAAACAGGTGAAAATAGACAACCAAAACAAGTTTATGTTTTAAATTCAGAAACACAATGAAAAATGATAAACACATGTGTACGTGCACACACACACACATACATAAATGTAGAGCTTAAAAGTTTGGAGAAGAGAAAAAATATAGAATTCAAATGTTCATGTTTTTAGATTTGAATAACAAAGAAATGCCCGGATCAACTTCGTCCACGAGCGCAAGTAAAGAAAACCAGGCGCAAGGAGGAATGGGGGAGGGGGGGGGGGGGGGGAATAAATAAATCAAGTACATAAATAAGAAATTACAAGATGACAATCCTTAAAAGTGTCATAACAGTAGCGGAGCTTCTTTTCGGAGTGTGGGGTCAGTAAGAGTGGTACAGCCTCACACACACACACACACTGCATCCAAACCGCATTTCTAGAGAATTATTTGCTCAAATGATCTTCTGTGGTCAGTACCAGGCTTGTTGGATGAAATTGGTGGTGGGGGTGGGAGGGTGGAAGAGCTCATTAAATTTTTCAAGCAGACCCCTTCACCTCACAGAAGAAAACATTATTTTCCTCCACATTGGTTTTGCGGGGAGGTGGGGGGGGGGCGCGGCGGATCTCGGGGAAAAGCCCATTCCGTTCGGGCACAGGTCCGCTTAAGATAAATACATTCATAGCGCTTTGCATTTGAATAGTGGAATGAGGTATTGATCCGGGTGTTTATTATCTTTATGGTTTGCAGTGAGCAGCGGGCCGGAGTGACCGTCCCCGTGTTTTTAATTTAAACCCCCCCCTCGCTTGTGTTCCCCGCTTTGCTCTCGTGATTCCATTTCACTGGCGGTCTTTTCCTCCGTGGCATTGACTAATGGATGGCCTTCTCCTCACCGTGAGATGGGCTGCGGTATGATGTGCTTCATCAGGCCTGGAAATGAGAAAGGTAAGGAACCTCGCATAAGAGGCCCCCGGTGATATTTGACTCCGCGAGCGCGGGACCGCGAGGGGGCCTTCGGACCGTCTCGACGCCGCGCATTTTCCTGTGCGTCGGTGTTATTTGAGACGACGTCTTTTGATTAATCCGCGTGCCAACGCACCTGCCGCAGAGCTTCGACCGAGCGGAGCCTGCAGAGAAACCCAGAGATGGCGACCGTATTTGTTCTCGTCTGCCGAGAAATTTGTAATCAAGGGAAAGAATCTCGGCGACGCTACAGTTGACTTGACCTCCTGCTTCTTTCATAATGGGAGCAAAATCGACATAGTGGCGGTGAAAGCCTCTTTGCTCAAGTTTTATTTAAGCAACATTGCCCCCTAATGCTTTCTCTAGGCGCAGCCCCCCCCCCTTCCACTCACACACACACACACACACACACACACATACGCTCCCATGTAGGAGGATAATGCTGCATCACAATATAGTGCAATGATGTCGTGCAAGCTGCTCCCAGCAGATTGACCCCGCGTGACCTCCACCGCGCATTTCATTTCACCTTGGCTGTTCAATACCACACACGTGCACACACATTCATACGTGCACGCAGAGACACGTGTGCAGTTTACATGAGCAGATAAAGATATGCAGATAAAAGACAAGGAGGTTCATGAACCACACCAGAGGGTGAGGAAGGGGGCATTTCCATTGGGGATGGTGAGTCAGGGCTGCGCGATAAAATCATGCATCTCTATTTTTGCTCCGGGTCTTTATGAGTCATGAGTGAGTGACTCACTTATTTGTAATTACAAATCAATGTTTTTTATTGATCTGTGTCGTTGGATAGTGTGTTCCTGTAAAGCAGGAATTATGCGATAGGGTTACACTGGATATTAAACTGTAAGTCCGGGTCAGCGGGGTTTCATACTTTTCAATTCCTGACCTGAGAAATCCACTAACACACACAGACATACACACACACACACACACACACACACACACACACACACACACACACACACAAACACAACCACATAGTCATTCAGAGACACACAGAGACACACAGAGAAAACGTCATGGCTAGAATACTACTACAACTACTACTACTAATAATAATGATAAAAATAATAATAACACATTATTAATATTTTTTATTACATCCATGAGTGTGTATAATATTTTTTGTTGTTTTATTATATGATATAAAATGTAATAATTATAACTATTATTCTTGTTGTTTTTGATGATGATGTTGTTATCATTATTATTAATAATTATAATAGTAGTAAGATAGTAGCATTAGTATTATTAATAGTACTAGTAATGATAATACTATTATTGTTATTTTTTGATTGGTATTAAAATAACAATAATAATGTTATTGATAATAATAACTGGACTGATAATAATAATAATAATAATAATAATAATAATAATAATAATAATAATAATAATAATAATAATAATAATAATTCAACGATGACAATAAATAGTTATTATGTATAGCATTTGTATTATCACTCATGATAATTAGTGTGATTTATAATGATGATAAAATAGATTATTGTGATTAATTATCAAATCATAATTATTAATGACACACACATGAACACAGTTTCTCCATGTATCCCCCTTCCCTTCCAGGCTTGAATGATCTGGCCTCTGATTGGCTGATGGTTCCCCTTTATGTCGCCAATCGATTAACATCTCCTGTTGACCTCCAGTTCAACGCCTCCAACATCCAAGCCTTCCAAATGATGTTACTGATTTCAATCATTTTTTGAAAAGAGTGTGCAACAGGAAATGGAGAGGTTATGGATGCAAAGGACATCCGCACCATTAGCGGCCTCCGTCTCTGACCCAGAATTCATCCAGCTGCAACCAGTGTATGAGTTTGACCTTTGACCTCATCTTGTATCTGTCAACTGATAAGGAAAACGCCTAAAATTCACCTCTTTACTTTGATTTGAAGCATTGAAAGTAATTCGTGCTGTTCATGTTGTGTAATAGTCATATTTATTGTGAAACAGGAAGTGTAGAGGGGCAAGAACCAATCACGATTTGGATTTGGTAAGGGGCGGGGCTTAACCGGCAACGGTTCCTTGCAAGAACCTGAAGAGAATTCAGTATTACATGAAAGTAATATTTCAAATAAAGACCACGATAACGCCTGAATGTGTTGATTCGGTTTATTCTTGTTGTAAACGATCAATAAAAGATGCTTTGATTCGCTCACAGACAATCAGCCGTCTGCGAATCATGATTCAGGTCTGTTGTTTTTTTTGTTTTTTTTTATTTGTCAGTAGCTGAATTCCTCGGCAGGCCAGTCAATTATCTGTCTGTCTTTGCTGGCGACGTTATTGAAGTGCATGAGCGATCTTCATGTAACCCCCGGGCTGTACGGCGGAGGGGGTGTCGTCCGTCACCACCCACCCGGGGGACCTCCTGCGGCGGTCGCTTTGCGGGACGCCGTCTTGCTCCTCCTGGCTGAGCGGCAGCTGATTGGCTGGAACCTGATTATCCATCTCCCGCCACATCACGCCAGGAAACCCTTTGGCTGACCTCTCCGCAGCGCCGAGGGTTCTGAGGGTTTTGACGGGGCGGCGTTTTAGGCCGACGGGTTTCCCCCAGCGGAAGTGCTCCATTGAGTAGGAGCGCTTGGCCGGAGGATGTGGGGCGTCGCCGGGGACGACGGGTGTTTGATCAGCGAGTTCGTAGTGACACAGCTGGAGACAAGCCTGCAGGCGAGGAAGAGGGCAGAGCGCCTCCAAATTATTTACGTATTTAATTTAAAAGGGAACTCGTCATTTGAACGCACTCAGAATTACAAAAATAAATATTACTTAATGGTTCACGTTTTATTAAACCATTAAGTACATTCATAAAAATTACAATAATGATGCCTTAATAATGTATGTAATTGTGCGCGTGCGGTTCACATCGTCATGGTTACCATCACGCTGTTCTCCGAGTCGAGATCCTGGCAGCCCGGGTTCTCCCAGCACTGATTGGTGGTTCCTCTGACCCCGCCTACGACCACCGCCACAGCCAATAGCCACGCAGGATACATGCTTCTGCCAGCCAATCAGAGACGGACTTTCATTCTACCATTCAGCATGTAAAAATTGAAGGAGACACCATTATATTTAATTTATATTTAATGATACGCTTGTATTATTTAATTGTCAATAAAAGAACTATTGGACTCGTTGAGTTTCAATACATCTTTTGTTATTTCATCCAACACTGTAATGAATATTCATGCATTTTATGTTTTGCACTGTGTTGTGTTGCTCCGATGACACACAGGACCCCCACTTTGAGTTAATGACACACATACCGCCTTAAAAATGGAAATAGCTGTTGAGCAAATTGAACAATCGGGATCTAATCAACATGAAATTGCTCGACTGATGGCTTATTACCCCATGGCTCCCCATTCATACAAAAACGGCTGATTTAATTTTGATTTCATTTCATTTTTGTTTCAGTCATAAAGCAACCTCCAAACCTCCTCGTGGATTTGAAGATACAGAATTATACAGATACAGATACAGATACAGAACATTCAAGTATTCATTTAATAATGAAAATATTCATTTACCATACACACAGGGAAAACTTCTTTAATTACCGCTGACTTTCTGGTATTTGAAATTATGAAATACCGATGTCTACTGTTCAAGTCAGAGCATGCACAGATTCTGTCATTTGAAAGAAAAGCGTGCAATACATCAACAAAAAAAAACAAGATTGGTGCAAATGCTATATGAATTGTGAGGTGATGCATGATTTCAAAGCTACTCAGACCTTAGATGCACAATTAAAATACAATACAAGTACTACTACGAATAATAATAGCAATCCTCACCGTCAGGATCGTCGTTTCTTTTCGCTGGGGTTTGTCGTCGTTTGTTGATCAGAGGGAAAGTTCAGTATGACTTTTATACTCGCGCGCACACACACACACACACACACACACACACGTACACACACACAGAGCAGAAAACCTTTTGTGTCCAGAGTAGAAAACCTGGATTCATTCATGTTCAGGGTTGACCGGTGAGGATTTGTCAGGCAGCCCAAAGCAGAACCTTCAGGTGGGATTTTTAGATTCGATAACAGCAAACAAAGACAAAGTCGGAAGTGATGCTGTGGAAACGTCACCTTAAATGTCAGCCGGCAGGTTGGCGGATTAACACCCGGCTAACATGTGGTCAGCAGACAAGACATGGGATTTTAACCCGGTGGGTGAGGTTTACAATTACACACACGCTCGCACGCGTGCGCACACACACACACACACACACCTGCTGCAGTGGCTTTTGATGGATTGATTTAACAGTGAGGCTCATTAAGACTAATAAAGTTTTTCATTAAGGCTGGACACTCGCTTAGAACTTCATTTCCCATCAGCATTATTTATTCAAGGCTGTCTGTTTGCTCATTTGCGATCCTCGATTAATTACAACCTCGAACGGGAAACTCGCCCGGCGTCTTCATTAACTATCGCTGTTATTTATTTGAGGCCCTGTCTGTCTGCAGGATTAGTTTCCATGTTAACTTGTAACATTTGCTTTCACATGAAAGCTTGTTCGCAATCCTCCGTAAATAACAGTGCTGTGTTTTAAAGGTTGCCCGGATTCCTATTGGTCCATCTCGTCCGCTCCAAGCTAACTTGAACTTCGG
This sequence comes from Fistularia commersonii, assembly GCF_037954325.1. NCBI lineage: Eukaryota > Metazoa > Chordata > Actinopteri > Syngnathiformes > Fistulariidae > Fistularia > Fistularia commersonii. The sequence goes on from NC_141307.1 coordinate 4,804,312, forward strand.
CTTGAGGTAAATTAGCAAGCTTTCCCTTGAGCTTCTTTGAAATTAACGTATCCCGTCAACCCTCCGTAAATCTTCGGTCCCGTCGCTCCGTCACTTCCTCTGATCAGCGGTGGCGAGGACGGCGGCCGCGGCGCTCTTGGCCTCCTGCAGCAGCGCCGACACCCTGCTCTGTGTCTACGGGGGCAGAGAAGACACCGATGAAATCCACGCCGGTTGAAATATCGAAGTGCGACTCGAGGTCCGGGTGACACGGGCCACTAACTTTTGCCTTGAAAGCCTCATCGGCGATATCGCTCAGGTTGATGACCACGTTGTAATATGCACCGAACACCGCCGTCTCCAGGGCTTTTGCCGCCACCTGGAACAGACAGGAGACTTCGATAAAACAGGAGAGAAAAATACATTCGAAATGGAAAGCACTCTCGCTGTAATTCTGTAAAATTCACCGTTTCACGGTGATCGTGCCTCATTTGTTAATTATCAGAACACGTCTTTGTTTTGTGCACCGATGATTCTGCTTTTCCCACCTGAACGTCTGACTTGCAGCCAATGTTGCCGTGGAGGGCCATCTCTTTGAGGGGGGCCCAGAGGACGCTGACCCTTTCTGCCAGAGCCAGCGGGACGCTCGCCGCCTGCTTCAGCGCCACCTGCATCGCCTCCTCGCGCCTGAGGGGAGCACAGTTTTACACCCACAGAGTGAGAAAACAGATCCTGCCCCCTCCAAGACCGGCTCTCATCTCGGAATCGCAAGGACTGCGATAAAAGCGTTGGATCTGAATCGGCGAGGGACTGTTATGTAACGCTTCGATTTGTCATAAAACCTGCCCAGCTGACTATTTCTGAATTGTTTTGTCATCTATTCAGGTAATTTGCAATTTGATGCAAGAACCTGTAATTAACAGTAACTGTTTTTTTTTTTGCTTCATTTTTTTAAATTTTTTTTTAAATCACTAGAACGGCCGATTAAATTCGGCTCCGATCTCTTGCCATCTAGAGCCCCCAGGTGGCCACATCTGGAAAAACACCACAGTTCAACACTGACTCCATTATCTTAATAATTAAATGTTTCACCTTTTTGCTTCCTCGGGTGTGCTTTTCGGGAGTTTCAGCGCAGCCTGTAAACAAAAAAAAAAAAAAAGAAAAGAAAAATCACCACAGTACCGCTGTTGTACAGTTTCCAGATGCAGGGGTCAAAGGTCAGAGTGAAAATCAGTACGCCGTATTCTCAAACCAGAAAATCCTCCCGGAATCGAGCCTCGAACTATTCTTAGCTCATTTATAAGGAATTCATATTGTTATTGTACGCGATGTGATGTGATTGACCATTGTGCATTACCACCGCCGTCTGATTGCGCGCGTGGAGCATCGCTATGGTAACAATGGCCTGACCATGTACGCGTTGAAGGCATCCGAGTCCACGTCCACCGCCTCCAGCATCTGGTTCATGGCGTGATGAAAGGGAGGTATCAGCCTCCTCATCACGCCGTCCTGCGCCTCGAACTGCCGCTTCCCGTAAGTCATCTGGCCCACCATGGCGCCCAGCGCCGCCCCCTGTAACACCGATATTACCATGACGACACGGTTGGACCTTGCGAACGAAACACACTTTTCTCCGCTTACCAAAGCAGCCACGGCGGCAGACACCGACCCGCCGCCTGGGGCTGCCGTTCGAGCGCCGACGCTGTGGACAAACCGCTTCAGAGGGAGGGACACCAGACGCGCATCGTCCCGTGATGTCACCATGTATCTGCAGGAGTGGGGGGGCACTTGTTAGCATGACCCTTTTTTGCTTATTTTCTCCTGTTAATTCAAAAGATTTTTACTAATTGTCATTCATTTCAATGTTTTTTTGAGTTTTATCAATGTGCATGTATGCATGTATTTTATCAATGTGCATGTATGCATATGCATATGTGTAATCTGTGCAAAATTGTTTCCATTTTATTGGTCCGATGTGAAAGTGATGCCGTGGAAATTCAGTCATTCGTTCTTAGACTAATTACACACCCAAACGGAGACCTGCAACCATTCACAAAATTTAGGTTATCCTGCTTTTTTTTTGTACTGTGGGAGGAAAATTCTGGAAATCGTCCACTATTAAGATGTTTGTGTTAGTTTTGCTGTTGCACCTAAACACAGTGGACACTCGGATGACGACTCATGTGAAGCGGCAAGTGAACGCAGCGCGGGGTGACTCACTCGATGACCCGCTCATGGGGCTTGAAGGCTCCAAGTGCGTCGAGTCCAAGCCGGCTGACGACCTGGCGCCATAAAACAGTCACTGAGTCCGTGCGGGGGGACGGCGGGGGTAAATGTTAGCATGATTAGCATGGTTAGCTCCCGACCAGGCGGACTTTGTGCTCTTCTTCCACGACGAAGAGCTGGTCTCTCCGGATGTAGAAGTCCGCGGCGTCCAGCAGAGCTTGCAGAGGAATCAGGCCCACGATCTGGGAGCCGACCACCGGCAGCTTCAAGTCCTGAACCACATGGCGGGATATTTAAAAAAAAAAAAAAGGTTAATGAAAAGAGGGGGCGCGTTTGGTGCTCTGCGTCACGACCTCTGACCTCTGCGTCGCGACAAATCTCCTCGTACACGGTGTGGAGCGGCGTGGCCTCGTGGTCCAGGATGTTGGTGGAAACCTGAGCCACGTTGTCCTCCTCCAGGTACCAACCCATGGCCTGCACCTTCTTCAGTAGCCCGGGCTGAGGCACACACACACACACACACACACACACATACACAGTGATGACCTTTGACCTTTCTTCATCTCCAACTGGCACCATAACAATCCACCAAAATGCAGCTGTTTGGTGTCACTGATCTGATAATGCAGGACACACACACTCACACACACCTGGTCTTTGCCGCGGCCTTGCTCCCGGATATCCAGCGCAATGCGGTGAGCCTGCTCCTTGGTGGCGATCAGATTCACGTTATAGGCGATGAGGAATTTGCGAGCTCCCGTTACCGTGGCACCCCAAGATGGGACAAAGGTGGCGGGGCCGAAGTCTGGGGCCCATTCTTCTTTTTTTAACTAGAGGTAAGAACATTTTTTTAAGGCGCTGTTTCCTACTTTGCACATTTTCCTCCCCTGTTAACTTCTGCTGTCAATCATTAGGAGACTGTAAGACAGGTCTGCTGCATTTGGCTCCACCAACTCTTACTACATTTCCTTCCGAAAAACTTTTTGCTCTTTTTATTTCATATCAATTCTTATCAATTATTTTAAACGCATGTTTTATTTTAGGTACCACTTACGGCTAATGATTTGCAAAGACGCTATTAGTTTATTCAAATATAACTTTCCTTGTGATAACACGGAAATTATGCTTTATTTACATCTTCACTTGAAGGAAAGTACAATGTAGTATTATCTCCTTTTAAAATGGTGCCAGACGATTCGTCGGTTGTGGTGTCTCACCTTGTCAGGTAGAGCTTCATACTCTCCTGCTCTCACTGCTGGCAGACTCTTCCTGGTTTCTTTCCGCGCCGCCTCGCCGTACAGGTACACTGAGGAAACATCGTATCCTTTAGCATCAATTTTTCCTCGTCACACGTGTTTTTGTGATTTATCTCCCCCTCGGCAGGAATTGCCGAAAAAGGGTCCGCGTGTTGCAGGAGGCGGAGCAATCGTCTTCAGAACTGAACATTCCTACTCATGGTTCATCCATGATGGGTTGATTGCAGAGAATGTATTTATAAATTATTAATAAAGGACAAATTTTATAAGAAATGCCAAGTGTGGCGCTCCCTGGTGGCAGAGCGAGCTACTGAACTACAACCGCCACGGTCAGGTGTCCATCTTTCTATGTTTGAAGGTTTTATCATCAGATTTTCATTGTTTTTGGAGAAAAAAATTAATAAGAATAAGAATAAGAATAAGAATAAGAATAAGAATAAGAATACGAATACGAATAAGAATAAGAACAACTTTATTTATCCCGAAGGAAATCGTTGTGCCAGTAACAAGAAAAACATAACAATAATAAATAATAGTAGAAAATTGTATAAACAGTAAAAAAAAGAACTATAAACTATAAAGTGTCTTAAGTAACAAGTGAGACTATAAAGTGTCTTCAGGTCTTAAGTACCAAGTGAAAGATAAGGAGTGCACAAGAGTATGAAAATGAAAATTATGAAATATGAAAATATTAAAAATTGTTTCTATATTTATATTTCTAAATGCTATATCTATATTAACACACCCACTCTCTTTAAGCAATGAGTGTTCTCACCGGGGACGTGCAGCAAATCCGCCAGTCTTTGTCCGAAGACGTTGGCGCAGCCGACGCAGTCCTCCATGGAGACGTTCTGGACGGGGATGAAGGGGCAGACGTCCAGCGCTCCGGTGCGAGGATGTTCACCTGCACACACACACACACACACACACACGAGGTTGACCTCCCCCTGTTGAAGGCCGGCAGCCTCTCTCCAGCGGACACTCACCCGTTTGTCGCCTCATGTCAATGAGGCTGAAAGCGAGGCGCGCCGCGTTCAGCGCCCCTTCCACCACCGCCTCCGGCGAGCCCACGAAGGTGTAGACGGTGCGGTTGGTGGAGGCGCCGGGGTCGACGTCCAGCAGGCTGCAGCCCGGCGTAGCGGAGATGGCGGCCGCGATGGCATCGATCACCTGAAGCACAGAAACACCCAGAAAGTCCAGAAATCAGTTGCATGCAATATAAATTCTAAGTCTCAGCAAATCCTTTTCTGACAGTTTTCCTTTTAATGGACGAGTTCTGCTATTTCCCCTGCATGTTTTTAGGCAATCAACAATTTCTTCACATTTTTACCAGTTTGTTCCCAAGAAATGTTGTCATCCCTGTTCAGACTGTCCATTTCAGAACAATTACATTGATTCTTAAGCAAACAGTCTGTAATTTTAAAAGCTGCGGTTTTGAAAACATACTGTTTGAATATTTGCTGAAAGTTATTTATCTGCAGAAAATAGACAGCTAGACGGATAGATGTACCTGACTGATCCCAAAATTGGGAAATTATTGGGCAGCAACAGTATAGCATACAAAGAATTGACAGTGAATAGCTAAAAATAAAATAAAATAAAATAAAATAAAATAAAATAAAATAAAATAAAATAAAATAAAATAAAGTAAAATAAAATAAAGCAAAAAAAAACAAAATAAAATAAAATACTATTCAATAAAATAAAATAAAATAAAATAAAACAAAAAGTTTTAAATTATCTAAAAATATACATTTTAAATAATTCTTATTTATGAAAAAAATAATAAACAGACCTCCTTGTTTCGGCCTTCCGAGAAGTTTGGGACACACTCGATAAGCCGAGCCATGATGAGTCTGAGTGAATGTATGAATTAACCAGACAGAAAAAGAGAGGGACACACATTCTCCACTGAATCATTAACTGGCTGCAGCAACGTTTAAAACTCTACGTTAAAGTGACAGCGCAGTTTTTCCGGATTTTTCCGGTCCATAGACGTCTGATTCTTTTGCTGAGTTGTCATAAATTTTTGACTTATTTATTGACATTTTTGCGATGTGTTTTCAGAGAAGGGTCCGACGCCTGAGGGGAACTTCCAGCCTGCCGTTTTAATTCCACCTCCAGACGGAAACCGATTGAATTTCATCTCGATTTGCAAACCTTGAACGACGATCAGTGATGAGAGTTTTGGAGAGTCGGTTAGATAAACGGAAACTTTGAACCTTTACTTCAAACAATCGCTCTGTCAGTCCGCTAACACAGGAGCCATTTCGGAGGTCAAAGTTCACAGCGTGCCGGCCTTCTGGTTGAAGATAAACTTTTCTCCGGATTGCTATACATCTTTCTGTCTTCAAAGAAAATGAAAAATGACAGTTTTGAGTGGATAGATACAGACAACCAACAAATCCAATAAATGCAATATCTGCTTTCTTTTGAAATTTCTCAGGATTTTCCTCATTCTCCTCTTTTTCTGTTTAGTTTTTTTATCAGTTTTCGTTCTCCCTTTGGACAAATAATTAGAATAAAATGGATAAAGATATTTTAATATAAATTCCCTCGATGAGCGCTTCGATCAACTTATTTTTTTCACATATACTGTTTGCTAGCGATATATTGAATGGTTCCAAGTTCTTCCAATCAAACATTGGCTTGAGTAATTGTGCTTTCAAGATAAGTGGAATAGATAATGAATCATTTCATGTTTATTCCTTTTTTATATGTAAAAGTTGTGCAAATTTGACTCATCCGCTTCCCATCATCAATTTCTCCCAGACAAGCGAACGCACCATGAATGGCTGACCTTAAAAAAATGAAATCAAGCACTTCTTTGCAGCTGAGAGTTAAAATTTCAGGCTTTTGACGCCATGCAAACTTGAATTCAACATCACAAGGAACAGAGTGGAAGTAAGAAAAAAAAAATGAGAGAAGCTTGAAATGACTCCAGAGTTGAAAGCAGCTTGAGTTGCTTTTGAAACCAAAACCAAGAGACAGATCGATGTGCCAAACCTCTGATGTTTCCTGGATTTTGATGGACTCTGACTTGTTGATGCCCAGACCTCATGACCTTGAGGTCACCCTGCAACTCAACATATCACGTGAGGTGGTGAAAACACCCTCAAAATGAAATGTAAATAAAGTTTTATTTTTTAAAGGATTGATTCAAGAAACTTCACGAATCTGTGAAGTTTAGAAAAGGAGGGAGCACCTCATTAATAATATCATGTCATAAAAGGTGTGATATAAGTTGGTTCCAACAGTCTATTTAGATCATTTAAATTCAATGCTTTTTTTGAAATCATTTCAACAGCCAGTGTTTGTCTCCATCTTGCAGGTTTTTAATTGTTTAAAACTCTTTAAAACTTGACAATCAAAGCAATGAACAGAAGTCACTTTTCCACTGTGCTTCCAGGTGATAGGAAAAAATAGGTAATTTCTTTATTTTAATCTTTTTTTTTTTTTTTTACTTTGAGGGCAATTTGCTATGGGAGAGTGAAGCAACAACTTCATTTAATTGACAACCGGTATTATTTCGTCTGTTTCCACGTCTGTTGTTCCAGTCTTTGGATACATGGAAATCGGGGTAGAGCTCATTGCATGCAGGGAGCTGGCCTCAGGAGATAAGGGGAAGAAAGAGGCGAAAGAAAATAGGGCGGCGTAACTTGCAAGACACTTTCCAGATTGCAGTCGGGCAGGACTTCGTGATTGCGGTGTAATAATCAGAGACAGCAAAATATGCACGAGCTAATAGAAGAAAATATGTTTGGGAGAAAAGGATGATTTTCTGTCCAACATGAGTGGAAAGGCCAGAAAGTTTTCTCATGTTTTCTGGACACTGGTGGAAACGACGTGACCCGATGAAGGCTGTCAGATTTGCCCAACGCCACCAGATGGCAGTAATATTTTGAACGCGAATGCAAAATCTCCCAAAAGATGAAAAAGTACAAGACATTGCACACTTGAAAATTGTTTTTAGAATAACATCATGGATCATTTTAATATGCTGCCATATGCTGAGAATGCAAGAGAACAGTTGTAGCTCACAAAGTGCAGGTGCAAGGATGAGTGCAATTGGAGTGGCAGAAGACTTTACATATGCCAGGAGATGAATGAGAGTCAGCTGTTTAAGCGTCTGACGGCGGTCGTGACGTTCTACATTTCATACTCCTGTACGTCCGACTTGAGGGTAGGAGTGTGAACATTCCATGTTGGGAGGAGGCGATGGAGGCAGTTCTCCTGCAGTGGTCGAAGCTCTGCTCTGCAGAAAAGACAGTGGGGTTCAGCTGATCCTCTCTGCAGTCTTTACCAATCGGTCCAGAACCGCGGTGCTGCCGTGCCACGTGGAGATGCAGCCGATCGGGATGCTCTCAACAATGCAGCTGTAGAAGTTACTGAGGATCTTAGGCAACGTGCCGAACATCCTCAGGAAGTACAGCCGCTGTTGAGCCCTCCTGACCGTCTGCGTGGTGTTGAGGTCGTCTCTTATGTGGACACCCGGGTATTTGAAGCTGCTCACTCTCTCAACCTCAAGACCTCAAGAGGAACAGTGGCTGATGAGGTCTCCTCTCCTTCCTCATGTCCGCTATCATCTCCGTGGTATCGTCCGTGTCGAGGGTGAGGTTGTTGTCCTAACAATACTTCACTTCCATCCCGTTCCATGCCGTCTCCGCCGGCAAACCTCAGGATGTTGTGTCGTCATGGGAGGCGACACAGTCGTGGATGAACAGGGTGTAGAGGATGGGGCTGAGGACACATCCCTGAGGAGTGCCCATGATCATGATGATGCCAGCTGAAATCCTGTTACCTGTTACCGACAGACCGGGGTTTGCCGGGAAGTCCAGGAGCAAGTCACAGAGAATGAAGTGCAGGCCAAGGGTGGACATTTTGTGTGTGTGTGTTGAATACATGTTTACATTTGATTTTCTTGTTTTTCTTTTTTTATTTTCTTTTTTTCTAGTTTTTTATTTTATTTTTCTATTTTATTTTATTTTTCTTTTTTTTTTTTTATATATATATTTTGTTGTTTTTCAGAATTAGAATTGTCCCTGTTTAGGCCGAAATGTGTTGTAGTTAGTCCTCCAGTCCAGTTGGTGGCGCTAGTCCCCTCTTACAAGTTAGGGAGAACGCAAAATAGAAGAAGATCGTTTGGCTAAACTTACTGCACTATATGTCACACGAACTTGCTTACAGGAGCATAATATTAGAAGCAAGAAGAGGGAAGGGATATAGGATCGATTTCCACAATACGGAACGCAATGGGTAAGGTTACCTTTCTAAATCAAAATAAAGATTTACATCGCGTCGGAAGTTGCCGTCGTGTTAATGCAGTGCGTAATCGGTTACGAAATCCTCTCGCTGTTATTCAATGCTAGCTAGTAACTGCTAGCTAGTTGTCGGAGCGCATGTAGCTCTAACGCTGATGTCGTGGTTTCCTTAAAAAATATGAATATTAAGCGTATATCTCAAATTCAAACCCTAAACGTAGCCGCCCTGTATTCAAGGACCCATTTCCCTCGGCTTTTCACAAATTATCGGGAATATGTTGTTAAGCTGATATTCGATGTGTCCAAATTGGTGTGTTTCCGCTGTGTTTCCTTCTTGTGACGCGGAGGGTCAGAAACCCAATATAATTCCGTGTTTCTTATAAAAATTGAAAGAAGTGGCTTTTCGCCCCCCGCCATTTAGGAAATCTGTGTTTGTTGTAATTTTTCCTGTTAGACACGAAATCGGCAGACACTGAATCCCCACCCACCCACCCACTCACCATTCTTTAGGGATCAGGGGTTTTCACAGTGGAAGTCAGGCCTACCGGGTGACTCAGACAGTTCAATGCTGCCTCTGAGTTAAGGATGACACATCTAATAAAAAGGGAAATAGTGTCAAACATCCTGAAAATATGAAAATAAACCATCATTTAATAGTTTCAGGAGTTGAACCGAGTTTTACCGAACGTAAACTAGGTCATTTTAGACACTAAATTTCATGTTTGCAACCTTCATTCTTTGGCAACCAATAAGTTGTTGAGGTGATGAAGATAATAGATGAAGGTGAAATGTGCTGTGGAGGCAAAGTTTTTTGCACATCTTTTGTTTTGGTCCACAGTTCAAAGATAATCAGTTTAGTGTGGGAGAACACAAGGCTGTTCACGCCTGAGGAGATTTATTATTTCAAGAATTTTTTTGTTTGAAATTACTGAATATGACACCACAAAAAGTTAAAAGTAAGTCAGATACAATCAGGGCTGAATCTTTACTAAGGTCTCTTGATTCAACAATACTTCTAAATATTCTATATTTTTTTCAGGGAATATTTTCTGCCTCATTTAGTCGTGATCCCTGAAAATGTTTCCATCATGAGTCACAGTTGCTGCACAGGGGAGCAGGAATATTTCCACAGCACTCAAAATAAAGTTGTTACCTTATATCTTTATTTATACAATATCACACATATCAATGTGTCATTAGTTTGAACAATCTAAAATTCTTAAGTAACTGATCTCAACTGGTCCTACAGAAGCTCCTCATTCTCAGACCTCAAAAACATGTTCTTTAAACAGCAGGGTCTCCTCAAAAATGTCATCACGTGCATCCAGCAAGTTATTTATGTGTATTGCAGCCAGGCATATGTATACATATGCATACATGCATACATACATAAATACATATGGCACCTGTTCTCGAGTGCACTCAGCGCTGGTGTCTACACCATCTTGGCCCCTTAAACACGTGCATTCACTTTTTGAGTGGCCTCGATTTTCACTGCCTGTTCTGTTATCAAACCTCAGTAAACTGTGTTGCTGTGGCAGTTTGGGTGCTTTTTTGACACAGCGGGCGTTGGCACCATTGCCGTCGGTTGCTTTTGATCTGTCTTTCTCTTCCCCGTTGCCCGGGGCTAATGGGGATCTGCTCTGCTCTGGTGGCAGGAGAGCGCGCACGCTGAGAGTGGGCGGACTCGGCCCATAAAGATGCCAGGGAATGTCAACTCTGCATTTTTAACTTATCTAGGTTAAACAGTGGTTTTTGAAGGGATCCTGTGTACTTCTAAGGGGCGTACGATCAAATCTAATCCCCGTGAATTTATCAAATTATGTCTAACTTTTATAGGCAAGATATTAAAAAAATGATAATCAAACAGTCAAAGGGGGAGGAAAACTAAGAAATAGTTAGCTTAGCACTGAGGATGGGAAGCCCTTAACAGGCAAATGGGAAGCAATCTTCAGCATCACATTGTTCGTACATGCTGCCAGCTGGCTAACCGATCAACTGTTTGGCTGTCCGTGTGTGTTTTTGTGCGCCCATGTGATTCTAAGCTCTACCATCCACTGTCAATGAGCTTGTTTATTCTAGACTTTCTTCCGTGCCGACCTGTGTACGCGCCATTTAAACATCCCGACCTATCATAAGACTATATCCCAGAATAAATGTTTGCCAACTGTTTCACGACTCCTTCATTTATTCCCGGATGACAGGGGTGATGCAGTGTTTCCTTAGTGACGTTTATACGCACTTTTGTCCCATTAGAGCCGTCAGCCTCACCAGCCAAGGAAAAATACAGGCTGAACTGCTACAAAAACAATGCAAACCTCCAACAGATGAGACACAGGAGAGAGGAGGAGGGGATACAGCTCCGGAAATCCAAACGTGAACAGCAAGTATGTCCCTTAACCTGTCCCACTCATTACATCCTCCTTATTCTTGCAGTTTCATTTCTTTTTAAGGAGGCTCCTTTCAAAACATTTTCGTTTGTCCTAGCTAATTACTATCTAAACAAATCCTCCCTATATGAAGGTACTTCATAAATGCGTTCAATGGTGTCTTAATAGATAGATGGTCAATGCCATTTTCCCCATGATTTTAAGAACAACAAAATGAAATTACCTCCTGTTACAGGTTGCAGGAAAAAGTAGGCACCAAAACTGGGAGTTTAAAAAAAAAAAAATCACCAAAACCGTAACACAGTGGATTGATATCTTCTATGCATTCCAAATAAAATTCCAGATATCAATGCTCAACCATCGGCTTTGATAACTTGACATTTTCAGCTTTTCAAGAGGAGGAACGTGGATATTCTCAACGAGGAAGAGCCCGTGTTTGAGAGCCCACCTGTGGACTCCCCCCTCAGCCAGCCAGCAACAGTGAGTGTCCGTTTCCACACAGTGATCTAGTCACGCTTTGGTGACGCTCTGCCACTGTTCTCCATCCCGTGGATTCAGTGCTCAGCTGTGTGTGTCATTCAGGAGGAAGTCATCACCAAAGACATGGTTGAGATGCTTTTCTCAGAGGACCCGGATCTTCACCTCATCACAACGCAGAAGTTCAGAAAGCTGCTCTCTAAAGGTATACTTGGAATATAGCACATTTTAAGTGCTCGTCGTGGATGAACAGAAACGCTGACCCGCAGCCGCGCTTCCTTTTTTTTTACCCCGTCAGAGCCGAACCCTCCGATCGATGAGGTCATATACACAACTGGAGTTGTGGAGAAGTTTGTGGAGTTCTTAAAGAGTCCAAACCACACATTGCAGGTCAGTTCAATAAAACACAGCTCTGTGCTCGTAGCCGCGTGAACACAGCAAAGCCGCCTGTTCAGAACGTCCCTGTTTACTCCCGCAGTTCGAAGCGGCTTGGGCGCTAACCAACATCGCGTCGGGCACGTCCCTGCAGACCAGGACGGTGATCGAGGCCGGCGCCGTCCCAATCTTCATCACCCTGATTAACTCTGACTTTGAGGATGTCCAGGCGCAGGTAACCCCAAGTCCGAGTTTGACCGGCACACAGAAAGGTTGCGTTCCGCACTGGTGTACTCCTGATGTCTTTCTCTCCTCAGGCCGTGTGGGCCCTGGGTAACATTGCAGGCGACAGTGAAGTATTCCGAGACTATGTGCTGAACTGCAACATCCTCCCACCACTATTATTGTAAAAATCCTTAATTTCCCTCTAAAGTGGAATAACATATTCAAACAGATCGCTTTTGGATCTCCCAATTTTTTGTTCCTCTGTTTTTTTACCCTCCCATTTCAGGCTTCTGAGCAAGTCCTCCAGATTGACCATGACCAGGAATGCAGTGTGGGCTCTGTCTAATCTTTGCAGGGGGAAGAACCCTCCACCCAGTTTTGAAAAGGTAAGATTTCCTCACCTCTCCTCCACCGGAAACTTTGTAACGTGTATGAAATGTCAAGGGAGGTTGTGATGTCACACAGAGGCTGTGATATCACAGATACAGAGTAAATAGTCCGAAGACCTTAGGTGGGGTTGGTTCGAAACACAGAGTGTCTGTAACAAACATCCCATCCCTCAGTGCCAATGATCATTCCAGCTTTTCAACGACATGGGAGGGTATATGGTCTTGAAAGCATTTTTCTGCATTTTTAGCTTTTCATTTGTGTTTTAGACATTTCCCTTCAATAGGGTTAGCATGCTATTGTATGATCAAGCTAGCCAGCATTAGCATGCTACTGATACTTGGTCACTGGAAGCCACCTTTTGACTTCATTCCTCTGTTGATCGTTCCGGCTTCAGACATTTTCCAGTTTTTGCTCTTCAATTAGACTTTAAACTTTCAAGTAATGTGCCTTGTTTAACATCCGACTGTAGTCCATTTGCAGGAAACTTCAGAGCTCCATGAATGACGTTGTCCTGATCTTTCTGATAATGACTAAATCTCGCATCTTCTGCCAGGTGTCCACCTGCCTCCCCGTCCTGTCCAGGCTTCTATTCAGCAGTGATCCAGACTTGTTGGCAGATACCTGCTGGGCCTTGTCCTACCTCTCCGACGGCCCTAACGACAAAATCCAGGCCGTTATCGACTCGGGGGTCTGCAGGCGTCTGGTGGAGCTGCTCATGTAAGTCATAACGTTAGCATATGATCATTGCAACAAAAAAAAAATTGTCAATCCAACAATCCCTCTAATCTACCACCGCCACCCGTCTGCAGGTATCCGGACTATAAGGTGGTCTCTCCTGCTCTGAGGGCTGTAGGAAACATCGTCACTGGAAATGACATCCAAACACAGGTCCGTTTTTTATCACCATTCCGGGGCTCCTCTGGACTCATACAGCTAAACTGTAGCTCAAAATGTCTCGAGTAAATATTTCTAGAAATTAGTGAAAACCCTGAGACAACAATCTGGCAAATCAGTTCAGGTCGCAGAAATGTTGCTACTTTTGCCTTTTAAAACTCTAATTAAACATTAAGGATTATTGCTCTGCCCTAAGGTTGTAACATTATGAATATTTCTATATAACATAATTCTATTATTTGCATTGTCAACTGTTTGCAGGAGGTGTTGAACTGCTCCGCCCTGCCGTGCCTGCTGCATCTTCTCAGCAACGCAAAAGAGTCCATTTGCAAGGAAGCCTGCTGGACCATCTCTAACATCACAGCAGGGAACCGAGCGCAGATTCAGGTGAGGCACAACTGGGCAGGAAACGTCTCGCAGCTGCTCCCGTGAAATCAATCAGCCATCATGTGTCCGACGTCAACGTGAGTAAAATGCCAGCTCTCCGCTAATGCTAATAGACACACTTCTCCCCTTCCAACCTAACAGACGGTGATTGACGCCAACGTGTTCCCAGTGCTGATTGACATCCTGCAGAAGGCCGACTTCAGGACCAGAAAGGAGGCAGCGTGGGCCATCACCAACGCCACCTGCGGTGGAACGCCAGCGCAGATCAGGTCACGGTTACCCCTCGTCACTAGAGATACTTAATTTACCAATTCAAGCACCAGCTTAAAAGGATATAGATGTTTCTACTCTGAACGTGGAAAAGGATCGCTTGAGTAATTGAAAATGCTTTTCTTTGTCTGTGTGTAATGCAGATACCTTGTGAACCTCGGATTCATCAAGCCTCTGTGCGACTTGCTCACCACGATGGACGCAAAGATCGTGCAGGTGGCCCTGAACGGCCTGGAGAACATCCTGAAACAGGGCGAGCAAGAGGCCAAGCAGGAGAACGGGACCGGAGTCAACCCCTACTGCGTCCTCATTGAGGAAGCGTATGGTACTGAGGCGGAGACACACTCATCCTGGCTGTATATTTCTCTTTTGAATGTGAAAAGGGAACTGGAAACATGTTTTGTTTTTTCCAATTTTCTGAATCCAAATCTATCCCGTCAAACAGTAAAATCCTTACTTAAAAGAATATCAGTGAGCTGAAAGTGTGTTTTCCCACCCAGGCCTGGACAAGATCGAGTACCTGCAGAGCCACGACAACCAGCAGATCTACCAGAAAGCCTTCGACCTCATCGAGCACTACTTCATGTCGGAGGAGGAGGACGGCGGGCAGTTGGTCCCCGTCGACCAGGAAAACCAGCAGTTCCTGTTCCCCCAGCAGGAAGTCCCCATGGAGGGCTTCCAGCTTTAAGGCCCGGCGTCCTTCCCCGCCTCTCGGTGGCTGCTAGATTCACTCAAGGCAGCAGTGGTGGTTTGTTCGTTCAGATATTTATATCCACTTGCTTTTCTTCCCCAGTGGGTCATTTCCAGGATAGCCGAGCAAAGATTGTTGAGTTTCCCCTCTGCCTTAGTTACCCGTTTCCCGCTCAGCACCATTTTTTTTTTTTCCTCTTTTCTCTGCAAGAACTTGATTTGCTGCTAAGGCGTCCCCCGATCAACCGGCCGACTGTTAACTGAACAGATATACAGTCCCGAGGCCCTAGGACAGGCTTTAAATGGGATGTCGGGAAGGTTTATTTGTTCCTGGAGCTTTTTTTTTTTTTTCTATATATATTTTTTTTTTTTTGGAGGCAGGTGTAGTTAGAGCTGGCCTGTCAAGACGTGTGCCGTGTTTTCAGTAACAAATCATTTGAACTGTGACGTGATCTAATCATTAAAACGGGCGTAGCTGGGGGTGGCAGGGGAAGGTGATAATGTGCAGTGGTCATGTGTTGCATTGAGCTGTGGCTTAGCTTGACAAGCGTTCACACACACCTCCAGCGCCTGCTGTGTTATTACCCTCCCTGTCACTGAAGGGCACACACACACACACACACACACACACACACACACACACACACACACACAGCAAGACGATGCTTCAAGCGGGAACGGAACAATGTGGTCCGGTGACGTAAACAGTGACCGTGTAGTGACATTGGTGTTCTCTGTCGTGGTGGACTTTTCTATATCAATCCCGGCATGATGTGTGGCTGTTTGAGAATTGGGAACGACAAGGATTGTGCGAAGGGTCCCGTGTTGTGCTTCGCATTGGTACCTACCAGGATCTCAGATATTGTCTGAGTGTGCTGTTGTATTGTGGATCAAATCGTGAGATCCCCCCCCCCCCACCCCGATGCGCTCAATGTCATGGATTTCAGAATCCCAGGAGTAAGACTCATGTAGATTTGACAGTCAGAAATATAGGGAATCAACTGAAAAGGAAAAATTTGCCAAGACTTACAACTCCGCTTGGAGCTGCCTCTTGATGGGTTTCATGCGAACACAGATACTATATAACCAGACAGGACCGGAAATGGCTTCTGTGCGTCGTGATTTCATTTTTATTTTATTTTTTGCCCTGGTGTTTGCGTACGTTATTATATTTTCGAAGGACTCCCTTGCCTCTTTCCTCCTCCTCAGGCCTCATAGCAACCTGCGCCTGAGGGACATATAGCACCACAAGTTACGAGCCAAGTACTACGTGTATACTTGAATTTGATAGATTCGCAATCACGTTGACGAACACTTAGACGCAACACCAGCAAACATGCACACATACCTTACAGAGCTGGGTGGCTGTCAGCAAGTTAAGAAAAAAAATCCTACAAAGTATTGCTGAAAGCCTGACTTATGACATTCAATGCTAAATCTTTAAACCCTGACCTGGGATCAGCTTTGCCGCAGAGTCAAGCTGTTCTCGGGTCACCTTTTGGGCTCCTGTTCTGTGGCTCGCCGACGCTCTAATTTCAATGTACTTTTAAAGCGGGGATTAAAACACCCGGATGAACACAGAAATGAAAATGTCCATGAGTCGTGGTTTTTCAGGACACGCTTCACAGAACAGGTATGGTCCTTCCTGACAGAGAAAAAGCGCGGCCTTGATTCATATTAGCATTAACAGCCATCTCTGCATAACAGATGTGCGACGTGGGCATTTTCACAACGGAAATGTTGATTTCACTGCCATTACCGAAGTTAGCATGCATTTTGAAAAAAAAAAAAAAAAGTAAAATAAATTAATAAATAAACAGAACAGTGCGACAACTTTGGGAAATATTTCTCTTGGAAAAAAAAAAAATAGAAGAAACGCACAGCTTTTCACAAAAGTGCCGATCCGACCAACAGACTGGAAACTTCTTTGTATTTTGCCTTTGACTCGACTGTAACATTTTTTTTTTTTTTTCTTACTTGAACGTGCACCATTCGTGCAAAGCGCTGCTGCTCCATTTCCCTCTTATTTGTAAAATTTTTTTTTTTTTTTTTTATTGGCCCGGACGGGTGTCTAAAGTGGCTTCTTCACTGCGGGCAGTTCATCCATCGAGATAAACGTGTCCTGTGTTGGAGGTCGCGATTTAAAAGCATTAAACCGGTCTTCAATTTGCACTGTTGAGCTGCTTCTGGAATAAAACACGGAGGACAACTATCTGGGCAACAAGAGGTCCTTAAACGCAGCATGGCGCGCCGCTCATCGGTCTTTTTCATTGGAGGCCAATTCAAGCACAGACCTCATTGTGTAAGGGAGCTTACCAAAGTCGAATTGAAGTTATCTCCTTATTCAAGCTGAGAGCTTCCGGCCTGCAGTACCTGCTTCTTTTCATTAGAAGCTTTTTTTTTTTTTTTTTTTCTTTTTCGGAATAATCCAGAAACATTGTAGAAATTTGGCAGAGGCCTGCCTGTGCGGACGGGGAGAAGCTTGGCATTTTCCTTAGCTCAAATGTGTAATTTACATTAAATAGGAATATAGTAAAACAATCTGAAGTTCTGATGCACTGACTGGGATTCAGACGCACTAATCACTTCTGCGAAGTGGAGAAAATGCCTCATTGGAATATGTTAAAGGTTAAAAAAAAAAAAAATGAGAAAAAAAAACAATTGAAATGGAAGGGGAGGTACCAGCTGCTGCTCTTGACCTTTTCCTGGTCAAAATTTCTCGGGCCAGAATTTGGAGCTTTTCATAGAGTTAAAAGCTTCTTCTAGCTGGCGTTTGTGATCAGGAGCCTCTGTCAAGTACAGCCGATCGAATGGAGGTCGCCTGAAAATCCGAAATCGGACTTGTCTTCCGTCCCAGAAGCTGTCGAAATCCCAACCTAAGGCCACGCTCGGCTCGCTCAGGCGACGTTTCCTAGGCTGCAGATGTTTACATGTTCGCATCCTTTCATCGATTGGCCTTGTTTCCCCCTTTAACTCCTGTCTTGTCCTGCCGTGTATTTATCTCCTCTATTTTGCCTTGAACTTTTTCTTTTTTTTTTTCCCCCATTTTGCCCTAAATTGACCCGTCTCCCAACTGTGACTTGACTTAACCGACGGTATGAATGAGTGGCTCCAAACAAACACACTCAACTGACATACAAACAAGAGAACATACTGGAAACAGTTACAATATCAAAATGTAAGAAATATATATATGAGGAATATAAAAATTGTTAAGTGGAAAAACTGTACAAAGTGAATAAATTTGTGTTGCAACCATTTGGCAAGTGTTCCTTCTTCTGTAATAGATTTAACCAACATATCAATAAAAAGTCTTACCCAAAATAACATGCCCTTATTTGTTACATTACTTATCGACTTCTTTCATTTGCTGTGAAACTTTACAGTTGATATTCAGTTAGATGTAGTTTGGCTCGCGAGTGGAATTTTCCCAATGCCGCATTTCAACCAACTAGCAGTTCAGTAGGAAGTAGTTCAATGGGTCTGTTAAATCCCCGTAGTCGAGAGTTGGAAATGGAAGCGAGGGCGTGTGAAACTGCAAATTAGAAATCCTGCCTTTTTACATCTAGAATTTAAAGTGACATTTACCAGCCGTCCAAACTTAACTGTTCAAATTTTCTTTAATAGCATTTTGTAAATGTGAAAATGCCACAGGAGATGACTGCCGAAGAGAAAACAGTGTCAGCAAAATGAGAGAAATGTGATGTGTAAAGCTTTTTGCAAGACAGATGGCAACATATTGGAGACTTGACAGAAGAGATTTAGGGAGCGAGTGAAAAACGTTGAGATGGGAGGGTTAGGTGGAGGAAGACGATTTGCTGTGGCAAACCCCTGGCAAGTGACAGGGAATTTAAAAGTATACGCCTCCTCTTTTTTAATGCATCAAATATTTTAAAAGAATACTATCAAGAATCCCATACCAAATCGACGGAGGCCCGGGTTAACAACAACCGTCATTGGTGCCGATAAGGAGAGGAGGGAGGTGTGTTCAAACGCAGAGAGAGAAGAGGAAAGGTAAGAGTCTGCGACTCGGAGTGGGGAATATTGGGACAATGACAGGAAATGATAGAGAGGTGGTTGACATGATGCAGAGAAGGAAGGCGGATATACTGTGTGTCCAGGAGACCAGGTGGAAAGGTAGTAAAGCTAGAAGCTTAGGAGCAGGCTTTAAGTTGGACTATCATGGTACTGACAGGAAGAGAAATGGAGTAGGAGTTATCTTGAAGGAGCTTGTGAGGAATTATCTGGAGGTGAAAAGCATGTCAGATGGACTTCGGGGTCTGAAATTGGAAATTGAAGATGTGATGTTGTTAATGGCCATGCACCGCAGGTGGGATGTGAGTTAGAGGAGAAGTAGAGATGCAGAATATACCCAGAGACCTCAATGGACATGTTGGTGCAGGCAATAGAGGTGATGAAGAAATGATGGGCCGGTTCGGTAACCAGGATAGGAACGCAGACGGTGGTAGACTTTGCATAAAGGATGGAAATGGCTGCAGTAAATACGTTTTTCCAGAAAAGACAGAAACATAGGGTAACTTATCATAAGAGCAGCGGTAAGAGCACGCAGGTAGTACTACATCTTGCATGGACGAGGTAGCCTGAAAAAGAACGGTTACTGCAAAGTAGTGGTAGGTGGAGGTATGCGCTGGAAAGGAGAGGAATGAAGGTTCTTCGCAGCAAGATAGAAAGGAAAGGAAAGGAAAGGAAAGGGAAGGTGGACACGACAGTGGTGAGACCAGCGATGTTTTATGGTCTAGAAACAGTGACATTGATGAAAAGACAGGAGGCAGAGCTGCAGGTCGCAGAGATGCAGATGTTGAGGGTCTCTTTGGGAGTGACCAAGATTGATAGGATCAAGAATGAGTCCATCAGAGGGACGGCACATGCTGGATGTTTTGGAGAGAAGGTCAGAGAAGTCAGACTGAGATGGTTGGGTCATGTACAGAGGAGGGATAGTGAATATACTGGTAGACGGATGCTGGAATTGGAAGTCTCGAGGAAGACCAAAGAGAAGATTTATGGATGTAGTGAGAGAGGATATGAAGTTAGTTGGTGTGAGAGAGGAGGATACAGAGACTAGTGTTCGAGGGAGAAGGTGTATAAGCGACCTCTGAGGGGAAAAGCTGAAGAAGAAGTCTACAAATTAATCACGTAAGTTCTCTTTACAGCAACCCGAGATTTTGATTTTGGAGTTAAAGTCACCGAAGCACCGCGCTGCAGCAATCTCATCCTGTAAACAAATGTAATCGACTGATAGTAGTATCCCAAATGACCACTAGATGGCGACAAAGCACAACACTAGATGGTACTACGAGCAGTAAGGTACGTTTGTTTACACTGCAAACAAATGTAATCGACTGCTAGTAGTATCCTAAACTACCACTAGACGGCGACAATACACTACAATGTTGTGTTAGCGACCGTTGAAATGTATCAGAAGAAGACACCAAAGTTATGACCGGAAATAACAGTTAATACGCACACGCTGCTGTGGAGGCGCACTGCACTTTGCTGTCGGAACCGAAAGCTATTTCCTCCTTGAGTCGAAAGGTAAACAGTGGTGTGCGATTTGCAAATGGTGGGGTTGTGATTTCGAAACAAATTCGTATGTTGGCTGTGTGCATTTCAGGTAATAATGTCGTTCAGAATTGGTCTAACAGCTGCTAACTCATAGCCGTGGAAGCTAATTTAGCCTTGGCTGTTGGCTAGCCAGTGTTAGCATACGGAAGCTAACGTTGTAGCGAGTGGTCAAAACGAAAATGCAGTTGATGCAAAGCGCACTTTTAAATCCACATGCGGCCCCTCAAAATATGGTATTTCGCAAAATAGTTTTTGCATATTGACGTATTGTATAACGTGCATCCGTTGTGGTTTAGTGACGCGCAGTTTAGCAGCTTGATGTGACAGTAAAAACTTGCCCTCGTCCGAATCATCACACACTTAGTATTTTGCATTTTAGTATAAGTCACGCGTTAAAAGGATCGGGTCAAACAAAGAAAGCAGTTGTGTTTTGTTTCAACATCGGTAGATTAAACTTGAAATTAAAAAAAAAAAACACTGCGTAGGAGGACGTTTCGCATATTCGCAAAGTCGAGGCTGTAATAAATATTTTCACTGAGTCATCCGCGTCCGGATTCCTTAGTATTTCTCCATCCGTTGGATGTCGGCGCTTCGGTTAGCAGGTGGATTTTAGACACTAGAAGCTCGTCTTCACGTTTTACCAGTTTTCCTTTCTCTTACTCGACTAACACGAAATCACAGGTGAATAGAGGTCCATAGAAAACCCTGCACATCAGTTAACTATGGAAGGAGGCCGCTGGTCCACTGTGTTATAGCCGTTGTTTACAGTGCGAGTGCATTTACTGGGCTGAAAGTGCAAGATGTCAACATTACAAGACAGAAAACGTTAATGCCTTTTGCTGTGTGTTTGTATGTGCGTTGGCGTGCATTTGTGTTACTTCTTCATTTTTTTTCTCAATTTGGTGTCATTTTGTGCTTGTGATAGACACCAGAGATGAAAAAGCAAGACGGTGAGGAGTCTGCAGAGCAGGCCGGTGACGATTCCCCGCCCGCGACGGAGGGAGCTGAGCTGCCCGCAGCTGCGAAAGACGGTTCGGACAGCAAAGAATCAGAGCTTCAGACCCCACAGACAGAAATGCCGCTGCAGGACGAGGAGTCAGCGAGTGAAGGTGAGGCCCCCCCTGTCATTTCCTGTCTAAGTTATGAAAGCTGTTTAATAATAAAGCACAAACTAAAAACATGATGTGCAGGGTGTTGTCTCGAATTTTTTCTTCCATATAACCTAGTAATGCATTGATAAATATAAATAACTTGTGATTGTGATAACAAAAACTCCTTCACAAACTGCAAACACTGTCTAAATGTCCATATTTTTTCGAGATTTGTTCATGGGCTCCTCACGTTATTGAAATCTTTTTTCATGCATATCCTGAAATAGTGGCACCGAATTTTTTCATTCAGGAAATTTTTGGACAAATGTTTTTCCTGTGCTGTTTTTGTTGTCTCCATTCATTCTTGAGGTGTCACACATGTGTCATTGGTAAACGCATTATTTAGTATGCATGCAGAATAAAAGTCTGAATCTCAAGTTAATATTGTCTTGACTTACAAGGATACGAATTTGCATATTCCCTGAAGAGTCTGTAAGAAAGAGGCCGACTGTTGATGTGACTACGCTGCCATTCTTCTGATCACTTTTTCATTGATCTTTGATAATTAAAATGAAATAAATCTGTTGGTGGGAAGTTATTTAAAAAACAGGATGGAAGTTACTTAAAAAAATTGCAAATAACTGAGGCAATGGAAAGCAGATTAAGAAGAGTTGAGAAAACAGTTCCACTCATTTCATTTCTATAAATCTTAAAATTGAACCCAATAACTATCACTCATTATCACACAATTTCCTTCGGGATAAATAAAGTTGTTCTTATTATTCTTATTCTTAAACTGTGACCCACACCAAGTGTTTTTTTTCTTTTGTTTGTTTTGTTTTTGTTTTTTAGGCGCTCTATTCTCCCTAACTGCATCTAGTGGAAGGAGAAAGGCACTCTGAGTTGACGTCACCGACCCTGAGTGTTCCCGGGCAAATGCATTAGACTCGGATCTTTTGTTGTCCCGTCGAGATAAGTCACGACACTCGCAATCTTTTTTTAAACCGTGTTATTTTTCTCCCTCCCCCATGTAAGTTGCCGAGGCAGTGCTGTCTCACTGCGACATGGCCGAGGAGCTGAGCCGGCAGCTGGAGGACATCCTGAGCACCTTCTACCGAGAGAGCATCTCCGACGACGCCAGCGGCCTCTCCAACGGCCAGTCGCACAGTCCAGAGTTCAACGGTCTGGAGAGAGAGAACTACAAGGCAGGCGAGGGCAAAGTGAACGGCGGCGGCGGGGAGAAGGAGCAGAAGAAGAGTCAGGATAAGAAGAAAGTGAAGGGATTAGGTAGGGAGCAACGGCACCACGCCTTCACTTTCAAACGGAGTCGACCAGTCGGGCAAATCGGTGTTTTTTTTTTTGTTTGTTTGTTTTTTCCCGGCAGGTAAAGAGATCACCCTCCTCATGCAGACGCTAAACACACTGAGCACCCCAGAGGAGAAGCTGGCAGGCCTCTGCAAGAAGTATGCCGAGCTGGTGAGTTGACCGCTGTCATTTATCCTTAAACTTACTCTGAACTTGTTTGGAGTCAGCTGTGAGACATCCCGAGGGAAAAGCTATACAGGCGGTCTTCACTTCACGACGACTCGGATTTTCGACGGGCTTTGCGATAATATTGAAAAACAGTATACCCTTGTTTTTCACGGGGGTTACGCTCCAAAAAGAACCCGTGATAGGCAAAATCCGTGTAGTAGAAACCTTTATTCTTTTTTACAATTACTATACAATTAAATACCCTATTATACATTGCTGCTGACGTCCTTATGTTTTTTTCTTCCATCTTTATGGAACGAATGGAAGATTCATTCATTCCGTAACGCCGACCTACAGCCGCATAGCTTTTACCTTCCCTTAGCATGTCCAGAAGTTTATCCTTATCTGCGATAGATAGCATCTTCCTGCCGCAGGTGCTTGTGTCGGTCCAGAGTGTTTTGTCAACATTATGGGTTTTAGAGAAACTCGAAATTGCGAGAGAATTTGCACGCACGTAATGTCAATTTGGCAAGCTGTTTTACGTACGTGTACATATAAATGAAACGTTATTGACGCACAGTCAGAGAAGAAGCGGAGTGACTTTTTAGCCAATCAGAATGCAGAACACAATGCACGATGCAAATCCGTGAAGAAGCGAAACCGTGAAAAGTAAACCGCGTTATAGCGAGGGATCACTGTACTCGCGGAATGCACTGGCAGCGGAGTTGTATGTATTGTACGCGCTAACCCGCGCTTATAATTGGCCTACATTCATACATATGTAAACATAGTCAAGAAAAATGTAAAATAGCACGGGAGAAATGGCCTATATGTATGCAAATATTGTAAAGTAGTACGGTAGAAATTGTGTTTCGCTTGACGCCAGACCCCTTTGAACGTGTATTCTGAAAGTTTAAACTCGTGCTCACAACCTTTTTTTTTTTTTTTTTTTTTTTTTTCCCCCCCTTCCTAAGCTGGAGGAGCACCGTAACACCCAGAAGCAGATGCGAGTGCTGCAGAAGAAACAGACCCAGGTGGTGCAGGAGAAGGACAACCTGAGGAACGAGCACAGCAAGGCCATTCTGGCCCGCAGCAAGCTGGAGAGCCTCTGCAGGGAGCTGCAGAGGCACAACCGCACACTCAAGGTACCCAACTGTGTGGATTACATTACCTTTCCTCCGGCACGAGCTGGCGCCCGGCGAGCAACTCGAGTCTCCTCTGCGCCGCAGGAGGAAGGCATCCAGAGAACTCGCCTGGAGGAGGAGAAAAGGAAGGAGGTGACGTCCCACTTCCAGGTGACGCTGAACGACATCCAGGTTCAGATGGAGCAGCACAATGAGCGGAACGCCAGCCTTCGGCAGGAGAACACAGAGCTGGCGGAGAAGCTCAAGAAGCTCTACGAGCAGTACAAGCTGCGCGAGGAGGTGTGTGTGTGTCTCTGATATTTTTAGTGCAACTTATAAAACTTAGTTCTTTGAGTGGTGGGATTGTGTTTCTTCTCCATGGAAAAAAAAATCAGTCGATTAGTGTTTTTTTTTTTGTTTTGTTTTTTTCCCCCAACCTCGGCTGGGGGTATATCCTGCAAAATAACGACTTTGATCGGTGGAAACCCTGACCTAATAATGAACATTTCAGGAGGTTGATGCATAAGATTACAATTGTTTCGACGTGTGCGACCATCGACAGCATATCGACAAAGTGGTCAAGCACAAGGACCTGCAGCAGCAGCTGGTCGACACCAAACTCCAGCAGGCGCAGGAGCTGCTGAAGGAGTCGGAGGAGCGACACGACCGAGAGAAGGACTTTGTAAATATCCGACAGAAACGCTATTAAAAAGCGCATAGAGCCCCTCACGTCACTTTGCCCTTTGTGTGAATTTTTTTTTTTTTTTTTCTCTTCTCCCTGCAGCTGCTGAAAGAAGCCGTGGAATCTCAAAGGATGTGTGAGCTGATGAAGCAGCAGGAGGTCCACCTCAAACAGCAGGTTCCCTTGTCGCTCTGCTCGTCTACCTTCTCGTCCGTCCACAAGAACTGAAAAAAACGATTGTGCGTGTGTGTGTGTGTGTGTGTGTGTGCAGCTTTCACTCTACACAGAGAAGTTCGAGGAGTTTCAGACCACGTTGTCCAAGAGCAACGAAGTCTTCACCACGTTCAAACAGGAAATGGAGAAGGTGAGCTGCCTGTAGATGTGCAACACCCTGTGTGTGCGTGTTCCTGAGTATCTTTCGTCCCATGTTCCCCCTTCTAGATGACCAAGAAGATTAAAAAGCTGGAGAAGGAGACGGCCATGTATCGCTCCCGGTGGGAGAGCAGCAACAAGGCCCTCCTGGAGATGGCCGAGGAGGTACAGCCACTGTTTGTTGCGTGTTGTCATGGCACCCGGCCTCGTCCTGAGCTCGCGGGAATTAGTAATCGGAGCGCTTCATTAAGAGACCCGATACGCCTGTCTGTGGGTGCGCTGACATGGAACGCCGCGCGCACGTGTGTTTCCTCTGTGCAGAAAGCCGTGCGAGACCGCGAGTTCGAGGCTCTTCAGAGCAAAGTCCAGCGGCTGGAGAAACTGCGGCGGGCGCTCAAAGTCGAGCGCAACGAGCTCAACAAGAAGGTCCAGAACCTCAGCGGTCAGAGCGGTGGCACCTCGGCCACCCTCGTCGCCGACTCCCCGTCCCCTCCGCCCACAGACTCCCCGCCAGACCCGGGCTTGGATCCTAGTGGCCCCCTGGCACCCGACACCGCAGCCTGCTCCCCGGAGATTGAGTCGGACGCTCTGCTGGAGGAGGTTCCGTCCGCCGCCGCGCAGGAATGACACCCCCCCCCACGACCCCTGACCCCTGACCCCTGACCACACCCCCTCCAGTATCACACCACCAGCCTGCGAGCCACTTCTCCTCGGCGGGACGAAGCTGATGTTTAAAACACTGGTCTTGAAGCAGATTTTTCCCGGCTGTTTCTGTTTTTACGTAGAATGTCCGAGCAGCGGTCAGCGGAAGAGGGGAGACGCGCGCATCCCATAACCGCAGGCCTGTCTCTCGGTACGTCTTCATGCACATCTCAATTCCGAAGCGGATACCGATCGATGAATAGACACGTCGGCAGCAGCGCGTGGAACCATTGAATATCAATACAGTATTTTATTTCATCTTAACACCAAAAAGACAACGGGAAGGCATTGCATTCAATCTGAAAACTCAAAAAAAGTACCATGTTTATCTAGTTAGACTACTGACAAAAATGAGGAATTCAAAGCGTTTATCTTTAAATATGCAACGACCTCCATGCAGGCTGCAGATGAGGTCGTTGGCGATGTTCTCTTTGGTGGTTTATGCGCTAAAGGACAATTCAGCAGGGCAGGATTCAGAGTTGTAGCCAGACATGAGATGTCAGATCCGGACTCATCACACACAAACACAAATTGGCAGTGGAGCAGCGAAGCCCGGAAATGTTCAGCCTCGCTTCGATTGTGATGTGCATGAAAATGTTTGGCGTCGCCGAGCTCCGTCAAACATCGAGCTGCCCGGAGAGTCATCCGAGCCGCGTGCGTACCCCCGTGTGCGCGTGCACTCGTGGCCGTGCACATCCAGTTCGTCTCGTTCGCATTCCAAGTGTTCATACATTCAACTCCCGGTCCTTTTGAGGCCACGCTTTACCCGTTTTCTTCTGGGTGACCTGCTCACAGTTGTGTCTCTCACGCTGTTCCAGTTTATTAACTTAAATGATAAACAGCAGTAAATAACAGCAAGTTAAGTTATTGAAAGAACTTGCTCACGGTGTTGAATTAGTATCTCTAATATCCCGGTTTGTTTTTAGGGTCTGCAATTAATGCTTGAATCATAATCCTGTTGTATGTAACTTGCAGAAATCCACCGTGTAACAGTTAACTATTTATTTTTTTATTCACGAAGATTATTGTTCAGTCCTCGGACCAATGTTTCCTTCTAGCGCATCCTTGTTTTTCCCCCACCAGATCCAATACCGATCGTATAATGGAGACGACTGTAATCGTGTGTGCACGTGTGCGTGTAACCTGGCTAAGATTGTCTCCTCAAAACCCCGCTCACAGCGTTTAATCAGGTTTTAACAGAATGTTTAGGGACTTCTATGCAACGCTTGATTTTTCTTGTGTTGCAGCATGAAGTTAAAAAAAAAAATTAGCTAAGAATGTATCATCATATCCACTGTGCTGCATGGATGTGCTGTAGAAACAGACGAGTCCCACCGCAGAGCTC
Source organism: Fistularia commersonii (assembly GCF_037954325.1). Taxonomy (NCBI): domain Eukaryota; kingdom Metazoa; phylum Chordata; class Actinopteri; order Syngnathiformes; family Fistulariidae; genus Fistularia; species Fistularia commersonii. The sequence goes on from NC_141307.1 coordinate 4,831,504, forward strand.
TTATTTCCCCTCACCTTTGAGCCGTTCTGAGCCAGCTGCTTCCCGGCCCGGCTTTCACAGCGACCGGACCGTCTCCCAGTCTCTTCTCGACGTTGAAATGACTGAGCCAAGTGCCATCGACTGCGGGAGAAGGAGACGAACGCCAGGATTTGTTTTCTGATTTTTTTTTCCCCGCTTATAAACACATCTGTTTCTCTTCCGGGCTTTCCCGCTTCAAACGTAGCAGTGGTTACGAGGCGCTAGCTGGACGAAAGGGCAAACTTGATTTCCCCGTCGTTTTGCGGGAAGGACCGTTTGTCCTGCCGCGGACGATGCGGAGGATCTCGGACCATGGAAGGAACCAAAGACATTTAGTTGTTTTTGTCTTTTGCAGTAATTTTATCTGGCCGTGTATATTTCGATTCTTGATAAATAAAAATATGTAATAGTGTACATATGAGTTTGCTGACTGACTACTGTGTTGTGTTGTTGTACAGAACAGTACTTTGTGACATCCTTTACGACTGCTTTTCCAACACTTTTGAAGGCGTAAAATGCCTACACATCTTTAATTAGGATACGTGCATACAAAATATGAGCTTACAGATAAGATTTCAGTGTCTATTTATATATTTACCCTTTGGTTTGTTGTGCCTTTCGTCATTGGAATCTGAAAAAGTTGTACTGTCACGGTACTGACAGAAAGAGAAATGGAGAAGAAGTTATCTTGAAGGAGGACTTGGTGAGGAATGTTCTGGAGGTGAAAAGAATGCCAGATAGACTTATGAGTCTAAAATAGGAAACTGAAGATATGATGTTAGGGTCTACGACCCCCAAGTAGGATATGATTTAGAGGAAAAAGCGAGGATCTGGAATGAGTTATATAAAGTGATGCAGAATATACCCAGAGATGAGTGAGTAGTAATTGGTGCAGGCAACAGAGGGGATGAAGAAGTGATGGGCAGGTTTGGTATCCAAGATGAGAACACACATGGAAAGATGGTGGTAGACTTTGCAAAAAGAATGGAAATGGCTGCAGGGAATACTTTTTATAAGGTGACTTAGAAGAGCGGAGGTTGGAGCATGCAGGTAGGCTATCTTGTATAGACGAGGTCATCTGAAGGAGATCGATAGGAGTGTAGGATGAAGATCGAGAGGACAAAGTGGTGGAAGCTGAAAAGGGAGGAGTTGTAAAAGGGTCTGTGTGATCATGGAGAGCTCCCAGACGACTGGACAACTACAGCTAATGAGATCAGGGAGGCAAGTGGGAGAGCACTTGGTGTGTCGTCTGGACTTGTTCTGTTGGATGAGAAAGTTCAAATATTTCCGGAGATGGAGAGGGCGAACACCAAGAGTAGTGTTGCTCGGGCCTGTTAAGTACTTTGAGGGGAGAGCCCTTGAGAATGCGCCCCCATATCTTCCCTTCGAGATATTGGCTCTGACTCCAGGCTGTATTCCAACCTGCCCAACAGCTGGAACAGAATTTGCAGACCCATAACTTTGAGTCATCATATGTAAGTACTGAACAATACAAATTCTTTGTCACCAAAGATGACTGGCAACCCAAATTATTGCTTGCTGGATTTGAAGGCAGACTAGGAATTTGCATTTATATCCGGAAAAAGCCTAAAGATAACCCTTCCTCTGACCTTGAAACATTTATTTTGCAGACTGTCATGAGAATCTCTGTTTTTCAGATTGTCCTAACAGTCCACAGATGGACATCACAACTGCTTGGTAAAATAATGGTAAGTGAAGTCCTCAATTTTTCTTGTAAATGTTGTTATCTTGTGTTAAACACAAAATGTTAATTCATTCATGACATTTAACAGCACTGACTTTACTGATGTCAGGTTATCCCCCTGGTTCCAAGGATACTTTTGTGTGGTTCAGGTGACCGTTGTCTTGACAGAGGTTGTCTTTGGGCTTCTTTTAAGCCTCCTGCCAATGACCTTGAGGCCCAGAAGTACCCTATCCAACACAACTAAAGTAGTGTCTGCAATATGGATACTTTGGTATAAAGTAACCAAATGTTTGAGCTTATTTTTTTAAATTCTTTTTATTTTTAAATCCTTGTTTTAGTTTATCCTGTTCCCCAATGAATTTAATGCTTGTTGTTCTCCTGTTGTGAAAATAAAGGATCTGTGTACAATGTGAAATCAGTGTCCCTCGGTCAATGTGAATCAAAACCTGAGTGTTTTGCCAATTTTCTTTCTAGCTGACCCAGCATTCTGGCTGCTACTCAAAACATTACACCATGCTCATAAGAATTAGAATAAGAATAAGAACAACTTTATTTATTCAGAAGGAAATTGTGTCAGAATTTCAAGTAAAACAAAATACTAATAGTAGGAAATTGTATAAACAGTAAAAAAAAGGGGGGGGAATGATAAATAAGAAATACAAATAAAACTATAAAGTGTCAAAGTCAAGGCTACAAAGTGTTTCAAGGTCTTAAGTACAAAGATTTAGAACACTTTATAGCCTTGACTCATGTGAATGAGTGGAGGAGTTAAGGTGTGTGTGACGTGAGCGGTGAGTGTGAGCACTTCCAGTCCAGCGATTATGCACTTTTTTCGGTCACGGAACCTCGAGATGTCGGCGTGGGGAACCCGGAGCTCCGGACATGCACATGTGAATGAGTAGAGGAGTTAAGGGAGGTGTGACGTGGGCAACCCCCCCCCCGCCCCCCCAGCCAGGGTAAACCTTCTTCGGACACCGACCCCCCGGGCCGTCGGCGTGGGGTTCCCGGAGCTCCAAACATGCACCTGTGAATGAGCGGAGGAGTTAAGGTGGGTGTGACTGGGCAACCCCCTTCTGGCCAAGGTGCTCCTTCTCCGGACACGGATCCCCCGAGACGTCGGCGTGGGGTTCCCGGAGCTCCGGACATACACATGGGAAAGAGCAAAGGAGTTAAGGTGGGTGCGACTCGGAAACGCTCGACCGGCCAAGGTGCTCCTTCTTCGGACACGGATCCCCGGAGACGTCGGCGTGGGGTTCCCGGAGCTCCGGACATGCGCATGGGAAAGAGCGAAGGAGTTAAGGTGGGTGTGACTGGGCAACCCCCTTACGGCCAAGGTGCTCCTTCTCCGGACACGGATCCCCCGAGACGTCGGCGTGGGGTTCCCGGAATTCCGGACATGCGCATGGGAAAGAGCGGAGGAGTTAAGGTGGGTGTGACTGGGCAACCCCATTCCGGCCAAGGTGCTCCTTCTTCGGACACGTATCCCTCAAAAGACGTCGGCGTGGGGTTCCCGGAACTCCGGACATACTCATGGGAATGAGTTAAGGTGGAGTGTGACTGGGCAACCCCTGCGCAGCCAAGATGCTCCTTCTTAAGACGCGGATCCCGGGACGTTCGGTGGAAGTCCCGGAGCTTCGGACATGTGCATGTAAATGAGCGGAGGAGTTAAGGTGGGTGTGACACGGCGAACCCCGCCCGGCCAAGGTGCTCCTTCTTCGGACACGGATCCCCCGAGATGCCGGCGTGGGGTTCCCGGAGCTCCGGACATGCTCATGGGAGAGAGCGGAGGAGTTAAGGTGGGTGTGACTGGGCAACCCCCTTACGGCTAAGGGGCTCCTTCTTCGGACACGGCTCTACCGGGACGTCGGCGCGGGGTTCCCGGAGCTCCCAACATGCAGCTTTGAATGAGCGGAGGAGTTAAGGTGGGTGTGACTGGGCAACCCCTGCGCGGCCAAGATGCTCCTTCTTAGGACGCGGATCCCGGGACGTTGGGTGGAAGTCCCGGAGCTTCGGACATGTATATGTAAATGAGCGGAGGAGTTAAGGTGGGTGTGACTGGTCAACGCTCGCCCGGCCAAGGTGCTCCTTCTTCGGACACAGATCCCCCGAGACGTCGGCGAGGGGGTTCCCGGAGCTCCGGACATGCACATAGGAAAGAGCTGAGGAGTTAAGGTGGGGTGATGTGAGAGGTGTGTCTCGGCAACGCTCGCGCGGCCAAGATGCTCCTTCCTCGGACACGGATCCCCCGGGACGTCGACGTGGGATTCCCGGAGCTTCGGGCATGTACATGTAAATGAGCGGAGGAGTTAAGGTGGGTGTGACACGGCGAACCCCGCCCGGCCAAGGTGCTCCTTCTCCGGACAAGGATCCCCCGAGACGTCGGCGTGGGGGTCCCGGAGCTCCCGACATGCACCTGTGAATGAGCGGAGGAGTTAAGGTGGGTGTGACACGGCGAACCCCGCCCGGCCAAGGTGCTCCTTCTTCGGACACGGATCCCACGAGATGCCGGCGCGGGGTTCCCGGAGCTCCAGACATGCTCATGGGAGAGAGCGGAGGAGTTAAGGTGGGTGTGACTGGGCAAACCCCTGACGGCCAAGGTGCTCCTTCTTCGGACACGGATCCCGTGACGTCGGGGTGGAAGTCCCGGAGCTTCGGACATGTACATGTAAATGACCGGAGGAGTTAAGGTGGGTGTGACACGGCAAACCCGGCCCGGCCAAGGTGCTCCTTCTCCGGACACGGATCCCCCGAGACGTCGGGGTGGGGCTCCCGGAGCTCCCGACATGTACATGGGAAATGGCGGAGGAGTTAAGGTGGCGTGATGTGAGCGGTGTGTCTCGGCAACGCTCGCCCGGCCAAGGTGCTCCTTCTTCGGACACGGCTCTACCGGGACGACAGCCTGGGGGTCCCGGAGCTCCCGACATGCACCTGTGAATGAGCGGAGGAGTTAAGGTGGGTGTGACTGGGCAACCCCCTTCGGGCCAAGGTGCTCCTTCTCCGGACACGGATCCCCCGAGACGTCGGCGTGGGGTTCCCGGAGCTCTCGACATGCACCTGTGAATGAGCGGAGGAGTTAAGGTGGGTGTGACACGGCGAACCCCGCCCGGCCAAGGTGCTCCTTCTTCGGACACGGATCCCCCGAGATGCCGGCGTGGGGTTCCCGGAGCTCCAGACATGCTCATGGGAGAGAGCGGAGGAGTTAAGGTGGGTGTGACTGGGCAAACCCCTGACGGCCAAGGTGCTCCTTCTTCGGACACGGCTCAATCGGGACGTCGGCGTGGGGTTCGCGGATCTCCGGACATGCTCATGGGAGAGAGCGGAGGAGTTAAGGGGGGGCTGACTGGTCAACGCTCGCCCGGCCAAGGTGCTCCTTCTTCGGACACAGATCCCCCGAGACGTCGCCGTGGGGTTCCCGGAGCTCCGGACATGCACATAGGAAGGAGCGGAGGAGTTAAGGTGAGCTGATGTGAGCGGTGTGTCTCAGCAACCCTCGCCCGGCCAAGGTGCTCCTTCCTCGGACACGGCTCCCCCGGGACGTCGGCGTGGGATTCCCGGAGCTTCGGACATGTACATGTAAATGAGCGGAGGAATTAAGGTGGGTGTGACATGGCAAACCCCGCCCGGCCAAGGTGCTCCTTCTCCGGACACGGATCCCCCGAGACGTCGGCGTGGGGCTCCCGGAGCTCCCGACATGTACATGGGAAATGGCGGAGGAGTTAAGGTGGGGTGATGTGAGCGGTCTGTCTTGGCAACGCTCGCCCGGCCAAGGTGGTCCTTCTTCGGACACGGCTCCACCGGGACGACAGCCTGGGGGTCCCGGAGCTCCAAACATGCACCTGTGAATGAGCGGAGGAGTTAAGGTGGGTGCGACTCGGCAACGCTCGCCCGGCCAAGGTGCTCCTTCTTCGGACAAGGCTCTACCGGGACGTCGGCGTGGGGTTCCCGGAGCTCCGGACATGCACCTTGGAAAGAGCGGAGGAGTTAAGGTGGGGTGATGTGAGCGGTGTGTCTCGGCAACGCTCGCCCGGCCAAGGTGGTCCTTCTTCGGACACGGCTCTACCGGGACGACAGCCTGGGGGTCCCGGAGCTCCCGACATGCACCTGTGAATGAGCGGAGGAGTTAAGGTGGGTGTGACTGGGCAACCCCCTTCGGGCCAAGGTGCTCCTTCTCCGGACACGGATCCCCCGAGACGTCGGCGTGGGGTTCCCGGAGCTCTCGACATGCACCTGTGAATGAGCGGAGGAGTTAAGGTGGGTGTGACTGGGCAACCCCTGCGCGGCCAAGATGCTCCTTCTTAAGACACGGATCCCGGGACGTTGGGGTGGAAGTCCCGGAGCTTCGGACATGTACATGTAAATGAGTGGAGGAGTTAAGGTGGGTGTGACACGGAAACCCCCTTCCGGCCAAGGTGCTCCTTCTCCGGACACGGCTCAACCGGGACGTCGGCGTGGGGTTCGCGGACCTCCGGACATGCTCATGGGAGAGAGCGGAGGGGTTAAGGTGGGTGTGACTCGGCAACGCTCGAACGGCATAGGTGCTCCTTCTTCGGACACGGCTCTACCGGGACGTCTGCGTGGGGTTCCCGGAGCTCCCGACATGCACCTGTGAATGAGTGGAGGTATAAAGGTGGGTGTGACTGGTCATCGCTCGCCCGGCCAAGGTGCTCCTTCTTCGGACACGGATCCCCCGAGACGTCGGCGTGGGATTCCCGGAATTTCGGACATGTACATGTAAATGAGCGGAGGAGTTAAGGTGGGGTCATGTGAGCGGTGTGTCTCGGCAACGCTCGCCCGGCCAAGGTGCTCCTTCCTCGGACACGGCTCCCCCGGGACGTCGACGTGGGATTCTCGGAGCTTCGGACATGTACATGTAAATGAGCGGAGGAGTTAAGGTGGGTATGACTGGTCAACGCTCGCCCGGCCAAGGTGCTCCTTCTCCAGACATGGATCCCCCGAGACGTCGGCGTGGGGTTCCCGGAGCTCCCAACACGCACCTGTGAATGAGCGGAGGAGTTAAGGTGTGTGCGACTCGGCAACGCTCGCCCGGCCAAGGTGCTCCTTCTTCGGACACGGATCCCCCTAGACGTCGGCGTGGGGTTCCCGGAGCTCCGGACATGCACATGTAAAAGAGCGGAGGAGTTAAGGTAGGTGTGACTGGGCAACCCCTGCGCGGCCAAGATGCTCCTTCTTAGGACACGGATCCCGTGACGTCGGGTTGGAAGTCCCGGAGCTTCGGACATGCACATGTAAATGAGCGGAGGAGTTAAGGTGGGTGTGACACGGCAAACCCCGCCCGGCCAAGGTGCTCCTTCTCCGGACACGTATCCCCCGAGACGTCGGCGTGGGGTTCCCGGAGCTTCAGACATGCACATGGTAAAGAGCGGAGGAGGTAAGGTGGGGTGATGTGAGCGGTGTGTCTCGGCAACGCTCGCCCGAACAAGGTGGTCCTTCTTCGGACACTGCTCCCCCGGGACGTCGGCATGGGGTTCCCGGAGCTCCGGACATGCACATGGGAAAGAGCGGAGGAGTTAAGGTGGGTGTGACTGGGCAACCCCTGCGCGGCCAAGATGCTCCGTCTTAGGACACGGATCCCGTGACGTCGGGGTGGAAGTCCCGGAGCTCCGGACATGCTCATGGGAGAGAGCGGAGGAGTTAAGGTGGGTGTGACTCGACAACGCTCGAACGGCCAAGGTGCTCCTTCTTCGGACACGGCTCTACCGGGACGTCGGCGAGGGGTTCCCGGAGGTCCCGACATGCACCTGTGAATGAGCGGAGGAGTTAAGATGGGTGTGACTGGGCAACCCCCTTCCGGCCAAGGGGCTCCTTCTCCGGACACGGATCCCCCGAGACGCCGGCGTGGGATTCCCGGAGCTCCAGACATGCACATGGGAAAGAGCGGAGGAGTTAAGGTGGGGTCATGTGAGCGGTGTGTCTCGGCAACGCTCGCCCGGCCATGGTGTTCCTTCTTCGGACACGGCTCCCTTGGGACCTCGGCGTAGGGTTCTCGGAGGTCCCGACATGAACCTGTGAATGAGCAAAGGAGTTTAGTTGGGTGCGACCCGGCAACGCTCGCCCGGTCAAGGTGCTCCTTCTTCGGACACGACTCCCCCGGGACGTCGGTGTGGGGTTCCCGGAGCTCCCGATATCCACCTAGTGTGGCCCACATGCCGAAAAGAAAGGTTCATAACCAGCATTGCATCAGAAGGGTTTTGGGGGGGAACCTCTACTCAGGCAAGAGATGAGGACACTTAAAGAGTTGACACAGGAAGGTGAGTGACAAGGAAACCTTGGCAGTTCTAATGTTTGTGGTGAAGGAGATGCTACTTGTCTTCCGTTAGGCCAGGGAAAGGGCTCAAAAGTGCAGTGCCTTTGTCGCAATTTCTTTAGAAGCTGCTGGGAGAGAAACAGTGGTAAGTGCTCATGTGCGAAGGAAGATGTAAACCAGCACAGTAGGAGAGCCCAAGACCTCGGCCACTGAAGTCCTGGAATGACCACCTGAACCCCTGCAACCTGTTTGACATCAATGCACCTGCCCCGAAGGAAGTCATCAGAGCTTCCAGGACAACAGACCCAAGGGGAGTTCCTTACAAGGTTTTGAAACAGTGCCCCCGCCGCCCGGAGCGCCCCTGGAAGATCCTCTGAGCGATCTGGAAAAGAGGGACGGTACCCAAGCAGTGGAAGTACACAGAAGGAGAACGCAAATGACATCCAACATTTAAGATCAAGCTTCCTTCTCAGCGTGCAGTGCAAGGCCTTCTGCTGAAGAACACCTACATCTTTACCTCTGTGCAGAAGGGAGGAGTGACCCAGCTGATGTGCGAAGCGAGAGAGCAGGGGCGGTCCTTCACACCCTCTTCAGATACTCAAATCAGACAAATGAGCTGCTCTTTCCATCGAGATTCTTGTGGGTGTTTGGTAAGGTTTCGTTATTGCAGATAAAAGCAGATTTTCCAGGGACTAGAATTTGCAGATATAAAAATCAGTGTTTCAATATTTTCTTTCCGCAGGCATGCCTGCAGATGCCGATCTTTGACTGGGTCGGGGTACCGTTGTAAGAAATTGTATCCACAGGAGTCTGCAGGGGCAGAGCAGGAAGACTGACTGACTTCACCCCAGCTGGGTGTGAAACACGCCCCCAATTTTTTTTTTTTTTTTTTTGACCAATTGTAAAGAAGCTTTTATTCTGCTTCACAGCCTGAAGGTCCAGGATTCAAGTCCAAGGTTCGGCAGGTCGCGATAGATATGCGTGCCATCATTTGTGAAATGTCTGAATGCTTTGTCAAATAAATCCAGAACACACATAAGCATCAATCACCAGTCCGGACAATTTATTGACAAGCAAACACTCAACTCTTCTGGACTGGTGTTTGGTCGAGTGGATCCTTCCGATGAATTCCTAGAGATGTACATGTACATCTGGTTATACAAGTCAATATCCACATTGTGGAGAAGTTTCAATGCCCAGACGGACAAACTATGGATGTCGGTATGTTTTTATACATGCACATATTTGTGTGTGGAGAAATGACATTTGGTGATTCTTTTTCCCCCTCCTATTTTGTGTAAAGTTAGCAAAATGTTTTTTGAATGCTTGTAGCGAAAGTAAAATAAAGTATCCATGTGCAAAATCGGTGTCCCCTATGTGGTTCAAAACCTAAGTGCCTTGCCATATTTTTTTTTTCCTAAGTGTAGGTTCGAAAACGTGCAATGAGGATTTCACTACCTGACAAGTTAGCTCAGTGCCTTAAGACGCTGTTGCCATGGGTGGATGCAGCTGGTTTGAGCCACCGGTGGCTCAAGGGTTCAAGTCTCACATTGCCAAACGACTGTATGAAAAAATGACATTTGACAATTTTTTTTCTAAGTGCTTTTTTCCTCCAAGTGTGACATTATATACGACAAACCTGGATTTATCAAAGTGACTGTTTAGCGAAGTGCCTCAAGGCACTGACGCTTTATGCCGGTTCAAGTCCAGTGCCGGTCAACATTCATATTGGGTCCCAAACCCCGATCGTCCCAGAAGCTTTAGTTGAAAGGAGCTCCCAGGTGGTTTAGTGGGTGAAGTTGCTGACCCTGAAACCAGTGTTCAAGTCTCACTTTGCCGTATGAATCTAAGTACAATCGACGTCGCTTTTTTTCCTTCTAGGTGCTTTTCTCCAAGTGTAGGCCTGTCTACATGCAACCCGGTTTCGAGAACATCACCAGATAGCTCAGGGCCTTGAGGTGCTGATGCAGCATCGGGACACCACTGGTTCAAGTCCAGTCCCGGTGTACAACCATATTATGTCCCAAATCCCGATAAAAAGCCAGTAACACTTTTTTTCTTTCTAAGTGCTTTTTTCCCCTCTCAGTGTGACGTTATATATGTGAAACCCGGATTTCTCTCTGTGACTGGTTAGCGCAGTGTCTTAAGCCACTGATGCTGTATGTGGATACTGCTGGTTCAAGTCCAGTGCTGGTCAACATTCATATTGGGTCCCAAACCCCGATTGTCCCAGAAGCTTTAGTTGAAAGGAGCTTCCAGGTGGTTTAGTGTGTGAAGTTGCTGACCCTGTAACCAGTGTTCAAGTCTCACTTTCCCGTATGAATCTAAGTACAATCAATGTCGCTTTTTTTCCTTCTAAGTGCTTTTCTCCAAATGTAGGGCTGTATACATGCAACCCGGTTTCGAGAACATCACCAGATAGCTCAGGGCCTTGAGGTGCTGATGCAGCATCGGGACACCACTGGTTCAAGTCCAGTCCCGGTGTACAACCATATTATGTCCCAAATCCCGATAAAAAGCCAGTAACACTTTTTTTCTTTCTAAGTGCTTTTTTCCCCTCTCAGTGTGACGTTATATATGTGAAACCCGGATTTCTCTCTGTGACTGGTTAGCGCAGTGCCATAAGCCACTGACGCTGTATGTGGATACCGCTGGTTCAAGTCCAGTACCAGTCACACAGCCACATCGGGTACCCGCCCGGTGGAAGGCCGACAACAGCCAGGTCGGGTCCCAACCCCGATACAAGGCCGACGTGGGGGAGTCAGGCAAAGCAAGGAGGAGGGCGAGAGGCAGACAGGCTGAGAGATAGGGAGGAGGGGGCCCCACTAACCAGGGCCCCCCGGGGGGACTTTGGGAGGAGCAAGAGGGGGGCATGCAAAGATGCACCGTAGAAACAAGCCTGCTATCAAAATTTTTTTGGAAACAGACTTCGGTTTTTCATCCATATAGGGACCAAGACACACATTTGGAGGAGGATGGATACTTTATTGCTTTTCAGATAAACATAGAACAAGATACAGGAAAAAATATTTAAAATCAAGTTAGCCGCTAACTAAAGTTAGGAGGAACACATGATTAAAATACAAAAAAAAGGTTTGCTAACTTTACACAAAACTAGCCAGATTGCTGGCACTCTTGGATACCAGACTTCCACCGCACCTACAAGCACAAACACAACAGTTAGGGATGCAGTGACAAACAACTTACAGTTAAACACAAAGAAACCTGACATCTTAAACATCTTACTGACTTCAGTAAAGTCGCTGCTGTTAAATATCAGCAATCAATTAACATTGTGTTTAACAAAAAACATACAAAATTAACAAGAAAAATCAAGGACATCACTTACCATTTGCTTGCCAAGCACTTGTGATGTACATTTGTGGACTCTCAGGACAATCTGAAAAACACAGATTCTCATCACACTTTGCAAAACAAACATTACAACATTCCTTCAAGGCTGTTTCTCACTGCAAATTCCCAGTCTCTATTGAAATCCAACAATCACTTTGGTGACACAATTTGTATTATTGAGACACTTATTGGTATATAAAGCCAATTTTTAGTTTGTGGGAGCCCTCAAAGGAATGTGTGCAATCCAGAGTTGTTTGATAGACAGGATTACTTATCTCCACAGAGACTACAAAGATATATACACACATGGATTTGAACCAATACCCTTCTGTTTCAGTCAGGATCAGCCCACTGACACCAGATTTTGTAAACATATATCCACATAAACATGCACAAAATATTAAGCAAATGCACTGGGATCCTTCCCACCAAGCTGATTGGAAGTATATATATATTGATATACACAGGAACAGAACCTTCTTTGAGCCAGATTTTACATCCTGAGTCAGACAGCTATATAGTTGAATAAATGGGAATATAACTTGTAACCTTCAAATCAAGAAGCCACAGGATTCACATGGACCGGCTAGTAGAGGCCGCTCCAAGAAAACTCATGCACATCAGCAAGAACATTTAAACAACCTGCAAAATAGTAGATTCAGTAGATGTAGTCTGCCTCCACTCTTAAGTCACCCTATAAAATGTATTCACTAAAGCCATTTTCATCCTTTTTGCAAAGTCCACCATCTTTCCCTCTGCCAGACACCAAACCTGCCCATCACTTCATCTGACTACCATCTCACCTACAGACAGGATCACTTATCTCCTTACAGAGACTACAAAGATATATGGATTTGAACACCCTTCAATTTCTATCAGGATCAGCCCGCTGACACCAGATCTCTTAAAACATAGATCAACATAAATATATGCAAAATATTAGGCAAATGCACTTTGATCCTTCCCTCCATGCTAATTTGAAGTGTATATATATATATTGATATATGCAGGAACAGAACCTTCTTCAAGCCAGATTTTACACTACAGAGTCAGACAGCTATATAATTGAATAAATGGGAATATAACTTGTAGCCTTCTAATCAAGAAGCCACTGGATTCACATAAAGACCGGCTTGTGGACGAAGCTCTGAGAACATTTCAATCTGCAAAACAGTTGACTCGCAATCACCGATCTTCAGATGACCTCACGCGTACAAAATAGTAGTAGTCTCTCTGCTCTTAAGTCATCTTAGTAAATGTATTCACTAAAGCCATTTCTATCCTTTTTGAAAAGTCCACCCCCATCTTTCCCTCCGCCTTCCTATGCCAGACACCAAACCGTCCCATCACTTCATCTGACTCCCATCCCACCTACAGGGCATAGCCATCATTGAGCACCACAGCCTCAGTTTCAGACTCAAGTCTGACTTTTAAACCTCCAGAAATGTCCCCAATCCTCTGTCAAGGTAACTCCTACTTCAAGTCTCCTCCTGTAAGGAGGAGACACTCTGCCAAGTGTCTAGCTTTGCACCCGCTCTCCTGGACACGGCACATCACCTTCCTTCTCTGCTTCCCTATCCTGGGCATCATTCCAATATTCATAGTCCCAACTCAGTCTCACACTTCCCTTTCCTGTGCTGCCCTATTTTGGATGGCAGTGGTTAACCCAGGCCTTTGCTGATCTGGTTATGTCTGATGCAACCCTGTGCATTTATCTGTGCTCAGGGAGACACTAGCCCATGCCCCACAGAGGCTGCATTGGTTACGTCCCCGTCTGGGACCGGGAGAACAAAGAGGAACAAGAGTATGCAGACAAGAGTTACAGGAAAGCGTATTTATTGGCACTGTGCAAAAACGGTAAGTGGAAAGTCCTTTGCTTCTTAGCAGTTTGTGGCTTGATGACAACTGCTGCCTCCAAAAGCAATTCCCAGTTCAGAGAGCGCGCAGCACTCGCCGGCGTCGCCCAGGACCAATAGGGGACTGCAACTGGTTACCATTTACTAAACGCTCTCAGCTGCTCAGAACTACCTGCAACATAGAGGGAAACAGTGCCAATTGAACAGATGAACAAACAGGTGCTGCAGTGAAACAGACTTACAAAGTGATACAAAGCCAAGAGGACCAGGGCCTCCTTCTCAATGGATCTAGTTTCCAAAACTGGAAAAGAGAAAGGGTTTTCCAAACAGGGAACAGACAGCTACTTTGACACCAAATTTCTCCAGATGTGAACTGAGTGCAAAGGAAGTTCCTCATCTCAAATCTTTGGACTCATACAGCCGTTCCACAGTAGCTAACAGAAAAATGCAACACAAAACTGAACCGTGTCATGTACCTGATGAAACTAACAAACTTCATTGACTGTCCTAATCAAACAAATCTTGAATTCAGTTGAGACCAATTGAATCATGCTTTCTATCAATTCATTGGTCCTTAGTGCACCAGAAAAAAAGCAACATCAAGCATCATAAAGGCTACAATAGACATGATTGCAATTTAGAGATAATAAATATTGCAGTCTGAGTCAACTAACAATCAAAAGGTGAAAACTGGTGGAGGACCCTTTTTTGGAGTAGAGCAAAAACACTGAAATCAAAAAAAAAAAATCCACAAGCAGCTAGTCAAAGGTGAGGCAGAAAAAAAAAAAAAAAAAAGGTAAGCCAAAAACTGTGTAAAGTTAACCAACAAGGAAACAAACACACCAAATCTGGCTCCTTCTAAGCTTAAGACAGAAAGAAACTTCAAATATCTTCAAAGTACACCAACTCAATGTGTGCAAGACACCTCTCACTGGCTTTGTCTCAATAAGCCCAATTGACAAAAAAAAAAAAATAAGCAGAAGAATAACTCACCAAAGATCCAAGTCCAAAAGTGCTCCCCAAACAAACTCACTGGATCTGAAAGACAAAACAAAAATGTGCTTTTCCCCAGTCGCCATCAACCACACTGCACTCATCTGTCTCTCCCCCAGAGTCCTGGCGTCTCCCTGAAATGATGTCACAGCCAGGATTAAAAAGCCCAGCGTCCTGGCAGCGACCAATAGGAGGCCGCGACCAATTAGCACTTACTAAACGCTCTCACCTGCTGCACATTACCTGCAACATAGAATTAGATCAGATCAACTCTATCCATTTTCAGAGGGGAAATTCATTTTCACAGCAGTATAATAGTTGTAATGTAAAAAAATAAAAAAGTGTATATAGTATAAATATAAATAAAGAGACAGAAGATAGCAAGACATCCACGAATAAATAGACAACAACAACATCAGGGATAAGAATGGACAACATATCGGAATAGTGAAAAATACACAACCGGAACTAAATGGCAATAAATAATGACAAATAAATAGTGACAATTTACAAAGAAAATAAAAAGACAGAATTAAAGATCTTGAAAAATAAAAAAAAGAGAGGGAAACAGTGCCACAGATGGAAAAAATCCAAAATCCAAAAAAAAACAGAGCAAAAAAATGAACGCTCGTGAGAAAGTGCCGGCCGGGAAATCATCACATCGGGCTCGGTGTGGCTGGAAGCGGTCAAACTTGTGTGAACACGGCTTTTAGTGTCAGCCGTCTCCATCACCAGAACCCTGGGGCGGGCCGTGCATTTTACACCTAGGCCTTCAGTAGGGCTTCAATAATTAGTTTATGGCTATAAAAAAACATCTTATTTTGCAGAAATGCAGTATAAAGAGAAGTGCATCGCAGATAGATAACCCCGTGTATTCGCACGCAAGGGTGCATCACGTGACGACTTGCAGTATTATTTAGGAAAATAGCAGCATTTTACTCACCAAAATCCTGATCATTTGTAGACAAAATCCCTCCTCCTTTCTTTCCTCCAATACAGATCAATTATTCTGTGGTACAGATTAACGTGTGCGTCGTCTCCAAGCGCTCGGTGCACCTCGGAGCCTTTGAGCCAGGGGTACCGGTCGTAGCTTGTGGTTTAAAAATGTCGGACAAATCCTTTTTCTGGTTGTGACAGGTTAGCTAGCTTAGAGTTGCCCGACCTTTCTTTACTATGTCCAGCTCTCCTTCCAAAAGAAAATCGCTTTAACCATATATGAGTAACTAAATCTGTTAGTTCTCTTTCTGCAGCCATTGAGGGTTGAAAAAAAAACATATTAGGCACGCACAACTATATTTCTGTTCGCAGCTCGCTAGTAAACTTCTCCTCGCTAATAAACTTGTCCACTCTCTGACTATCCAATCAGAGGGTGTGAGTACGCTGATGCCTGCTAGAGGGCTTTGATGTCGCCAGCTCAAAATCTGATTGGTTGAAGCAACAGCGTCATCGACACTTATTGTTTGCATGAAGGGCCGGCAGAACCGATTGTGCAGGCCCTCCAAGGCAGATTCCTTTGAGTTTAGTCCTGCCTGGCAACAGATTATGGCTTAAATGTGATTGGTTACTTTTTTTAGGCCAGCAGAGATGGCCTTGGAGGCCCTGATGGCCAACTGCTGCCAGAACCATTTGAACTTTCTCATTCAACAAAACAAGTCTGGACAACACGCTGAGCGCTCGCCTACCGGTCTCCCCAATCGCATCGGCTGTGGTTGTCCAGTCATGCGGGAGCTCTCCGCCTTTTACAACTCCTCCCTTTTCAGCTTCCACCGCCGTGTCCTCTCGATCTTCATCCTACAAACCGCCGTCCTGTGCCGTCTGGCTACACTCCTACCGATCTCCTTCGGGTGACCTCGTCTGTGCGAGATAGTCTACCTGCATATCTGTACCGTAAGCTCACTTTTTGCATGCACGTATCCCAGTTGAAAATGTGTAGCCATTGTACAGCGTCAAAAGGCAGTCAAAAAGGATGTCGCAAAGTACCGTTCTGTACGACAAACAACGCAACAGGGTGGTCAGTCAGCAAACTCACACGTACACTATTACATATTTTTTATTGATTGAGAATCGAAACACTCATTACCGGATAAAATTACAGCTAAATAAATGCCATTCCAGCAGAGCATCCGACTCGCGCTTCGGGGAGCAGGCAGCAGCATCGGGCGCCAGGGGGCCGATGCTGCTGCCTGCTCCCCGAAGGGGTATCTGGCTGGGAGGCCGCGGGCGGAGGAGTCGTCCTTCTCCTGCACCAGCCGGGTCTGTTTCTTCTGCAGCGCTGGCATCCGCTTCCGGGTGTTACGATGCTCCTCCAGCTTAAGAAGGAAAACAAAAAAAAAAAAGGTCGCGAGCCGGTGGAAGGCCGACAACAGCCAGGTCGGGTCCCAACCCCGATACAAGGCCGACGTGGGGGAGTCAGGCAAAGCAAGGAGCAGGGCGAGAGGCAGACAGGCCGAGATAGGGAGGAGGGGGCCCCACTAACCAGGGCCCCCCGGGGGGACTTTGGGAGGAGTGAGAGGGGGGCATGCAAAGATGCACCGTAGAAACAAGCCTGCTATCAATTTTTTTTTTCCCCCTTGAAACGGACTTGGGCCCAAGACACACATTTGGAGGAGGATGGATACTTTATTGATTTTTCAGAAAAAGATAAACATCGAACAACATACAGGAAAAAATATTTAAATTGAAATCAAGTTAGCCGCTAACTAAAGTTAGGAGAAACACATGATTAAAATACAAAAAAAAAAAGCTCAAACACTTGTCTAACTTTACACAAAACTATCCAGACTGCTGGCACTCAAGGCTCTACCGGGACGCCGGCGTGGGGTTCCCGGAGCTCCGGACATGCACATAGGAAAGAGCGGAGGAGTTAAGGTGGGTGTGACACGGAAATCCCCTTCCGGCCAAGGTGCTCCTTCTTCGGACACGGATCCCCAGAGACGCCGGCGTGGGATTCCCGGAGCTCCGGACATGCTCATGGGAGAGAGCGGAGGAGTTAAGGTGGGTGTGACTGGTCAACGCTCGCCCGGCCAAGGTGCTCCTTCTTCGGACACAGATCCCCCGAGACGTCGGCGTGGGGTTCCCGGAGCTCCGGACATGCATATAAGAAAGAGCTGAGGAGTAAAGGGGGTGATGTGAGCGGTGTGTCTCGGCAACGCTCGCCCGGCCAAGGTGCTCCTTCCTCGGACACGGCTCCCCCGGGACGTCGGCGTGGGATTCCCGGAGCTTCGGACATGTACATGTAAATGAGCGGAGGAGTTAAGGTGGGTGTGACTGGTCAACGCTCCCCCGGCCAAGGTGCTCCTTCCTCGGACACGGCTCCCCCGGGACATCGGCGTGGGATTCCCGGAGCTCCGGACATGCACATGGGAAAGAGCGGAGGAGTTAAGGTGGGTGTGACTGGGCAACCCCTGCGCGGCCAAGATGCGCCTTCTTAGGACGCGGATCCCGTGACGTCGGGGGGGAAGTCCCGGAGCTTCGGACATGTACGTGTAAATGAGCGGAGGAGTTAAGGTGGGTGTGACTGGGCAAACCCCTGACGGCCAAGGTGCTCCTTCTTCGGACACGGCTCAACCGGGACGTCGGCGTGGGGTTCGCTGACCTCCGGACATGCTCATGGGAGAGAGCGGAGGGGTTAAGGTGGGTGTGACTGGTCAACGCTCGCGCGGCCAAGATCCTCCTTCTTAGGACGCGGATCCCGGGACGTTGGGGTGGAAGTCCCGGAGCTTCGGACATGTACATGTAAATGAGCGGAGGAGTTAAGGTGGGTGTGACACGGCAAACCCGGCCCGGCCAAGGTGCTCCTTCTCCGGACACGGATCCCCCGAGACGTCGGGGTGGGGCTCCCGGAGCTCCCGACATGTACATGGGAAATGGCGGAGGAGTTAAGGTGGGGTGATGTGAGCGGTGTGTCTCGGCAACGCTCGCCCGGCCAAGGTGGTCCTTCTTCGGACACGGATCCCTCGAGACGTCGGCGTGGGATTCCCGGAATTTCGGACATGTACATGTAAATGAGCGGAGGAGTTAAAGTGGGGTCATGTGAGCGGTGTGGCTCGGCAACGCTCGCCCGGCCAAGGTGGTCCTTCTTCGGACACGGATCCCCCTAGACGCCGGCGTGGGGTTCCCGGAGCTCCGGACATGCTCATGGGAAAGAGCGGAGGACTTGAGGTGGGTATGACTGGTCAACGCTCGCCCGGCCAAGGTGCTCCTTCTCCGGACATGGATCCCCCGAGACGTCGGCGTGGGGTTCCCGGAGCTCCCAACACGCACCTGTGAATGAGCGGAGGAGTTAAGGTGGGTGCGACTCGGCAACGCTCGCCCGGCCAAGGTGCTCCTTCTTCGGACGCGGATCCCCCGAGACGTCGGCGTGGGGTTCCCGGAACTCCGGACATGCACATGTAAAAGAGCGGAGGAGTTAAGGTGGGTGTGACACGGCAAACCCGGCCCGGCCAAGGTGCTCCTTCTCCGGACACGGATCCCCCGAGACGTCGGGGTGGGGCTCCCGGAGCTCCCGACATGTACATGGGAAATGGCAGAGGAGTGAAGGTGGGGTGATGTGAGCGGTGTGTCTCGGCAACGCTCGCCCGGCCAAGGTGGTCCTTCTTCGGACACGGCTCTACCGGGACGACAGCCTGGGGGTCCCGGAGCTCCCGACATGCACCTGTGAATGAGCGGAGGAGTTAAGGTGGGTGTGACTGGGCAACCCCTGCGCGGCCAAGATGCTCCTTCTTAAGACACGGATCCCGGGACGTTGGGGTGGAAGTCCCGGAGCTTCGGACATGTACATGTAAATGAGCGGAGGAGTTAAGGTGGGGTCATGTGAGCGGTGTGTCTCGGCAACGCTCGGCCGGCCAAGGTGCTCCTTCCTCGGACACTGCTCCCCTGGGACGTCGGCATGGGATTCCCGGAGCTCCGGACATGCACATGGGAAAGAGCGGAGGAGTTAAGGTGGGTGTGACTGGGCAACCCCTGCGCGGCCAAGATGCTCCTTCTTAGGACACGGATCCCGTGACGTCGGGGTGGAAGTCCCGGAACTTCGGACATGTACATGTAAATGAGCGGAGTAGTTAAGGTGGGTGTGACACGGAAACCCCCTTCCGGCCAAGGTGCTCCTTCTTCGGACACGGATCCCCCGAGACGCCGGCGTGGGGTTCCCGGAGCTCCGGACATGCTCATAGGAAAGAGCGGAGGAGTTGAGGTGGGTGTGACTGGTAAACGCTCGCCTGGCCAAGGTGCTCCTTCTTCGGACACGGATCCCCCGAGACGTCGGCGTGGGATTCCCGGAATTTCGGACATGTACATGTAAATGAGCGGAGTAGTTAAGGTGGGTGTGACACGGAAACCCCCTTCCGGCCAAGGTGCTCCTTCTTCGGACACGGATCCCCCGAGACGCCGGCGTGGGGTTCCCGGAGCTCCGGACATGCTCATAGGAAAGAGCGGAGGAGTTGAGGTGGGTGTGACTGGTAAACGCTCGCCTGGCCAAGGTGCTCCTTCTTCGGACACGGATCCCCCGAGACGTCGGCGTGGGATTCCCGGAATTTCGGACATGTACATGTAAATGAGCGGAGGAGTTAAGGTGGGGTCATGTGAGCGGTGTGTCTCGGCAACGCTCGCCCGGCCAAGGTGCTCCTTCCTCGGACACGGCTCCCCCGGGACGTCGACGTGGGATTCTCGGAGCTTCGGACATGTACATGTAAATGAGCGGAGGAGTTAAGGTGGGTGTGACTCGGCAACGCTCGCCCGGCCAAGGTGCTCCTTCTTCGGACACGGATCCCACGAGACGTCGGCGTGGGGTTCCCGGAGCTCCAGACATGCTCATGGGAGAGAGCGGAGGAGTTAAGGTGGGTGTGACTGGGCAACCCCCTTACGGCCAAGGGGCTCCTTCTTCGGACACGGCTCTAACCGGGACGTCGGCGTGGGGTTCCCGGAGCTCCCGACATGCACCTGTGAATGAGCGGAGGAGTTAAGGTGGGTGTGACTGGTCAACGCTCGCCCGGCCAAGGTGCTCCTTCTTCGGACACGGCTCTACCGGGACGTCGGCGCGGGGTTCCCGGAGCTCCCAACATGCACCTGTGAATGAGCGGAGGAGTTAAGGTGGGTGTGACTGGTCAACCCTCGCCCGGCCAAGGTGCTCCTTCTTCGGACACAGATCCCCCGAGACGTCGCCGTGGGGTTCCCGGAGCTCCCAACACGCACCTGTGAATGAGCGGAGGAGTTAAGGTGGGTGCGACTCGGCAACGCTCGCCCGGCCAAGGTGCTCCTTCTTCGGACACGGATCCCCCGAGACGTCGCCGTGGGGTTCCCGGAGCTCCGGACATGCACATGTAAAAGAGCGGAGGAGTTAAGGTGGGTGTGACACGGCAAACCCCGCCCGGCCAAGGTGCTCCTTCTCCGGACACGGATCCCCCGAGACGTCGGCGTGGGGTTCCCGGAGCTTCAGACATGCACATGGTAAAGAGCGGAGGAGGTAAGGTGGGGTGATGTGAGCGGTGTGTCTCGGCAACGCTCGGCCGAACAAGGTGCTCCTTCCTCGGACACGACTCTACCGGGACGTCGGCGTGGGGGTCCCGGAGCTCCGGACATGCACCAGTGAATGAGCGGAGGAGTAAAGGTGGGTGTGACTGGTCAACGCTCGCCCGGCCAAGGTGCTCCTTCCTCGGACACGGCTCCCCCGGGACATCGGCGTGGGATTCCCGGAGCTCCGGACATGCACATGTAAAAGAGCGGAGGAGTTAAGGTGGATGTGACTGGTCAACGCTCGCCCGGCCAAGGTGGTCCTTCTTCGGACACGGATCCCTCGAGACGTCGGCGTGGGATTCCCGGAATTTCGGACATGTACATGTAAATGAGCGGAGGAGTTAAAGTGGGGTCATGTGAGCGGTGTGGCTCGGCAACGCTCGCCCGGCCAAGGTGGTCCTTCTTCGGACACGGATCCCCCTAGACGCCGGCGTGGGGTTCCCGGAGCTCCGGACATGCTCATGGGAAAGAGCGGAGGACTTGAGGTGGGTGTGACTGGTCAACGCTCGCCCGGCCAAGGTGCTCCTTCTCCGGACATGGATCCCCCGAGACGTCGGCGTGGGGTTCCCGGAGCTCCCAACACGCACCTGTGAATGAGCGGAGGAGTTAAGGTGGGTGCGACTCGGCAACGCTCGCCCGGCCAAGGTGCTCCTTCTTCGGACGCGGATCCCCCGAGACGTCGGCGTGGGGTTCCCGGAACTCCGGACATGCACATGTAAAAGAGCGGAGGAGTTAAGGTGGGTGTGACACGGCAAACCCGGCCCGGCCAAGGTGCTCCTTCTCCGGACACGGATCCCCCGAGACGTCGGGGTGGGGCTCCCGGAGCTCCCGACATGTACATGGGAAATGGCAGAGGAGTGAAGGTGGGGTGATGTGAGCGGTGTGTCTCGGCAACGCTCGCCCGGCCAAGGTGGTCCTTCTTCGGACACGGCTCTACCGGGACGACAGCCTGGGGGTCCCGGAGCTCCCGACATGCACCTGTGAATGAGCGGAGGAGTTAAGGTGGGTGTGACTGGGCAACCCCTGCGCGGCCAAGATGCTCCTTCTTAAGACACGGATCCCGGGACGTTGGGGTGGAAGTCCCGGAGCTTCGGACATGTACATGTAAATGAGCGGAGGAGTTAAGGTGGGGTCATGTGAGCGGTGTGTCTCGGCAACGCTCGGCCGGCCAAGGTGCTCCTTCCTCGGACACTGCTCCCCTGGGACGTCGGCATGGGATTCCCGGAGCTCCGGACATGCACATGGGAAAGAGCGGAGGAGTTAAGGTGGGTGTGACTGGGCAACCCCTGCGCGGCCAAGATGCTCCTTCTTAGGACACGGATCCCGTGACGTCGGGGTGGAAGTCCCGGAACTTCGGACATGTACATGTAAATGAGCGGAGTAGTTAAGGTGGGTGTGACACGGAAACCCCCTTCCGGCCAAGGTGCTCCTTCTTCGGACACGGATCCCCCGAGACGCCGGCGTGGGGTTCCCGGAGCTCCGGACATGCTCATAGGAAAGAGCGGAGGAGTTGAGGTGGGTGTGACTGGTAAACGCTCGCCTGGCCAAGGTGCTCCTTCTTCGGACACGGATCCCCCGAGACGTCGGCGTGGGATTCCCGGAATTTCGGACATGTACATGTAAATGAGCGGAGGAGTTAAGGTGGGGTCATGTGAGCGGTGTGTCTCGGCAACGCTCGCCCGGCCAAGGTGCTCCTTCCTCGGACACGGCTCCCCCGGGACGTCGACGTGGGATTCTCGGAGCTTCGGACATGTACATGTAAATGAGCGGAGGAGTTAAGGTGGGTGTGACTCGGCAACGCTCGCCCGGCCAAGGTGCTCCTTCTTCGGACACGGATCCCACGAGACGTCGGCGTGGGGTTCCCGGAGCTCCAGACATGCTCATGGGAGAGAGCGGAGGAGTTAAGGTGGGTGTGACTGGTCAACCCTCGCCCGGCCAAGGTGCTCCTTCTTCGGACACAGATCCCCCGAGACGTCGCCGTGGGGTTCCCGGAGCTCCCAACACGCACCTGTGAATGAGCGGAGGAGTTAAGGTGGGTGCGACTCGGCAACGCTCGCCCGGCCAAGGTGCTCCTTCTTCGGACACGGATCCCCCGAGACGTCGCCGTGGGGTTCCCGGAGCTCCGGACATGCACATGTAAAAGAGCGGAGGAGTTAAGGTGGGTGTGACACGGCAAACCCCGCCCGGCCAAGGTGCTCCTTCTCCGGACACGGATCCCCCGAGACGTCGGCGTGGGGTTCCCGGAGCTTCAGACATGCACATGGTAAAGAGCGGAGGAGGTAAGGTGGGTTGATGTGAGCGGTGTGTCTCGGCAACGCTCGCCCGAACAAGGTGCTCCTTCCTCGGACACGACTCTACCGGGACGTCGGCGTGGGGGTCCCGGAGCTCCGGACATGCACCAGTGAATGAGCGGAGGAGTAAAGTTGGGTGTGACTGGTCAACGCTCGCCCGGCCAAGGTGCTCCTTCCTCGGACACGGCTCCCCCGGGACATCGGCGTGGGATTCCCGGAGCTCCGGACATGCACATGTAAAAGAGCGGAGGAGTTAAGGTGGATGTGACTGGTCAACGCTCGCACGGCCAAGGTGCTCCTTCTTCGGACACGGATCCCCCGAGACGTCGGCGTGGGGTTCCCGGAGCTCCAGACATGCTCATGGGAGAGAGCGGAGGAGTTAAGGTGGGTGTGACTGGGCAACCCCCTTACGGCCAAGGGGCTCCTTCTTCGGACACGGCTCTAACCGGGACGTCGGCGTGGGGTTCCCGGAGCTCCCGACATGCACCTGTGAATGAGCGGAGGAGTTAAGGTGGGTGTGACTGGTCAACGCTCGCCCGGCCAAGGTGCTCCTTCTTCGGACAGGGCTCTACCAGGACGTCGGCGCGGGGTTCCCGGAGCTCCCAACATGCACCTGTGAATGAGCGGAGGAGTTAAGGTGGGTGTGACTGGTCAACCCTCGCCCGGCCAAGGTGCTCCTTCTTCGGACACAGATCCCCCGAGACGTCGCCGTGGGGTTCCCGGAGCTCCGGACATGCACATAGGAAAGAGCGGAGGAGTTAGGGTGAGCTGATGTGAGCGGTGTGTCTCAGCAACCCTCGCCCGGCCAAGGTGCTCCTTCCTCGGACACTGCTCCCCCGGGACGTCGGCATGGGATTCCCGGAGCTCCGGACATGCACATGGGAAAGAGCGGAGGAGTTAAGGTGGGTGTGACTGGGCAACCCCTGCGCGGCCAAGATGCTCCTTCTTAGGACACGGATCCCGTGACGTCGGGGTGGAAGTCCCGGAGCTTCGGACATGTACATGTAAATAAGCGGAGGAGTTAAGGTGGGTGTGACACGGCAAACCCCGCCCGGCCAAGGTGCTCCTTCTCCGGACACGGATCCCCCGAGACTTCGGCGTGGGGTTCCCGGAGCTTCAGACATGCACATGGTAAAGAGCGGAGGAGTTAAGGTGGGGTGATGTGAGCGGTGTGTCTCGGCAACGCTCGCCCGAACAAGGTGGTCCTTCTTCGGACACGACTCTACCGGGACGTCGGCGTGGGGGTCCCGGAGCTCCGGACATGCACCAGTGAATGAGCGGAGGAGTTAAGGTGGGTGTGACTGGTCAACCCTCGCCCGGCCAAGGTGCTCCTTCTTGGGACACAGATCCCCCGAGACGTCGGCGTGGGGTTCCCGGAGCTTCAGACATGCACATGGTAAAGAGCGGAGGAGTTAAGGTGTGTGCGACTGGGCAACCCCCTTTGGGCCAAGGTGCTCCTTCTCCGGACACGGATTCCCCGAGACGTCAGCGTAGGATTCCCGGAGCTCCGGACATGTGCATGGGAAAGAGCGGAGGAGTTAAGGTGGTGCGATGTGAGCGGTGTGTCTCGGCAACGCTCGCACGGCCAAGGTGCTCCTTCCTCGCACACGGCTCGCCCGGGACGTCTGCGTGGGATTACCGGAGCTCCGGACATGCACATGGGAAAGAGCGGAGGAGTTAAGGTGGGTGTGACTGGGCAACCCCTGCGCGGCCAAGATGGTCCTTCTTAGGACATGGATCCCGGGACGTCGTCGTGGGATTCCCGGAGCTCCGGACATGCACATGGGAAAGAGCGGAGGAGTTAAGGTGGGGTCATGTGAGCGGTGTGTCTCGGCAACGCTCGCCCGGCCAAGGTGTTCCTTCTTCGGACACGGCTCCCCTGGGACCTCGGCGTAGGGTTCTCGGAGGTCCCGACATGAACCTGTGAATGAGCAAAGGAGTTTAGGTGGGTGCGACTCGGCAACGCTCGCCCGGTCAAGGTGCTCCTTCTTCGGACACGACTCCCCCGGGACGTCGGTGTGGGGTTCCCGGAGCTCCCGATATCCACCTAGTGTGGCCCACATGCCGAAAAGAAAGGTTCATAACCAGCATTGCATCAGAAGGGTTTTGGGGGGGAACCTCTACTCAGGCAAGAGATGAGGACACTTAAAGAGTTGACATAGGAAGGTGAGTGACAAGGAAACCTTGGCAGTTCTAATGTTTGTGGTGAAGGAGATGCTACTTGTCTTCCGTTAGGCCAGGGAAAGGGCTCAAAAGCGCAGTGCCTTTGTCGCAATTTCTTTAGAAGCTGCTGGGAGAGAAACAGTGGTAAGTGCTCGTGTGCGAAGGAAGATGTAAACCAGCACAGTAGGAGAGCCCAAGACCTCGGCCACTGAAGTCCTGGAATGACCACCTGAACCCCTGCAACCTGTTTGACATCAATGCACCTGCCCCGAAGGAAGTCATCAGAGCTTCCAGGACAACAGACCCAAGGGGAGTTCCTTACAAGGTCTTGAAACAGTGCCCCCGCCGCCCGGAGCGCCTGTGGAAGATCCTCTGAGCGATCTGGAAAAGAGGGACGGTACCCAAGCAGTGGAAGTACACAGAAGGAGAACGCAAATGACATCCAACATTTAAGATCAAGCTTCCTTGATCAGTGAGTTAGCTCAGTGCCTTAAGACACTGTTGCCATAGGTGGATGCAGCTGGTTTGAGCCACCGGTGGCTCAAGGGTTCAAGTCTCACATTGCCAAACGACTGTATGAAAAAATGACATTTGACAATTTTCTTTCTAAGTGCTTTTTTCCTCCAAGTGTGACATTATATACGACAAACCTGGATTTATCAAAGTGACTGTTTAGCGAAGTGCCTTAAGGCACTGACGCTGTATGCTGGTTCAAGTCCAGTGCCGGTCAACATTCATATTGGGTCCCAAACCCCGATCGTCCCAGAAGCTTTAGTTGAAAGAGCTCCCAGGTGGTTTAGTGAGTGAAGTTGCTGACCCTGTAGCCAGTGTTCAAGTCTCACTTTGCCGTATGAATCTAAGTACAATCGACGTCGCTTTTTTTCCTTATAAGGGCTTTTCTCCAAGTGTAGCGCTCTGTACATGCAACCCGGACTTGAGATGGTCACCAGATAGCTCAGGACCTTGAGGCGCTGATGCGGCATCGGGACACCACTGGTTCAAGTCCAGTCCCGGTGTTCAACCATATTAGGTCCCAAATCCCGATAAAAAGCCAGTCACAATTTTTTTCTTTCTCAGTGCTTTTTTTCCCTCTAAGTGTGACGTTATATACGACAAACCCGGATTTCTCTCTGTGACTGTTTAGCGAAGTGCCTTAAGGCACTGACACTGTATGTGGATACTGCTGGTTCAAGTCCAGTGCTGATCAACATTCATATTGGGTCCCAAACCCCGATTGTCCCAGAAGCTTTAGTTGAAAGGAGCTCCCAGGTGGTTTAGTGTGTGAAGTTGCTGACCCTGTAACCAGTGTTCAAGTCTCACTTTGCCGTATGAATCTAAGTACAATCGATGTCGCTTTTTTTCCTTCTAAGGGCTTTTCTCCAAGTGTAGCGATGTATACAAGCAACCCGGAGTTGAGAACATCATCAGATAGCTCAGGTCCTTGAGGCGCTGATGCGGCAATCGGGACACCACTGGTTCAAGTCCAGTCCCGGTGTACAACCATATTAGGTCCCAAATCCTGATAAAAAGCCAGTAACATTTTTTTTTTTTTCTTTCTAAGTGCTTTTTTTTTTCCCCCCCTGTCAGTGTGACGTTATATACATGAAACCCGGATTTCTCTCTGTGACTGGTTAGCGCAGTGCCTTAAGCCACTGACGCTGTATGTGATACCGCTGGTTCAAGTCCAGTACCAGTCACACAGCCACATCGGGTACCCGCCCGGTGGAAGGCCGACAACAGCCAGGTCGGGTCCCAACCCCGATACAAGGCCGACGTGGGGGAGTCAGGCAAAGCAAGGAGCAGGGCGAGAGGCAGACAGGCCGAGATAGGGAGGAGGGGGGGCCCCACTGACCAGGGCCCCCCGGGGGGACTTTGGGAGGAGCGAGAGGGGGGCATGTGAAGATGCACCGTACAAACAAGCCTGCTATCAAAATTTTTTTTGGAAATGGACTTGGGTTTTTCATCCATATAGGGACCAAGACACACATTTGGAGGGGGATGGATACTTTATTGCTTTTCAGGAAAAGATAAACATCAAACAAGATACAGGAAATAATATTTAAATTAAAGTTAGCCACTAACTAAAGTTAGAGAAACACATGATTAAAATACAAAAAAAGAAAGCTCAAACACTTGTCTAACTTTACACAAAACTATCCAGACTGCTGGCACTCTTGGATACCAGACTTCTACCGCACCTACAAGCACAAACACAACAGTTAGGGATGCAGTTACAAACAACTTACAATTAAACCTCACAGAAAAATGGGCAGAAACTGACATCTTACTGACTTCAGTAAAGACACTGCTGTTAAATATCAGCAATCAATTAACATTGTGTTTAACAAAAAACATACAAAATTATCAAGAAAAATCAAGGATGTCACTTACCATTATTTTGCCAAGCACTTGTGATGTACATTTGTGGACTCTTTGAGGACAATCTGAAAAACACACACTCATGACACTTTTGCAAAACAAACATAACATTCCGTCAAGCTTGTTACTGGATGTAAATTCAGTCTGCATTGAAATCCAACAAGCATCACTTTGGGGACCAGGTATCTTAAGCGATACACATCTTGTATTATTGAGACTATTATTGGTATATAAAGCCAATTATTAGTTTGCAGGAGCACCCAAAGGAATGTGTGCAATCCAGAGTTGTTTGATAGACAGGATTACTTATCTCCTCACGGAGACTACAAAGATATATATATACACACATGGATTTGAACCAATACCCTTCTGTTTCAGTCAGGATCAGCCCACTGACACCAGATTTTGTAAACATATATCCACATAAACATGCACAAAATATTAAGCAAATGCACTGGGATCCTTCCCACCAAGCTGATTGGAAGTATATATATATTGATATACACAGGAACAGAACCTTCTTTGAGCCAGATTTTACATCCTGAGTCAGACAGCTATATAGTTGAATAAATGGGAATATAACTTGTAACCTTCAAATCAAGAAGCCACAGGATTCACATAGACCGGCAAGTAGAGGCCGCTCCAAGAAAACTCATGCACATCAGCAAGAACCTTTAAACAACCTGCAAAATAGTAGATTCAGTAGATGTAGTCTGCCTCCACTCTTAAGTCACCCTATAAAATGTATTCACTAAAGCCATTTTCACCCTTTTTGCAAAGTCCACCATCATCCTTCCCTCCACCAGATACCAAACCTGCCCATCACTTCATCTGACTCCCATCCCACCTACAGACAGGATCACTTATCTCCTTACAGAGACTACAAAGATATATGGATTTGAACACCCTTCAATTTCTATCAGGATCAGCCCGCTGACACCAGATCTCTTAAAACACAGATCAACATAAATATATGCAAAATATTAGGCAAATGCACTTTGATCCTTCCCTCCATGCTAATTTGAAGTGTATATATATTGATATATGCAGGAACAGAACCTTCTTCAAGCCAGATTTTACACTACAGAGTCAGACAGCTATATAATTGAATAAATGGGAATATAACTTGTAGCCTTCTAATCAAGAAGCCACTGGATTCACATAAAGACCGGCTTGTGGACGAAGCTCTGAGAACATTTCAATCTGCAAAACAGTTGACTCGCAATCACCGATCTTCAGATGACCTCACGCGTACAAAATAGTAGTAGTCTCTCTGCTCTTAAGTCATCTTAGTAAATGTATTCACTAAAGCCATTTCTATCCTTTTTGAAAAGTCCACCCCCATCTTTCCCTCCGCCTTCCTATGCCAGACACCAAACCGTCCCATCACTTCATCTGACTCCCATCCCACCTACAGGGCATAGCCATCATTGAGCATCACAACCTCAGTTTCAGACTCAAGTCTGACTTTTAAACCTCCAGAAATGTCCCCAATCCTCCATCAAGGTAACTCCTACTTCAAGTCTCCTCCTGTAAGGAGGAGACACTCTGCCAAGTGTCTAGCTTTGCACCCGCTCTCCTGGACACGGCACATCACCTTCCTTCTCTGCTTCCCTATCCTGGGCATCATTCCAATATTCATAGTCCCAACTCAGTCTCACACTTCCCTTTCCTGTGCTGCCCTATTTTGGATGGCAGTGGTTAACCCAGGCCTTTGCTGATCTGGTTATGTCTGATGCAACCCTGTGCATTTATCTGTGCTCAGGGAGACACTTGCCCATGCCCCACAGAGGCTGCATTGGTTACGTCCCCGTCTGGGACCGGGAGAACAAAGAGGAACAAGAGTATGCAGACAAGAGTTACGGGAAAGCGTATTTATTGACACTGTGCAAAAACGGTAAGTGGAAAGTCCTTTGCTTCTTAGCAGTTTGTGGCTTGACGACAACTGCTGCCTCCAAAAGCAATTCCCAGTTCAGAGAGCGCGCAGCACTCGCCGGCGTCGCCCGGGACCAATAGGGGACTGCAACTGGTTACCGTTTACTAACTGCTCTCAGCTGCTCAGAACTGCCTGCAACATAGAGGGAAACAGTGCCAATTGAACAGATGAACAAACAGGTGCTGCAGTGAAACAGACTTACAAAGTGATACAAAGCTAAGAGGGCCGGGGCTTCCTTCTCAATGGGTCTGGTTTCAAAGCCTTTGAAAACAGAAAGGGTTTTCAAACAGGGAACAGACAGCCTCTTTGACACCAAATTTCTCCAAACATGAACGGAGTGCAAAGGAAGTTCCTCATCTCAAATCTTTGGACAAATACAGCAGTTCTACAGTAGCTATCGGAAAAGGGCAAAACAAAACTGAGCCTGTGTCATGTACCTGATTAAACTAACAAAGATTTCATTGACTGTCCTAATCAAACAGCATTAAACAAATCTCAATTTCAGTTGAGACCAATTGAATCATGCTTGCTATCAATTCATTGGTCCTTAGTGCACCTAGACAAAAGCAACTTTGCAAGAACCTTAGTGTACCACAGACTTGATTGCAATTTAAAAAAAAAAACAAATTCAACTAACTCACAATCAAAAGGTGAAAACTGGAACCTTTTTGGGAGTAGAGGGCCAAAAACACACAAAAAACGAGAATCTAGTCAAAGGTGGGGACAGAAAAAAAAAAAAAAAAAAAAAAAAAAAAGCCAAAAACTAACATATCAAGTTAAACAAGGAAGCAAACACCAACCACGCAAACTCTGGCACCTTCCTACCTTCACCAACACTAAGATAAACCTCAAAATAAAAAAAAAAAAATTAAGCAGGACAATAACTCACCAAAGATCGCAGTCCACATGTGCACCCCAAACAAACTTGCTGGATCTGAAAGACAAAACAAAAGTGTGCTTTCCCCCAGTGACCGGCGACCACACTGCACTCAGCTGTCTCTCCCCCAGAGTCCTGGCGTCTCCTGGAAATGATGTCACGGCCAGTATTAAAAAGCCCAGCGTCCTGGCAGGGACCAATAGGAGGCCGCGACCAATTAGCATTTACTAAACGCTCTCACCTGCTGCACATTACCTGCAACATAGAATTAGATCAAATCAACTTTATCCATCTCCAGAGGGGAAATTTATTTTTTACGGTAGCGTAATAGTAATAATGTCCAAAAATAAAAAAGTATACATAGTATAACTATAAATAGAGAGAGACAGAGGATGGCGAGACATCCGCAAATAAATAGACCACAGATACAACAACATCAACAACAACAACATCAGGGATGATAATGGACAACATAAAGGAAGGGTAAGGGATAAAAATACACAACCAGAACAAAACGACAATATACAAAGAGTGAAAGCAATGTATCTAAAATGTATCACTTCCTTACAGAATGGGCGGTGGACTTCGTCTTTTACTATGTCATTTTCAAAGTGCGTTCGACTCATCCGTCGGTCTGCCATCGCTATACCGAAAAAGGGAAATGTGGAGCGGCATTTTCAGACCGTTCATAAAAACTACGGCATCGAGTTCCCTGCGAAAAGTGAGTTGAGAAGGAGAAAGGTGAAGGAACTAAAATCCCAGCTGCAGTTGTCCAGTCAGCCGGGAGCTGTCCGTTACCACACGGAGCCTTTTACAACTCCTCCCTTTTCAGCCTCAACCACTTTGTCTTCTCGATCTTCATCCTTCAAACCGCCGTCCTATGCCGTCTGACTACACTCCGACCGATCTCCTTCGGATGATCTCAGCTAAACAAGATAGTCTACCTGCATTCCTGTACCGTAACCTCGTATTTTGTATGCACGTATTCTTCTTCTTCTTCTTCTTCTTCTTCTTGTTTTGGCTTTTCCCTTCAGGGGTCACCACAGCGTATCAACTTTCTCCATCTAACCCTATTCTCTGTATCCTTCTCTCTCACTCCAACTACCTTCATATCCTCGCTCACTACGTCCATAAGTCTTCTCTTTGGTCTCCCTCGAGACCTCTTGCCTGGCAGCTCCAATTGCAGCATCCGTCTACCGATATATTCACTATCCCTTCTTTGTACATAACCGAACCATCTCAGTCTGGCTTCTCTGACCTTCTCTCCGAAACATCCAAAACACGTGCTGTTCCTCTGTACGTATATTCTGTTTTGCTGCCGCTAGCTTTCATTCCTCTCCTTTCCAAAGCATACCTCCACCTCTCTAGATTTTCCTCTGCCTACCTGTTTTCTGCTCTCACTACAGATCACAATGTCATCTGCAAACATCGTGGTCCATGGAGATTCGTGTCTGACCTCAACTGTCAGCCTGTCCATCATCATTGCGAACAAGAAGGGGCTCAGAGCTGATCCCTTATGGAGGCCCTACCGCATACCGTACCACTGTCTGACAGCAAGCATACATGTCCTGCGCCAGTTTAACATACTTCTCTTCCGCCCCAGACTTCCTCATACAATACCAGAGCTCCTCTCTTGGCACCCTGTCATATGCTTTTTCTACGTCTACAAAAACATAATGCAGCTCCCTCTGGCCATCTCTGTACGAGCATTCTCAACGCAAATACTGCATCCGTAGTACTCTTTCTAGGCATGAAGCCATACTGCTTCTCAAAAATGCAGACTTCTGCTCTCGGTCTAGTTGCCACTACTCTTTCCCATAACTTCATTGTATGGCTCGTTGACTTTATCCCTCTCAAAAATAGGCTTTGTCTTTGTCTATTTGTCACTTTGTCTCCATTCCTCAGGCATCGTCTCACTCTCTAAGATCCTGTTGAATAATCGAGTCCGAAAATCTACCGCTGCCTCTCCTAGACACTTCACACCTCCACAGGTATATCATCAGGACCAACTGCTTTTCCACTCTTCATCCTCTTCAATGCCTTCCTCGCCTCACTTTTACTCATTTGTGCTACTTTGTGGTCTACAATAGTCACGTCTTCTACCATCGCTTCTCTTTCATTTTCCACATTCATCAGCTCTTCAAAGTACTCTGCCCGTCTTCCAATCACTCCTCTAGCATCTGTCCCTCTCTATCCATAATCACCGGACCTCTTGTACATCCTTTCCGTCATTATCTCTGTTTCGCCAACCATTATAGATCATTCTCGCCCTCCGCACTATCCAACCAAGCATACGAGTCATCGTACGCCCTTTGTTTTGCCTTTGCTACCTCTCTCTTTACCTTACGTTGTATCCCCCTGTACTCCTGTCTGTTCTCTTCAGTCCTCTCAGTATCCCACTTCTCTGCTAAAAAAATGCTTTCTCTGTCTATACTTCTGCACTTCCTCATTCCACCATTGAGTCTCCCTATCTACTTTCCTTCCAGATGACACACGGAGGACTCTTCTTCCTGTCTCCCTGATAACACTAGCTGTTGTTCAATCATCTGGAAGCTCACCCTGACCACCCAGAGCCTTTCTCAACTCCTCCCTGAAAACCATACAACACTCCTCCCTTTTCAGCTTCCGCCACTTTGTCCTCTGCTCTGCCTCTGTCCTCTTCATCTTCCTTGTCACCAGTCATCCTACAAACCACCATCCTACGCTGTCTGGCTACAACTACTTTGCAGTCACTGATCTCTTTCAGGCTACCTCGTCTATACAAGATGTAGTCTACCTGTGTGCTCCTACCTCCGCTCTTATAAGTTACTCTATGTTCTTGTTTTTTCTTCTTGAAAAAGGTGTTCACTGCAGCCATTTCCATCCTTTTTGCAAAATCTACCACCATCTGTCCCTCTGCATTCCTATCCTGTACACCAAATCTGCCCATCACTTTTTCATCCTCTCTATTGCCTTCACCAACATGTCCATTGAAGTCTGCACTAATGACCACTCTCTCTTTTTGGGAATATTCTGCATCACTTCATCTAACTCATTCCAGAACTTCTTCTCTTCAGATTCACACCCCACCTGCAGGGCATAGCCACTAACAACATTGAGCATCACACCTTTGATTTCCAGTTTTAGATTCATAAGTCTATCTGACATTCTTTTCACCTCCAGAATGTTCCCAACAAACTCCTTCAAGAGAGCTCCTACTCCATTTCTCTCATCAATACAACTTAAAACCTGCTCCTAAGCTTCTAGCCTCACTAACTTTCCACCTGGTCTCCCAGACACACAGTATATCCACCTTCCTTCACTGAGTCATGTCAACCGACTCTACCTTTTCCCGTCGTAGTCCCGATATTCAAAGCCCCTACTCTCAGTCCCAGGCTCTTTCCTCGCCTCCTCTCTCTGCACGTATCCAGTTAAAAATGCGTAGCCATTTTACACCGTCAAGTGTTGGAAAGGCAGTCAAAAAGGATGTTACAAAGTACCGGTCAGGACGACAAACAACGCAACACCATGGTCAGTCAGCAAACTCACACGTACACTTTTTTATTGAGAATAGAGATATACAAGGCCGGATAAGATTACTGCTTAATAACTTCCATTCCTGCACAGCGTCCGACTCGAGTCCGGGGAACAGGCAGCGGTGTCGGGCGCCAGGATCCGAGCCCGGGTCTGGCAGGGAGACTGCAGGCAGAGAAGTCGTCCTTCTCCTGCACCAACCGGGTCGGTTTCTTCTGCAGCGCTCGCATCCACTTGCGGGTGTTACGATGCTCCTCCAGCTTAGGAAGGGGAAAAAAAAAAAGTTCACGAGCAGTCGTTAATCTTTCGGAATACAGCTGGGGTGGTGGTGCACCTGCGCCTCATCAAGAGGACAAGAGGAGTCTGCCAGCGGCCTCTCGGGCAAGATAGTTTGTCGTTCCTCGCAACTTCATGAACCCACCCTGCACTTTGTGCATCGTGCTTCCTCACCGTTGCCTTGTTCCTAATTCTCGATGCCTCTTGCCAGCTCCAGCTTCCCGCAGTGCCTCACCAGCTCCCTTGGCCTCGCCGCAGTCGTCGATCCTTTTTACCCCTCCTGTCGTCAGCTTTTGAACCCGCTTAACCTCTGCGACGCCTGCCACCTTGTTCGGAGCCGAATGTAAGGCCGCATTAAGATCCCTGTTGGTCACTTCCGGTCGCTTGTCATGGCCCTTGCAATGTTCCAGTTAAGTTTCCAGCCCTGATTAACCATGAACATTTTTGTTTTTTATCTGGACAGTGTCTCTTGGACCCCTGACGGCACACTCTTGCAGAACCGCCTCTGTCAACGCCACACCAATCTGACACTTCCCTTTTGTGTGCTGCCCTATTTCAGATTGCAGTTGTAAACCTGGGGCTCCGCTGGTTTGTTATGTTTGATGCAACCCTGTGCATTTATCTGCGCTCAGGGAGACACTAGCCCATGCCCCACATAGGCTGCATTGTTACTTGCCTTCTGGGACAGGGAGAACAAACAAGAGGAACAAAAGTATGCAGACAAGAGTTACAGGAAAGCATATTAACACTGCTTAGGAGCTAAGGACTTCCACTTACTATTCTTGCAGTTTGTTGCTTGACAACCACTGCTGCCTCCAAAAGCAATTTGTCAGGATCTCCTCTCAGCAGCTGAGAGACACGGCTGGGATTAATTCGCAATCGTCGCCAGCTGCCGCTAATCAAGATCCCTATAAAGGGCAGCGGCACACTCTGCCTGGCGCCGGAGGATTGTGGATGTCCCAGACCCCTGTCACACCGGACCCCTGCCCGGACCGGACCCAGCCGGCCGGTGTGACATCTGATCCAGCCCAAGATCCAGCGTTGACCCAGCCTTCACCCTGCCTGGGACCCGTCCTGGTGAGACCCAGCCCTGTGCAACTCTTTCTTGGGGCCAGGGGCTTACCAGCGACACTCTACCTGCCGTTCAATCCAAATAAAGTGCTTTCAACCCAGATTCCTGCTCTGAGGTGTGGTTCCCTGCCCGAGTCCGCCCCGTGACACAATTCCCAGTTCAGAGACCACACAGCACTCAACCGGCGCCACCCAGGACCAATAGGGGACTGCAACTGGTTACCATTTACCAAATGCTCTCAGCTGCTCAGAACTGCCTGCAACATACAGAGGGAAACAGAGCCACAGGTGCTTCAGGGAGACCAACCTACAAAGCCAAGAGGACCAGGGCTTCCTTCTCAATGGGTCTGGTTTCAGTTGTCAAAAACTGAAAGGGTTTTCCCCATGTGGAACAAACCGCCACTTTAACAATCTGACACCAAATGACTCCAGACATGAACTGTGTGCAAAGGAAATTCCCATCTCAAATCATTTGACTAACACAGCCGTTCCACAGTAGCTGTCACTGAGCCAGCAAAACTGAGCCTGTGTCGTGTACCTGAGAAACTTAAGTCAGAAATACAATTGGAGGGTCACTAACATTTCAGCAACTGGCCTAATCAAACAGCTTTAAACAAATCTAAATTCATCAGGTGAGATTCATTGAATTATGCTTGCTAACAATTCATTGGTCCTTAGTGCACCTGGACAAGAGCAACTTTGCAAGAATCTTATACAGTCTATCATAGAAGTCACTGTAATTTAGACAAATGAATGTTGCAGTCAGATTCAACTCACACACAATCAAAAGGTTAAAACTGGTAGAGGAATCTTTTCGGGAGTAGGAGCAAAAACAGTCTTCCATAAGGCTAAACAGGGGAAAGGAATTGCCGGGGGTCGGGCAGAAAACAGTGCAAGGCAAAAACTAATGTGTTAAGTTATCCAACAAGGAAGCAAACCCCGCAACCACATGAACTCTGGTTCTTCTTCCCTTCCCCAACACTAAGTAAACCTCAAATGTTTTCAAAGCACACCAACTCAATGTGTGCAAGACACCTCTCACTGGCTTCACCTCAATAAACCCATTTGCAAAAAAAAAAAAAAAAAAAAAAAAAAAAAAAAATCAGAACAAAAACTCACCAAAGATGCCAGTCCACAAGCACACTCCAAACAAACGCGTCAGAACTGAAAGAATATAAGACAAAAATGTGCTTGTTCGGGCAAGAAAGACCATGCAGCACTGACCTCAGAGTTCTGGCGTCTCCCGGAAACGACGTCATGGCCGGTATTAAAAAGCCCGGCGTCCTGGCAGGGACCAATAGGAGGCCGCGACCAATTAGCGTTTACTACACGCTCTCACCAATTACCTGCAACATAGAATTAGATCAGATCAACTTTATCCATCTCCAGAGGGGAAATTCATTTTTCACGGCAGTGTAATAGTTTTAATGTAAAAAAAATTAAAAAAGTATATGTATTATAAATATAAATAGAGAGACAAAAGATAGCAAGACATCCACAAATACAACAGACAACAGATACAACAACAACATCAGGGATAAGAATGGGAAACATAAAGGAATAGTAAGGGTGAAAAATACACAACCAGAACCAAACAGCGATACGAAAGGAGTGAAAATAATAAATCGATATAAATCGATATAAATCGTGACAATTTATTGAGAACATAAAGAGACAGACAGAATTAAAGATCTTGAAAAAAAATCCAAAATCCAAAACCAAAAAAAAAAAAAAAAGAAAAAAACTGAATGCTGCTGACAGAGTGTGTCAGCCAGGATTGTATTGGATTGGATTGATCTCTCATTAGAGCACTTGCTCACTTTCAAAATTTCTTATGTGCGTTTGTGTCAAAGTAGAGCTATTTTTTGCTGAAGTTGGTTTTCATTTACATTACATTCATTTAGCAGATGCTTTTATCCAAAGCGACTTACAAAAAGTGCAATTTTTATTCCTCTTCCCTCAGCCGCAGGGAATCTTCAATCTTTGTAGTTACTGCTAACAGTTAAGACAATACATATATCATTGTATTTCTTATTCTTCCTCCTTTCTACTATTATATTATGTTTTTTACTTGAAATTCTGGCACAACATTTGCCTTCGGGATTAATAAAGTTGTTCTCATCTCTCATCTCTCATCTCGTCATTGAAGATCCAAAGTACCAGTAGTCGGTATTCGGAAGTCATTTGGTAGACCAAATAGCCGTCTCAAATCCATAGTCATACATACATTCAAATTTTTTATTTTTTATTCTTTTTGTTTTGTGGGGGCAAAGTGCGATGAGCGGGGTAGTGCTTGGTGAGGAGGTATGTTTTCAGCTCACGGCAGAAGACGGGCAGCGACGCCAACATGCTGGACCGACTGGATTTGAACGGGCGCCCTCGTCACCGGCGACCGAGACCCGGTCGGTTTAGAAGACATCCGTGATTCTTTTCGATGACCCCAGGGGATGAACGCCCCGCCACCAAAAATCACGTGTGCACGTATCCTAGTTAAAAATGTGCTGCCATTTTACGCCGTGAAAAGTGTTGGAAAGGCAGTCAAAAAGGATGTCACAAAGTACCGTTCTGTACGACAAACACAACACGGTGGTCAGTCAGCAAACTCACACGAACACTATGACATATTTTTTATTCATCGAGAATCGAAATATACAGGGCCAGATAAAATTACAGCTAAATAACTTCCATTCCAGCACAGCGTCCAACTTGAGCTCCGTGGAGCAGGCAGCGGCGTCGGGCTCCAGGGGGACGCCGGGATCTGAGCCTGGGTCTGGCAGGGAGGCCGCGGGCGGAGGAGTCGTCCTTCTCCTGCACCACCTGGTTCTATTTCTTCTGCAGCGCTGGCATCCGCTTCCGGGTGTCACGATGCTCCTCCAGCTTAGGAAGGGAAAAAAAAAAAAAGGTCACGAGCACTCGTTAAACTTTCAGAATACAGCTGGGGGCGGCGGCGCACCTGTGGCTCATCAGGTCTCGTCAAGAGGAGGACAAGAGGAGTCTGCCTGCGGCCACTCAAGCCAGATCATCGGTTGTTCCTCGCTAGATCATGGATTGACCATGCGGTGACCCTATTGAGAAGAAGTGTCCTTTACTCCTCTTGTCAGCTTTTGAACCTACTAAAGGTGCAACTGTACCCCAACCTCGATCTCTGCGACGCCCACCCGGGAGATGCATGTAAGACCCCGTCGATCACGGTATGCTGCTTTATGTTTGTGAAAGGTCGTGTCTGAGGCGCCTCCCCTGTTCAGAGCTGTTTTTTCTGTTTTGACAGCCGGCTTCTTTGACTCCCGTCTCACACCATCGGTATCCTCTGGCCAGGCTATGGACATCCTTAGGAGTTTCTCTGAACACTGGCGACATACGGTATGATGATCTTTCGTTTGTCGTCTTCCTTCTGTTCAAACTAAAAAAAATATCTGAGCTGGAATTGTGAACTCACCAAATGTGCACTTCCCCCCCCCCCCCCCCCCCCCCCCCCCCCCCCGTCAAAGGTGGTGATGCCGATTTGTGTTTCCTCTGACGGGCGATCGTGACACCGTCCCTTCACATGCAGACCCCTTAGTCTCGTCCGCCGGCTCCCAATTTTCAAACGATGCCAACACCAGAGCCCGACTGAGTCGATGTTGTCGGAAGAACTTTACACTGCTGGACAAAGTAGTAACTGTTTGAACGATCAGAAAGTTCCCACTTGTCCACCAGTATCCTCTGCTCAAAAGTTTGTCCGTCCTTTGAATGACGTGAGGCGGTGTCATCCAGCAACCTTTAACCATGGTGTTGTCAATATGACAATGTTGTTTTGGGAGGTTTGGAGCGGTCTACTTTTTCTGTGAAATCACTGCATGTTGCCGCGGCGCCAGTGAGGGCAATGATTTAAAAGCGGTGCTGGGCTGCGTTGCCGTTGTATGAACTTGTGTGCACAGCCACCCAGGAGACTGCAGGGGCAGAACATGAGGACTGACTGACTGACTTGACCCTACCTGTGTGTCAAGGGGAGCTTGCTGGAGGTCTGATTTTAATGGACAATTTATTTACAAGCAAACACTCACCTCTTCTAAAACCAAGACCTTCTTATGAGGGGTGGACTGGTGTCCTGTGAAGTTGCGCATCTTTTCTTTCCGATGAATTCATATAGAGATGAAAGTCAATATCACACACATTTGTGCGTGGAGGATAACTGAGCGGATAACTCAGTAAACTAACTTCCAAATGACATGTGGTGATTCTGATTTCTAAGTGTTTTGTGTAAAGTTGGCCAAATGTTTGAAAATAAAGTGAGGCAAAACCAAAGTCCTGTTGCCTTTCTAGCT
Source organism: Fistularia commersonii (assembly GCF_037954325.1). NCBI lineage: Eukaryota > Metazoa > Chordata > Actinopteri > Syngnathiformes > Fistulariidae > Fistularia > Fistularia commersonii. Next base: position 4,871,015 of record NC_141307.1, read on the forward strand.
GACGCAGCATGCTTGCTGCTGCTCTGCATCTTAAGAGTAGCCGAAGAAATGACATTTGGTGAGGTTTTTTTTTTTTTTTTCCCTTTCTAAGGTTATCTACATGCAACCCCTATTTGTGAGACAGACTGGTTGGCTCAGTGGCTTAAGACACCGTAGGTGGATACCGTTGTTTTGAGCCACCAGCAGACTGAGGTTCAAGTCTCACTTTGCCAAACGACTTTATGGAAAAAATGACATTCGACGATTTTTTTTTTCCTAAGTGCTGTTTTCCTCCAAGTGTGATGTTATATACATGAAACCCGGATATCTCTCTGTGACTGGTTAGCGCAGTGCCATAAGCCACTGACGCTGTATGTGGATACCGCTGGTTCAAGTCCAGTACCAGCCACATCGGGTACCCGCCCGGTGGAAGGCCGACAACAGCCAGGTCGGGTCCGAGCCCCGATACAAGGCCGACGTGGGGGAGTGTCAGGCAAAGCAAGGAGGAGGGCGAGAGGCAGACAGGCCGAGATAGGGAGGAGGGGGCCCCACTAACCAGGGCCCCCCGGGGGGACTTTGGGGGTAGAGAGAGGGGGGCATGTAAAGATGCACTGTAGAAACAAGCCTGCTATCAAATTTTTTTTTTTGAAACGGACTTGGGTTTTCATCCACAGACACACATTTGGAGGGGGATGGATACTTTATTGCTTTTCAGATAAACATCGAACAAGATACAGGAAAAAATATTTAAATTAAAATCAAGTTAGGAGGAACACATGATTAAAATACAAAAAAAAAGTTTTGCTAACTTTACACAAAACTAGCCAGATTGCTGGCACTCTTTGATACCAGACTTCTACCGCACCTACAAGCAAAAAAAAAAGTTAGGGATGCAGTGACAAACAACTTACAATGAAACACAAAGAAAACCTGACATCTTAAACATCTTACTGACTTCACTAAAGTCGCTGCTGTTAAATATCAGCAATCAATTAACATTGTCAAACAAAAAATAACACTATACAAAATTAACAAGAAAAATCAAGGATGTCACTTACCATTACTTTGCCAACCACTTGTGATGTACATTTGCGGACTCTTAGAGGACAATCTGAAAAACACAGATTCTCATCACACTTTGCAAAACAAACATCACAACATTCCTTCAAGGGTGTTTCTCAAGGCCAATTCCCAGTCTGCATTGAAATCCAACAATCACTTTGGTGACCAGTCATCTTTTGCAATAAACAATTTGTATTATTGAGACTATTTTTGGTACATCAAGCCAACTTTTAGTTTGCCGTTCAAACAGGAGCACCCAAAGGAATGTGTGCAATCCAGAGTTGTTTGACGATAGACAGGATTACTTATCTCCTGACAGAGACCACAAAGATACATGGATTTGAACCAGTACCCTTCTGTTTCAGTCAGGATCGGCCCGCTGACACCAGATCTCAAATATCCACATAAACATGCACAAAATGTGAAGCAAATGCACAGGGATCCTTCCCTCCATGCTTAAGTATATATATATTGATATATGCAGGAACAGAACCTTCTTCAAGCCAGATTTTACACTCCAGAGTCAGACAGCTATATAATTGAATAGGAATATAACTTGTAGCCTTCAAATCAAGAAGCCACAGGATTCACATAAAGACCGGCTTGTAGACGACGTTCTGAGAACATTTCAATCTGCAAAACAGTTGACTCGCAATCACCGATCTTCAGAAGACCTCACATGTACAAGATGTAGTCTACCTCCACTCTTAAGCCAGCTTATAAAATTTATTCGCAAAAGCCATTTCCATCCTTTTTGCAAAGTCCACCTCCATCTTTCCCTCCGCCTCCCTATGCCAGACACCAAACCTGCCCATCACGTCATCTGACTCCCATCCCACCTACAGGGCATAGCTGCTAACATTGAGTATCACAACTTCAATTTCAGAATTGAGTCTGACTTTTAAACAGAGAAATTTCCTCAAAATCCTTCAAGGTAACTCCTACTTCAATTCTCTTCCTGTACTACAAAAAATTCTGCCAAGTGTCTAGCTTTGCACCTGCTCTCCTGGACACTGTACATCCACCTTCCTATCCTGGTCATCATTCCAATAGTTAAAGCCCCAACTCAGTCTCACTTTCCTTTTCTATTTCAGATGGCAGTTAACCCAGGCGTCCGCTGATCTGGTTATGTCTGATGCAACCCTGTGCATTTATCGGTGCTACACTAGCCCATGACCCACAGAGGCTGCATTGTTACGTCCCCGTCTGGGACAGAGCGAACAAAGAGGAACAAAAGTATGGAGCCAAGAGTTATGGGAAAGCGTATTTATTGACACTGTGCAAAAACAATGGTAAGTCCTTGGCTTCTTAGCAGTTTGTGGCTTGACAACCGCTGCCGCCTCCAAAAGTAATGCCTCAGTTCAGATGGCGCAGCACTCGCCGGCTCCCAGAGGGTCTCACAGCCCTGGTGTCGCCCAGGACCAATAGGGACTGCAACTGGTTACCATTTACTAAATTCTCTCAGCTGCTCAGAACTACCTGCAACATAAAGGGAAACAGAGCCACAGATGAACAGGTGCTGCAGGGAGACCGACTTACGCCTCATAGGTTAAAGCCAAGAGGGCAGGGGCTTCCTTCTCAATGGGTCTAGTTTCCAAAACTGGGGAACAGACAGCCACTTTGACACCAAATTTCTCCAGACGTGAACTGAGTGCAAAGGAAGTTCCTCATCTCAAATCTTTGGACTCATCCAGCCGTTACACAGTAGCTATCAGGAGAGGGCAAAATAAAACTGAGCCGGTGTCATGTACCTGATGAAACTAACAAAGATTTCATTGACTGTCCTAATTAAACAGCATTAAACAAATCTTAATTTCAGTTGAGACCAATTGAATCACGCTTGCTATCAATGCATTGGACCTTAGTGCGCCAGACAAAAGCAGCTTTGCAAGCATCTTATAGAGTCTACTTCAGACATGATTGCAATTTAGAGACAAAAATATTGCAGTCAGATTCAACTAACTCACACAATCAAAAGGTGAAAACTGGTGGAGGATCCTTTTTGGGAGTAGAGGGGCAAAAACACTGCAGTCAAAAGCAAAAATCCATGAGAATCTAGTCAAAGGTGGGGGGGCAGAAAAAGAAAAAAGTAAGCCAAAAATTAATGTGTCAAGTTAACCAACGAGGAATCAAACACCAACCACGCAAACTCTGGCTCCTTCTTACCTTCACCGACACTAAGATAAACCTCAAGTATCTTCAAAGCACACCAACTCAATGTGTGCAAGACACCTCACTGGCTTCGCCTCAATGAACCCAGTTGCCCCCCAAAAATTAAGCAGAAGAAAAACTCACCAAAGATGCAAGTCCAAAGGCATCGCTGAAACGAACACATCGGATCTGAAAAACAAAACAAAACAAAACAAACGTGTGCCTGCTCGGGCAAGAAAAACCGTGCAGCACTGACCTGTCTCTCCCCAAGAGTCCTGGCGTCTACAGGAAATGATGTCATGGCCGGTATTAAAAAGCCCAGCGTCCTGGCAGGGACCAATAGGAGGCCGCGACCAATTAGCATTTACTAAACGCTCTCACCTGCTCCCAATCACCTGCGACATAGAATTAGATCAGATCAACTTTATCCACCTCCAGAGGGGAAATTTATTTTTCACGGTAGTGTAATAGTAATAATGTCCGAAAATAAAAAAGTATACATAGTATAACTATAAATAGAGAGAGACAGAGGATTGCGAGACATCCGCAAATAAATAGACCACAGATACAACAACAACAACAACAACAACAACAACAACAACAACAACAACAACAACAACATCAGGGATGATAATGGACTACATAAAGGAAGGGTAAGGGATAAAAATACACAACCAGAACAAAACGACAATATACAAAGAGTGAAAACAATGTGTGGAAAATGTATCACTTCCTTACAGAATGGGCGGTGGACTTCTTCTTTTACTATGTCATTTTCAAAGTGCGTTCGACTCATCCGCCGGTCTGCCATCGCTATACCGAAAAAGGGAAATGTGGAGCGGCATCTTCAGACCGTTCATAAAAACTACGGCACCGAGTTCCCTGCGAAAAGTGAGTTGAGAAGGAGAAAGGTGAAGGAACTAAAATCCCAGCTGCAGTTGTCCAGTCAGCCGGGAGCTGTCCGTTACCACACGGAGCCTTTTACAACTCCTCCCTTTTCAGTCTCAACCACTTTGTCTTCTCGATCTTCATCCTACAAACCGCCGTCCTATGCCGTCTGACTACACTCCGACCGATCTCCTTCGGATGATCTCAGCTAAACAAGATAGTGTACCTGCATACCTGTACCGTAACCTCGTATTTTGTATGCACGTATTCTTCTTCTTCTTGTTTTGGCTTTTCCCTTCAGGGGTCGCCACAGCGTATCAACTTTCTCCATCTAACCCTATTCTCTGTATCCTTCTCTCTCACTCCAACTACCTTCATATCCTCGCTCACTACGCCCATAAGTCTTCTCTCTGGTCTCCCTCGAGACCTCTTGCCTGGCAGCTCCAATTGCAGCATCCGTCTACCGATGTATTCACTATCCCTTCTTTGTACATGACCGAACCATCTCAGTCTGGCTTCTCTGACCTTCTCTCCGAAACATCCAAAATATGTCAACTTCTGCTCTCGGTCTTTGTTTTGCCTTTGCCACCTCTCTCTTTACCTTACGTTGTATCACCCTGTACTCCTGTCTGTTCCCTTCAGTCCTCTCAGTATCCCACTTCTTCTCTGCTAAAAAATGCTTTCTCTGTCTATACTTCTGCACTTCCTCGTTCCACCACCGAGTCTCCCTATCTACTTTCCTTCCAGATGACACACGGAGGACTCTTCTTCCTGTCTCCCTGATAACAGTAGCTGTTGTTGTCCAATCATCTGGAAGCTCACCCTGACCGCCCACAGCCTTTCTCAACTCCTCCCTGAAAACCATACAACACTCCTCCCTTTTCAGCTTCCGCCACTTTGTCCTCTGCTCTGCCTTTGTCCTCTTGATCTTCCTTGTCGCCAGAGTCGTCCTACAGGCTACACTCTCGGCTACAACTACTTTGCAGTCACTGATCTCTTTCAGGCTACCTCGTCTATACAAGATGTAGTCTACCTGCGTGCTCCTACCTCGCTCTTATCAGTTACCCTATGTTCCTGTTTTTTTCTGGAAAAAGGTGTTCACTGCAGCCATTTCCATCCTTTTTGCAAAATCTACCACCATCTGTCCCTCTGCATTCCTATCCTGTACACCAAATCTGCCCGTCACTTTTTCATCCCCTCTATTGCCTTCAACATGGCCAATGAAGTCTGCAACAATGTCCACTCTGCATCACTTCATCTAACTCACTCCAGAACTTCTCCTTCTCTACAAATTCACATCCCACCTGCAGGTCATAGCCACTTACAACATTGAGCATCACACCTTCAATTTCCAGTTTCAGACTCATAAGTCTGACATTCTTTTCACCTCCAGAATGTTCCCAACAAACTCCTCCTTCAAGAGAGCTCCTACTCCATTTCTCTTCTTATCAGTGCAACTTAAAACCTGCTCCTAAGCTTCTAGTCTTACTAACTTTCCACCCGGTCTCCCGGACACACCGTATATCCACCTTCCTTCACTGCGTCATGTCGACCGACTACCTTTTCCCGTAATAGTCCCAATATTCAAAGCCCCTTCTCTCAGTCCCAGGCTCTTTCCTCAACTCCTCTCTCTCTGCTTCCAAACATGCACGTATCCAGTTAAAAATGCGTAGCCATTTTACGCCGTCAAGTGTTGGAAAGGCAGTTGTAAAGTACCGTTCTGTACGACAAACAACGTAACACGGTGGTCAGTCAGCAAACGCAAACTTTTATTGATCGAGAATCAAAATACACAAGGCCGGATAGGACTACTGCAAAATAACTTCCGTTCCTGCACAGCGTCCGACGAGAGTCCGGGGAACAGGCAGCGGTGTCGGGCGCCAGGATCCGAGCCCGGTTCTGGAGGGGAGGCTGCGGGTGGAGAAGTCGTCCTTCTCCTGCACCAGCCGGATCTGTTTCTTCTGCAGCGCTCGCATCCACTTCCGGGTGTCACGATGCTCCTCCAGCTTAGGAAGGAGAAAAAAAAAAAATTCGCAAGCACTCGTTAATCTTTCGGAATACAGCTGGGGCGGCGGCGCACCTGCGGCTCATCAGGCCTCGTCAAGAAGAGGACAAGAGGAGTCTGCCGGCGGCCTCTCGAGCCAGATCGTCTGTCGGCCCTCGCGACTTCGTGAACCCACCCTGGACTCTTTGCATCATGCTTCCTCCTAATTGTCAATGCCTCTCCTTGCCAGCTCCAGGTTCCTGCAGTGCCTCTCCGCAGTCGTCGATCCTTTTTACCCCTCCTGTCGTCAGCTTTTGAACCCGCTTTACCGCTGCGACGCCTGCCACCTTGTTTGGGGCTGCCAGGGAGTCGAATGTAAGGCCGCCTTAAGATCCCCGTTGGTCACTTGTCATTGCCCTTGCAATGTTCCAGCTATGTTTCCAGCCCTGACTAACCATGAACATTTGTTTTTATCTGGACAGGCTCTTGCAGAACCACCTCGACGTCAGTCTCACACTTCCCTTTTGTGTGCCGCCCTATTTCAGATGGCAGTTGTTAACCCGGGCCTCCGCAGGTTCGCGATGGCTGATGCAACCCTGTGCCTTTATCTGCACTCAGGAAGACACTAGCCCATGCCCCACAGAGGCTGCATTGGTTACGTCCCCGTCTGGAACAGCGAGAGCAAACAGGAGGAACAAAAGTATGCAGACAAGACTTACGGGAAAGCGTATTTATTAAAACTGTGCAAAAACAATGTTAAGTGGAAAGTTTGTGGCTCCCAAGCAGTTTGTGGCTTGGCAACCACTGCTGCCTCCAAAAGCAATTCCCAGTTCAGAGACCACGCAGCACTCAGCCGGCGCCACCCAGGACCAATAGGGGACTGCAACTGGTTACCATTTACTAAATGCTCTCAGCTGCTCAGAACTGCCTGCAACATATAGAGGGAAACAGAGCCACAGATGAACAAACAGGTGCTGCAGGGAGACGGACTTACACCTCACAGGTTACAAAGCCAAGAGGACCAGGGCTTCCTGCTCAACGGGTCTAGTTTCAAAAACTTTGGAAAACAAAGGGTTTTCCAACAGGGAACAGACGCCACTCTGACACCAAATTTCTCCAGACGTGAACTGAGTGCAAAGGAAGTTCCTCATCTCAAATCTTTGGACTCATCCAGCCGTTCCACAGTAGCTATCAGGAAAGGACAAAACTGAGCTGGTGTCATGTACCTGATGAAACTAGAGTTGGAAATAAAAGTGTCACTAACCAAGATATCATGGACTGTCTTAATAAAACCGCTTTAAACAAATCTAAATCAGTTGAGATTAATTGAATCATGCTTGCGAACAACTCGTGGGTTGTTAGTGCACCTAGACAAAAGCAACTTTGCAAGACTCTTATACAGTCTACCATAGACGTCAGTGTAATCTAGACAAATGAATGTTGCATTCAGATTCAACTAACACACAAAGGGTTAAAACTGGTGGATGAATTTTTTTTGGGAGTAGAGGAGCAAAAACAGTCTTCCATAAGGCTAAACCAAGAAAAGGAATTACCAGGGGTTGGGCAGAAAACAGTGCAAGACAAAAACTAATGTGTTAAGTTAAGCAACCACAGGAACTCTGGTTCTTCTTCCCTTCCCCAACACTAAGTAAACCTCAAATATCTTCAAAGCACACCAACTCAATGTGTGCAAGACACCTCTCACTGGCTTCACCTCAATAAACCCATTTGTAAGTTAAAATAAAATCAGAACAAGAACTCACCAAAGATGCCAGTCCACAAGCACACACTAAACAAACGTGTCAGAACTGAAAGACAGAATAAGACAAAAATGTGCTTGCTCAGGCAAGAAAGACTACACTGCACACATCTGTCTCTCCCCCAGAGTCCTGGCGTCTCCCGGAAACGACGTCATGGCCGGTATTTAAAAGCCCGGCGTCCTGGCAGGGACCAATAGGAGGCCGCGACCAATTAGCGTTTACTACACGCTCTCACCAATTACCTGCAACATAGAATTAGATCAGATCAACTTTATCCATCTCCAGAGGGGAAATTCATTTTTCACGGCAGTGTAATAGTTTTAATGTAAAAAAAATTTTAAAAAGTATATGTATTATAAATATAAATAGAGAGACAAAAGATAGCAAGACATCCACAAATACAACAGACAACAGATACAACAACAACATCAGGGATAAGAATGGGCAACATAAAGGAATAGTAAGGGTGAAAAATACACAACCAGAACCAAACAGCGATACGAAAGGAGTGAAAATAATAAATCGATATAAATCGATATAAATCCTGATAATTTATTAAGGAAATAAAGAGACAGACAGAATGAAAGATCTTGAAAAAAAATCCAAAATCCAAAACCAAAAAAAAAAAGAAAAAAACTGAATGCTGCTGACAGAGTGTGTCAGCCAGGTTTGTATTGGATTGGATTGATCTCTCATTAGAGCACTTGCTCACTTTCGAAATTTCTTATGTGCGTTTGTGTCAAAGTAGAGCTATTTTTTGCTGAAGTTGGTTTTCATTTGCATTACATTCATTTAGCAGACGCTTTTATCCAAAGCGACTTACAAAAAGTGCAATTCAGTCATCCCAAGAAGATCCCAAGTACCAGTCGTTGGTATTCGGAAGTCACCACTCTACCAAATAGCCATCTCAAATCCATATTCATACATACATTCAAATTTTTTATTTTCTATTTTTTTTGTTTTGGGGGGGGGCAAAGTGCGATTAGCGGGGTAGTGCTTGGTGAGGAGGTATGTTTTCAGCTCACAACGCCAACATGCTGGACCGACTGGATTTGAACGGGCGCCCTCGTCACCGTTGACCGAGACCCGGTCGGTTTAGAAGACATCCGTGATTCTTTTCGATGACCCCAGGGGATGAACGCCCCGCCACCAAAAAATCACGTGTGCACGTATCCCAGTTAAAAATGTGCAGCCATTTTACGCCATCAAAAGTGTTGGAAAGGCAGTCAAAAAGGATGTCACAAAGTATCGTTCTGTACGACAACACAACACGGTGGTCAGTCAGCAAACTCACACGTAAATTATTATACATTTTTTATTGATCGAGAATCAAAATATGCACAGCTGGATAAAATTACAGCTAAATAAATGCCATTCCAGCACAGCATCCAACTCGCGCTCCAGGGAGCAGGCAGCAGCATCGGGCGCCAGGGGGACGCCGGGATCTGGCAGGGAGGCCGCGGGAGGAGGAGTCGTCCTTCTCCTGCATCACCCGGGTCTGTTTCTTCTGCGGCACTGACATCCACTTCCGGGTGTCACGATGCTCCTCCAGCTTAGGAAGGGAAAAAAAAAAAAAAGGTCACGAGCACTCGTTAAACTTTCGGAATACAGCTGGGGGCGGCGGCGCACCTGCGGCTCATCAGGTCTCGTCAAGAGGGGGACAAGAGGAGTCTGCCTGCGACCACTCAAGCCAGATCATCGGTTGTTCCTCGCTAGTTCATGATTGACCATGCGGTGATCCTATTGAGAAGAAGTGTCCTTTACCCCTCTTGTCAGCTTTTGAACCAACTAAAGGTGCAACTGTACCCCAACCTCAATCTCTGCGACACCCACCAGGGAGACTCATGTAAGACCCCGTCGATCACGGTATGCCGCTATATGTTTGTGAAAGGTCGTGTCTGAGGCGCCTCCCCTGTTCAGAGCTGTTTTTTTCTGTTTTGACAGCCGGCTTCTTTGACTCCCGTCTCACACCATCGGTATCCTCTGGCCAGGATACGGAAATCCATAGGAGTTTCTCTGAACACTGGTGACCTACGGTATGACTGTTCTTTCCTTTGTCGTCTTCCTTCCGTTCGAACTAAACAAATACCTGAGATTGACTTCTGTTAACTCACCAAATGTGCACTTTTTTTTTTTTTCCCCCGTCCAAGGTGGTGATGCCGATTTGTGTTTCCTCTGACGGGCGATCGTGACACCGTCCCTTCACATGCAGACCCCTTAGTCTCGTCCGCCGGCTCCCAATTTTAAAACGATGCCAACACCAGAGCCCGACGGAGTCGATGTTGTCGGAAGACCTTTACGCTGCTGGACAAAGTAGTGACTGAACGATCAGAAAGTTCCCACTTGTCCACCAGTATCCTCTGCTCAGCTCAAAAGTTTGTCCGTCCTTTGAATGATGTGAGGCGGTGTCATCCAGCAACCTTTAACCATGGTGTTGTCAATATGACAATGTTGTTTTGGGAGGTTTGGAGCGGTCTACTTTTTCTGTGAAATCACTGCATGTTGCCGCGGCGCCAGTGAGGGCAATGATTTTAAAGCGGTGCTGGGCTGCGTTGCTGTTGTATGAACTTGTGTGCACAGCCACCCAGGAGACTGCAGGGGCAGAACATGAGGACTGACTGACTGACTTGACCCTACCTGTGTGTCAAGGGGAAACATAACCCCAATTTTTTTTTTTTTTTTTTTTTTTTGGAAGGTGCGAGGTCTGGCCGGTCTAGATATATGTGCGCCTCATTTCTAAAAATATCATATTCTGTCAAGTAAAACCAGAACACACATAAACATCAATCACCAGTCTGAACAGCTGGAGGTCTGATTTTAATGGACAATTTATTTACAAGCAAACACTCACCTCTTCTAAAACCAAGACCTTCTTATGAGGGGTGGACCGGAGTCCTATCAAGTTGCGCATCTTTTCTTTCCGATGAATTCATATAGAGATGAAAGTCAATATCACACACATTTGTGCGTGGAGGATAACTGAGCGGATAACTCAGTAAACTAACTTCCAAATGACATGTGGTGATTCTGATTTCTAAGTGTTTTGTGTAAAGTTGGCCAAATGTTTGAAAATAAAGTGAGGCAAAACCAAAGTCCTGTTGCTTTTCTAGCTGACGCAGCATGCTTGCTGCTGCTCTGCATCTTAAGAGTAGCCGAAGAAATGACATTTGGTGAGGTTTTTTTTTTTTTCCTTTCTAAGTCTAAGGTTATCTACATGCAACCCATATTTGTGAGACCGACTGGTTGGCTCAGTGGCTTAAGACACCGTAGGTGGATACTGTTGTTTTGAGCCACCAGCAGACTGAGGTTCAAGTCTCACTTTGCCAAACGACTTTATGGAAAAAATGACATTCGACGATTTTTTTTCCTAAGTGCTGTTTTCCTCTAAGTGTGACGTTATGTACATGAAACCCGGATATCTCTCTGTGACTGGTTAGCGCAGTGCCATAAGCCACTGACGCTGTATGTGATACCGCTGGTTCAAGTCCAGTACCAGTCACACAGCCACATCGGGTACCCGCCCGGTGGAAGGCCGACAACAGCCAGGTCGGGTCCGAGCCCCGATACAAGGCCGACGTGGGGGAGTGTCAGGCAAAGCAAGGAGCAGGGCGAGAGGCAGACAGGCCGAGAGATAGGGAGGAGGGGGGGCCCCACTAACCAGGGCCCCCCGGGGGGACTTTGGGAGGAGCGAGAGGGGGGCATGCAAAGATGCACTGTAGAAACAAGCCTGCTATCAAAATTTTTTTTTGAAACAGACTTGGGTTTTCATCCACAGACACACATTTGGAGGGGGATGGATACTTTATTGCTTTTCAGATAAACATCAAACAAGATACAGGAAAAAATATTTAAATTAAAATCAAGTTAGGAGGAACACATGATTAAAATACAAAAAAAAAGTTTTGCTAACTTTACACAAAACTAGCCAGATTGCTGGCACTCTTCGATACCAGACTTCTACCGCACCTACAAGCAAAAAAAAAGTTAGGGATGCAGTGACAAACAACTTACAATTAAACACAAAGAAAACTCACAGAAAAATGAGCAGAACCTGACATCTTAAACATCTTACTGACTTCACGACTTCACTAAAGTCACTGCTGTTAAATATCAGCAATCAATTAACATTGTCGAACAAAAAATAACACTATACAAAATTAACAAGAAAAATCAAGGATGTCACTTACCATTACTTTGCCAACCACTTGTGATGTACATTTGCGGACTCTTAGAGGACAATCTGAAATACACAGATTCTCATCATGCTTTGCAAAACAAAACATTACAACAACATTCCTTCAAGGTTGTTTCTCAAGGCCAATTCCCAGTCTGCATTGAAATCCAACAATCACTTTGGTGACCAGTCATCTTTTGCAATAAACAATTTGTATTATTGAGACTATTTTTGGTACATCAAGCCAACTTTTAGTTTGCCGTTCAAACAGGAGCACCCAAAGGAATGTGTGCAATCCAGAGTTGTTTGACGATAGACAGGATTACTTATCTCCTGACAGAGACCACAAAGATACATGGATTTGAACCAGTACCCTTCTGTTTCAGTCAGGATCGGCCCGCTGACACCAGATCTCAAATATCCACATAAACATGCACAAAATGTGAAGCAAATGCACAGGGATCCTTCCCTCCATGCTTAAGTATATATATATTGATATATGCAGGAACAGAACCTTCTTCAAGCCAGATTTTACACTCCAGAGTCAGACAGCTATATAATTGAATAGGAATATAACTTGTAGCCTTCAAATCAAGAAGCCACAGGATTCACATAAAGACCGGCTTGTAGACGACGTTCTGAGAACATTTCAATCTGCAAAACAGTTGACTCGCAATCACCGATCTTCAGAAGACCTCACATGTACAAGATGTAGTCTACCTCCACTCTTAAGCCAGCTTATAAAATTTATTCGCAAAAGCCATTTCCATCCTTTTTGCAAAGTCCACCTCCATCTTTCCCTCCGCCTCCCTATGCCAGACACCAAACCTGCCCATCACGTCATCTGACTCCCATCCCACCTACAGGGCATAGCTGCTAACATTGAGTATCACAACTTCAATTTCAGAATTGAGTCTGACTTTTAAACAGAGAAATTTCCTCAAAATCCTTCAAGGTAACTCCTACTTCAATTCTCTTCCTGTACTACAAAAAATTCTGCCAAGTGTCTAGCTTTGCACCTGCTCTCCTGGACACTGTACATCCACCTTCCTATCCTGGTCATCATTCCAATAGTTAAAGCCCCAACTCAGTCTCACTTTCCTTTTCTATTTCAGATGGCAGTTAACCCAGGCGTCCGCTGATCTGGTTATGTCTGATGCAACCCTGTGCATTTATCGGTGCTACACTAGCCCATGACCCACAGAGGCTGCATTGTTACGTCCCCGTCTGGGACAGAGCGAACAAAGAGGAACAAAAGTATGGAGCCAAGAGTTATGGGAAAGCGTATTTATTGACACTGTGCAAAAACAATGGTAAGTCCTTGGCTTCTTAGCAGTTTGTGGCTTGACAACCGCTGCCGCCTCCAAAAGTAATGCCTCAGTTCAGATGGCGCAGCACTCGCCGGCTCCCAGAGGGTCTCACAGCCCTGGTGTCGCCCAGGACCAATAGGGACTGCAACTGGTTACCATTTACTAAATTCTCTCAGCTGCTCAGAACTACCTGCAACATAAAGGGAAACAGAGCCACAGATGAACAGGTGCTGCAGGGAGACCGACTTACGCCTCATAGGTTAAAGCCAAGAGGGCAGGGGCTTCCTTCTCAATGGGTCTAGTTTCCAAAACTGGGGAACAGACAGCCACTTTGACACCAAATTTCTCCAGACGTGAACTGAGTGCAAAGGAAGTTCCTCATCTCAAATCTTTGGACTCATCCAGCCGTTACACAGTAGCTATCAGGAGAGGGCAAAATAAAACTGAGCCGGTGTCATGTACCTGATGAAACTAACAAAGATTTCATTGACTGTCCTAATTAAACAGCATTAAACAAATCTTAATTTCAGTTGAGACCAATTGAATCACGCTTGCTATCAATGCATTGGACCTTAGTGCGCCAGACAAAAGCAGCTTTGCAAGCATCTTATAGAGTCTACTTCAGACATGATTGCAATTTAGAGACAAAAATATTGCAGTCAGATTCAACTAACTCACACAATCAAAAGGTGAAAACTGGTGGAGGATCCTTTTTGGGAGTAGAGGGGCAAAAACACTGCAGTCAAAAGCAAAAATCCATGAGAATCTAGTCAAAGGTGGGGGGGCAGAAAAAGAAAAAAGTAAGCCAAAAATTAATGTGTCAAGTTAACCAACGAGGAATCAAACACCAACCACGCAAACTCTGGCTCCTTCTTACCTTCACCGACACTAAGATAAACCTCAAGTATCTTCAAAGCACACCAACTCAATGTGTGCAAGACACCTCACTGGCTTCGCCTCAATGAACCCAGTTGCCCCCCAAAAATTAAGCAGAAGAAAAACTCACCAAAGATGCAAGTCCAAAGGCATCGCTGAAACGAACACATCGGATCTGAAAAACAAAACAAAACAAAACAATCGTGTGCCTGCTCGGGCAAGAAAAACCGTGCAGCACTGACCTGTCTCTCCCCAAGAGTCCTGGCGTCTACAGGAAATGATGTCATGGCCGGTATTAAAAAGCCCAGCGTCCTGGCAGGGACCAATAGGAGGCCGCGACCAATTAGCATTTACTAAACGCTCTCACCTGCTCCCAATCACCTGCGACATAGAATTAGATCAGATCAACTTTATCCACCTCCAGAGGGGAAATTTATTTTTCACGGTAGTGTAATAGTAATAATGTCCGAAAATAAAAAAGTATACATAGTATAACTATAAATAGAGAGAGACAGAGGATTGCGAGACATCCGCAAATAAATAGACCACAGATACAACAACAACAACAACAACAACAACAACAACAACAACAACAACAACAACAACATCAGGGATGATAATGGACTACATAAAGGAAGGGTAAGGGATAAAAATACACAACCAGAACAAAACGACAATATACAAAGAGTGAAAACAATGTGTGGAAAATGTATCACTTCCTTACAGAATGGGCGGTGGACTTCTTCTTTTACTATGTCATTTTCAAAGTGCGTTCGACTCATCCGCCGGTCTGCCATCGCTATACCGAAAAAGGGAAATGTGGAGCGGCATCTTCAGACCGTTCATAAAAACTACGGCACCGAGTTCCCTGCGAAAAGTGAGTTGAGAAGGAGAAAGGTGAAGGAACTAAAATCCCAGCTGCAGTTGTCCAGTCAGCCGGGAGCTGTCCGTTACCACACGGAGCCTTTTACAACTCCTCCCTTTTCAGTCTCAACCACTTTGTCTTCTCGATCTTCATCCTACAAACCGCCGTCCTATGCCGTCTGACTACACTCCGACCGATCTCCTTCGGATGATCTCAGCTAAACAAGATAGTGTACCTGCATACCTGTACCGTAACCTCGTATTTTGTATGCACGTATTCTTCTTCTTCTTGTTTTGGCTTTTCCCTTCAGGGGTCGCCACAGCGTATCAACTTTCTCCATCTAACCCTATTCTCTGTATCCTTCTCTCTCACTCCAACTACCTTCATATCCTCGCTCACTACGCCCATAAGTCTTCTCTCTGGTCTCCCTCGAGACCTCTTGCCTGGCAGCTCCAATTGCAGCATCCGTCTACCGATGTATTCACTATCCCTTCTTTGTACATGACCGAACCATCTCAGTCTGGCTTCTCTGACCTTCTCTCCGAAACATCCAAAATATGTCAACTTCTGCTCTCGGTCTTTGTTTTGCCTTTGCCACCTCTCTCTTTACCTTACGTTGTATCACCCTGTACTCCTGTCTGTTCCCTTCAGTCCTCTCAGTATCCCACTTCTTCTCTGCTAAAAAATGCTTTCTCTGTCTATACTTCTGCACTTCCTCGTTCCACCACCGAGTCTCCCTATCTACTTTCCTTCCAGATGACACACGGAGGACTCTTCTTCCTGTCTCCCTGATAACAGTAGCTGTTGTTGTCCAATCATCTGGAAGCTCACCCTGACCGCCCACAGCCTTTCTCAACTCCTCCCTGAAAACCATACAACACTCCTCCCTTTTCAGCTTCCGCCACTTTGTCCTCTGCTCTGCCTTTGTCCTCTTGATCTTCCTTGTCGCCAGAGTCGTCCTACAGGCTACACTCTCGGCTACAACTACTTTGCAGTCACTGATCTCTTTCAGGCTACCTCGTCTATACAAGATGTAGTCTACCTGCGTGCTCCTACCTCGCTCTTATCAGTTACCCTATGTTCCTGTTTTTTTCTGGAAAAAGGTGTTCACTGCAGCCATTTCCATCCTTTTTGCAAAATCTACCACCATCTGTCCCTCTGCATTCCTATCCTGTACACCAAATCTGCCCGTCACTTTTTCATCCCCTCTATTGCCTTCAACATGGCCAATGAAGTCTGCAACAATGTCCACTCTGCATCACTTCATCTAACTCACTCCAGAACTTCTCCTTCTCTACAAATTCACATCCCACCTGCAGGTCATAGCCACTTACAACATTGAGCATCACACCTTCAATTTCCAGTTTCAGACTCATAAGTCTGACATTCTTTTCACCTCCAGAATGTTCCCAACAAACTCCTCCTTCAAGAGAGCTCCTACTCCATTTCTCTTCTTATCAGTGCAACTTAAAACCTGCTCCTAAGCTTCTAGTCTTACTAACTTTCCACCCGGTCTCCCGGACACACCGTATATCCACCTTCCTTCACTGCGTCATGTCGACCGACTACCTTTTCCCGTAATAGTCCCAATATTCAAAGCCCCTTCTCTCAGTCCCAGGCTCTTTCCTCAACTCCTCTCTCTCTGCTTCCAAACATGCACGTATCCAGTTAAAAATGCGTAGCCATTTTACGCCGTCAAGTGTTGGAAAGGCAGTTGTAAAGTACCGTTCTGTACGACAAACAACGTAACACGGTGGTCAGTCAGCAAACGCAAACTTTTATTGATCGAGAATCAAAATACACAAGGCCGGATAGGACTACTGCAAAATAACTTCCGTTCCTGCACAGCGTCCGACGAGAGTCCGGGGAACAGGCAGCGGTGTCGGGCGCCAGGATCCGAGCCCGGTTCTGGAGGGGAGGCTGCGGGTGGAGAAGTCGTCCTTCTCCTGCACCAGCCGGATCTGTTTCTTCTGCAGCGCTCGCATCCACTTCCGGGTGTCACGATGCTCCTCCAGCTTAGGAAGGAGAAAAAAAAAAAATTCGCAAGCACTCGTTAATCTTTCGGAATACAGCTGGGGCGGCGGCGCACCTGCGGCTCATCAGGCCTCGTCAAGAAGAGGACAAGAGGAGTCTGCCGGCGGCCTCTCGAGCCAGATCGTCTGTCGGCCCTCGCGACTTCGTGAACCCACCCTGGACTCTTTGCATCATGCTTCCTCCTAATTGTCAATGCCTCTCCTTGCCAGCTCCAGGTTCCTGCAGTGCCTCTCCGCAGTCGTCGATCCTTTTTACCCCTCCTGTCGTCAGCTTTTGAACCCGCTTTACCGCTGCGACGCCTGCCACCTTGTTTGGGGCTGCCAGGGAGTCGAATGTAAGGCCGCCTTAAGATCCCCGTTGGTCACTTGTCATTGCCCTTGCAATGTTCCAGCTATGTTTCCAGCCCTGACTAACCATGAACATTTGTTTTTATCTGGACAGGCTCTTGCAGAACCACCTCGACGTCAGTCTCACACTTCCCTTTTGTGTGCCGCCCTATTTCAGATGGCAGTTGTTAACCCGGGCCTCCGCAGGTTCGCGATGGCTGATGCAACCCTGTGCCTTTATCTGCACTCAGGAAGACACTAGCCCATGCCCCACAGAGGCTGCATTGGTTACGTCCCCGTCTGGAACAGCGAGAGCAAACAGGAGGAACAAAAGTATGCAGACAAGACTTACGGGAAAGCGTATTTATTAAAACTGTGCAAAAACAATGTTAAGTGGAAAGTTTGTGGCTCCCAAGCAGTTTGTGGCTTGGCAACCACTGCTGCCTCCAAAAGCAATTCCCAGTTCAGAGACCACGCAGCACTCAGCCGGCGCCACCCAGGACCAATAGGGGACTGCAACTGGTTACCATTTACTAAATGCTCTCAGCTGCTCAGAACTGCCTGCAACATATAGAGGGAAACAGAGCCACAGATGAACAAACAGGTGCTGCAGGGAGACGGACTTACACCTCACAGGTTACAAAGCCAAGAGGACCAGGGCTTCCTGCTCAACGGGTCTAGTTTCAAAAACTTTGGAAAACAAAGGGTTTTCCAACAGGGAACAGACGCCACTCTGACACCAAATTTCTCCAGACGTGAACTGAGTGCAAAGGAAGTTCCTCATCTCAAATCTTTGGACTCATCCAGCCGTTCCACAGTAGCTATCAGGAAAGGACAAAACTGAGCTGGTGTCATGTACCTGATGAAACTAGAGTTGGAAATAAAAGTGTCACTAACCAAGATATCATGGACTGTCTTAATAAAACCGCTTTAAACAAATCTAAATCAGTTGAGATTAATTGAATCATGCTTGCGAACAACTCGTGGGTTGTTAGTGCACCTAGACAAAAGCAACTTTGCAAGACTCTTATACAGTCTACCATAGACGTCAGTGTAATCTAGACAAATGAATGTTGCATTCAGATTCAACTAACACACAAAGGGTTAAAACTGGTGGATGAATTTTTTTTGGGAGTAGAGGAGCAAAAACAGTCTTCCATAAGGCTAAACCAAGAAAAGGAATTACCAGGGGTTGGGCAGAAAACAGTGCAAGACAAAAACTAATGTGTTAAGTTAAGCAACCACAGGAACTCTGGTTCTTCTTCCCTTCCCCAACACTAAGTAAACCTCAAATATCTTCAAAGCACACCAACTCAATGTGTGCAAGACACCTCTCACTGGCTTCACCTCAATAAACCCATTTGTAAGTTAAAATAAAATCAGAACAAGAACTCACCAAAGATGCCAGTCCACAAGCACACACTAAACAAACGTGTCAGAACTGAAAGACAGAATAAGACAAAAATGTGCTTGCTCAGGCAAGAAAGACTACACTGCACACATCTGTCTCTCCCCCAGAGTCCTGGCGTCTCCCGGAAACGACGTCATGGCCGGTATTTAAAAGCCCGGCGTCCTGGCAGGGACCAATAGGAGGCCGCGACCAATTAGCGTTTACTACACGCTCTCACCAATTACCTGCAACATAGAATTAGATCAGATCAACTTTATCCATCTCCAGAGGGGAAATTCATTTTTCACGGCAGTGTAATAGTTTTAATGTAAAAAAAATTTTAAAAAGTATATGTATTATAAATATAAATAGAGAGACAAAAGATAGCAAGACATCCACAAATACAACAGACAACAGATACAACAACAACATCAGGGATAAGAATGGGCAACATAAAGGAATAGTAAGGGTGAAAAATACACAACCAGAACCAAACAGCGATACGAAAGGAGTGAAAATAATAAATCGATATAAATCGATATAAATCCTGATAATTTATTAAGGAAATAAAGAGACAGACAGAATTAAAGATCTTGAAAAAAAATCCAAAATCCAAAACCAAAAAAAAAAAAAAAAAAAAGAAAAAAACTGAATGCTGCTGACAGAGTGTGTCAGCCAGGATTGTACTGGATTGTATCGATCTGTCATTAAAGCACTTGCTCACTTTCAAAATTTCTTATGTGCGTTTGTGTCAAAGTAGAGATATTTTTTGCTGAAGTTGGTTTTCATTTACATCACATTCATTTAGCAAACGCTTTTATCCAAAGCGACTTACAAAAAGTGCAATTCAGTCATCCCAAGAAGATCCCAAGTACCAGTAGTCGGTATTCGGAAGTCACCGCTCTACCAAATAGCCGTCTCAAATCCATATTCATACATACATTCAAATTTTTTATTTTCTATTTTTTTTGTTTTGGGGGGGGGCAAAGTGCGATGAGCGGGGTAGTGCTTGGTGAGGAGGTATGTTTTCAGCTCACGACGCCAACATGCTGGACCGACTGGATTTGAACGGGCGCCCTCGTCACCGGCGACCGAGACCCGGTCGGTTTAGAAGACATCCGGGATTCTTTTCGATGACCCCAGGGGATGAACGCCCCGCCACCAAAAATCACGTGTGCACGTATCCCAGTTAAAAATGTGCAGCCATTTTAACGCCGTCAAAAGTGTTGGAAAGGCAGTCAAAAAGGATGTCACAAAGTACCGTTCTGTACGACAAACAACGCAACACGGTGGTCAGTCAGCAAACTCACACGTAAATTATTATACATTTTTTTATTGATCGAGAATCGAAATATGCACAGCTGGATAAAATTACAGGTAAATAAATGCCATTCCAGCACAGCATCCAACTCGCGCTCCAGGGAGCAGGCAGCAGCATCGGGCGCCAGGGGGACGCCGGGATCTGGCAGGGAGGCCGCGGGCGGAGGAGTCGTCCTTCTCCTGCACCACCCGGGTCTGTTTCTTCTGCAGCGCTGGCATCCGCTTCCGGGTGTCACGATGCTCCTCCAGCTTAGGAAGGGAAAAAAAAAGGTCACGAGCACTCGTTAAACTTCCGGAATACAGCTGGGGGCGGCGGCGCACCTGCGGCTCATCAGGCCTCGTCAAGAGGAGGACAAGAGGAGTCTGCCTGCGACCCCTTGAGCCAGATCGTTGGTTGTTCCTTGCTAGTTCATGATTGACCATGTGGTGAGCCTATTGAGAAGAAGTTTCCTTTACCGCTCCTGTTGTCAGCTTTTGAACCCACTAGAGGTGCAACTGCCTCCCAACCTTGACCTCTGCGACGCCCACCAGGGAGATGCATGTAAGACCGCCTTTAAGACCCCGTCGATCACGGTATGCCGCTATATGTTTGTGAAAGGGCGTGTCTGAGGCGCCTCCCCTGTTCAGGGATGTGTTTGTCTTATTTCGACAGATGGCTTCTTTGACTCCTCAAACCGTCGGTCTCCTCTGGCCAGGATACGGACACTGGTGTCTTCAAACGAACGGCCCTCGTCCTTCAGGTGTAGGTGGGCCTGTCCTGAAGCGGTGGCTCTCCGGTGTCGCAGGGTCTCTCGGACGTAGACGTCCTCACAATCTTCAGTGCATGTGACCACACACGCGCCACATTCTCGATCTTATGCCCTTTGGGTGCATACCTGAGCTGGAATTCTGTTAACTCCCCAAATGTGCACCAATGTTCTTTGTTCCCTGTCCAAGTAGGTGATGCTGATTTGTTTCCTGTGATGGGCCATCGTGACACCGTCCCTTCACATGCCGACCCCTTAGGCTCGTCTGTTCCGTCGCCACCTCGTCCGCCTGCTGGAGACTAAGAGTTGATGTTGCTTGAAGGACTCTAAACTGCTGACTATTTGAACGATCTGAAAGTTACCGCTTGCCCTCCGGTATCCTCTGTTCAGCTTTCTGACTCCTTCAAACTGCTGCGATCAAAAGTTTGGCCGTGCTTTGAATGACGTGTGTGTGTCTGGATTGCTGTTATTTCATGTCGGAAAGAAGTCTCACGAACCATTATCTGGAGCGGTCTACTTTGTCTGTGAAATCACTGCATCTTGGAGCGGCGCAATGATCTAAAAGCTGTGCTTTGCCCCTGTCCATCTCTGACTGGGTTGCTATGGTATGAAATTGTATGCACAGACTGTAGGGGTGGAGAGCATGAGGACTGACTGACTTGACCCTACCTGTGTGGGAAGGGGACACACACCCAATTTTTTTATTTGTTTTTTTGGACCAAAATGTGAATAAGGTTTTACAATAAAGCCCAAACACACACATGGGCATCAATGACCGGTCTGAACAACCGGAAGTAGGATATGAATGGACAATTTACAAGCAAACACTCGACCCTTCCAAAACCAGGACTTTCTTATGAGGGGTGGACCGGTGTTCTGTCAAGTTGTGCACCTTTTCTTTCCAATGAACTCGTCCAGAGAGATCTGTGTCGAAATCCACATGGTGAAGGAGGTTCTATTCCCAGACCAACAAAATATGGATGTTTTTATGCTCGCACACATTGGTGGGCGGTGGACTGTTTTGTGTAAAGTTGGCCAAATGTTTGAAAATAAAGTAAAATCATGAATCAAAACCAAAGTCCTGTTGCCTATTTTCTTTCTAGCTGACGCAGCATGCTTGCTACTACTCTGCATCTTGCCTGATAGTTGCCTAAGAAATGACATTTGGTGATGTTTTATTTATTTTTTTTCCCCTTTCTAAGGTTATCTACATGCAACCCGGAATTGTGAGCCTGACCGGTTGGTTCAGTGGCTTAAGATGCTGTAGGCGGATACTGTTGTTTTGAGCCCCCAGCAGACTGAGGTTCAAGTCTCACTTTGCCAAACCACTGTATGTCGAAATGACATTTGACAATTTTTTTTCTTCTAAGTGTGACGTTATATACATGAAACCCGGATTTCTCTCTGTGACTGGTTAGCGCAGTGCCATAAGCCACTGACGCTGTATGTGGATACCGCTGGTTCAAGTCCAGTACCAGTCACACAGCCACATCGGGTACCCGCCCGGTGGAAGGCCGACAACAGCCAGGTCGGGTCCCAACCCCGATACAAGGCCGACGTGGGGGAAAAAAATATTTAAATAAATTTTTTTTAAAATATTTAAAAAAATATTTAAATTAAAATCAAGTTAGCCGCTAACTTTACACAAAACTAGCCAGATTGCTGGCGCTCTTGGATACCAGACTTCTGCCGCACCTACAAGCACAAACACAACAGTTAGGGATGCAGTGACAAACAACTTACAATGAAACACAAAGAAAACCTGACATCTTAAACATCTTACTGACTTCAGTAAAGTCGCTGCTGTTAAATATCAGCAATCAATTTACATTGTGTTTAACAAAAAATAATATTATACAAAATTAACAAGAAATACAAGGATGGCACCTACCCTTATTTCTCCAACCACTTGTGATGTACATTTGTGGACTCTTAGAGGACAATCTGAAAAACACAGATTCTCATCACACTTTGCAAAACAAACATCACGACATTCCTTCAAGGTTGTTTCTCAAGGCCAATTCCCAGTCTGCATTGAAATCCAACAGTCACTTTGGTGACCAGTCATCTTTTGCATAGGCTTTGTAACCTACCTCATAGGTTACAAAGCCAAGAGGACCAGGGCTTCCTTCCCAATGAGTCTAGTTTCCAAAACAGAAAGGGTTTTCCAACGGGGCACAGCCAGCCACTTTGACATCAAATTGCTCCAGACATGAACGGAGTGGAAAGGAAGTTCCTCATCTCAAATCTTTGGACTCCTACAGCTGTTCCACAGTAGCTATCAGGACAGGGCAAAAGAAATCGAGCCTGTGTCATGTACCTGATGAAACCAAAGATTTCATTGACTGTCCTAATCAAACAGCATAAAACAAATCTTAATTTCAGTTGAGACCAATTGAATCATGCTTGAGGGGCAAAAATACTGCAGTCAAATGAAAAATCCATGAGAATCTAGTCAAAGATCAGGGCAGAAAATAAAAACCTAACGTGTCAAGTTAACCAACAGGGAAGCAAACACCTACCATGCAAACTCTGGCTCCTTCTTACCTTCACTAAGATAAACCTCAAGTATCTTCAAAGCACACCAACTCAGTGTGCAAGACACCTCACTGGCTTCACCTCAATAAACCCAGTTGCCCCCCAAAACATTAAGCAGAAGAATAACTCACCAAAGATGCAAGTCCAAAGGTGTCACCCAAACAAACACATCGGATCTGAAAAACAAAACAACCATGTGCTTGCTCGGGCAAGAAAGACTGTGCAGCACTGACCTGTCTCTCCCCCAGAGTCCTGGCGTCTACAGGAAATGATGTCACGGCCGGTATTAAAAAGCCCAGCGTCCTGGCAGGGACCAATAGGAGGCCGTGACCAATTAGCATTTACTAAACGCTCTCACCTGCTCCCAATCACCTGCAACATAGAATTAGATCAGATCAACTTTATCCACCTCCAGAGGGGAAATTTATTTTTCGCCGTAGTGTAATAGTAATAATGTCCGAAAATAAAAAAGTATACATAGTATAACTATAAATAGAGAGAGACAGAGGATGGCGAGACATCCGCAAATAAATAGACTACAGATACTACAACAACAGCAACAACAACTTCAGGGATGATAATGGACTACATAAAGGAATGGTAAGGGATAAAAATACACAACCAGAACAAAACGACAATATACAAAGAGTGAAAACAATGTACAATGGCGGTGGACTTCTTCTTTTACTATGTCATTTTCAAAGTGCATTCGACTCATCCGCCGGTCTGCCATCGCTATACCGAAAAAGGGAAATGTGGAGCGGCATCTTCAGACCGTTCATAAAAACTACGGCACCGAGTTCCCTACGAAAAGTGAGTTGAGAAGGAGAAAGGTGAAGGAACTAAAATCCCAGCTGCAGTTGTCCAGTCAGCCGGGAGCTGTCCGTTACCACACGGAGCCTTTTACAACTCCTCCCTTTTCAGCTTCCACCACTTTGTCCTCTGCTCTGCCTTTGTCCTCTTGATCTTCCTCGTCGCCAGAGTCATCCTACAAACCACCATCCTACGCTGTCTGGCTACAACTACTTTGCAGTCACTGATCTCTTTCAGGCTACCTCGTCTATACAAGTTGTAGTCTACCTGCGTGCTCCTACCTCTGCTCTTATCAGTTACCCTATGTTCCTGTTTTTTTCTGGAAAAAGGTGTTCACTGCAGCCATTTCCATCCTTTTTGCGAAATCTACCACCATCTGTCCCTCTGCATTCCTATCCTGTACACCAAAGCTGCCCGTCACTTCTTCGTCCCCTCTATTACCTTCAACATGGCCAATGAAGTCTGCAACAATGTCCACTCTGCATCACTTCCTCTAACTCACTCCAGAACTTCTTCTCTACAAATTCACATCCCACCTGCAGGTCATAGCCACTTACAACATTGAGCATCACACCTTCAATTTCCAGTTTCAGACTCATAAGTCTGACATTCTTTTCACCTCCAGAATGTTCCCAACAAACTCCTTCAAGAGAGCTCCTACTCCATTTCTCTTCTTATCAGTACAACTTAAAACCTGCTCCTAAGCTTCTAGCCTTACTAACTTTCCACCCGGTCTCCCGGACACACCGTATATCCACCTTCCTTCACTGCGTCATGTCGACCGACTCTCTACCTTTTCCCGTCATAGTCCCGATATTCAAAGCCCCTACGCTCAGTCCCAGGCTCTTTCCTCACCTCCTCTCTCTCTGCTTCCAAACATGCACATATCCAGTTAAAAATGCATAGCCATTTTACGCCGTCAAGTGTTGGAAAGGCAGTTACAAAGTTCCGTTCTGTACGACAAACAACGCAACACGGTGGTCAGTCAGCAAACGCAAACTTTTATTGATCGAGAATCAAAATACACAAGGCCGGATAGGACTACTGCAAAATAACTTCCGTTCCTGCACAGCGTCCGACGAGAGTCCGGGGAACAGGCAGCGGTGTCGGGCGCCAGGATCCGAGCCCGGGTCTGGCAGGGAGACTGCTGGCAGAGAAGTCGTCCTTCTCCTGCACCAACCGGGTCTGTTTCTTCTGCAGCGCTGGCATCCACCTCCGGGTGTCACGATGCTCCTCCAGCTTAGGAAGGGGGGAAAAAAAAAAAAAAAAAAAAAAATTCGCAAGCACTCGTTAATCTTTCGGAATACAGCTGGGGCGGCGGCGCACCTGCGGCTCATCAGGCCTCGTCAAGAAGAGGACAAGAGGAGTCTGCCAGCGGCCTCTCGAGCCAGATCGTCTGTCGTCCCTCGCAACTTCGTGAACCCACCCTGGACTCTTTGCATCATGCTTCCTCCTCGTCAATGCCTCTCCTTGCCAGCTCCAGGTTCCTGCAGTGCCTCTCCGCAGTCGTCGATCCTTTTTACCCCTCCTGTCGTCAGCTTTTGAACCCGCTTTACCGCTGCGACGCCTGCCACCTTGTTTGGGGCTGCCAGGGAGTCGAATGTAAGGCCGCCTTAAGATCCCCGTTGGTCACTTGCCATGGCCCTTGCAATGTTCCCGCTATGTTTCCAACCCTGACTAACCATGAACATTTGTTTTTATCTGGACAGGCTCTTGGACCCCTGACGGCACGCTCTTGCAGAAGTACCTCGACATCAGTCTCACACTTCCCTTTTGTGTGCCGCCCTATTTCGGATGGCAGTTGTTAACCCGGGCCTCCACAGGTTCGCTACGGCTGATGCAACCCTGTGCATTTATCTGCGCTCAGGAAGACACTAGCCCATGCCCCACAGAGGCTGCATTGGTTACGTCCCCGTCTGGAGCAGCGAGAGCAAACAAGAGGAACAAAAGTATGCATACAAGAGTTACGGGAAAGCGTATTTATTAAAACTGTTCAAAAACAATGTTAAGTTGAAAGTTTGTGGCTCCCAAGCAGTTTGTGGCTTGGCAACCACTGCTGCCTCCAAAAGCAATTCCCAGTTCAGAGACCACTCAGCCGGCGTCGCCCAGGACCAATAGGGGACTGCAACTGGTTACCATTTACTAAATGCTCTCAGCTGCTCAGAACTACCTGCAACAAAGGGAAACAATGCCAGATGAACAAACAGGTGCTGCAGGGAGACCGACTTACACCTCACAGGTTACAAAGCCAAGAGGACCAGGGCTTCCTGCTCAACGGGTCTAGTTTCAAAAACTTTGGAAAACAGAAAGGGTTTTCCAACAGGGAACAGACAGCCACTCTGACACCAAATTTCTCCAGACATGAACTGAGTGCAAAGGAAGTTTCTCATCTCAAATCTTTGGACTCATCCAGCCGTTCCACAGTAGCTATCAGGAAAGGATAAAACAAAACTGAGCTGGTGTCATGTACCTGATGAAACTAGAGTTGGAAATAAAAGTGTCACTAACCAAAATATCATGGCCTGTCTTAATAAAACCGCTTTAAACAAATCTAAATTCATCAGTTGAGATTAATTGAATCATGCTTGCAAACAACCCATGGGTCTTTAGTGCACCTAGACAAAAGCAACTTTGCAAGAATCTTACAGTCTACCATAGACATCACTGTCTGTTAGAGACAAATGAAGGTTGCATTCAGATTCAACACATAAAAAGGTTAAAACTGGTGGAGGAATCTTTTTGGGAGTAGGGGAGCAAAAACAGTCTTCCATAAGGCTAAACCGAGGAAAGGAATTGCCAGGGGTTGGGCAGAAAACAGTGCAAGACAAAAACTAATGTGTTAAGTTAAGCAACCACATGAACTCTGGTTCTTCTTCCCTTCCCCAACACTAGGTAAACCTCAAATATCTTCAAAGCACACCAACTCACTGTGTGCAAGACACCTCACTGGCTTCACCTCAATAAACCCATTTGTAAGTTAAAATAAAATCAGAACAAGAACTCACCAAAGATGCCAGTCCACAAGCACACTCTAAACAAACGTGTCAGAACTAAAAGACAGAATAAGACAAAAATGTGCTTGCTCAGGCAAGAAAGACTACACTGCACACATCTGTCTCTCCCCCAGAGTCCTGGCGTCTCCCGGAAACGACGTCATGGCCGGTATTTAAAAGCCCGGCGTCCTGGCAGGGACCAATAGGAGGCTGCGACCAATTAGCATTTACTACACTCTCTCACCAATTACCTGCAACATAGAATTAGATCAGATCAACTTTATCCATCTCCAGAGGGGAAATTCATTTTTCACGGCAGTGTAATAGTAATAATGTCCGAAAATAAAAAAGTATACATAGTATAACTATAAATAGAGAGAGACAGAGGATGGCGAGACATCCGCAAATAAATAGACTACAGATACTACAACAACAACTTCAGGGATGATAATGGACTACATAAAGGAATGGTAAGGGATAAAAATACACAACCAGAACAAAACGACAATATACAAAGAGTGAAAACAATGTACAATGGCGGTGGACTTCTTCTTTTACTATGTCATTTTCAAAGTGCGTTCGACTCATCCGCCGGTCTGCCATCGCTATACCAAAAAAGGGAAATGTGGAGCGGCATCTTCAGACCGTTCATAAAAACTACGGCACCGAGTTCCCTGCGAAAAGTGAGTTGAGAAGGAGAAAGGTGAAGGAACTAAAATCCCAGCTGCAGTTGTCCAGTCAGCCGGGAGCTGTCCGTTACCACACGGAGCCTTTTACAACTCCTCCCTTTTCAGTCTCAACCACTTTGTCTTCTCGATCTTCATCCTACAAACCGCCGTCCTATGCCGTCTGACTACACTCCGACCGATCTCCTTCGGATGATCTCAGCTAAACAAGATAGTGTACCTGCATACCTGTACCGTAACCTCGTATTTTGTATGCACGTATTCTTCTTCTTCTTGTTTTGGCTTTTCCCTTCAGGGGTCGCCACAGCGTATCAACTTTCTCCATCTAACCCTATTCTCTGTATCCTTCTCTCTCACTCCAACTACCTTCATATCCTCGCTCACTACGCCCATAAGTCTTCTCTCTGGTCTCCCTCGAGACCTCTTGCCTGGCAGCTCCAATTGCAGCATCCGTCTACCGATGTATTCACTATCCCTTCTTTGTACATGACCGAACCATCTCAGTCTGGCTTCTCTGACCTTCTCTCCGAAACATCCAAAATATGTCAACTTCTGCTCTCGGTCTTTGTTTTGCCTTTGCCACCTCTCTCTTTACCTTACGTTGTATCACCCTGTACTCCTGTCTGTTCCCTTCAGTCCTCTCAGTATCCCACTTCTTCTCTGCTAAAAAATGCTTTCTCTGTCTATACTTCTGCACTTCCTCGTTCCACCACCGAGTCTCCCTATCTACTTTCCTTCCAGATGACACACGGAGGACTCTTCTTCCTGTCTCCCTGATAACAGTAGCTGTTGTTGTCCAATCATCTGGAAGCTCACCCTGACCGCCCACAGCCTTTCTCAACTCCTCCCTGAAAACCATACAACACTCCTCCCTTTTCAGCTTCCGCCACTTTGTCCTCTGCTCTGCCTTTGTCCTCTTGATCTTCCTTGTCGCCAGAGTCGTCCTACAGGCTACACTCTCGGCTACAACTACTTTGCAGTCACTGATCTCTTTCAGGCTACCTCGTCTATACAAGATGTAGTCTACCTGCGTGCTCCTACCTCGCTCTTATCAGTTACCCTATGTTCCTGTTTTTTTCTGGAAAAAGGTGTTCACTGCAGCCATTTCCATCCTTTTTGCAAAATCTACCACCATCTGTCCCTCTGCATTCCTATCCTGTACACCAAATCTGCCCGTCACTTTTTCATCCCCTCTATTGCCTTCAACATGGCCAATGAAGTCTGCAACAATGTCCACTCTGCATCACTTCATCTAACTCACTCCAGAACTTCTCCTTCTCTACAAATTCACATCCCACCTGCAGGTCATAGCCACTTACAACATTGAGCATCACACCTTCAATTTCCAGTTTCAGACTCATAAGTCTGACATTCTTTTCACCTCCAGAATGTTCCCAACAAACTCCTCCTTCAAGAGAGCTCCTACTCCATTTCTCTTCTTATCAGTGCAACTTAAAACCTGCTCCTAAGCTTCTAGTCTTACTAACTTTCCACCCGGTCTCCCGGACACACCGTATATCCACCTTCCTTCACTGCGTCATGTCGACCGACTACCTTTTCCCGTAATAGTCCCAATATTCAAAGCCCCTTCTCTCAGTCCCAGGCTCTTTCCTCAACTCCTCTCTCTCTGCTTCCAAACATGCACGTATCCAGTTAAAAATGCGTAGCCATTTTACGCCGTCAAGTGTTGGAAAGGCAGTTGTAAAGTACCGTTCTGTACGACAAACAACGTAACACGGTGGTCAGTCAGCAAACGCAAACTTTTATTGATCGAGAATCAAAATACACAAGGCCGGATAGGACTACTGCAAAATAACTTCCGTTCCTGCACAGCGTCCGACGAGAGTCCGGGGAACAGGCAGCGGTGTCGGGCGCCAGGATCCGAGCCCGGTTCTGGAGGGGAGGCTGCGGGTGGAGAAGTCGTCCTTCTCCTGCACCAGCCGGATCTGTTTCTTCTGCAGCGCTCGCATCCACTTCCGGGTGTCACGATGCTCCTCCAGCTTAGGAAGGAGAAAAAAAAAAAATTCGCAAGCACTCGTTAATCTTTCGGAATACAGCTGGGGCGGCGGCGCACCTGCGGCTCATCAGGCCTCGTCAAGAAGAGGACAAGAGGAGTCTGCCGGCGGCCTCTCGAGCCAGATCGTCTGTCGGCCCTCGCGACTTCGTGAACCCACCCTGGACTCTTTGCATCATGCTTCCTCCTAATTGTCAATGCCTCTCCTTGCCAGCTCCAGGTTCCTGCAGTGCCTCTCCGCAGTCGTCGATCCTTTTTACCCCTCCTGTCGTCAGCTTTTGAACCCGCTTTACCGCTGCGACGCCTGCCACCTTGTTTGGGGCTGCCAGGGAGTCGAATGTAAGGCCGCCTTAAGATCCCCGTTGGTCACTTGTCATTGCCCTTGCAATGTTCCAGCTATGTTTCCAGCCCTGACTAACCATGAACATTTGTTTTTATCTGGACAGGCTCTTGGACCCCTGACGGCACGCTCTTGCAGAACCACCTCGACGTCAGTCTCACACTTCCCTTTTGTGTGCCGCCCTATTTCAGATGGCAGTTGTTAACCCGGGCCTCCACAGGTTCGCGATGGCTGATGCAACCCTGTGCCTTTATCTGCGCTCAGGAAGACACTAGCCCATGCCCCACAGAGGCTGCATTGGTTACGTCCCCGTCTGGAACAGCGAGAGCAAACAGGAGGAACAAAAGTATGCAGACAAGACTTACGGGAAAGCGTATTTATTAAAACTGTGCAAAAACAATGTTAAGTGGAAAGTTTGTGGCTCCCAAGCAGTTTGTGGCTTGGCAACCACTGCTGCCTCCAAAAGCAATTCCCAGTTCAGAGACCACGCAGCACTCAGCCGGCGCCACCCAGGACCAATAGGGGACTGCAACTGGTTACCATTTACTAAATGCTCTCAGCTGCTCAGAACTGCCTGCAACATATAGAGGGAAACAGAGCCACAGATGAACAAACAGGTGCTGCAGGGAGACGGACTTACACCTCACAGGTTACAAAGCCAAGAGGACCAGGGGTTCCTGCTCAACGGGTCTAGTTTCAAAAACTTTGGAAAACAAAGGGTTTTCCAACAGGGAACAGACGCCACTCTGACACCAAATTTCTCCAGACGTGAACTGAGTGCAAAGGAAGTTCCTCATCTCAAATCTTTGGACTCATCCAGCCGTTCCACAGTAGCTATCAGGAAAGGACAAAACTGAGCTGGTGTCATGTACCTGATGAAACTAGAGTTGGAAATAAAAGTGTCACTAACCAAGATATCATGGACTGTCTTAATAAAACCGCTTTAAACAAATCTAAATTCATCAGTTGAGATTAATTGAATCATGCTTGCGAACAACTCGTGGGTTGTTAGTGCACCTAGACAAAAGCAACTTTGCAAGAATCTTATACAGTCTACCATAGACGTCAGTGTAATCTAGACAAATGAATGTTGCATTCAGATTCAACTAACACACAAAGGGTTAAAACTGGTGGATGAATTTTTTTTGGGAGTAGAGGAGCAAAAACAGTCTTCCATAAGGCTAAACCAAGAAAAGGAATTACCAGGGGTTGGGCAGAAAACAGTGCAAGACAAAAACTAATGTGTTAAGTTAAGCAACCACATGAACTCTGGTTCTTCTTCCCTTCCCCAACACTAAGTAAACCTCAAATATCTTCAAAGCACACCAACTCAATGTGTGCAAGACACCTCTCACTGGCTTCACCTCAATAAACCCATTTGTAAGTTAAAATAAAATCAGAACAAGAACTCACCAAAGATGCCAGTCCACAAGCACACACTAAACAAACGTGTCAGAACTGAAAGACAGAATAAGACAAAAATGTGCTTGCTCAGGCAAGAAAGACTACACTGCACTCATCTGTCTCTCCCCCAGAGTCCTGGCGTCTCCCGGAAACGACGTCATGGCCGGTATTTAAAAGCCCGGCGTCCTGGCAGGGACCAATAGGAGGCCGCGACCAATTAGCGTTTACTACACGCTCTCACCAATTACCTGCAACATAGAATTAGATCAGATCAACTTTATCCATCTCCAGAGGGGAAATTCATTTTTCACGGCAGTGTAATAGTTTTAATGTAAAAAAATTTTTAAAAAGTATATGTATTATAAATATAAATAGAGAGACAAAAGATAGCAAGACATCCACAAATACAACAGACAACAGATACAACAACAACATCAGGGATAAGAATGGGCAACATAAAGGAATAGTAAGGGTGAAAAATACACAACCAGAACCAAACAGCGATACGAAAGGAGTGAAAATAATAAATCGATATAAATCGATATAAATCCTGATAATTTATTAAGGAAATAAAGAGACAGACAGAATGAAAGATCTTGAAAAAAAATCCAAAATCCAAAACCAAAAAAAAAAAGAAAAAAACTGAATGCTGCTGACAGAGTGTGTCAGCCAGGATTGTATTGGATTGGATTGATCTCTCATTAGAGCACTTGCTCACTTTCGAAATTTCTTATGTGCGTTTGTGTCAAAGTAGAGCTATTTTTTGCTGAAGTTGGTTTTCATTTGCATTACATTCATTTAGCAGACGCTTTTATCCAAAGCGACTTACAAAAAGTGCAATTCAGTCATCCCAAGAAGATCCCAAGTACCAGTAGTCGGTATCCGGAAGTCACCACTCTTCCAAATAGCCGTCTGAAATCCATATTCATACATACATTCAAATTTTGTATTTTTTATTTTTTTTGTTTTGGGGGGGGCAAAGTGCGATGAGCGGGGTAGTGCTTGGTGAGGAGGTATGTTTTCAGCTCACGACGCCGACATGCTGGACCGACTGGATTTGAACGGGCGCCCTCGTCACCGGTGACCGAGACCCGGTCGCTTTAGAAGACATCCGGCATCCTTTTCGATGACCCCAGGGGATGAACGCCCCGCCACCAAAAATCACGTGTGCACGTATCCCAGTTAAAAATGTGCAGCCATTTTACGCCGTCAAAAGTGTTGGAAAGGCAGTCAAAAAGGATGTCACAAAGTACCGTTCTGTACGACAAACAACGCAACACGGTGGTCAGTCAGCAAACTCACACGTACACTATTACATATTTTTTATTTGAGAATTGAAATATACACAGCCAGACAAAGTTACAGCTAAATAACTTCCATTCTTGCACAGCGTCCGACTCGAGCTCCGGGGAGCAGGCAGCAGCGTCGGGCACCAGGGGGCCGAACCGGGTCTGGCAGGGAGGCCGCGGGCGGAGGAGTCGTCCCTCTCCTGCACCAGCCGGGTCTGTTTCTTCTGCAGCGCTGGCATCCGCTTCCGGGTGTCACGATGCTCCTCCAGCTTAGGAAGAGAAAAAAAAAAGGTCACGAGCACTCGTTAAACTTCCGGAATACAGCTGGGGGCGGCGGCGCACCTGCGGCTCATCAGGCCTCGTCAAGAGGGGGACAAGAGGAGTCTGCCTGCGACCACTCAAGCCAGATCGTCGGTTGTTCCTCGCTAGTTCATTTATTGGCCACTTGGCGATCCTATTGAGAAGAAATGTCCTTTACTCCTTCTGTTGTCAGCTTTTGAACCCACAAGAGGCGCAACTGTCTCCCCACGCTCGACTTTTGCGACGCCCACCAGGGAGACGCATGTAAGACCCCGTTGATCACGGTATGTCGTTATGTGTTTGTGAAAGGTCGTGTCTGAGGCGCCTCCCCTGTTCAGAGCTGTTTTTTTTCTGTTTTGACAGCCGGCTTCTTTGACTCCCATCTCAAACCATTGGTCTCCTCTGGCCAGGATACGGACATCCTTGGGAGTTTCTCTGAACACTGGAGACATACGGTATGACTGGTCTTTTGTTTGTCGTCTTCCTTCCATTGTAACTAAAAAAAAAAACAAAATACCTGAGATGGAATTGTTAACTCACCAAATGTGCACTTTTTTTTTTTTTTTTTTTTTTTTTTTTTTTTTTTTTCCCCTGTCCAAGGTGGCGATGCCGATTTGTGTTTCCTCTGACGGGCGATTGTGACTGTCCCTTCACATGCAGACCCCTTAGTCTCATCTGCCGAAGAAGAACTTTACACTGCTGGACAAAGTAGTGACTGAACGAACAGAAAGTTCCCACTTGTCCACCAGTATCCTCTGCTCAGCCTTCAAACTGGCAAGCTCAAAAGTTTGTCCGTCCTTTAAATGACGTGTGTGGTTTTTATTGCCGTAAGGTGGCGTCATCCAGCAAACTTAATCTAACCATTGTGTTTTCAATATGACAATGTTATTCGGGGAGGTTTGGAGCGGTCTACTTTTCTGTGAAATCACTGCATGATGCTGCGGCACCAGTGAGGGCAATGATTTAAAAGCGGTGCTGGGCTGCGTCGCCGTTGTATGAACTTGTGTGCACAGCCACCCTGGAGACTGTGGGGGCAGAGCATGAGGACTGGCTGACTGACTTGACCCTACCTGTGTGTCAAGGGGAAACATAACCCCAAATTTTTTTTTTTTTTTTGGAAGGTGTGAGATCTGGCAGGTCTAGGTATGTGTGCCCTTATATCAATTAGAACCATAACACACATAAGCATCAAGCACCAGCCTGAACAGCTGGAAGTCTGATTTTAATGGACAATTTATTTACAAGCAAACACTCACCTCTTCTAAAACCAAGACCTTCTTATGAGGGGTGGACCGGAGTCCTATCAAGTTGCGCATCTTTTCTTTCCGATGAATTCATATAGAGATGAAAGTCAATATCACACACATTTGTGCGTGGAGGATAACTGAGCGGATAACTCAGTAAACTAACTTCCAAATGACATGTGGTGATTCTGATTTCTAAGGATTTTGTGTAAAGTTGGCCAAATGTTTGAAAATAAAGTGAGGCAAAACCAAAGTCCTGTTGCCTTTCGAGCTGACGCAGCATGCTTGCTGCTGCTCTGCATCTTAAGAGTAGCCGAAGAAATGACATTTGGTGATGGTTTTTTTTTTTTTTTCCTTTCTAAGTCTAAGGTTATCTACATGCAACCCATATTTGTGAGACCGACTGGTTGGCTCAGTGGCTTAAGACATCGTAGGTGGATACCGTTGTTTTGAGCCCCCAGCAGACTGAGGTTCAAGTCTCACTTTGCCAAACCACTGGATGTAGAAATCACATTTGACGATTTTTTTTTTTTTCTAAGTGCTTTTTTCTTCTAAGTGTGACGTTATATACATGAAACCCGGATTTCTCTATGTGACTGGTTAGCGCAGTGCCATAAGCCACTGACGCTGTATGTGGATACCGCTGGTTCAAGTCCAGTACCAGTCACACAGCCACATCGGGTACCCGCCCGGTGGAAGGCTGACAACAGCCAGGTCGGGTCCCAACCCCGATACAAGGCCGACGTGGGGGAGTGTCAGGCAAAGCAAGGAGCAGGGCGAGAGGCAGACAGGCCGAGAGATAGGGAGGAGGGGGCCCCACTAACCAGGGCCCCCCGGGGGGACTTTGGGAGGAGCGAGAGGGGGGCATGCAAAGATGCACTGTAGAAACAAGTCTGCTATCAAAATTTTTTTTTTTTGGGGGGGGGGGGGGACTTTGGGGTTTTCCATCCACATAGGGGCCTCAGACACACATTTGGAGGGGGATGGATACTTTATTGCTTGTCAGAAAAAGATAAACATTGAACAAGATACAGGAAAAAAATATTTAAATTAAAATCAAGTTAGCCGCTAACTTTACACAAAACTAGCCAGATTGCTGGCACTCTTGGATACCAGACTTCTGCCGCACCTACAAGCACAAACACAACAGTTAGGGATGCAGTGACAAACAACTTACAATTAAAGACAAAGAAAACTCACAGAAAAATGGGCAGAACCTGACATCTTAAACATCTTCACGACTTCACTAAAGTCACTGCTGTTAAATATCAGCAATCAATTTACATTGTGTTTAACAAAAAATAACACTATACAAAATTAACAAGAAATACAAGGATGTCGCTCACCCTTATTTCGCCAAGCACTTGTGATGTACATTTGCGGACTATTAGAGGACAATCTGAAAAACACAGATTCTCATCACACTTTGCAAAACAAACATTACAACAACATTCCTTCAAGGTTGTTTCTCAAGGCCAATTCCCAGTCTGCATTGAAATCCAACAATCACTTTGGTGACCAGTCATCTTTTGCAATCAACAATTTGTATTATTGAGACTATTTTTGGTACATTAAGCCAATTTTTAGTTTGCCGTTCAAACAGGAGCACCCAAAGGAATGTGTGCAATCCAGAGTTGTTTGACGATAGACAGGATTACTTATCTCCTGACAGACGACAAAGATACATGGATTTGAACCAGTACCCTTCTGGTTCAGTCAGGATCAGCCCGCTGACACCAGATCTCAAATATCCACATAAACATGCACAAAATGTTAAGCAAATGCACAGGGATCCTTCCCACCAAGCTGATTTGAAGTATATTTATATATATATATAGATATGAAGGAACAGAACCTTCATCATGACCCGGATTTTACATCCTGAGTCAGACAGCTATATAGTTGAATAAATAGGAATATAACTTGTAACCTTCAGATCAAGAAGCCACAGGATTCACATCAAGACCAGCTAGTAGAGGACGTTCCAAGAAAACTCATGCACGTCAGCGAGAACATTTCAACAACCTGCAAAATAGTTGATTCACCGATCCTCAGAGGACCTCACATGTACAAGATGTAGTCTACCGCCACTCTTAAGTCACCTTATAAAATGTATTCACGAAAGCCATTTCCATCCTTTTTGCAAAGTCCACCATCATCTTTCCCTCCACCAGACACCAAACCTGCCCATCACTTCATCTGACTCCCATCCCACCGACAGACAGGATCACTTATCTCCTTACAGAGACTACAAAGATATATGGATTTGAACACCCTTCAATTTCAATCAGGATCAGCCCGCTGACACCAGATCTCTTAAAACATAAAATAAATGCAAAATATTAGGCAAATGCACCTTGATCCTTCCCTCCATGCTGATTTGAAGTGTATATATATTGATATATGCAGGAACAGAACCTTCTTCGAGCCAGATTTTACACTC
The DNA here is from genome assembly GCF_037954325.1 of Fistularia commersonii. Taxonomy (NCBI): domain Eukaryota; kingdom Metazoa; phylum Chordata; class Actinopteri; order Syngnathiformes; family Fistulariidae; genus Fistularia; species Fistularia commersonii. Next base: position 4,907,944 of record NC_141307.1, read on the forward strand.
CAGAGTCAGACAGCTATATAATTGAATAAATGGGAATATAACTTGTAGCCTTCTAATCAAGAAGCCACAGGATTCACATAAAGACCGGCTTGTGGACGAAGCTCTGAGAACATTTCAATCTGCAAAACAGTTGACTCGCAATCACTGATCTTCAGAGGACCTCACGTGTACAAGATGTAGTCTCTCTGCTCTTAAGTCATCTTAGAAAATATATTCACTAAAGCCATTTCCATCCTTTTCGCAAAGTCCACCTCCATGTTTCCCTCCGCCTTCCTATGCTGGCCACCAAACCTGCACGTCACTTCATCTGACTCCCATCCCACCCACAGGGCATAACCGCCATCATTGAGCATCACAGCTTCAATTTCAGACTCATGTCTTACTTTTTACCTCAAAATCCTTCAAGGTAACTCTTACTTTAATTCTCTTCCTGTACTACAAAAAAAGTCTGCCAAATGTCCAGCTTTGCACCTGCTCTCCTGGACACTGTACATCCACCTTGCTTCTCGGCTTCCCTATCCTGGTCATCGTCCCAATATTCAAAGCCTCAGTCTCACACTTCCCTTTGCTGCCCGATTTCAGAGGGCAGTTTCCTCCGCTGATCTGGTTATGTCTGATGTAAGCCTATGCATTTATCCATGCTACACTAGCCCATGCCCCACAGAGGCTGTAGTGGTTATGTCCCCGTCTGGGACAGGGAGAACAAACAAGGGGAACAAAAGTATGCAGACAAGAGTTGCGGGAAAGCGCATTTATTGACACTGTGCAAAATAATCGTAAGTGGAAAGTCCTTGGCTTCTGAGCAGTTTGTGGCTTGACGATCGCTGCCGACTCCAAAAGCAATTCCCAGTTCAGATGGCGCAGCACTCGCCGGCTCCCAGAGAGTAGCTCGCGTCCCTCGTGTCACCCAGGACCAATATGGGACTGCAACTGGTAGCCATTTACTAAATGCTCTCAGCTGCTCAGAACTACCTGCAACATAAAGGGAAACAATGCCAGATGAACAAACAGGTGCTGCAGGGAGACCAACTTACACCTCATAGGTTACAAAGCCAAGAGGACCAGGGCTTCCTTCTCAATGAGTCTAGGTTCCAAAACAGAAAGGGTTTTCCAACGGGGCACAGCCAGCCACTTTGACATCAAATTGCTCCAGACATGAACGGAGTGCAAAGGAAGTTCCTCATCTCAAATCTTTGGACTCCTACAGCCGTTCCACAGTAGCTATCAGGACAGGGCAAAAGAAATCGAGCCTGTGTCATGTACCTGATGAAACCAAAGATTTCATTGACTGTCCTAATCAAACAGCATAAAACAAATCTTAATTTCAGTTGAGACCAATTGAATCATGCTTGAGGGGCAAAAATACTGCAGTCAAATGAAAAATCCATGAGAATCTAGTCAAAGATCGGGGCAGAAAATAAAAACCTAACGTGTCAAGTTAACCAACAGGGAAGCAAACACCTACCATGCAAACTCTGGCTCCTTCTTACCTTCACTAAGATAAACCTCAAGTATCTTCAAAGCACACCAACTCAGTGTGCAAGACACCTCACTGGCTTCACCTCAATAAACCCAGTTGCCCCCCAAAACATTAAGCAGAAGAATAACTCACCAAAGATGCAAGTCCAAAGGCATCGCCGAAACAAACGCATCAGATCTGAAAAACAAACATGTGCCTGCTCGGGCAGGAAAGACCGTGCAGCGCTGACCTGTCTCTCCCCCAGAGTCCTGGCGTCTCGCGGAAATGATGTCACAGCCGGTATTAAAAAGCCCAGCGTCCTGGCAGGGACCAATAGGAGGCCACGACCAATTAGCATTTACTAAACGCTCTCACCTGCTCCCAATCACCTGCAACATAGAATTAGATCAGATCAACTTTATCCATCTCCAGAGGGGAAATTTTTTTTTCACGGTAGTGTAACAGTAATAATGTCCAAAAATAAAAAAGTGTACATAATATAACTATAAATAGAGAGAGACAGAGGATGGCGAGACATCCGCAAATAAATAGACGACAGATACTACAACAACAACAACAACAACAACAACAACAACTTCAGGGATGATAATGGACTACATAAAGGAAGGGTAAGGGATAAAAATACACAACCAGAACAAAACGACAATATACAAAGAGTGAAAACAATATATGTAAAATGTATCACTTCCTTACAGAATGGGCGGTGGACTTCTTCTTTTACCATGTCATTTTCAAAGTGCAAAAAGGGAAATGTGGAGCGGCGTTTTCAGACCGTTCATAAAAACTACGGCACCGAGTTCCCTGCGAAAAGTGAGTTGAGAAGGAGAAAGGTGAAGGAACTAAAATCCCAGCTGCAGTTGTCCAGTCAGCCGGGAGCTGTCCGTTACCACACGGAGCCTTTTGCAACTCCTCCCTTTTCAGCCTCAACCACTTTGTCTTCTCGATCTTCATCCTACAAACCGCCGTCCTATGCCGTCTGACTACGCTCCTACCGATCTCCTTCGGATGACCTCGGCTAAACAAGATAGTCTACCTGGGTACCTGTACCGTAACCTTGTATTTTGTATGCACGTATTCTTCTTCTTGTTTTTGCTTTTCCCTACAGGGATCGCCAAAGCGTATCAACTTTCTCCATCTAACCCTATTCTCTGTATCCTTCTCTCTCACACCAACTACCTTCATATCCTCGCTCACTACGTCCATAAGTCTTCTCTTTGGTCTCCCTCGAGAGCTCTTGCCTGGCAGCTCCAATCGCAGCATCCGTCTACCGATATATTCACTATCCCTTCTTTGTACATGACCGAACCATCTCAGTCTGGCTTCTCTGACCTTCTCTTCGAAACATCCAAAACACGTGTTTTTCCTCTGTACGTATATTCTGTTTTGCTACCGCTAACTTTCGTTCCTCTCCTTTCCAAAGCATACTTCCACCTCTCTAGATTTTCCTCTGCCTACCTGTTTTCTGCTCTCACTACAGATCACAATATCATCTGCAAACATCGTGGTCCATGGAGATTCGTGTCTGACCTCAACTGTCAGCCTGTCCATCACCATTGCGAACAAGAAGGGGCTCAGAGCTGATCCCTGATGGAGGCCCTACCGCACACCGTACCACTGTCTCACAGCTAGCATACATGTCCTGCGCCAGTTTAACATACTTCTCTGCCGCCCCAGACTTCCTCATACAATACCAGAGCTCCTCTCTTGGCACCCTGTCATATGCTTTTTCTATGTCTACAAAAACATAATGCAGCTCCCTCTGGCCATCTCTGTACGAGCATTCTCAACGCAAAAACTGCATCCGTAGTACTCTTTCTAGGCATGAAGCCATACTGCTGTTCACAAAATGCCGACTTCTGCTCTCGGTCTCGTTGCCACTACTCTTTCCCATAACTTCATTGTATGGCTCGTCGACTTTATCCCTCTTAAAAATAGGCTTTGTCTTTGTCTATTTGTCAATCTGTCTCCATTCCTCAGGCATCGTCTCACTCTCTAAGATCCCGTTGAATAATCGAGTCCGAAAATCTACCGCTGCCTCTCCCAGACACTTCCACACCTCCACAGGTATATCATCAGGACCAACTGCTTTTCCTTCTTCACCTTCTTCACCTCACTTTTACTCATTTGTGCTACTTACAATAGTCACGTCTTCTACCATCACTTCTCTTTCATTTTCCACATTCATCAGCTCTTCAAAGTACTCTGCCCATCTTCCCATCACTCCCCTACCATCTGTCCCTCTATATCCTTCATCACCGGACCTCTTGTGTATCCTTTCCGTCATTAACTCTCAGTTTCGCCAACCATTATAGATCATTCTCACCCTCCTTACTATCCAACCGAGCATTCGAGTCATCGTACGCCCTTTGTTTTGCCTTTGCTACCTCTCTCTTTACCTTACGTTGTATGACCCTGTACTCCTGTCTGTTCTCTTCAGTCCTCTCAGTATCCCACTTCTTCTTTGCAAAAAAATGCTTTCTCTGTATATACTCCTGCATTTCCTCGTTCCACCACCAAGAATACTTATCTACTTTCCTTCCAGATGACACACGGAGGACTCTTCTTCCTGTCTCCCTGATGTTGCTGATGTAGCTGTTGTTGTCTGATCATCTGGAAGTTCACCCTGACCACCCAGAGCCTTTCTCAACTCCTCCCTGAAAACCAATACGACACTCCTCCCTTTTCAGCTTCCACCACTTTGTCCTCTGCTCTGCCTTTGTCCTCTTCATCTTCCTTGTTGTCAGAGTCATCCTACAAAACACCATCCTACGCTGTCTGGCTACACTCTCGGCTACAACTACTTTGCAGTCACTGATCTCTTTCAGGCTACCTCGTCTATACAAGATGTAGTCTACCTGCGTGCTCCTACCTCCGCTCTTATCAGTTACCCTATGTTCTTGTTTTTTTTTCTGGAAAAAGGTGTTCACTGCAGCCATTTCCATCCTTTTTGTGAAATCTACCACCATCTGTCCCTCTGCATTCCTATCCTGTATACCAAATCTGCCCATCACTTCTTCATCCCCTCTATTGCCTTCACCATCATGTCCAAGGAAGTCTGCACCAATGTCCACTCTCTCATGTCTGGGAATATTCTGCATCACTTCATCCAACTCATTCCAGAACTTCTCTTCAAATTCACATCCCACCTGCAGGTCATAGCCCCTAACAACATTGAGCATCACACCTTGGATTTCCAGTTTCAGACTCACAAGTCTGACATTCTTTTCACCTTAAGCACATTCCCAACAAAAGAGAGCTCCTACTCCATTTCTGTTCTCATCAGTACCATAATAGTACAACTTAAAACTTGCTCCTAAGCTTCTAGCCTTACTAACTTTCCACCCGGTCTCCCGGACACACCGTATATCCACCTTCCTTCACTGTGTCATGTCGACCGACTCTCTACCTTTTCCCGTCGTAGTCCCGATGTTCAAAGCCCCTACTCTCAGTCCAGGGCTCTTTCCTCACCTCCTCTCTCTGCTTCTGAACATGCACGTATCCCAGTTAATAATGCGTGGCCATTTTACACCATCAAGTGTTTTAAAGGCAGTCAAAAAGGATGTTCCAAAGTACCGTTCTGTACGACAAACAACGCAACACCATGGTCAGTCAGCAAACTCACACGTACACCATTATGTACACTTTTATTGAGAATCGAAATATACAAGGCCGGATAAGATTACTGCTTAATAACTTCCATTCCTGCACAGCGTCCGACTCGAGCTCCGGGGAACAGGCAGCGGTGTCGGGCGCCAGGATCCGAGCCTGGGTCTGGCAGGGAGACTGCGGGCAGAAAAGTTGTCCTCCTGCACCAGCCGGATCTGTTTCTTCTGCAGCGCTTGCATCCACTTGTGGGTGTTGCGATGCTCCTCCAGCTTCGGAAGGGAAAAAAAAAAGGTCGTGAGCACTCGTTAATCTTTCGGAATACAGCTGGGGCGGCAGCGCACCTGCGGCTCATCATGCCTCGTCAAGAAGAGGACGAGAGGAGTCTGCCAGCAGCTTCTTGGGCCAGATCGGTCGTTCCTCGCAACTTCATGAACCCACCCTGCACTTTGTGCATCGTGCTTCCTCACCGTTGCCTTGTTCCTAGTTGTCGATGGCTCTCTTGCCAGCTCCAGGTTCCCGCAGTGCCTCACCGGCTCACTTGGCCTCGCCGCAGTCGTCGATCCTTTTTACCCCTCCTGTCGTCAGCTTTTGAACCCGCTTAACCTCTGCGACGCCTGCCACCTTGTTTGGAGCCGAATGTAAGGCCGCCTTAAGACCCCCGTTGGTCACTTCCGAACGCTTGTCATGGCCCTTGCAATGTTCCAGCTATGTTTCCAGCCCTGATTAACCATGAACGTTTGTTTTTATCTGACAGTGTCTCTTGGACCCCTGACGGCACGCTCTCGCAGAACCGCCTCTGTCAAGGCCACATCAGTCTTAGACTTCCCTCTTGTGTGCTGCCCTATTGCAGATGGCAGTTGTTAACCGGGGCCTCCGCTGGTTTGTTAGGTTTGATGCAACCCTGTGCATTTATCTGCACTCAGGGAGACACTAGCCCATGCCCCACATAGGCTGCATTGTTACTTCCCTTCTGGGACAGGTAGAACAAACAAGGGGAACAAAGTATGCGGACAAGAGTTACAGGAAAGCATATTTATTAACACTGTGCAAGAACAATGGTAACAAGTGGAAGTCCTTGGCTCCTAAGCAGTTTGTGGCTTGACAACCACTGCTGCCTCCAAAAGTAATTTGTCAGGATCTCCTCTCAACACCGAGAGACACGGCTGGGATGAATTCGCAATCGGCGCCAGCTGCCGCTAATCAAGATCCCCATCAAGGGCAGCGGCACACTCTGCCTGGCACCGGAGGATTGTGGCTGTCCCAGACTCCTGTCACACCGGACCCCTACCCCGTTATGACCAGACCCAGCCAGCCGGTGTAACATCTGATCCATCCTGGTGAGACCCAGTCCTTCCCGCCTCCAGCCTGCCATCACCCTGTCTGGGGCCCGTCCTGCCATCACCCCGCCTGGTGAGACCCAGCCCTGTGCAACTGTCTCGGGGCCAGGGGCTTACCAGCGACACCCTACCTGCCGTTCAATCCAAATAAAGCGCTTTCAACCCAGATTCCTGCTCTGAGGTGTGGTTCCCTGCCTGAGTCCGCCCCGTGACACAATTCCCAGTTCAGAGACCACACAGCACTCAACTGCCGCCACCCAGGACCAATGGGGGACTGCAACTGGTTACCATTTACTAAATGCTCTCAGCTGCTCAGAACTACCTGCAACATAGAGGGAAACAGTGCCACAGGTGCTTCAGGGAGACCAACTTACACCTCATAGGTTACAAAGCCAGGAGGACCAGGGCTTCCTTCTCAATGGTTCTGGTTTCAGTTGCCAAAAACTGAAAGGGTTTTCCAATGTGGCAAAAACAGCCGCTTTAACAATCTGACACCAAATGACTTTAGACATTAACTGTTCGCAAGGAAGTTCCCATCTCAAATCATTGGACTAATACAGCCGTTCCACAGTAGCTATCAGAGCCTGTGTCATGTACCTGAGAAACTGAAGTCAGAAATACAACTGGAGCGTCACTAAGAAATATTTCAGCAACTGTCCTAATCAAACAGCTTTAAACAAATCTAAATTCATCAGTTGAGACTAATTAAATCATGCTTGCTAACAACTCATGGGTTGTTAGTGCACCTAGACAAAAGCAACTTTGCAGGACTCTTACAGTCTACCATAGACATCACTAATTTAGACAAATGAATGTTGCATTCAGATTCAACTAACACACAATCCAAGGGTTAAAACTGGTAGAGGAATCTTTTTGGGAGTAGAGGGGCAAAAACAGTCTTCCATAAGGCTAAACAGAGGAAAGGAATTGCCGGGGGTTGGGCAGAAAACAGTGCAAGGCAAAAACTAATGTGTTAAGTTATCCAACAAGGAAGCAAACCCCGCAACCGCATGAACTCCCTTCCCTTACCTCTCACTGGCTTCACCTCAATAAACCCATTTGCAAATAAAAGAAAAAAAATCAGAACAAGAACTCACCAAAGATGCCAGTCCACAAGCACACTCCAAACAAACGCGTCAGAACTGAAAGAATATAAGACAAAAATGTGCTTGCTCGGGCAAGAAAGACCATGCAGCACTAACCCGTGTCTCCCCCAGAGTCCTGGCGTCTCTCGGACATGACGTCATGGCCGGTATTTAAAAGCCCACCGCCCTGGCAGGGACCAATAGGAGGCCGCGAGCAATTAGCGTTTACTACACGCTCTCACCAATTACCTGCAACGTAGAATTAGATCAGATCAACTTTATCCATCTCCAGAGGGGAAATTCATTTTTCACAGCAGTGTAATAGTTTTAATGTAAAAAAAATTTAAAAAGTATATGTATTATAAATATAAATAGAGAGACAAAAGATAGCAAGACATCCACAAATACAACAGACAACAGATACAACATCAGGGATAAGAATGGGCAACATAAAGGAATAGTAAGGGTGAAAAATACACAACCAGAACCAAACAGCGATATGAAAGGAGTGAAAACAAAAAATTGATAAAAATCGATATAAATCATGACAATTTACTAAGAAAATAAAGAGACAGACAGAATTAAAGATCTTGAAAAAAAATCCAAAATCCAAAACCAAAAAAAAAAAAGAAAAAAACTGAATGCTGCTGACAGAGTGTGTCAGCCAGGATTGTATTGGATTGTATCGATCTGTCATTAGAGCACTTGCTCACTTTCAAAATTTCTTATGTGTGTTTGTGTCAAAGTAGAGCTATTTTTTGCTTAAGTTGGTTTTCATTTGCATCACATTCATTTAGCAGACGCTTTTATCCAAAGCGACTTACAAAAAGTGCAATTCAGTCATCCCAAGAAGATCCCAAGTACCAGTAGTCGGTATTCGGAAGTCACCACTCTACCAAATAGCCGTCTCAAATCCATAGTCATACATACATTCAAATTTTTTATTTTTTATTTTTTTTGTTTTGGGGGGGCAAAGTGCGATGAGCGGGGTAGTGCTTGGTGAGGAGGTATGTTTTCAGCTCACGACGCCGACATGCTGGACCGACTGGATTTGAACGGGCGCCCTCGTCACCGGTGACCGAGACCCGGTCGCTTTAGAAGACATCCGTGATTCTTTTCGATGACCCCAGGGGATGAACGCCCCGCCACCAAAAATCACGTGTGCACGTATCCCAGTTAAAAATGTGCAGCCATTTTACGCCGTCAAAAGTGTTGGAAAGGCAGTCAAAAAGGATGTCACAAAGTACCGTTCTGTACGACAAACAACGCAACACGGTGGTCAGTCAGCAAACTCACACGTAAATTATTATACATTTTTTATTGATCGAGAATCGAAATATACACAGCTGGATAAAATTACAGCTAAATAAATGCCATTCCAGCACAGCATCCAACTCGCGCTCCAGGGAGCAGGCAGCAGCATCGGGCGCCAGGATCCGAGCCCGGGTCTGGCAGGGAGGCCGCAGGCGAAGGAGTCGTCCTTCTCCTGCACCACCCGGGTCTGTTTCTTCTGCAGCGCTGGCATCCGCTTCCGGGTTTCACGATGCTCCTCCAGCTTGGGAAGGGAAAAAAAAAAAAGGTCACGAGCACTCGTTAAACTTCCGGAATACAGCTGGGGGCGGCGGCGCACCTGCGGCTCATCAGGCCTCGTCAAGAGGGGGACAAGAGGAGTCTGCCTGCGGCCACTCAAGCCAGATCGTCGGTTGTTCCTCGCTAGTTCATTGATTGACCACTCGGCGATCCTATTGGGAAGAAGTTTCCTTTACTCCTCCTGTCGTCAGCTTTTGAACCAACGAGAGGTGCAGCTGTCCCCCAACCTCGACCTCTGCGACGCCCACCAGGGAGACGCTTGTAAGACAGCCTTTAAGACCCCGTCGATCACGGTATGTCGTATGTGTTTGTGAAAGGTCGTGTCTGAGGCGCCTCCCCTGTTCAGAGATTTTTTTTTTTCTTATTTCGACAGATGGCTTCTTTGACTCCTCAAACCGTCGGTCTCCTCTGGCCAGGATACGGACACTGGTGTCTTCAAACGAACGGCCCTCGTCCTTCAGGTGTAGGTGGGCCTGTCCTGAAGCGGTGGCTCTCCTGTGTCGCAGGGTCTCTCGGACGTAGACGTCATCACAATCTTCAGTGCACGTGACAGCACACGCGCCACATTCTCGATCTTATGCCCTTTGGGTGCATACCTGAGCCGGAATTCTGTTAACTCCCCAAATGTGCACCAATGTTCTTTGTTCCCTGTCCAAGTAGGGGATGCTGATTAGTTTCCTCTGATGGGCCATCGTGACACCGTCCCTTCACATGCCGACCCCTTAGGCTCGTCCGTTCCGTCGCCGCCTCGTCCGCCTGCTCCCGACAAGAGGCAGACTAAGAGTTGATGTTGCTTGAAGGACTCTAAACTGATGACTATTTGAACGATCCGAAAGTTACCACTTGCCTTCCGGTATCCTCTGCTCAGCTTTCTGACTCCTTCAAACTGGCGAGATCAAAAGTTTGGCTGTGCTTTGAATGATGTGTGTGTCTGGATTGCCGTCATTTCATGTCAGAAAGAAGTCTCATGAACCATTATCTGGAGCGGTCTACTTTGTCTGTGAAATAACTGCATCTTGCAGCGGCGCAATGATCTAAAAGCTGTGCTTTGCCCCTGTCCATCTCTGACTGGGTTGGGTTGCTGTGGTATGAAATTGTATGCACAGACTGTCGGGGTGGAGAGCATGAGGACTGACTGACTGACTGACTTGACCCTACCTGTGTGTGAAGGGGACACACACCCAATTTTTTTTATTTGTTTTTTTGGACCAAAATGTGAATAAGGTTTTACAATAAAGCCCAAACACACACATGGGAATCAATGACCGGTCTGAACAACCGGAAGTAGGATATGAAAGGACAGTTTACAAGCAAACACTCGACCCTTCCAAAACCAAGACTTTCTTATGAGGGGTGGACCGGTGTTCTGTCAAGTTGTGCACCTTTTCTTTCCAATGAACTCGTCCGGAGAGATCTATGTGTTGAAATCCACATGGTGAAGGAGGTTCTATTCCCAGACCAACAAAATATGGATGTTTTTATGCTCGCACACATTGTTGGGCGGTGGACTGTTTTGTGTCAAGTTGGCCAAATGTTGTAAAATCATGAATCAAAGCCAAAGTCTTGTTGCCTATTTTCTTTCTAGCTGACGCAGCATGCTTGCTACTACTCTGCATCTTGCCCGATAGTTGCCTAAGAAATGACATTTGGTGATGTTTTTTTTTTCCCCCCCTTTCTAAGGGCATGTACATGCAACCCGGAATTGTGAGCCTGACCGGTTGGTTCAGTGGCTTAAGACGCTGTAGGCGGATACTGTTGTTTTGAGCCCCCAGCAGACTGAGGTTCAAGTCTCACTTTGCCAAACCACTGTATGTAGAAATGACATTTGACGATTTTTTTTTTCTAAGTGCTTTTTTCTTCTAAGTGTGACGTTATATACATGAAACCCGGATTTCTCTCTGTGACTGGTTAGCGCAGTGCCATAAGCCACTGACGCTGTATGTGGATACCGCTGGTTCAAGTCCAGTACCAGTCACACAGCCACATCGGGTACCCGCCCGGTGGAAGGCCGACAACAGCCAGGTCGGGTCCCAACCCCGATACAAGGCCGACGTGGGGGAGTCAGGCAAAGCAAGGAGGAGGGTGAGAGGCAGACAGGCCGAGATAGGGAGGAGGGGGGGCCCCACTAACCAGGGCCCCCCGGGGGGACTTTGGGAGGAGTGAGAGGGGGGCATGTAAAGCTGCACCGTAGAAACAAGCCTGCTATCAAAATTTTTTTTTGGGACTTTGGGGGGTTTCATCCACATAGGGGCCTCAGACAAACATTTGGAGGGGATGGATACTTTATTGCTTTTCAGAAAAAGATAAACATTGAACAAGATACAGGAAAAAATATTTAAATTAAAATCAAGTTAGCCGCTAACTTTACACAAAACTAGCCAGATTGCTGGTGCTCTTGGATACCAGACTTCTACCGCACCTACAAGCACAAACACAACAGTTAGGGATGCAGTGACAAACAACTTACAATTAAACACAAAGAAAACTCACAGAAAAAATGAGCAGAACCTGACATCTTAAACATCTTACTGACTTCACTAAAGTCACTGCTGTTAAATATCAGCAATCAATTAACATTGTCTAACAAAAAATAACACTATACAAAATTAACAAGAAAAATCAAGGATGGCACCTACCCTTATTTCTCCAAGCACTTGTGATGTACATTTGCAGACTCTTTGAGGACAATCTGAAAAACACAGATTCTCATCACACTTTGCAAAACAAACATCACAACATTCCTTCAAGGTTGTTTCTCAAGGCCAATTCCCAGTCTGCATTGAAATCCAACAATCACTTTGGTGACCAGTCATCTTTTGCAATAAACAATTTGTATTATTGAGACTATTTTTGGTACATCAAGCCAATTTTTAGTTTGCCGTTCAAACAGGAGCACCCAAAGGAATGTGTGCAATCCAGAGTTGTTTGACGATACACAGGATTACTTCTCTCCTGACAGAGACCACAAAGATACATGGATTTGAACCAGTACCCTTCTGGTTCAGTCAGGATCAGCCCGCTGACACCAGATCTCAAATATCCACATAAACATGCACAAAATGTTAAGCAAATGCACAGGGATCCTTCCCTCCATGCTTATTTAAAGTATATATATGATATATGCACGAGCAGAACCTTCATCAAGCCAGATTTTACACTCCAGAGTCAGACAGCTATATTATTGAATAGGAATATAACTTGTAGCCTTCTAATCAAGAAGCCACAGGAATCACATAAAGACCGGCTTGTAGACGACGTTCTGAGAACATTTCAATCTGCAAAACAGTTGACTCGCAATCACCGATCTTCAGAAGACCTCACGTGTACAAGATGTAGTCTACCTCCACTCTTAAGCCAGCTTATAAAATTTATTCGCAAAAGCCATTTCCATCCTTTTTGCAAAGTCCACCTCCATCTTTCCCTCCGCCTCCCTATGCCGGACACCAAACCTGCCCATCACGTCATCTGACTCCCATCCCACCTACAGGGCATAGCTGCTAACAGAGTATCACAGCTTCAATTTCAGAATTAAGTCTGACTTTTAAACAGAGAAATTTCCTCAAAATCCTTCAAGGTAACTCCTACTTCAATTCTCTTCCTGTACTACAAAAAATTCTGCCAAGTGTCTAGCTTTGCACCTGCTCTCCTGGACACTGTACACCCACCTTCCTGTCATGGTCATCATTCCAATAGTTAAAGCCCCAACTCAGTCTCACTTTCCTTTTCTATTTCAGATGGCGGTTAACCCAGGCGTCCGCTGATCTGGTTATGTCTGATGCAACCCTGTGCATTTATCGGTGCTACACTGCCCATGCCCCACAGAGGCTGCATGGTTACGTCCCCGTCTGGGACAGGGAGAACAAAGAGGAACAAAAGTATGGAGCCAAGAGTTACGGGAAAGCGTATTTATTGACACTGTGCAAAAACAATGGTAAGTCCTTGGCTTCTTAGAAGTTTGTGGCTTGACAACCGCTGCCGCCTCCAAAAGTAATGCCTCAGTTCAGATGGCGCAGCACTCGCCGGCTCCCAGAGGGTCTCACATCCCTGGTGTCGCCCAGGACCAATAGGGACTGCAACTGGTTACCATTTACTAAATTCTCTCAGCTGCTCAGAACTACCTGCAACATAAAGGGAAACAGAGCCACAGATGAACAGGTGCTTCAGGGAGACCGACTTACACCTCATAGGTTAAAGCCAAGAGGGTCGAGGCTTCCTTCTCAATGGGTCTAGTTTCCAAAGCTGGGGAACAGCCAGCCACTTTGACACCAAATTTCTCCAGACATGAACTGAGTGCAAAGGAAGTTCCTCATCTCAAATCTTTGGACTCATCCAGCCGTTCCACAGTAGCTATCAGGAAAGGGCAAAACAAAACTGAGCCGGTGTCATGTGCCTGATGAAACTAACAAAGATTTCATTGACTGTCCTAATTAAACAGCATTAAACAAATCTTAATTTCAGTTGAGACCAATTGAATCATGCTTGCTGTAAATGCATTGGACCTTAGTGCACCAGACAAAAGCAGCTTTGCAAGCATCTTATAGAGTCTACTTCAGACATGATTGCAATTTAGAGACAAAAATATTGCAGTCAGATTCAACTAACTCACAAAAGGTGAAAATTGGTGGAGGATCCTTTTTGGGAGTAGAGGGGCAATAACACTGCAGTCAAAAGCAAAAATCCATGAGAATCTAGTCAAAGGTGAGGGGCAGAAAAAAAAAAAAAAGTAAGCCAAAAATTAGTGTCAAGTTAACAAACGAGGAATCAAACACCAACCACGCAAACTCTGGCTCCTTCTTACCTTCACCGACACTAAGATAAACCTAAAGTATCTTCAAAGCACACCAACTCAATGTGTGCAAGACACCTCACTGGCTTCACCTCAATGAACCCAGTCGCCCCCCAAAAATTAAGCAGAAGAATAACTCACCAAAGATGCAAGTCCAAAGGCATCACTGAAACAAACACATCGGATCTGAAAAACAAAACAAAAATGTGCCTGCTCGGGCAAGAAAGACCGTGCAGCACTGACCTGTCTCTCCCCCAGAGTCCTGGCGTCTCGCGGAAATGATGTCACAGCCGGTATTAAAAAGCCCAGCGTCCTGGCAGGGACCAATAGGAGGCCGCGACCAATTAGCATTTACTAAACGCTCTCACCTGCTCCCAATCACCTGCAACATAGAATTAGATCAGATCAACTTTATCCACCTCCAGAGGGGAAATCTATTTTTCACGGTAGTGTAATAGTAATAATGTCCGAAAATAAAAAAGTATACATAGTATAACTATAAATAGAGAGATATAGAGGATGGCGAGACATCCGCAAATAAATAGACTACAGATACAACAACAACAACAACATCAGGGATGATAATGGACAATATCAAGGAACGGTAAGGGATAAAAATACACAACCAGAACAAAACGACAATATACAAAGAGTGAAAACAATGTGTGTAAAATGTATCACTTCGTTACAGAATGGGCGGTGGACTTCGTCTTTTACTATGTCACTTTCAAAGTGCGTTCGACTCATCCGCCGGTCTGCCATCGCTATACCGAAAAAGGGAAATGTGGAGCGGCGTTTTCAGACCGTTCATAAAAACTACGGCACCGAGTTCCCTGCGAAAAGTGAGTTGAGAAGGAGAAAGGTGAAGGAACTAAAATCCCAGCCGCAGTTGTCCAGTCAGCCGGGAGCTGTCCGTTACCACACGGAGCCTTTTGCAACTCCTCCCTTTTCAGCCTCAACCACTTTGTCTTCTCGATCTTCATCCTACAAACCGCCGTCCTATGCCGTCTGACTACGCTCCTACCGATCTCCTTCGGATGACCTCGGCTAAACAAGATAGTCTACCTGCATACCCGTACCGTAACCTTGTATTTTGTATGCCCGTATTCTTCTTCTTGTTTTGGCTTTTCCCTACAGGTGTCGCCACAGCGTATCAACTTTCTCCATCTAACCCTATTCTCTGTATCCTTCTCTCTCACTCCAACTACCTTCATATCCTCGCTCACTACGCCCATAAGTCTTCTCTTTGGTCTCCGTCGAGACCTCTTGCCTGGCAGCTCCAATCGCAGCATCCGTCTACCGATGTATTCACTATCCCTTCTTTGTACATAACCGAACCATCGCGGTCTGGCCTCTCTGACCTTCTCTCCGAAACATCCAAAATATGTCAACTTCTGCTCTCGGTCTTTGTTTTGCCTTTGCCACCTCTCTCTTTACCTTACGTTGTATCACCCTGTACTCCTGTCTGTTCCCTTCAGTCCACTCAGTATCCCACTTCTTCTCTGCTCAAAAATGCTTTCTCTGTCTATACTTCTGCACTTCCTCATTCCACCACCGAGTCTCCCTATCTACTTTCGTTCCAGATGACACACGGAGGACTCTTCTTCCTGTCTCCCTGATAACACTAGCTGTTGTTGTCCAATCATCTGGAAGCTCACCCTGACCACCCACAGCCTTTCTCAACTCCTCCCTGAAAACCATACGACACTCCTCCCTTTTCAGCTTCCACCACTTTGTCCTCTGCTCTGCCTTTGTCCTCTTGATCTTCCTTGTCGCCAGAGTCATCCCACAAACCACCATCCTACGCTGTCTGGCTACACTCTCGGCTACAACTACTTTGCAGTCACTGATCTCTTTCAGGCTACCTCGTCTATACAAGATGTAGTCTGCCTGCGTGCTCCTACCTCCGCTCTTATAAGTTACCCTATGTTCCTGTTTTTTTTCCAGGAAAAAGGTGTTCACTGCAGCCATTTCCATCCTTTTTGCAAAATCTACCACCATCTGTCCCTCTGCATTCCTATCCTGTACACCAAATCTGCCCGTCACTTTTTCCATCCCCTCTATTGCCTTCAACATGGCCAATGAAGTCTGCAACAATGTCCACTCTGCATCACTTCCTCTAACTCACTCCAGAACTTCTCCTTTACAAATTCACATCCCACCTGCAGGTCATAGCCACTTACAACATTGAGCATCACACCTTCAATTTCCAGTTTCAGACTCATAAGTCTGACATTCTTTTCACCTCCAGAATGTTCCCAACAAACTCCTTCAAGAGAGCTCCTACTCCATTTCTCTTCTTATCAGTACAACTTAAAACCTGCTCCTAAGCTTCTAGCCTTACTAACTTTCCACCCGGTCTCCCGGACACACCGTATATCCACCTTCCTTCACTGCGTCATAGTCCCGATATTCAAAGCCCCTACTCTCAGTCCCAGGCTCTTTCCTCACCTCCTCTCTCTCTGCTTCCAAACATGCACGTATCCAGTTAAAAATACATAGCCATTTTACACCGTCAAGTGTTGGAAAGGCAGTTACAAAGTTCCGTTCTGTACGACAAACAACGCAACACGGTGGTCAGTCAGCAAACGCAAACTTTTATTGATCGAGAATCAAAATACACAAGGCCGGATAGGACTACTGCAAAATAACTTCCATTCCTGCACAGCGTCCGACGAGAGTCCGGGGAACAGGCAGCGGTGTCGGGCGCCAGGATCCGAGCCCGGTTCTGGAGGGGAGGCTGCGGGTGGAGAAGTCGTCCTTCTCCTGCACCAGCCGGGTCTGTTTCTTCTGCAGCGCTGGCATCCACTTCCGGGTGTCACGATGCTCCTCCAGCTTAGGAAGGGGAAAAAAAAAAAAAAAAAAAAAAAAAAAAAAAAGTCGCAAGCACTCGTTAATCTTTCGGAATACAGCTGGGGCGGCGGCGCACCTGCGGCTCATCAGGCCTCGTCAAGAAGAGGACAAGAGGAGTCTGCCAGCGGCCTCTCGAGCCAGATGGTCTGTCGTCCCTCGCAACTTCATGAACCCACCCTGGACTCTTTGCATCATGCTTCCTCCTAGTTGTCAATGCCTCTCCTTGCCAGCTCCAGGTTCCTGCAGTGCCTCTCTGCAGTCGTCGATCCTTTTTACCCCTCCTGTCGTCAGCTTTTGAACCCGCTTTACCGCTGCGACGCCTGCCACCTTGTTTGGGGCAGCCAGGGAGTCGAATGTAAGGCCGCCTTAAGATCCCCGTTGGTCACTTGTCATGGCCCTTGTAATGTTCCAGCTATGTTTCCAACCCTGACTAACCATGAACATTTGTTTTTATCTGGAGGACAGGCTCTTGGACCCCTGACGGCACGCTCTTGCAGAAGTACCTCGACATCAGTCTCACACTTCCCTTTTGTGTGCCGCCCTATTTCGGATGGCAGTTGTTAACCCGGGCCTCCACAGGTTCGCTACGGCTGATGCAACCCTGTGCCTTTATCTGCGCTCAGGAAGACACTAGCCCATGCCCCACAGAGGCTGCATTGGTTACGTCCCCGTCTGGAACAGCGAGAGCAAACAAGAGGAACAAAAGTATGCAGACAAGAGTTACGGGAAAGCGTATTTATTAAAACTGTTCAAAACAATGTTAAGTGGAAAGTTTGTGGCTCCCAAGCAGTTTGTGGCTTGGCAACCACTGCTGCCTCCAAAAGCAATTCCCAGTTCAGAGACCACGCAGCACTCAGCCGGCGCCACCCAGGACCAATAGGGGACTGCAACTGGTTACCATTTACTAAATGCTCTGAGCTGCTCAGAACTGCCTGCAACATACAGAGGGAAACAGAGCCACAGATGAACAAACAGGTGCTGCAGGGAGACCAACTTACACCTCATAGGTTACAAAGCCAAGAGGACCAGGGGTTCCTTCTCAGTGGGTCTGTTTCAGTTGTCAAAAACCAAAAGGGTTTTCCAATGTGGAACGAACAGCCACTTTAACAATCTGACACTAAATGACTCTAGACATGAACTGTGTGCAAAGGAAGTTCCCATCTCAAATCATTGGACTAATACAGCCGTTCCACGGTAGCTATCACTGAGCCTGTGTCGTTTACCTGAGAAACTGAAGTCAGAAATACGACTTGAGGGTCACTAAGAAATATTCCAGCAACTGGCCTAATCAAACAGCTTCAAACAAATCTAAATTCATCAGTTGAGACTAATTGAATCATGCTTGCTAACAACTCATGGGTCCTTAGTGCACCTAGACAAAAGCAACTTTGCAAGAATCTTATACAGTCTACCATAGACATCACTGTAATTTCGACAAATGAATGTTGCATTTGGAGTCAACACACACAATTAAAAGGTTAAAACTGGTGCAGGAATCTTTTTGGGAGCAAAAACAGTCTTCCATGAGGCTAAACAGAGGAAAGGAATTGCCGGGGGTCAGGCAGAAAACAGTGCAAGGCAAAAACTAATGTGTTAAGTTATCCAACAAGGAAGCAAACCCCGCAACCACATGAACTCTGGTTCTTTTTCCCCTTCCCCAACACTAAGTAAATCTCAAATATCTTCAAAGCACACCAACTCAATATATGCAAGACCCCTCTCACTGGCTTCACCTCAATAAACCCATTTGCAAATAAAAAAAAAAAAGAAAACAAGAACTCACCAAAGATGCCAGTCCACAAGCACACTCCAAACAAACACGTCAGAACTGAAAGAATATAAGACAAAAATGTGCTTGCTCGGGCAAGAAAGACCATGCAGCACTGACCTGTCTCGCCCCCAGAGTCCTGGCGTCTCTCGGAAATGACGTCACGGCCGGTATTTAAAAGCCCAGCGTCCTGGCAGGGACCAATAGGAGGCCGCGAGCAATTAGCGTTTACTACACGCTCTCACCAATTACCTGCAACATAGAATTAGATCAGATCAACTTTATCCATCTCCAGAGGGGAAATTCATTTTTCACAGCAGTGTAATAGTTATAATGTAAACAACAACAACATCAGGGATAAGAATGGGCAACATAAAGGAAAAGTAAAGGTGAAAAATACACAACCAGAACCAAACAGCGATACGAAAGGAGTGAAAATAATAAATCGATATAAATCGATATAAATCGTGACAATTTATTGAGAACATAAAGAGACAGACAGAATTAAAGATCTTGAAAAAAAATCCAAAATCCAAAACCAAAAAAAAAAAAAAGGAAAAAACTGAATGCTGCTGACAGAGTGTGTCAGCCAGGATTGTATTGGATTGGATTGATCTCTCATTAGAGCACTTGCTCACTTTCAAAATTTCTTATGTGTGTTTGTGTCAAAGTAGAGCTATTTTTTGCTGAAGTTGGTTTTCATTTACATTACATTCATTTCGCAGACGCTTTTATCCGAAGCGACTGACAAAAAGTGCAATTCAGTCATCGAAGATCCAAAGTACCAGTCGTCGGTATCCGGAAGTCACCACTCTACCAAATAGCCGTCTGAAATCCATATTCATACATACATTCAAATTTTGTATTTTTTATTTTTTTTGTTTTGGGGGGGCAAAGTGCGATGAGCGGGGTAGTGCTTGCTGAGGAAGTATGTTTTCAGCTCACAACGCCAACATGCTGGACCGACTGGATTTGAACGGGCGCCCTCGTCACCGGTGACCGAGACCCGGTCGGTTTAGAAGACATCCGTGATTCTTTTCGATGACCCCAGGGGATGAACGCCCCGCCACCAAAAATCACGTGTGCACGTATCCCAGTTAAAAATGTGCAGCCATTTTACGCCGTCAAAAGCGTTGGAAAGGTAGTCAAAAAGGATGTCACAAAGTACCGTTCTGTACGACAAACAACGCAACACGGTGGTCAGTCAGCAAACTCACACGTACACTATTACATATTTTTTATTTGAGAATTGAAATATACACAGCCAGACAAAGTTACAGCTAAATAACTTCCATTCTTGCACAGCGTCCGACTCGAGCTGCGTGGAGCAGGCAGCAGTGTCGGGCACCAGGGGGCCGAACCGGGTCTGGCAGGGAGGCCGCGGGCGGAGGAGTCGTCCTTCTCCTGCACCACCCGGGTCTGTTTCTTCTGCAGCGCTGGCATCTGCTTCCGGGTGTCACGATGCTCCGCCTGCTTAGGAAGGGAAAAAAAAACAAAGGTTACGAGCACTCGTTAAACTTCCGGAATACAGCTGGGGGCGGCGGCGCACCTGCGGCTCATCAGGCCTCGTCAAGAGGGGGACAAGAGGAGTCTGCCTGCGACCACTCAAGCCAGATCGTCGGTTGTTCCTCGCTAGTTCATTGATTGACCACTCGGCGATCCTATTGGGAAGAAGTTTCCTTTGCTCCTCCTGTCGTCAGCTTTTGAACCAACGAGAGGTGCAGCTGTCCCCCAACCTCGACCTCTGCGACGCCCACCAGGGAGACGCTTGTAAGACCGCCTTTAAGACCCCGTCGATCACGGTATGTCGTTATGTGTTTGTGAAAGGTCGTGTCTGAGGCGCCTCCCCTGTTCAGGGATGTGTTTTTCTTATTTCGACAGATGGCTTCTTTGACTCCTCAAACCGTCGGTCTCCTCTGGCCAGGATACGGACACTGGCGTCTTCAAACGAACGGCCCTCGTCCTTCAGGTGTAGGTGGGCCTGTCCTGAAGCTGTGGCTCTCCTGTGTCGCAGGGTCTCTCGGACGTAGACGTCATCACAATCTTCAGTGCACGTGACAGCACACGCGCCGCATTCTCGATCTTATGCGCTTTGGGTGCATACCTGAGCCGGAATTCAGTTAACTCCCCAAATGTGCACCAATGTTCTTTGTTCCCTGTCCAAGTAGGTGATGCTGATTTGTTTCCTGTGATGGGCCATCGTGACACCGTCCCTTCACATGCCGACCCCTTAGGCTCGTCCGTTCCGTCGCCGCCTCGTCCGCCTGCTCCCGACAAGAGGCAGACTAAGAGTTGATGTTGCCGGAAGGACTCTAAACTGCTGACTATTTGAACGATCCTAAAGTTACCCCTTGCCCTCCGGTATCCTCTGCTCAGCTTTCTGACTCCTTCAAACTGGCGAGGTCAAAAGTTTGGCTGTGCTTTGAATGAAGTGTGTGTGTCTGGATTGCCGTCATTTCATGTCAGAACGAAGTCTCACGAACCATTATCTGGAGCGGTCTACTTTGTCTGTGAAATCACTGCATCTTGCAGCGGCGCAATGATCTAAAAGCTGTGCTTTGCCCCTGTCCATCTCTGACTGGGTTGCTGTGGTATGAAATTGTATGCACAGACTGTAGGGGTGGAGAGCATGAGGACTGACTGACTGACTTGACCCTACCTGTGTGTGAAGGGGACACACACCCAATTTTTTTATTTGATTTTTGGACCAAAATGTGAATAAGGTTTTACAATAAAGCCCAAACACACACATGGGAATCAATGACCGGTCTGAACAACCGCAAGTAGGATATGAATGGACAATTTACAAGCAAACACTCGACCCTTCCAAAACCAAGACTTTCTTATGAGGGGTGGACCGGTGTTCTGTCAAGTTGTGCACCTTTTCTTTCCAATGAACTCGTCCAGAGAGATCTATGTGTCGAAATCCACATGGTGAAGGAGGTTCTATTCCCAGACCAACAAAATATGGATGTTTTTATGCTCGCACACATTGGTGGGCGGTGGACTGTTTTGTGTAAAGTTGGCCAAATGTTTGAAAATAAAGTAAAATCATGAATCAAAGCCAAAGTCTTGTTGCCTATTTTCTTTCTAGCTGACGCAGCATGCTTGCTACTACTCTGCATCTTGCCTGATAGTTGCCTAAGAAATGACATTTGGTGATTTTTTTTTTTCCCCCTTTCTAAGGTTATCTACATGCAACCCATATTTGTGAGACCGACTGGTTGGTTCAGTGGCTTAAGACGCTGTAGGCGGATACTGTTGTTTTGAGCCCCCAGCAGACTGAGGTTCAAGTCTCACTTTGCCAAACCACTGTATGTAGAAATGACATTTGATGATTTTTTTTTTCTAAGTGCTTTTTTCTTCTAAGTGTGACGTTATATACATGAAACCCGGATTTCTCTCTGTGACTGGTTAGCGCAGTGCCATAAGCCACTGACGCTGTATGTGGATACCGCTGGTTCAAGTCCAGTACCAGTCACACAGCCACATCGGGTACCCGCCCGGTGGAAGGCCGACAACAGCCAGGTCGGGTCCGGGCGGGTGGATACAAGGCCGACGTGGGGGAGTGTCAGGCAAAGCAAGGAGCAGGGCGAGAGGCAGACAGGCCGAGAGATAGGGAGGAGGGGGCCCCACTAACCAGGGCCCCCCGGGGGGACTTTGGGAGGAGCGAGAGGGGGGCATGCAAAGATGCACCGTAGAAACAAGCATGCTATCAAAATTTTTTTTTTGGGGGGGGGGGGGGGGTTTCATCCACATAGGGGCCTCAGACACACATTTGGAGGGGGATGGATACTTTATTGCTTTTCAGAAAAAGATAAACATTGAACAAGATACAGGAAAAAATATTTAAATTAAAATCAAGTTAGCCGCTAACTTTACACAAAACTAGCCAGATTGCTGGCACTCTTGGATACCAGACTTCTGCCGCACCTACAAGCACAAACACAACAGTTAGGGATGCAGTGACAAACAACTTACAATGAAACACAAAGAAAACCTGACATCTTAAACATCTTACTGACTTCAGTAAAGTCGCTGCTGTTAAATATCAGCAATCAATTAACATTGTGTTTAACAAAAAATAACACTATACAAAATTAACAAGAAAAATCAAGGATGTCACTCACCCTTATTTTGCCAAGCACTTGTGATGTACATTTGCAGACTCTTAGAGGACAATCTGAAAAACACAGATTCTCATCACACTTTGCAAAACAAACATTACAACAACATTCCTTCAAGGGTGTTTCTCAAGGCCAATTCCCAGTCTGCATTGAAATCCAACAATCACTTTGGTGACCAGTCATCTTTTGCAATAAACAATTTGTATTATTGAGACTATTTTTGGTACATTAAGCCAATTTTTAGTTTGCCGTTCAAACAGGAGCACCCAAAGGAACGTGTGCAATCCAGAGTTGTTTGACGATAGACAGGATTACTTATCTCCTGACAGAGACCACAAAGATACATGGATTTGAACCAGTACCCTTCTGTTTCCGCTGACACCAGATCTCATAAATATATATCCACATAAACATGCACAAAATGTTAAGCAAATGCACAGGGATCCTTCCCACCAAGCTGATTTGAAGTATATTTATATATATATATATATATGTATAGATATGAAGGAACAGAACCTTCATCATGAGCCGGATTTTACATCCTGAGTCAGACAGCTATATAGTTGAATAAATAGGAATATAACTTGTAACCTTCAGATCAAGAAGCCACAGGATTCACATCAAGACCAGCTAGTAGAGGATGTTCCAAGAAAACTCATGCACGTCAGCGAGAACATTTCAACAACCTGCAAAATAGTTGATTCACCGATCCTCAGAGGACCTCACATGTACAAGATGTAGTCTACCGCCACTCTTAAGTCACCTTATAAAATGTATTCACTAAAGCCATTTCCATCCTTTTTGCAAAGTCCACCATCATCTTTCCCTCCACCAGATACCAAACCTGCCCATCACTTCATCTGACTCCCATCCCACCGACAGACAGGATCACTTATCTCCTTAGAGACTACAAAGATATATGGATTTGAACACCCTTCAATTTCAATCAGGATCAGCCCGCTGACACCAGATCTCTTAAAACATAGATCAACATAAATATATGCAAAATATTAGGCAAATGCACTTTGATCCTTCCCTCCATGCTGATTTGAAAGTGTATATATATACGCGCACCAAACCTGCACGTCACTTCATCTGACTCCCATCCCACCTAAAGGGCATAGCCACCATCATTGAGCATCACAGCTTCAACTTCAGACTCAAGTCTGACTTTTACCTCCACAAATTTCCTCAAAATCCTCTTGTAGTACAAAAAAATTCTGCCAAGGGTCTCGCTTTGCACCTGCGCTCCTGGAAACTGTACACCCACCTTGTTTCTCTGCTTCCCTATCCTGGTCACCGTCCCAATATTCAAAGCCTCAGTCTCACACTTCCCTTTCCTGCCCTATTTCAGATGGCAGTTGTTAACCCAGGCCTCCGCTGACCTGGTTATGTCTGATGCAACACTGTGCATTTATCCGTGCTACACTAGCCCATGCCTCACAGAGGCTGCATTGGTTACATCCCCGTCTGGGACAGGGAGAACAAAGAGGAACAAAAGTATGGAGCCAAGAGTTCCAGGAAAGCATATTTATTGACACGGTGCAAAAATGGTAACAATTGGAAAGTCCTCGGCTTCTTAGCAGCTTGCTGCTTGACAACTGCTGCCGCCTCCAAAAGCAATTCCCAGTTCAGATGGTGCAGCACTCAGCCGGCTCCCAGAGGGTCTCACATCCCTGGTGTTGCCTCGGACCGATAGGGGACTGCAACTGGTTACCATTTACTAAATGCTCTCAGCTGCTCAAAACTACCTGCAACATAAAGGGAAACAGAGCCACAGATGAACAGGTGCTGCAGGGAGACCAACTTACACCTCATAGTTTAAAGCCAAGAGGGCAGGGGCTTCCTTCTCAATGGGTCTAGTTTCCAAAACTGGGGAACAGACAGCCACTTTGACACCAAATTTCTCCAGACATGAACAGAGTGCAAAGGAAGTTTCTCATCTCAAATCTTTGGACTCATACAGCCGTTCCACAGTAGCTATCAGGAAAGGGCAAAACAAAACTGAGCATCTCATGTACCTGATGAAAACAAAGATTTCATTGACTGTCCTAATCAAACAGCATTAAACAAATCTCAATTTCAGTTGAGACCAATTGAATCATGCTTGCTATCAATTCATTGGTCCTTAGTGCACCTAGACAAAAGCAAAACGGCAAGAATGTTCTAGTCTACCACAGACTTGATTGCAATTTAGAGACAAAAATAAATACTGCAGTCAGATTCAACAAACACACAATCAAAAGGTGAAGGAACCTTTTTGGAAGTATAGGGGCAAAAACACCGCTGTCAAAAAAAAAAAAAAAAAAAAGTCAGCTAAAAACTATCAAGTTAACCAATAAGGAAGCAAACACCAACCATGCAAACTCAGACGCCTTCTTACCTTCACTGACACTATGATAAACCTCAAGTACCTTCAAAGCACACAAGCACTGTGTTCAAGACATCGCTCACTGGCTTTGTCTCAATGAGCCCAATTGACCCCAAAAAAACATTAAGCAGGACAATAACTCACCAAAGATCGCAGTCCACAAGTGCACCCCAAACAAACTCGCTGGATCTGAAAGACAAAACAAAAGCGTGCCTTCCCCAGTCAACCAAGACCACACTGCACTCAGCCGTCTCTCCCCCAGAGTCCTGGCGTCTCCTGGAAAAGACGTCACGTCCAGTATTAAAAAGCCCAGCGTCCTGGCAGGGACCAATAGGAGGCCGCGACCAATTAGTGTTTACTAAACGCTCTCACCTGCTCCCAATTACCTGCAACATAGAATTAGATCAAATCAATTTTATCCATCTCCAGAGGAGAAAGTCATTTTTCACAGCAGTGTGATAATCGTAATGTCAAAAAATGAAAAAGTATATTTAGTATAAATATAAATAGAGAGACAAACGATAGCAAGACATCCACAAATACAACAGACAACAGATACAACAACAACATCAGGGATAAGAATGGGAAACATAAAGGAATAGTCAGGGTGAAAAATACAGAACTAAACAACAAAACCAGAACAAAAACCAGAACTAAACAGCGATATGAAAGGAGTGAAAATAATATAAATCGTGACAATTTACTCAGAAAATAAAGAGACAGACTGAATTAAAGATCTTGAAAAAAAATTCCAAGATCCAAGACAAAAAAAAAAAGAAAAAAAATGAAAAAACTGAATGCTGGTGACAGAGTGTGTCAGCCAGGATATTATCGCTACCCCTCTTGCATTGATCTCTCATTAGAGCACTTGCTCACTTTTGAAATGTCTTATGTGCGTTTGTGTCAAAATAGAGCTATTTTTTGCTGAAGTTGGTTTTCATTTACATTACATTCATTCGCAGACGCTTTTATCCAAAGTGACTTACAAAAAGGGCAATTCAGTCACCGGAGATCCAAAGTACCAGTAGTCGGTGTCATGGTCCATGGAGATTCCTGTCTGACCTCATATGTCAGCCTGTCCGTCACCATTGCGAACAAGAAGGGGCTCAGAGCTGATCCCTGATGGAGTGCCACCTCAACCTTGAACTTCTCTGTTACCCCTCCAGCACACCGTGCCACTGTCTCACAGCTAGCATACATGTCCTGCACCGGTTTAACGTACTTTTCTGCCACTCCAGACTTCCTCATACAATACCAGAGCTCCTCTCTTGGCACTCTGTCATATGCTTTTTCTAGGTCTACAAAAAGACAATGCAGCTCCCTCTGGCCTTCTCTGTACTTTTCTATTAGCATTCTCAAAGCAAATACTGCATGTGTACTACTCTTCCTCCTACACATGCATGAAGCCATACTGCTATTCACAAATGCTGACTTCTGCTCTCAGTCTAGTTTCCGCTGCTCTTTCCCATAACTTCATTGTATGGCTCATCAACTTAATCCCTCTATAGTTGCCACAATTCTGCACATCCCCTTTATTCTTAAAAATAGGAACCATCACACTTTATCTCCATTCTTCAGGCATCTTCTCACTCTCTAAGATCCTGTTGAATAATCGAGTCAGAAAATCTACCGCTGCCTCTCCTAGACACTTCCACACCCCCACAGGTATATCATCAGGACCGACCGCTTTTCCACTCTTCATCCTCTTCAATGCCTTCTTCACCTCACTTTTACTCATTTGTGCTACTTTGGGGTCTACAATAATCACCTCTTCTTCCCTTGCCTCTCTTTCATTTTCCACACTCATCAGCTCTTCAAGTACTCTTTCCATCTTCCCATCACTCCTCTAGCATCTGTCAATACATTTCCCTCTCTGTCCTTAATCACCCGGACCTGTTTTACATCCTTTCCATTTTTATCTCTCTGTTTCGCCAACCTGTATAGATCATTCTCACCCTCCTTACTATCCAACCGAGCATACAAGTCATCATAAGCCGTTTGTTTTGCCTTTGCTACCTCTATCTTTACCTTTCGCCGTACCTCCCTGAACTCCTGTCTGTTCTCTTCAGTCCTCTCAGTATCCCACTTCTTCGCTAACCGCTTTCTCTGTATACACTCCTGCACTTCCTCATTCCACCACCAAGTCTCCTTATCTACTTTCCTTCCAGATGACACACGGAGGACTCTTCTTCCTGTCTCCCTGATAACACTAGCTGTTGTTGTCCAATCATCTGGAAGCTCACCCTGACCACCCAGACCCTTTCTCAACTCCTCCCTGAAAACCATGCAACACTCCTCCCTTTTCAGCTTCCACCATTTGGTCCTCTGCTCTGCCTTTGTCCTCTTCATCTTCCTTGTCACCAGAGTCATCCTACAGACCACCATCCTATGCTGTCTGGCTACACTCTCACCCACAACTACTTTGCAGTCACTGATCTCTTTCAGGTTACCCCGTCTATACAAGATGTAGTCTACCTGCGTGCTCCTACCTCCGCTTTTATAAGTTACCCTATGTTCCTGTTTTTTCTGTAAAAAGGTGTTCACTACAGCCATTTCCATCCTTTTTGCAAAATCTACCACCATCTGTCCCTCTGCATTCCTATCCTGGATACCAAATCTGCCCATCACTTCTTCATCCCCTCTATTGCCTTCACCAACATGTCCATTGAAGTCTGCACCAATGTCCACTCTCTAATTTCAGGGAATATTATGAATCACTTCATCCAACTCATTCCAGAATTTCTCCTCAAGTTTGCATCCCACCTGCAGGTCATAGCCATTAACACCATTGAGCATCACACCTTTGATTTCCAGTTTCAGACTCATAAGTCTGACAGTCTTTTCACCTCCAGAACATTCCCAACAAACTCCTCCTTCAAGAGAGCTCCTACTCCATTTCTCTTCTTAGCAGTACCATAATAGTACAACTTAAAACCTGCTCCTAAGCTTCTAGCCTTACTACCTTTCCACCCGGTCTTACCGTAGATCCACCTTCCTTCACTGTGTCATGTCGACCGACTCTTTACCTTTTCCCATCTTAGTCCCAATATTCAAAGCCCCTACTCTCAGTCCCGGGCTCTTTCCTCGTCTCCTCTCTCTCTGGTTCCAAACATGCACGTATTCAGTAAAAAATGCATAGCCATTTTACGCCGTAAAGTGTTGGAAAGGCAGTCAAAAAGGATGTCACAAAGTACCGTTCTGTATAACAAACAACGCAACACCATGGTCAGTCAGCAAACTCACATGTACACTTTTATTGATTGAGAATCGAAATATACAAGGCCGACTGAGATTACTGCTTAATAACTTCCATTCCTGCGCAGCGTCCGACTCGAGTCCGGGGAACAGGCAGCGGTGTCGGGCGCCAGGATCCGAGCCCGGGTCTGGCAGGGAGACTGCGGGCAGAAAAGTTGTCCTTCTCCTGCACCACCGGGTCTGTCTCTTCTGCAGCGCTCGCATCCACTTGCGGGTGTTACGATGCTCCTCCAGCTTAGGAAGGGGAAAAGAAAAGGTTACGAGCACTCGTTAACCTTTTGGAATACAGCTGGGGCAGCGGCGCACCTGTGGCTCATCAGGCCTCGTCAAGAAGAGGACAAGAGGAGTCTGCCAGCAGCTTTGAGCCAGATCTTCTGTCGTTCCTCGCAACTTCATGAACCCACCCTGCACTTTGTGAATCGTGCTTCCTCACCGTTGCCTTGTTCCTAATTGTCGATGCCTCTCTTGCCAGCTCCAGCTTCCCTCAGTGCCCCTTGGCCTCGATCCTTTATACCCTTCCTGTCGTCCGCTTTTGAACCCGCTTAACCTCTGCGACGCCTGCCACCTTGTTCAGAGTCGAATGTAAGGCCGCCTTAAGACCCCCGTTGGTCACATCCCATCGCTTGTCATGGCCCTTGCAATGTTTCCAGCCCTGATTAACAATGAACGTTTGTTTTTTATCTGGACAGTGTCTCTTGGACCCCTGACAGCACGCTCTTGCAGAACCGCCTCTGTCAACGCCACACCAATCTGAGACTTCCCTTTTGTGTGCTGCCCTATTTCGGATGGCTGTTGTTAACCCGGGCCTCCGCTGGTTTGATGCAACCCTGTGCATTTATCTGCGCTCGGGGAGACACTAGCCCATGCCCCACAGAGGCTGCATTGTTACTTCCCTTCTGGAACAGGGAGAACAGGAACAAAAGTATGCAGACAAGAGTT
This sequence comes from Fistularia commersonii, assembly GCF_037954325.1. NCBI lineage: Eukaryota > Metazoa > Chordata > Actinopteri > Syngnathiformes > Fistulariidae > Fistularia > Fistularia commersonii. The sequence goes on from NC_141307.1 coordinate 4,937,141, forward strand.
ACGGGAAAGCATATTTATTAACACTGCAAGAACAATGGTAAGTGGAAGTCCTTGGCTCCTAAGCGGTTTGTGGCTTGACAACCGCTGCTGCCTCCAAAAGCAATTTGTCAGGATCTCCTCTCAGCAGCCGAGAGGAGACACGGCTGGGATTAATTTGCAATCGGTGCCGGCTGCCGCTAATCAAGATCCCTATAAAGGGCAGCGGCACACTCTGCCTGGCGCCAGAGGATTGTAGATGTCCCAGACTCCTGTCACACCGGACCCCAACCCTGCCATGACCGGACCCAGCCGGTGTAACATCTGACCCAGCCCGAGATCCAGCCTTGACTGAGCCCGAGATCCAGCCTGGGACCCGTCCTGGTGAGACCCAGTCCTTCCCGCCTCCAGCCTGCCATCACCCTGCCTGGAACCTGTCCTGGTGAGACCCAGCCCTGTTGAACTCTGTCTCAGGGCCAGGGGCTTACCAGCAACACCCTACCTGCCGTTCAATCCAAATAAAGCGCTTTCAACCCAGATTCCTGCTCTGAGGTGTGGTTACCTGCCCGAGTCCACCCCGTGACACAATTCCCAGTTCAGAGATCACAAGGCACTCAGCCAGCGTCGCCCAGGACCAATGGGGGACTGCAACTGGTTACCATTTACTAAATGCTCTCAGCTGCTCAGAACTGCCTGCAACATAGAGAGGGAAACAGTGCCACAGATGCTTCAGGGAGACCAACTTACAAAGCCAAGAGGACCAGGGCTTCAGTCTCAATGGGTCTGGTTTCAGTTGTCAAAAACTGAAAGGGTTTGCCACTGTGGAACAAAGAGCCGCCTTTACAATCTGACACCAAATGACTCCAGACATTAACTGCGTGCAAAGGAAGTTCCCATCTCAAATCATTGGACTAATACAGCCGTCCCTCAGTAGCTATCACTGAGCCGTGTACCTGAGAAACTGAAGTCAGAAATACAACTGAGTGTTTCTAACATTTCAGCGACTGGCCTAATCAAACAGATTTAAACAAATCTAAATTCATCAGTTGAGACCAATTGAATCATGCTTGCTAACAACTCATGGGTCCTTAGTGCACCTAGACAAAAGCAACTTTGCAAGAATCTTATACAGTGTACCATAGACATCACTGTAATTTAGACAAATGAGTGTTGCATTCAGATTCAACTAACACACAATCAAAAGGTTAAAACTGGTAGGAATCTTTTTGGGAGTAGAGGAGCAGAAACAGAGGAAAGGAATTGCCGGGGGTTGGGCAGAAAACACTGCAAGGCAAAAACTAATGTGTTAAGTTATCCAACAAGGAAGCAAACCCCGCAACCACATGAACTCTGGTTCTTCTTCCCTTCCCCAACACTAAGTAAACCTCAAATGTTTTCAAAGCACACCAACTCAATGTGTGCAAGACACCTCTCACTGGCTTCACCTCAATAAACCCATTTGCAAACAAAAAAAAAAAAAAAATCAGAACAAGAACTCACCAAAGATGCCAGTCCACAAGCACACTCCAAACAAACACCTCAGAACTGAAAGACAGAATAGGACAAAAAATGTGCTTGCTCGGACAAGAAAGACCATGCAGCACTGACCTGTCTCTCCCCCAGAGTCCTGGCGTCTCTTGGAAATGACGTCACGGCCGGTATTTAAAAGCCCAGCGTCCTGGCAGGGACCAATAGGAGGCTGCGACCAATTAGCGTTTACTACATGCTCTCAAAAATTTCCTGCAACATAGAATTAGATCAGATCAACTTTATCCATCTCCAGAGGGGAAATTCATTTTTCACAGCAGTGTAATAGTTATAATGTAAAAAAATAAAAAAGTATATGTCGTATAAATATAAATAGAGAGACAAAAGATAGCAAGACATCCACAAATACAACAGACAACAGATACAACAACAACATCAGGGATAAGAATGGGCAACATAAAGGAATAGTAAGGGTGAAAAATACACAACCAGAACCAAACAGCGATCCGAAAGGAGTGAAAATAATATAAATCATAACAAATTTACGAAGAAAATAAAGAGACAGACAGAATTAAAGACCTTGAAAAAAAATCCAAAATCCAAAACCCCCCCAAAAAAAGAAAAAAACTGAATGCTGCTGACAGAGTGTGTCAGCCAGGATTGTATTGGATTGGATTGATCTCTCATTAGAGCACTTGCTCACTTTCAAAATTTCTTATGTGCCTTTGTGTCAAAGTGGAGCTATTTTTTGCTTAAGTTGGTTTTCATTTACATCACATTCATTTAGCAGACGCTTTTATCCAAAGCGACTTACAAAAAGTGCAATTCAGTCATCCCAAGAAGATCCCAAGTACCAGTAGTCGGTATTCGGAAGTCACCACTCTACCAAATAGCCGTCTCAAATCCATATTCATACATACATTCAAATTTTTTATTTTTATTTTTTTTGTTTTGGGGGGCCAAAGTGCGATGAGCGGGGTAGTGCTTGGTGAGGAGGTATGTTTTCAGCTCACGACGCCGACATGCTGGACCGACTGGATTTGAACGGGCTCCCTCGTCACCGGTGACCGAGACCCGGTCGCTTTAGAAGACATCCGGCATCCTTTTCGATGACCCCAGGGGATGAACGCCCCGCCACCAAAAATCACGTGTGCACGTATCCCAGTTAAAAATGTGCAGCCATTTTACGCCGTCAAAAAGTGTTGGAAAGGCAGTCAAAAAGGATGTCACAAAGTACCGTTCTGTACGACAAACAACGCAACACGGTGGTCAGTCAGCAAACTCACACGTACACTATTACATATTTTTTATTTGAGAATTGAAATATACACAGCCAGACAAAGTTACAGCTAAATAACTTCCATTCTTGCACAGCGTCCGACTCGAGCTCCGGGGAGCAGGCAGCAGCGTCGGGCACCAGGGGGCCGAACCGGGTCTGGCAGGGAGGCCGCGGGCGGAGGAGTCGTCCTTCTCCTGCACCAGCCGGGTCTGTTTCTTCTGCAGCGCTGGCATCCGCTTCCGGGTGTCACGATGCTCCTCCAGCTTGGGAAGGGAAAAAAAAAAAAGGTCACGAGCACTCGTTAAACTTCCGGAATACAGCTGGGGGCGGCGGCGCACCTGCGGCTCATCAGGCCTCGTCAAGAGGGGGACAAGAGGAGTCTGCCTGCGACCACTCAAGCCAGATCGTCGGTTGTTCCTCACTAGTTCATTGATTGACCACTCGGCGATCCTATTGGGAAGAAGTTTCCTTTACTCCTCCTGTCGTCAGCTTTTGAACCAACGAGAGGTGCAGCTGTCCCCCAACCTCGACCTCTGCGACGCCCACCAGGGAGACGCTTGTAAGACCGCCTTTAAGACCCCGTCGATCACGGTATGTCGTTATGTGTTTGTGAAAGGTCGTGTCTGAGGCGCCTCCCCTGTTCAGGGATGTGTTTTTCTTATTTCGACAGATGGCTTCTTTGACTCCTCAAACCGTCGGTCTCCTCTGGCCAGGATACGGACACTGGTGTCTTCAAACGAACGGCCCTCGTCCTTCAGGTGTAGGTGGGCCTGTCCTGAAGCGGTGGCTCTCCTGTGTCGCAGGGTCTCTCGGACGTAGACGTCATCGCAATCTTCAGTGTAGGTGACAGCGCACGCGCCGCATTCTCGATCTTATGCCCTTTGGGTGCATACCTGAGCCGGAATTCTGTTAACTCCCCAAATGTGCACCAATGTTCTTTGTTCCCTGTCCAAGTAGGTGATGCTGATTTGTTTCCTGTGATGGGCCATCGTGACACCGTCCCTTCACATGCCGACCCCTTAGGCTCGTCCGTTCCGTCGCCGCCTCGTCCGCCTGCTCCCGACAAGAGGCAGACTAAGAGTTGATGTTGCTTGAAGGACTCTAAACTGCTGACTATTTGAACGATCCGAAAGTTACCACTTGCCCTCCGGTATCTTCTGCTCAGCTTTCTGACTCCTTCAAACTGGCGAGATCAAAAGTTTGGCCGTGCTTTGAATGGTGTGTGTGTGTCTGGATTGCCGTCATTTCATGTCAGAAAGAAGTCTCATGAACCATTATCTGGAGCGGTCTACTTTGTCTGTGAAATAACTGCATCTTGCAGCGGCGCAATGATCTAAAAGCTGTGCTTTGCCCCTGTCCATCTCTGACTGGGTTGCTGTGGTATGAAATTGTATGCACAGACTGTCGGGGTGGAGAGCATGAGGACTGACTGACTGACTGACTGACTGACTTGACCCTACCTGTGTGTGAAGGGGACACACACCCAATTTTTTTTATTTTTTTTTTGGACCAAAATGTGAATAAGGTTTTACAATAAAGCCCAAACACACACATGGGAATCAATGACCGGTCTGAACAACCGGAAGTAGGATATGAAAGGACAATTTACAAGCAAACACTCGACCCTTCCAAAACCAAGACTTTCTTATGAGGGGTGGACCGGTGTTCTGTCAAGTTGTGCACCTTTTCTTTCCAATGAACTCGTCCAGAGAGATCTATGTGTCGAAATCCACATGGTGAAGGAGGTTCTATTCCCAGACCAACAAAATATGGATGTTTTTATGCTCGCACACATTGGTGGGCGGTGGACTGTTTTGTGTAAAGTTGGCCAAATGTTTGAAAATAAAGTAAAATCATGAATCCAAACCAAAGTCCTGTTGCCTATTTTCTTTCTAGCTGACGCAGCATGCTTGCTACTACTCTGCATCTTGCCTGATAGTTGCCTAAGAAATGACATTTGGTGATGATTTTTTTTTTTTCCCCCTTTCTAAGGTTATCTACATGCAACCTGGAATTGTGAGCCTGACCGGTTGGTTCAGTGGCTTAAGACGCTGTAGGCGGATACTGTTGTTTTGAGCCCCCAGCAGACTGAGGTTCAAGTCTCACTTTGCCAAACCACTGTATGTAGAAATGACATTTGACGATTTTTTTTTTTCTAAGTGCTTTTTTCTTCTAAGTGTGACGTTATATACATGAAACCCGGATTTCTCTCTGTGACTGGTTAGCGCAGTGCCATAAGCCACTGACGCTGTATGTGGATACCGCTGGTTCAAGTCCAGTACCAGTCACACAGCCACATCGGGTACCCGCCCGGTGGAAGGCCGACAACAGCCAGGTTGGGTCCGAGCCCCGATACAAGGCCGACGTGGGGGAGTGTCAGGCAAAGCAAGGAGCAGGGCGAGAGGCAGACAGGCCGAGAGATAGGGAGGAGGGGGCCCCACTAACCAGGGCCCCCCGGGGGGACTTTGGGAGGAGCGAGAGGGGGGCATGCAAAGATGCACCGTAGAAACAAGCCTGCTATCAAAAATTTTTTTTTTGGAGGGGATGGATACTTTATTGCGTTTCAGAAAAAGATAAACGTCAAACAAGATACATATATCTAAATTAAAATCAAGTTAGCCGCTAACTAAAGTTAGGAGAAACACAATTAAAATATAAAAAAAAAGCTCAAACACTTTGCTAACTTTACACAAAACTAGCCAGATTGCTGGCACTCTTGGATACCAGACTTCTGCCGCACCTACAAGCACAAACACAACAGTTAGGGATGCAGTGACAAACAACTTACAATTAAACACAAAGAAAACTCACAGAAAAATGGGCAGAACCTGACATCTTAAACATCTTCACGACTTCACTAAAGTCACTGCTGTTAAATATCAGCAATCAATTTACATTGTGTTTAACAAAAAATAATATTATACAAAATTAACAAGAAAAATCAAGGATGGCACCTACCCTTATTTCTCTAAGCACTTGTGATGTACATTTGCGGACTCTTAGAGGACAATCTGAAAAACACAGATTCTCATCACACTTTGCAAAACAAAACATTACGACATTCCTTCAAGGTTGTTTCTCAAGGCCAATTCCCAGTCTGCATTGAAATCCAACAGTCACTTTGGTGACCAGTCATCTTTTGCAATAAACAATTTGTTTCAGAACAATTGAGACTATTTTTGGTATATTAAGCCAATTTTTTGATCGCCGTTCAAACAGGAGCACCCAAAGGAATGTGTGCAATCCAGAGTTGTTTGACGATAGACAGGATTACTTCCCTCTTTTTGGAGACTACCAAGATATATATATATACACATGGATTTGAACCAGTGCCCTTCTGTTTCAGTCAGGATCAGCCTGCTGACACCAGATTCCGTAAACATGCACAAAATATTAAGCAAATGCACAGGGATCCTTCCAGCCTAGCCGATTTGAAGTATATATGTATACATATATATGCAGGAACAGAACCATCTTTCTGAGTCAGACAGCTATATAGTTGAATAAATAGGAATACAACTTGCAACCTTCAAATCAAGAAGCCACAGGATTCACATCAAGACCAGCTAGTAGACAACATTCCAAGAGAACTCATGCACATCAGGGAGAACATTTCAACAACCTGCAAAATAGTTGATTCACCGATCCTCAGAGGACCTCACATGTACAAGATGTAGTCTACCTCCACTCTTAAGTCACCTTATAAAATGTATTCACTAAAGCCATTTCCATCCTTTTTGCAAAGTCCACCACCATCCTTCCCTCCACCAGATACCAAACCTGCCCATCACTTCATCTGACTCCCATCCCACCTACAGACAGGATCACTTATCTCCTTACAGAGACTACAAAGATACATGGATTTGAACACCCTTCAATTTCAATCAGGATCAGCCCGCTGACACCAGATCTCTTAAAACATAGATCAACATAAATATATGCAAAATATTAAGCAAATGCACCTTGATCCTTCCCTCCATGCTGATTTGAAGTGTATATATATTGATATATGCAGGAACAGAACCTTCTTCGGGCCAGATTTTACACTCCAGAGTCAGACAGCTATATAATTGAATAAATGGGAATATAACTTGTAGCCTTCTAATCAAGAAGCCACAGGATTCACATAAAGACCGGCTTGTGGACGAAGCTCTGAGAACATTTCAATCTGCAAAACAGTTGACTCGCAATCACCGATCTTCAGAGGACCTCACGTGTACAAGATGTAGTCTCTCTGCTCTTAAGTCATCTTAGCAAATGTATTCACTAAAGCCATTTCCATCCTTTTTGCAAAGTCCACCTCCAGGTTTCCCTCCGCCTTCCTATGCTGGACACCAAACCTGCGAGTCACGTCATCTGACTCCCATCCCACCTACAGGGCATAGCCGCCATCATTGAGCATCACAGCTTCAATTTCAGACTCATGTCTTACTTTTTACCTCAAAATCCTTCAAGGTAACTCTTACTTTAATTCTCTTCCTGTCTTCTTCTTCTTCTTTCGGCTTTTCCCGTTAGGGGTCGCCACAGCGAGTCAACTTTCTCCATCTAACCCTATTCTCTGTATCTTCCTCTCTCACACCAGCTACTTTCATATCCTCTCTCACTACGTCCATAAATCTTCTCTTTGGTCTTCCTCGAGACCTCTTGCCTGGCAGCTCCAATTCCAGCATCCGTCTACCAATATATTCACTATCTCTTCTCTGTACATGACCGAACCATCTCAGTCTGGCTTCTCTGACCTTCTCTCCAAAACATCGAACATGTGCCGTCCCTCTGATAGATTCATTCCTGATCCTATCCATCCTGGTCACTCCCAAAGAGAACCTCAACATCTTCATCTCTGCAACCTCTAGTTCTGCCTGCTGTCTTTTGGTCATTGTAACAGTTTCTAGTCCATACATCATCGCTGGTCTCACCACTGTCTTGTACACCTTTCCTTTTATTCTGGCCGATAGTCTTCTATCACATAGTACCCCTGACACTTTTCTCCACCCATTCCAACCTGCTTGGACCCGTCTCTTCACCTCTTTTCCGCACTCTCCGTTGCTCTGGACTGTTGACCCTAAGTACCTGAAATCCTCCAGCTTCTTGATCTCCATTCCCTGTAGCCTCACCGCTCCACCCGAGTTCCTCTCATTCACACACATATATTCTGTCTTGCTGCGACTAACTTTCATTCCTCTCCTTTCCAGAGCATACCTCCACCTCTCTAGATTTTCCTCTACCTGTTGTCTGCTCTCACTACAGATCACAATGTCATCCGCAAACATCATGGTCCATGGGGATTCCTGTCTAACCTCATCTGTCAGCCTATCCATCACCATTGCGAACAAGAAGGGGCTCAGTGCTGATCCCTGATGGAGTCCCACCTCAACCTTGAACTTCTCTGTTACCCCTACAGCACACCGTACCAGTGTCTCACAGCTAGCATACATGTCCTGCACCAGTCCAACATACTTCTCTGCCACTCCAGACTTCCTCATACAATACCAGAGCTCCTCTCTTGGCACCCTGTCATATGCTTTTTCTAGGTCTACAAAAACGCAGTGCAACTCCCTCTGGCCTTCTCTGTACTTTTCTATTAGCATTCTCAACGCAAATACTGCATCTGTAGTACTCTTCCTAGGCATGAAGCCATACTGCTGTTCACAAATGCTGACTTCTGCTCTCAGTCTAGTTTCCACTACTCTTTCCCATAACTTCATTGTATGGCTCATCAACTTTATCCCTCTGTAGTTGCCACAATTCTGCACATCCCCTTTATTCTTAAAAATAGGCACCATCACACTTTGTCTCCATTCTTCAGGCATCTTCTCACTCTCTAAGATCCTGTTGAATAATCTAGTCAGAAAATCTACCGCTGCCTCTCCTAGACACTTCCACACCTCCACAGGTATATCATCAGGACCAACTGCTTTTCCACTCTTCATCCTCTTCAATGCCTTCCTCACTTCACTTTTACTAATTTTTGCTACTTTGTGGTCTACAATAGTCACCTCTTCTACCCTTGCCTCTCTTTCATTTTCCACATTCATCAGTTCTTCAAAGTACTCTTTCCATCTTCCCATCACTCTTCTAGCATCTGTCAATACATTTCCCTCTCTGTCCTTTATCACCCGGACCTGTTGTACATCCTTTGCATCTTTATCTCTCTGTTTCGCCAACCTGTATAGATCATTCTCACCCTCCTTACTATCCAACCGAGCATACAAGTCATCATAAGCCGTTTGTTTTGCCTTTGCTACCTCTATCTTTACCTTTCGCCGCACCTCCCTGAACTCCTGTCTGTTCTCTTCAGTCCTCTCAGTATCCCACTTCTTCTTCGCTAACCGCTTTCTCTGTATACACTCCTGCACTTCCTCATTCCACCACCAAGTCTCCTTATCTACTTTCCTTCCAGATGACACACCAAGTACTCTTTTACCTGTCTCCCTGATAACACTAGCTGTAGTTGTCCAATCATCTGGAAGCTCACCCTGACCACCCAGACCCTTTCTCAACTCCTCCCTGAAAACCATGCAACACTCCTCCCTTTTCAGCTTCCACCATTTTGTCCTCTGCTCTGCCTTTGTCCTCTTCATCTTCCTTGTCACCAGAGTCATCCTACAAACCACCATCCTATGCTGTCTGGCTACACTCTCACCTACAACTACTTTGCAGTCACTAATCTCTTTCAGGTTACCTCGTCTATACAAGATGTAGTCTACCTGCGTGCTCCTACCTCCGCTCTTATAAGTTACCCTATGTTCCTGTTTTTTCTGGAAAAAGGTGTTCACTACAGCCATTTCCATCCTTTTTGCAAAATCTACCACCATCTGTCCCTCTGCATTCCTATCCTGGATACCAAATCTGCCCATCACTTCTTCATCCCCTCTATTGCCTTCACCAACATGTCCATTGAAGTCTGCACCAATGACCACTCTCTCATTTCTGGGAATATTCTGCATCACTTCATCTAACTCATTCCAGAACTTCTCCTTCTCTTCAGATTCACATCCCACCTGCGGGGCATAGCCACTAACAACATTGAGCATCACACCTTCGATTTCCAGTTTCAGACTCATAAGTCTATCTGACATTCTTTTCACCTCTAGGACGTTCCTAACAAACTCCTCCTTCAAGATAACTCCTACTCCATTTCTCTTCTTGTCAGTACCATAATAGTACAACTTAAAGCCTGCTCCTAAGCTTCTAGCCTTACTACCTTTCCACCTGGTCTCCTGGACACACAGTATATCCACCTTCCTTCTCTGCATCATGTCGACCAGCTCTCTACCTTTTCCTGTCATAGTCCCAACATTCAAAGTCCCTACTCTCAGTCCCAGACTCTTTCCCTTCCTCCTCTCTCTCTGCTTCCGAACACGCACTCCACCTCTTCTTCTTGTTCTTGTTCTTCGACCCACAGTAGCCCAATTTCCATTAGTACCCTGTAGGTCATCAGTACCAATGGCGGTCGTTGTTAACCCGGTCCGCGACCGATCCGGTATGGTATAGTTTTGGTTGTCTCGCATATTTGGTTTTGGCAAAAGTTTTACGCCGGATGCCCTTCCTGACGCAACCCTCTGCATTTATCCGGGCTTGGGACCGGCACAGGGAGACACTGCTCCGTGCCCCCCCAAGGCAGGCTTGGAGAGGCACGGGCCAGTGCCGCCCTGAGGCTGCATTACTTTAATTCTCTTCCTGTACTACAAAAAAAAGTCTGCCAAATGTCCAGCTTTGCACCTGCTCTCCTGGACACTGTACATCCACCTTGCTTCTCGGCTTCCCTATCCTGGTCATCGTCCCAATATTCAAAGCCTCAGTCTCACACTTCCCTTTGCTGCCCGATTTCAGAGGGCAGTTTCCTCCGCTGATCTGGTTATGTCTGATGCAAGCCTATGCATTTATCCATGCTACACTAGCCCATGCCCCACAGAGGCTGTAGTGGTTATGTCCCTGTCTTGGACAGGGAGAACAAACAAGGGGAACAAAAGTATGCAGACAAGAGTTGCGGGAAAGCGCATTTATTGACACTGTGCAAAATAGTAAGTGGAAAGTCCTTGGCTTTTTAGCAGTTTGTGGCTTGACGATCGCTGCCGACTCCAAAAGCAATTCCCAGTTCAGATGGCGCAGCACTCGCCGGCTCCCAGAGAGTAGCTCGCGTCCCTCTTGTCGCCCAGGACCAATATGGGACTGCAACTGGTAACCATTTACTAAATGCTCTCAGCTGCTCAGAACTACCTGCAACAAAGGGAAACAATGCCAGATGAACAAACAGGTGCTGCAGGGAGACCAACTTACACCTCATAGGTTACAAAGCCAAGAGGACCAGGGCTTCCTTCTCAATGAGTCTAGTTTCCAAAACAGAAAGGGTTTTCCAACGGGGCACAGCCAGCCACTTTGACATCAAATTGCTCCAGACATGAACGGAGTGCAAAGGAAGTTCCTCATCTCAAATCTTTGGACTCCTACAGCTGTTCCACAGTAGCTATCAGGACAGGGCAAAAGAAATCGAGCCTGTGTCATGTACCTGATGAAACCAAAGATTTCATTGACTGTCCTAATCAAACAGCATAAAACAAATCTTAATTTCAGTTGAGACCAATTGAATCATGCTTGAGGGGCAAAAATACTGCAGTCAAATGAAAAATCCATGAGAATCTAGTCAAAGATCGGGGCAGAAAATAAAAACCTAACGTGTCAAGTTAACCAACAGGGAAGCAAACACCTACCATGCAAACTCTGGCTCCTTCTTACCTTCACTAAGATAAACCTCAAGTATCTTCAAAGCACACCAACTCAGTGTGCAAGACACCTCACTGGCTTCACCTCAATAAACCCAGTTGCCCCCCAAAACATTAAGCAGAAGAATAACTCACCAAAGATGCAAGTCCAAAGGTGTCACCCAAACAAACACATCGGATCTGAAAAACAAAACAACCGTGTGCTTGCTCGGGCAAGAAAGACTGTGCAGCACTGACCTGTCTCTCCCCCAGAGTCCTGGCGTCTACAGGAAATGACGTCACGGCCGGTATTAAAAAGCCCAGCGTCCTGGCAGGGACCAATAGGAGGCCACGACCAATTAGCATTTACTAAACGCTCTCACCTGCTCCCAATCACCTGCAACATAGAATTAGATCAGATCAACTTTATCCACCTCCAGAGGGGAAATTTATTTTTCGCGGTAGTGTAATAGTAATAATGTCCGAAAATAAAAAAGTATACATAGTATAACTATAAATAGAGAGAGACAGAGGATGGCGAGACATCCGCAAATAAATAGACTACAGATACAACAACAACAGCAACAACAACTTCAGGGATGATAATGGACTACATAAAGGAATGGTAAGGGATAAAAATACACAACCAGAACAAAACGACAATATACAAAGAGTGAAAACAATGTACAATGGCGGTGGACTTCTTCTTTTACTATGTCATTTTCAAAGTGCGTTCGACTCATCCGCCGGTCTGCCATCGCTATACCGAAAAAGGGAAATGTGGAGCGGCATCTTCAGACCGTTCATAAAAACTACGGCACCGAGTTCCCTACGAAAAGTGAGTTGAGAAGGAGAAAGGTGAAGGAACTAAAATCCCAGCTGCAGTTGTCCAGTCAGCCGGGAGCTGTCCGTTACCACACGGAGCCTTTTACAACTCCTCCCTTTTCAGCTTCCACCACTTTGTCCTCTGCTCTGCCTTTGTCCTCTTGATCTTCCTCGTCGCCAGAGTCATCCTACAAACCACCATCCTACGCTGTCTGGCTACAACTACTTTGCAGTCACTGATCTCTTTCAGGCTACCTCGTCTATACAAGTTGTAGTCTACCTGCGTGCTCCTACCTCCGCTCTTATCAGTTACTCTGTTCCTGTTTTTTTCTGGAAAAAGGTGTTCACTGCAGCCATTTCCATCCTTTTTGCGAAATCTACCACCATCTGTCCCTCTGCATTCCTATCCTGTACACCAAATCTGCCCGTCACTTCTTCATCCCCTCTATTACCTTCAACATGGCCAATGAAGTCTGCAACAATGTCCACTCTGCATCACTTCATCTAACTCACTCCAGAACTTCTTCTCTACAAATTCACATCCCACCTGCAGGTCATAGCCACTTACAACATTGAGCATCACACCTTCAATTTCCAGTTTCAGACTCATAAGTCTGACATTCTTTTCACCTCCAGAATGTTCCCAACAAACTCCTTCAAGAGAGTTCCTACTCCATTTCTCTTCTTATCAGTACAACTTAAAACCTGCTCCTAAGCTTCTAGCCTTACTAACTTTCCACCCGGTCTCCCAGACACACCGTATATCCACCTTCCTTCACTGCGTCATGTCGACCGACTCTCTACCTTTTCCCGTCATAGTCCCGATATTCAAAGCCCCTACTCTCAGTCCCAGGCTCTTTCCTCACCTCCTCTCTCTCTGCTTCCAAACATGCACATATCCAGTTAAAGATGCGTAGCCATTTTACGCCGTCAAGTGTTGGAAAGGCAGTTACAAAGTTCCGTTCTGTACGACAAACAACGCAACACGGTGGTCAGTCAGCAAACGCAAACTTTTATTGATCGAGAATCAAAATACACAAGGCCGGATAGGATTACTGCAAAATAACTTCCATTCCTGCACAGCGTCCGACGAGAGTCCGGGGAACAGGCAGCGGTGTCGGGCGCTAGGATACGAGCCCGGGTCTGGCAGGGAGACTGCTGGCAGAGAAGTCGTCCTTCTCCTGCACCAACCGGGTCTGTTTCTTCTGCAGCGCTGGCATCCACCTCCGGGTGTCACGATGCTCCTCCAGCTTAGGAAGGGGAAAAAAAAAAAAAAAAAAATTCGCAAGCACTCGTTAATCTTTCGGAATACAGCTGGGGCGGCGGCGCACCTGCGGCTCATCAGGCCTCGTCAAGAAGAGGACAAGAGGAGTCTGCCAGCGGCCTCTCGAGCCAGATGGTCTGTCGTCCCTCGCGACTTCATGAACCCACCCTGGACTCTTTGCATCATGCTTCCTCCTAGTTGTCAATGCCTCTCCTTGCCAGCTCCAGGTTCCTGCAGTGCCTCTCCGCAGTCGTCCATCCTTTTTACCCCTCCTGTCGTCAGCTTTTGAACCCGCTTTACCGCTGCGACGCCTGCCACCTTGTTTGGGGCTGCCAGGGAGTCGAATGTAAGGCCGCCTTAAGATCCCCGTTGGTCACTTGTCATGGCCCTTGCAATGTTCCAGCTATGTTTCCAGCCCTGACTAACCATGAACATTTGTTTTTATCTGGACAGGCTCTTGGACCCCTGACGGCACGCTCTTGCAGAAGTACCTCGACATCAGTCTCACACTTCCCTTTTGTGTGCCGCCCTATTTCGGATGGCAGTTGTTAACCCGGGCCTCCACAGGTTCGCTACGGCTGATGCAACCCTGTGCATTTATCTGCGCTCAGGAAGACACTAGCCCATGCCCCACAGAGGCTGCATTGGTTACGTCCCCGTCTGGAGCAGCGAGAGCAAACAAGAGGAACAAAAGTATGCAGACAAGAGTTACGGGAAAGCGTATTTATTAAAACTGTTCAAAAACAATGTTAAGTGGAAAGTTTGTGGCTCCCAAGCAGTTTGTGGCTTGGCAACCACTGCTGCCTCCAAAAGCAATCCCCAGTTCAGAGACCACGCAGCACTCAGCCGGCGCCACCCAGGACCAATAGGGGACTGCAACTGGTTACCATTTACTAAATGCTCTCAGCTGCTCAGAACTGCCTGCAACATATAGAGGGAAACAGAGCCACAGATGAACAAACAGGTGCTGCAGGGAGACCAACTTACACCTCATAGGTTACAAAGCCAAGAGGACCAGGGCTTCCTGCTCAACGGGTCTAGTTTCAAAAACTTTGGAAAACAAAGGGTTTTCCAACAGGGAACAGACAGCCACTCTGACACCAAATTTCTCCAGACATGAAATGAGTGCAAAGGAAGTTTCTCATCTCAAATCTTTGGACTCATCCAGCCGTTCCACAGTAGCTATCAGGAAAGGACAAAACTGAGCTGGTGTCATGTACCTGATGAAACTAGAGTTGGAAATAAAAGTGTCACTAACCAAAATATCATGGCCTGTCTTAATAAAACCGCTTTAAACAAATCTAAATTCACCAGTTGAGATTAATTGAATCATGCTTGCGGACAACCCATGGGTCTTTAGTGCACCTAGACAAAAGCAACTTTGCAAGAATCTTACAGTCTACCATAGACATCACTGTCTGTTAGAGACAAATGAATGTTGCATTCAGATTCAACTAGCACACAATCAAGAGGTTAAAACTGGTGGAGGATTTTTTTTTGGGAGTAGAAGAGCAAAAACTGTCTTCCATAAGGCTAAACAGAGGAAAGGAATTGCCAGGGGTCGGGCAGAAAACAGTGCAAGACAAAAACTAATGTGTTACGTTAAGCAACCACATGAACTCTGGTTCTTCTTCCCTTCCCCAACACTAGGTAAACCTCAAATATCTTCAAAGCACACCAACTCAATGTGTGCAAGACACCTCTCACTGGCTTCACCTCAATAAACCCATTTGTAAGTTAAAATCAGAACAAGAACTCACCAAAGATGCCAGTCCACAAGCACACTCTAAACAAACGTGTCAGAACTAAAAGACAGGATAAGACAAAAATGTGCTTGCTCAGGCAAGAAAGACTACACTGCACACATCTGTCTCTCCCCCAGAGTCCTGGCATCTCCCGGAAACGACGTCATGGCCGGTATTTAAAAGCCCAGCGTCCTGGCAGGGACCAATAGGAGGCCGCGACCAATTAGCGTTTACTACACGCTCTCAACAATTACCTGCAACATAGAATTAGATCAGATCAACTTTATCCATCTCCAGAGGGGAAATTCATTTTTCACAGCAGTGTAATAGTTATAATGTAAAAAAATAAAAAAGTATATGTAGTATAGATATAAATAGAGAGACAAAAGATAGCAAGACATCCACAAATACAACAGACAACAGATACAACAACAACATCAGGGATAAGAATGGGCAACATAAAGGAAAAGTAAAGGTGAAAAATACACAACCAGAACCAAACAGCGATACGAAAGGACTGAAAATAATAAATCGATATAAATCGATATAAATCGTGACAATTTATTGAGAACATAAAGAGACAGACAGAATTAAAGATCTTGAAAAAAATCCAAAATCCAAAACCAAAAAAAAAAAAAAAAAGGAAAAAACTGAATGCTGCTGACAGAGTGTGTCAGCCAGGATTGGATTGGATTGGATTGATCTCTCATTAGAGCACTTGCTCACTTTCAAAATTTCTTATGTGCGTTTGTGTCAAAGTAGAGCTATTTTTTGCTGAAGTTGGTTTTCATTTACATTACATTCATTTCGCAGACGCTTTTATCCGAAGCGACTGACAAAAAGTGCAATTCAGTCATCGAAGATCCAAAGTACCAGTCGTCGGTATCCGGAAGTCACCACTCTTCCAAATAGCCGTCTGAAATCCATATTCATACATACATTCAAATTTTGTATTTTTTATTTTTTTTGTTTTGGGGGGGGCAAAGTGCGATGAGCGGGGTAGTGCTTGGTGAGGAGGTATGTTTTCAGCTCACGACGCCGACATGCTGGACCGACTGGATTTGAACGGGCGCCCTCGTCACCGGTGACCGAGACCCGGTCGCTTTAGAAGACATCCGGCATCCTTTTCGATGACCCCAGGGGATGAACGCCCCGCCACCAAAAATCACGTGTGCACGTATCCCAGTTAAAAATGTGCAGCCATTTTACGCCGTCAAAAGTGTTGGAAAGGCAGTCAAAAAGGATGTCACAAAGTACCGTTCTGTACGACAAACAACGCAACACGGTGGTCAGTCAGCAAACTCACACGTACACTATTACATATTTTTTATTTGAGAATTGAAATATACACAGCCAGACAAAGTTACAGCTAAATAACTTCCATTCTTGCACAGCGTCCGACTCGAGCTCCGGGGAGCAGGCAGCAGCGTCGGGCACCAGGGGGCCGAACCGGGTCTGGCAGGGAGGCCGCGGGCGGAGGAGTCGTCCTTCTCCTGCACCAGCCGGGTCTGTTTCTTCTGCAGCGCTGGCATCCGCTTCCGGGTGTCACGATGCTCCTCCAGCTTAGGAAGGGAAAAAAAAAAGGTCACGAGCACTCGTTAAACTTCCGGAATACAGCTGGGGGCGGCGGCGCACCTGCGGCTCATCAGGCCTCGTCAAGAGGGGGACAAGAGGAGTCTGCCTGCGACCACTCAAGCCAGATCGTCGGTTGTTCCTCGCTAGTTCATTTATTGGCCACTTGGCGATCCTATTGAGAAGAAATGTCCTTTACTCCTCCTGTTGTCAGCTTTTGAACCCACAAGAGGCGCAACTGTCTCCCCACGCTCGACTTTTGCGACGCCCACCAGGGAGACGCATGTAAGACCCCGTTGATCACGGTATGTCGTTATGTGTTTGTGAAAGGTCGTGTCTGAGGCGCCTCCCCTGTTCAGAGCTGTTTTTTTTCTGTTTTGACAGCCGGCTTCTTTGACTCCCATCTCAAACCATTGGTCTCCTCTGGCCAGGATACGGACATCCTTGGGAGTTTCTCTGAACACTGGAGACATACGGTATGACTGGTCTTTTGTTTGTCGTCTTCCTTCCATTGTAACTAAAAAAAAAAACAAAATACCTGAGATGGAATTGTTAACTCACCAAATGTGCACTTTTTTTTTTTTTTTTTTTTTTTTTTTTTTTTTTTTTTTTTTCCTTTTCCCCTGTCCAAGGTGGCGATGCCGATTTGTGTTTCCTCTGACGGGCGATTGTGACTGTCCCTTCACATGCAGACCCCTTAGTCTCATCTGCCGAAGAAGAACTTTACACTGCTGGACAAAGTAGTGACTGAACGAACAGAAAGTTCCCACTTGTCCACCAGTATCCTCTGCTCAGCCTTCAAACTGGCAAGCTCAAAAGTTTGTCCGTCCTTTAAATGACGTGTGTGGTTTTTATTGCCGTAAGGTGGCGTCATCCAGCAAACTTAATCTAACCATTGTGTTTTCAATATGACAATGTTATTCGGGGAGGTTTGGAGCGGTCTACTTTTCTGTGAAATCACTGCATGATGCTGCGGCACCAGTGAGGGCAATGATTTAAAAGCGGTGCTGGGCTGCGTCGCCGTTGTATGAACTTGTGTGCACAGCCACCCTGGAGACTGTGGGGGCAGAGCATGAGGACTGGCTGACTGACTTGACCCTACCTGTGTGTCAAGGGGAAACATAACCCCAAATTTTTTTTTTTTTTTTGGAAGGTGTGAGATCTGGCAGGTCTAGGTATGTGTGCCCTTATATCAATTAGAACCATAACACACATAAGCATCAAGCACCAGCCTGAACAGCTGGAAGTCTGATTTTAATGGACAATTTATTTACAAGCAAACACTCACCTCTTCTAAAACCAAGACCTTCTTATGAGGGGTGGACCGGAGTCCTATCAAGTTGCGCATCTTTTCTTTCCGATGAATTCATATAGAGATGAAAGTCAATATCACACACATTTGTGCGTGGAGGATAACTGAGCGGATAACTCAGTAAACTAACTTCCAAATGACATGTGGTGATTCTGATTTCTAAGGATTTTGTGTAAAGTTGGCCAAATGTTTGAAAATAAAGTGAGGCAAAACCAAAGTCCTGTTGCCTTTCGAGCTGACGCAGCATGCTTGCTGCTGCTCTGCATCTTAAGAGTAGCCGAAGAAATGACATTTGGTGATGGTTTTTTTTTTTTTTTCCTTTCTAAGTCTAAGGTTATCTACATGCAACCCATATTTGTGAGACCGACTGGTTGGTTCAGTGGCTTAAGACATCGTAGGTGGATACCGTTGTTTTGAGCCCCCAGCAGACTGAGGTTCAAGTCTCACTTTGCCAAACCACTGGATGTAGAAATCACATTTGACGATTTTTTTTTTTCTAAGTGCTTTTTTCTTCTAAGTGTGACGTTATATACATGAAACCCGGATTTCTCTATGTGACTGGTTAGCGCAGTGCCATAAGCCACTGACGCTGTATGTGGATACCGCTGGTTCAAGTCCAGTACCAGTCACACAGCCACATCGGGTACCCGCCCGGTGGAAGGCCGACAACAGCCAGGTCGGGTCCCAACCCCGATACAAGGCCGACGTGGGGGAGTGTCAGGCAAAGCAAGGAGCAGGGCGAGAGGCAGACAGGCCGAGAGATAGGGAGGAGGGGGCCCCACTAACCAGGGCCCCCCGGGGGGACTTTGGGAGGAGCGAGAGGGGGGCATGCAAAGATGCACTGTAGAAACAAGCCTGCTATCAAAATTTTTTTTTGGGGGGGGGGGGGGACTTTGGGGTTTTCCATCCACATAGGGGCCTCAGACACACATTTGGAGGGGGATGGATACTTTATTGCTTGTCAGAAAAAGATAAACATTGAACAAGATACAGGAAAAAAATATTTAAATTAAAATCAAGTTAGCCGCTAACTTTACACAAAACTAGCCAGATTGCTGGCACTCTTGGATACCAGACTTCTGCCGCACCTACAAGCACAAACACAACAGTTAGGGATGCAGTGACAAACAACTTACAATTAAACACAAAGAAAACTCACAGAAAAATGGGCAGAACCTGACATCTTAAACATCTTCACGACTTCACTAAAGTCACTGCTGTTAAATATCAGCAATCAATTTACATTGTGTTTAACAAAAAATAACACTATACAAAATTAACAAGAAATACAAGGATGTCGCTCACCCTTATTTCGCCAAGCACTTGTGATGTACATTTGTGGACTATTAGAGGACAATCTGAAAAACACAGATTCTCATCACACTTTGCAAAACAAACATTACAACAACATTCCTTCAAGGTTGTTTCTCAAGGCCAATTCCCAGTCTGCATTGAAATCCAACAATCACTTTGGTGACCAGTCATCTTTTGCAATCAACAATTTGTATTATTGAGACTATTTTTGGTACATTAAGCCAATTTTTAGTTTGCCGTTCAAACAGGAGCACCCAAAGGAATGTGTGCAATCCAGAGTTGTTTGACGATAGACAGGATTACTTATCTCCTGACAGACGACAAAGATACATGGATTTGAACCAGTACCCTTCTGTTACCGCTGACACCAGATCTCATAAATATATATCCACATAAACATGCACAAAATGTTAAGCAAATGCACAGGGATCCTTCCCACCAAGCTGATTTGAAGTATATTTATATATATATATAGATATGAAGGAACAGAACCTTCATCATGACCCGGATTTTACATCCTGAGTCAGACAGCTATATAGTTGAATAAATAGGAATATAACTTGTAACCTTCAGATCAAGAAGCCACAGGATTCACATAAAGACCAGCTAGTAGAGGACGTTCCAAGAAAACTCATGCACGTCAGCGAGAACATTTCAACAACCTGCAAAATAGTTGATTCACCGATCCTCAGAGGACCTCACATGTACAAGATGTAGTCTACCGCCACTCTTAAGTCACCTTATAAAATGTATTCACGAAAGCCATTTCCATCCTTTTTGCAAAGTCCACCATCATCTTTCCCTCCACCAGACACCAAACCTGCCCATCACTTCATCTGACTCCCATCCCACCTACAGACAGGATCACTTATCTCCTTACAGAGACTAC
Organism: Fistularia commersonii; assembly: GCF_037954325.1. Classification (NCBI taxonomy): domain Eukaryota; kingdom Metazoa; phylum Chordata; class Actinopteri; order Syngnathiformes; family Fistulariidae; genus Fistularia; species Fistularia commersonii. The sequence goes on from NC_141307.1 coordinate 4,957,507, forward strand.
AAAGATATATGGATTTGAACACCCTTCAATTTCAATCAGGATCAGCCCGCTGACACCAGATCTCTTAAAACATAAAATAAATGCAAAATATTAGGCAAATGCACCTTGATCCTTCCCTCCATGCTGATTTGAAGTGTATATATATTGATATATGCAGGAACAGAACCTTCTTCGAGCCAGATTTTACACTCCAGAGTCAGACAGCTATATAATTGAATAAATGGGAATATAACTTGTAGCCTTCTAATCAAGAAGCCACAGGATTCACATAAAGACCGGCTTGTGGACGAAGCTCTGAGAACATTTCAATCTGCAAAACAGTTGACTCGCAATCACTGATCTTCAGAGGACCTCACGTGTACAAGATGTAGTCTCTCTGCTCTTAAGTCATCTTAGAAAATATATTCACTAAAGCCATTTCCATCCTTTTCGCAAAGTCCACCTCCATGTTTCCCTCCGCCTTCCTATGCTGGCCACCAAACCTGCACGTCACTTCATCTGACTCCCATCCCACCTACAGGGCATAACCGCCATCATTGAGCATCACAGCTTCAATTTCAGACTCATGTCTTACTTTTTACCTCAAAATCCTTCAAGGTAACTCTTACTTTAATTCTCTTCCTGTACTACAAAAAAAGTCTGCCAAATGTCCAGCTTTGCACCTGCTCTCCTGGACACTGTACATCCACCTTGCTTCTCGGCTTCCCTATCCTGGTCATCGTCCCAATATTCAAAGCCTCAGTCTCACACTTCCCTTTGCTGCCCGATTTCAGAGGGCAGTTTCCTCCGCTGATCTGGTTATGTCTGATGTAAGCCTATGCATTTATCCATGCTACACTAGCCCATGCCCCACAGAGGCTGTAGTGGTTATGTCCCCGTCTGGGACAGGGAGAACAAACAAGGGGAACAAAAGTATGCAGACAAGAGTTGCGGGAAAGCGCATTTATTGACACTGTGCAAAATAATCGTAAGTGGAAAATCCTTGGCTTCTTAGCAGTTTGTGGCTTGACGATCGCTGCCGACTCCAAAAGCAATTCCCAGTTCAGATGGCGCAGCACTCGCCGGCTCCCAGAGAGTAGCTCGCGTCCCTCGTGTCACCCAGGACCAATATGGGACTGCAACTGGTAGCCATTTACTAAATGCTCTCAGCTGCTCAGAACTACCTGCAACATAAAGGGAAACAATGCCAGATGAACAAACAGGTGCTGCAGGGAGACCAACTTACACCTCATAGGTTACAAAGCCAAGAGGACCAGGGCTTCCTTCTCAATGAGTCTAGGTTCCAAAACAGAAAGGGTTTTCCAACGGGGCACAGCCAGCCACTTTGACATCAAATTGCTCCAGACATGAACGGAGTGCAAAGGAAGTTCCTCATCTCAAATCTTTGGACTCCTACAGCCGTTCCACAGTAGCTATCAGGACAGGGCAAAAGAAATCGAGCCTGTGTCATGTACCTGATGAAACCAAAGATTTCATTGACTGTCCTAATCAAACAGCATTAAACAAATCTTAACTTCAGTTGAGACCAATTGAATCATGCTTGAGGGGAAAAAAAAATACTGCAGTCAAATGAAAAATCCATGAGAATCTAGTCAAAGATCAGGGCAGAAAATAAAAACCTAACGTGTCAAGTTAACCAACAGGGAAGCAAACACTGGCTCCTTCTTACCTTCACTAAGATAAACCTCAAGTATCTTCAAAGCACACCAACTCAGTGTGCAAGACACCTCACTGGCTTCACCTCAATAAACCCAGTTGCCCCCCAAAACATTAAGCAGAAGAATAACTCACCAAAGATGCAAGTCCAAAGGTGTCACCCAAACAAACACATCAGATCTGAAAAACAAAACAACCGTGTGCTTGCTCGGGCAAGAAAGACTGTGCAGCACTGACCTGTCTCTCCCCCAGAGTCCTGGCGTCTACAGGAAATGATGTCACGGCCGGTATTAAAAAGCCCAGCGTCCTGGCAGGGACCAATAGGAGGCCGTGACCAATTAGCATTTACTAAACGCTCTCACCTGCTCCCAATCACCTGCAACATAGAATTAGATCAGATCAACTTTATCCACCTCCAGAGGGGAAATTTATTTTTCGCGGTAGTGTAATAGTAATAATGTCCGAAAATAAAAAAGTATACATAGTATAACTATAAATAGAGCGAGACAGAGGATGGCGAGACATCCGCAAATAAATAGACCACAGATACAACAACAAAAACAACAACAACATCAGGGATGATAATGGACAATATAAAGGAAGGGTAAGGGATAAAAATACACAACCAGAACAAAACGACAATATACAAAGAGTGAAAACAATGTGTGTAAAATGTATCACTTCCTTACAGAATGGGCAGTGGACTTCTTCTTTTACTATGTCATTTTCAAAGTGCGTACCGATAAAGGGAAATGTGGAGCGGCATCTTCAGACCGTTCACAAAAACTACGGCACGGAGTTCCCTGCGAAAAGTGAGTTGAGAAGGAGAAAGGTGAAGGAACTAAAATCCCAGCTGCAGTTGTCCAGTCAGCCGGGAGCTGTCCGTTACCACACGGAGCCTTTTACAACTCCTCCCTTTTCAGCCTCAACCACTTTGTCTTCTCGATCTTCATCCTTCAAACCGCCGTCCTATGCCGTCTGACTACACTCCTACCGATCTTCTTCGGATGACCTCGGCTAAACAAGATAGTCTACCTGCATACCTGTACCGTAACCTCGTATTTTGTATGCACGTATTCTTCTTCTTCTTGTTTTGTCTTTTCCCTACAGGGGTCGCCACAGCGTATCAACTTTCTCCATCTAACCCTATTCTCTGTATCCTTCTCTTTCACTCCAACTACCTTCATATCCTCGCTCACTACGCCCATAAGTCTTCTCTTTGGTCTCCCTCGAGACCTCTTGCCTGGCAGCTCCAATCGCAGCATCCGTCTACCGATGTATTCACTATCCCTTCTTTGTACATGACCGAACCATGTCAGTCTGGCTTCTCTGACCTTCTCTCTGAAACATCCAAAATATGTCGACTTCTGCTCTCGGTCTTTGTTTTGCCTTTGCCACCTCTCTCTTTACCTTACGTTGTATCACCCTGTTCCCTTCAGTCCTCTCAGTATCCCACTTCTTCTCTGCTAAAAAATGCTTTCTCTGTCTATACTCCTGCATTTTTCTCATTCCACCACCGAGTCTCCCTATCTACTTTCCTCCCAGATGACACACGGATGACTCTTCTTCCTGTCTCCCTGATAACACTAGCTGTTGTTGTCCAATCATCTGGAAGCTCACCCTGACCACCCACAGCCTTTCTCAACTCCCCCCTGAAAACCATACAATACTCCCTTTTCAGCTTCCGCCACTTTGTCCTCTGCTCTGCCTTTGTCCTCTTGATCTTCCTTGTCGCCAGAGTCATCCTACAGGCTACACTCTCGGCTACAACTACTTTGCAGTCACTGATCTCTTTCAGGCTACCTCGTCTATACAAGATGTAGTCTACCTGCGTGCTCCTACCTCCGCTCTTATCAGTTACCCTATGTTCCTGTTTTTTTCTGGAAAAAGGTGTTCACTGCAGCCATTTCCATCCTTTTTGCGAAATCTACCACCATCTGTCCCTCTGCATTCCTATCCTGTACACCAAATCTGCCCGTCACTTTTTCATCCCCTCTATTGCCTTCAACATGGCCAATGAAGTCTGCAACAATGTCCACTCTGCATCACTTCATCTAACTCATTCCAGAACTTCTCCTTTACAAATTCACATCCCACCTGCAGGTCATAGCCACTTAAAACATTGAGCATCACACCTTCAATTTCCAGTTTCAGACTCATAAGTCTGACATTCTTTTCACCTCCAGAATGTTCCCAACAAACTCCTTCAAGAGAGCTCCTACTCCATTTCTCTTCTTATCAGTGCAACTTAAAACCTGCTCCTAAGCTTCTAGTCTTACTAACTTTCCACCCGGTCTCCCGGACACACCGTATATCCACCTTCCTTCACTGCGTCATGTCGACCGACTACCTTTTCCCGTAATAGTCCCAATATTCAAAGCCCCTTCTCTCAGTCCCAGGCTCTTTCCTCACCTCCTCTCTCTCTGCTTCCAAACATGCACGTATCCAGTTAAAAATGCGTAGCCATTTTACGCCCTCAAGTGTTGGAAAGGCAGTTACAAAGTACCGTTCTGTACGACAAACAACATAACACGGTGGTCAGTCAGCAAACGCAAACTTTTATTGATCGAGAATCAAAATATACAAGGCCGGATAGGATTACTGCAAAATAACTTCCGTTCCTGCACAGCGTCCGACGAGAGTCCGGGGAACAGGCAGCGGTGTCGGGCGCCAGGATCCGAGCCCGGTTCTGGCAGGGAGGCTGCGGGCGGAGAAGTCGTCCTTCTCCTACACCACCCGGGTCTGTTTCTTCTGCAGCGCTTGCATCCACTTCCGGGTGTCACGATGCTCCTCCAGCTTAGGAAGGGAAAAAAAAAAAGTCGCAAGCACTCGTTAATCTTTCGGAATACAGCTGGGGCGGCGGCGCACCTGCGGCTCATCAGGCCTCGTCAAGAAGAGGACAAGAGGAGTCTGCCAGCGGCCTCTCGAGCCAGATGGTCTGTCGTCCCTCGCGACTTCATGAACCCACCCTGGACTCTTTGCATCATGCTTCCTCCTAATTGTCAATGCCTCTCCTTGCCAGCTCCAGGTTCCCGCAGTGCCTCTCCGCAGTCGTCGATCCTTTTTACCCCTCCTGTCGTCAGCTTTTGAACCCGCTTTACCGCTGCGACGCCTGCCACCTTGTTTGGGGCTGCCAGGGAGTCGAATGTAAGGCCGCCTTAAGATCCCCGTTGGTCACTTGTCATGGCCCTTGCAATGTTCCAGCTATGTTTCCAGCCCTGACTAACCATGAACATTTGTTTTTATCTGGACAGGCTCTTGGACTCCTGACGGCACGCTGTTGCAGAACCACCTCGATGTCAGTCTCACACTTCCCTTTTGTGTGCCGCCCTATTTCGGATGGCAGTTGTTAACCCGGGCCTCCACAGGTTCGCTACGGCTGATGCAACCCTGTGCATTTATCTGCGCTCAGGAAGACACTAGCCCATGCCCCACAGAGGCTGCATTGGTTACGTCCCCATCTGGAACAGCGAGAGCAAACAGGAGGAACAAAAGTATGCAGACAAGACTTACGGGAAAGCGTATTTATTAAAACTGTGCAAAAACAATGTTAAGTGGAAAGTTTGTGGCTCCCAAGCAGTTTGTGGCTTGGCAACCACTGCTGCCTCCAAAAGCAATTCCCAGTTCAGAGACCACGCAGCACTCAGCCGGCGCCACCCAGGACCAATAGGGGACTGCAACTGGTTACCATTTACTAAATGCTCTCAGCTGCTCAGAACTGCCTGCAACATATAGAGGGAAACAGAGCCACAGATGAACAAACAGGTGCTGCAGGGAGACGGACTTACACCTCACAGGTTACAAAGCCAAGAGGACCAGGGCTTCCTGCTCAACGGGTCTAGTTTCAAAAACTTTGGAAAACAGAAAGGGTTTTCCAACAGGGAACAGACAGCCACTCTGACACCAAATTTCTCCAGACGTGAACTGAGTGCAAAGGAAGTTCCTCATCTCAAATCTTTGGACAAATACAGCCGTTCCACAGTAGCTATCAGGAAAGGACAAAACTGAGCTGGTGTCATGTACCTGATGAAACTAGAGTTGGAAATAAAAGTGTCACTAACCAAGATATTATGGACTGTCTTAATAAAACCGCTTTAAACAAATCTAAATTCATCAGTTGAGATTAATTGAATCATGCTTGCGAACAACTCGTGGGTTGTTAGTGCACCTAGACAAAAGCAACTTTGCAAGAATCTTACAGTCTACCATAGACATCACTGTCTGTTAGAGATAAATGAATGTTGCATTCAGATTCAACTAACACACAATCAAAAGGTTAAAACTGGTGGATGAATTTTTTTTGGGAGTAGAGGAGCAAAAACAGTCTTCCATAAGGCTAAACCAAGAAAAGGAATTACCAGGGGTTGGGCAGAAAACAGTGCAAGACAAAAACTAATGTGTTAAGTTAAGCAACCACATGAACTCTGGTTCTTCTTCCCTTCCCCAACACTAAGTAAACCTCAAATATCTTCAAAGCACACCAACTCAATGTGTGCAAGACACCTCACTGGCTTCGCCTCAATAAACCCATTTGTAAATTAAAATCAGAACAAGAACTCACCAAAGATGCCAGTCCACAAGCACACTCTAAACAAACGTGTCAAAACTGAAAGACAGAATAAGACAAAAATGTCCTTGTTCAGGCAAGAAAGACTACACTGCACTCATCTGTCTCTCCCCCAGAGTCCTGGCGTCTCCCGGAAACGACGTCATGGCCGGTATTTAAAAGCCCAGCGTCCTGGCAGGGACCAATAGGAGGCCGCGACCAATTAGCGTTTACTACACGCTCTCAACAATTACCTGCAACATAGAATTAGATCAGATCAACTTTATCCATCTCCAGAGGGGAAATTCATTTTTCACGGCAGTGTAATAGTTTTAATGTAAAAAAAATTTAAAAAGTATATGTATTATAAATATAAATAGAGAGACAAAAGATAGCAAGACATCCACAAATACAACAGACAACAGATACAACAACAACATCAGGGATAAGAATGGGAAAAATAAAGGAATAGTAAGGGTGAAAAATACACAACCAGAACCAAACAGCGATACGAAAGGAGTGAAAATAATAAATCGATATAAATCGATATAAATCCTGATAATTTATTAAGGAAATAAAGAGACAGACAGAATTAAAGATCTTGAAAAAAAATCCAAAATCCAAAACCAAAAAAAAAAAAAAAAAAAAGAAAAAAACTGAATGCTGCTGACAGAGTGTGTCAGCCAGGATTGTACTGGATTGTATCGATCTGTCATTAAAGCACTTGCTCACTTTCAAAATTTCTTATGTGCGTTTGTGTCAAAGTAGAGATATTTTTTGCTGAAGTTGGTTTTCATTTACATCACATTCATTTAGCAAACGCTTTTATCCAAAGCGACTTACAAAAAGTGCAATTCAGTCATCCCAAGAAGATCCCAAGTACCAGTAGTCGGTATTCGGAAGTCACCACTCTTCCAAATAGCCGTCTCAAATCCATAGTCATACATCCATTCAAATTTTTTATTTTTTATTTTTTTTGTTTTGTGGGGGCAAAGTGCGATGAGCGGGGTAGTGCTTGGTGAGGAGGTATGTTTTCAGCTCACTACGCCAACATGCTGGACCGACTGGATTTGAACGGGCGCCCTCGTCACCGGCGACCGAGACCCGGTCGGTTTAGAAGACATCCGGGATTCTTTTCGATGACCCCAGGGGATGAACGCCCCGCCACCAAAAATCACGTGTGCACGTATCCCAGTTAAAAATGTGCAGCCATTTTAACGCCGTCAAAAGTGTTGGAAAGGCAGTCAAAAAGGATGTCACAAAGTACCGTTCTGTACGACAAACAACGCAACACGGTGGTCAGTCAGCAAACTCACACGTAAATTATTATACATTTTTTTATTGATCGAGAATCGAAATATGCACAGCTGGATAAAATTACAGGTAAATAAATGCCATTCCAGCACAGCATCCAACTCGCGCTCCAGGGAGCAGGCAGCAGCATCGGGCGCCAGGGGGACGCCGGGATCTGGCAGGGAGGCCGCGGGCGGAGGAGTCGTCCTTCTCCTGCACCACCCGGGTCTGTTTCTTCTGCAGCGCTGGCATCCGCTTCCGGGTGTCACGATGCTCCTCCAGCTTGGGAAGGGAAAAAAAAAGGTCACGAGCACTCGTTAAACTTCCGGAATACAGCTGGGGGCGGCGGCGCACCTGCGGCTCATCAGGCCTCGTCAAGAGGAGGACAAGAGGAGTCTGCCTGCGACCCCTTGAGCCAGATCGTTGGTTGTTCCTTGCTAGTTCATGATTGACCATGTGGTGAGCCTATTGAGAAGAAGTTTCCTTTACCGCTCCTGTTGTCAGCTTTTGAACCCACTAGAGGTGCAACTGCCTCCCAACCTTGACCTCTGCGACGCCCACCAGGGAGACGCTTGTAAGACCGCCTTTAAGACCCCGTCGATCACGGTATGCCGCTATATGTTTGTGAAAGGTCGTGTCTGAGGCGCCTCCCCTGTTCAGGGATGTGTTTGTCTTATTTCGACAGATGGCTTCTTTGACTCCTCAAACCGTCGGTCTCCTCTGGCCAGGATACGGACACTGGTGTCTTCAAACGAACGGCCCTCGTCCTTCAGGTGTAGGTGGGCCTGTCCTGAAGCGGTGGCTCTCCGGTGTCGCAGGGTCTCTCGGATGTAGACGTCCTCACAATCTTCAGTGCATGTGACCACACACGCGCCACATTCTCGATCTTATGCCCTTTGGGTGCATACCTGAGCTGGAATTCTGTTAACTCCCCAAATGTGCACCAATGTTCTTTGTTCCCTGTCCAAGTAGGTGATGCTGATTTGTTTCCTGTGATGGGCCATCGTGACACCGTCCCTTCACATGCCGACCCCTTAGGCTCGTCTGTTCCGTCGCCACCTCGTCCGCCTGCTGGAGACTAAGAGTTGATGTTGCTTGAAGGACTCTAAACTGCTGACTATTTGAACGATCCGAAAGTTACCGCTTGCCCTCCGGTATCCTCTGTTCAGCTTTCTGACTCCTTCAAACTGCTGCGATCAAAAGTTTGGCCGTGCTTTGAATGACGTGTGTGTGTCTGGATTGCTGTTATTTCATGTCGGAAAGAAGTCTCACGAACCATTATCTGGAGCGGTCTACTTTGTCTGTGAAATCACTGCATCTTGGAGCGGCGCAATGATCTAAAAGCTGTGCTTTGCCCCTGTCCATCTCTGACTGGGTTGCTATGGTATGAAATTGTATGCACAGACTGTAGGGGTGGAGAGCATGAGGACTGACTGACTTGACCCTACCTGTGTGGAAAGGGGACACACACCCAATTTTTTTATTTGTTTTTTTGGACCAAAATGTGAATAAGGTTTTACAATAAAGCCCAAACACACACATGGGCATCAATGACCGGTCTGAACAACCGGAAGTAGGATATGAATGGACAATTTACAAGCAAACACTCGACCCTTCCAAAACCAGGACTTTCTTATGAGGGGTGGACCGGTGTTCTGTCAAGTTGTGCACCTTTTCTTTCCAATGAACTCGTCCAGAGAGATCTATGTGTCAAAATCCACATGGTGAAGGAGGTTCTATTCCCAGACCAACAAAATATGGATGTTTTTATGCTCGCACACATTGGTGGGCGGTGGACTGTTTTGTGTAAAGTTGGCCAAATGTTTGAAAATAAAGTAAAATCATGAATCAAAACCAAAGTCCTGTTGCCTATTTTCTTTCTAGCTGACGCAGCATGCTTGCTACTACTCTGCATCTTGCCTGATAGTTGCCTAAGAAATGACATTTGGTGATGTTTTATTTTTTTTTTCCCCTTTCTAAGGTTATCTACATGCAACCCGGAATTGTGAGCCTGACTGGTTGGTTCAGTGGCTTAAGACGCTGTAGGCGGATACTGTTGTTTTGAGCCCCCAGCAGACTGAGGTTCAAGTCTCACTTTGCCAAACCACTGTATGTCGAAATGACGGGGAGGAGGGGGGGGCCCCACTAACCAGGGCCCCCCGGGGGGACTTTGGGAGGAGAGAGAGGGGGCATGCAAAGATGCACTGTAGAAACAAGCCTGCTATCAAAATTTTTTTTTGGGGGGGGGGGGTTCATCCACATAGGGGCCACAGACACACATTTGGAGGGGGATGGATACTTTATTGCTTTTCAGAAAAAGATAAACGTCAAACAAGATACAGGAAAAAAATATTTAAATTAAAATCAAGTTAGCCGCTAACTTTACACAAAACTAGCCAGATTGCTGGCACTCTTGGATACCAGACTTCTGCCGCACCTACAAGCACAAACACAACAGTTAGGGATGCAGTGACAAACAACTTACAATGAAACACAAAGAAAACCTGACATCTTAAACATCTTACTGACTTCAGTAAAGTCGCTGCTGTTAAATATCAGCAATCAATTTACATTGTGTTTAACAAAAAATAATATTATACAAAATTAACAAGAAATACAAGGATGGCACCTACCCTTATTTCTCCAACCACTTGTGATGTACATTTGTGGACTCTTAGAGGACAATCTGAAAAACACAGATTCTCATCACACTTTGCAAAACAAACATCACGACATTCCTTCAAGGTTGTTTCTCAAGGCCAATTCCCAGTCTGCATTGAAATCCAACAATCACTTTGGTGACCAGTCATCTTTTGCAATAAACAATTTGTATTATTTTTGGTACATCAAGCCAACTTTTAGTTTGCCGTTCAAACAGGAGCACCCAAAGGAATGTGTGCAATCCAGAGTTGTTTGACGATAGACAGGATTACTTATCTCCTGACAGAGACCACAAAGATATATATATATATCTCCATGGATTTGAACCAGTACCCTTCTGGTTCAGTCAGGATCAGCCCGCTGACACCAGATCTCAAATATCCACATAAACATGCACAAAATGTGAAGCAAATGCACAGGGATCCTTCCCTCCATGCTTATTTAAAGTATATACAGTATATATATATTGATATATGCAGGAACAGAACCTTCTTCAAGCCAGATTTTATACGACAGAGTCAGACAGCTATATTATTGAATAGGAATATAACTTGTAGCCTTCTAATCAAGAAGCCACAGGATTCACATAAAGACCGGCTTGTAGACGACATTCTGAGAACATTTCAATCTGCAAAACAGTTGACTCGCAATCACCGATCTTCAGAAGACCTCACATGTACAAGATGTAGTCTACCTCCACTCTAAAGCAAGCTTATAAAATTTATTCGCAAAAGCCATTTCCATCTTTTTTGCAAAGTCCACCTCCATCTTTCCCTCCGCCTCCCTATGCCGGACACCAAACCTGCCCATCACGTCATCTGACTCCCATCCCACCTACAGGGCATAGCTGCTAACATTGAGCATCACAGCTTCAATTTCAGACTCAAGTCTGACTAATTTACCTCTACAAATTGCCTCAAAATCCTCCTTCCATTCTCTTGCAGTACAAAAATGTTCTGCCAAGTGTCTAGCTTTGCACCTGCTCTCCTGGACACTGTACATCCACCTTCCTATCCTGGTCATCATTCCAATAGTTAAAGCCCCAACTCAGTCTCACTTTCCTTTTCTATTTCAGATGGCAGTTAACCCAGGCGTCCGCTGATCTGGTTATGTCTGATGCAACCCTGTGCATTTATCGGTGCTACACTAGCCCATGACCCACAGAGGCTGCATTGTTACGTCCCCGTCTGGGACAGAGCGAACAAAGAGGAACAAAAGTATGGAGCCAAGAGTTATGGGAAAGCGTATTTATTGACACTGTGCAAAAACAATGGTAAGTCCTTGGCTTCTTAGCAGTTTGTGGCTTGACAACCGCTGCCGCCTCCAAAAGTAATGCCTCAGTTCAGATGGCGCAGCACTCGCCGGCTCCCAGAGGGTCTCACAGCCCTGGTGTCGCCCAGGACCAATAGGGACTGCAACTGGTTACCATTTACTAAATTCTCTCAGCTGCTCAGAACTACCTGCAACATAAAGGGAAACAGAGCCACAGATGAACAGGTGCTGCAGGGAGACCGACTTACGCCTCATAGGTTAAAGCCAAGAGGGCAGGGGCTTCCTTCTCAATGGGTCTAGTTTCCAAAACTGGGGAACAGACAGCCACTTTGACACCAAATTTCTCCAGACGTGAACTGAGTGCAAAGGAAGTTCCTCATCTCAAATCTTTGGACTCATCCAGCCGTTCCACAGTAGCTATCAGGAGAGGGCAAAATAAAACTGAGCCGGTGTCATGTACCTGATGAAACTAACAAAGATTTCATTGACTGTCCTAATTAAACAGCATTAAACAAATCTTAATTTCAGTTGAGACCAATTGAATCACGCTTGCTATCAATGCATTGGACCTTAGTGCGCCAGACAAAAGCAGCTTTGCAAGCATCTTATAGAGTCTACTTCAGACATGATTGCAATTTAGAGACAAAAATATTGCAGTCAGATTCAACTAACTCACACAATCAAAAGGTGAAAACTGGTGGAGGATCCTTTTTGGGAGTAGAGGGGCAAAAACACTGCAGTCAAAAGCAAAAATCCATGAGAATCTAGTCAAAGGTGGGGGGGCAGAAAAAGAAAAAAGTAAGCCAAAAATTAATGTGTCAAGTTAACCAACGAGGAATCAAACACCAACCACGCAAACTCTGGCTCCTTCTTACCTTCACCGACACTAAGATAAACCTCAAGTATCTTCAAAGCACACCAACTCAATGTGTGCAAGACACCTCACTGGCTTCGCCTCAATGAACCCAGTTGCCCCCCAAAAATTAAGCAGAAGAAAAACTCACCAAAGATGCAAGTCCAAAGGCATCGCTGAAACGAACACATCGGATCTGAAAAACAAAACAACACAAACGTGTGCCTGCTCGGGCAAGAAAAACCGTGCAGCACTGACCTGTCTCTCCCCAAGAGTCCTGGCGTCTACAGGAAATGATGTCATGGCCGGTATTAAAAAGCCCAGCGTCCTGGCAGGGACCAATAGGAGGCCGCGACCAATTAGCATTTACTAAACGCTCTCACCTGCTCCCAATCACCTGCGACATAGAATTAGATCAGATCAACTTTATCCACCTCCAGAGGGGAAATTTATTTTTCACGGTAGTGTAATAGTAATAATGTCCGAAAATAAAAAAGTATACATAGTATAACTATAAATAGAGAGAGACAGAGGATTGCGAGACATCCGCAAATAAATAGACCACAGATACAACAACAACAACAACAACAACAACAACAACAACAACAACATCAGGGATGATAATGGACTACATAAAGGAAGGGTAAGGGATAAAAATACACAACCAGAACAAAACGACAATATACAAAGAGTGAAAACAATGTGTGGAAAATGTATCACTTCCTTACAGAATGGGCGGTGGACTTCTTCTTTTACTATGTCATTTTCAAAGTGCGTTCGACTCATCCGCCGGTCTGCCATCGCTATACCGAAAAAGGGAAATGTGGAGCGGCATCTTCAGACCGTTCATAAAAACTACGGCACCGAGTTCCCTGCGAAAAGTGAGTTGAGAAGGAGAAAGGTGAAGGAACTAAAATCCCAGCTGCAGTTGTCCAGTCAGCCGGGAGCTGTCCGTTACCACACGGAGCCTTTTACAACTCCTCCCTTTTCAGTCTCAACCACTTTGTCTTCTCGATCTTCATCCTACAAACCGCCGTCCTATGCCGTCTGACTACACTCCGACCGATCTCCTTCGGATGATCTCAGCTAAACAAGATAGTGTACCTGCATACCTGTACCGTAACCTCGTATTTTGTATGCACGTATTCTTCTTCTTGTTTTGGCTTTTCCCTTCAGGGGTCGCCACAGCGTATCAACTTTCTCCATCTAACCCTATTCTCTGTATCCTTCTCTCTCACTCCAACTACCTTCATATCCTCGCTCACTACGCCCATAAGTCTTCTCTCTGGTCTCCCTCGAGACCTCTTGCCTGGCAGCTCCAATTGCAGCATCCGTCTACCGATGTATTCACTATCCCTTCTTTGTACATGACCGAACCATCTCAGTCTGGCTTCTCTGACCTTCTCTCCGAAACATCCAAAATATGTCAACTTCTGCTCTCGGTCTTTGTTTTGCCTTTGCCACCTCTCTCTTTACCTTACGTTGTATCACCCTGTACTCCTGTCTGTTCCCTTCAGTCCTCTCAGTATCCCACTTCTTCTCTGCTAAAAAATGCTTTCTCTGTCTATACTTCTGCACTTCCTCGTTCCACCACCGAGTCTCCCTATCTACTTTCCTTCCAGATGACACACGGAGGACTCTTCTTCCTGTCTCCCTGATAACAGTAGCTGTTGTTGTCCAATCATCTGGAAGCTCACCCTGACCGCCCACAGCCTTTCTCAACTCCTCCCTGAAAACCATACAACACTCCTCCCTTTTCAGCTTCCGCCACTTTGTCCTCTGCTCTGCCTTTGTCCTCTTGATCTTCCTTGTCGCCAGAGTCGTCCTACAGGCTACACTCTCGGCTACAACTACTTTGCAGTCACTGATCTCTTTCAGGCTACCTCGTCTATACAAGATGTAGTCTACCTGCGTGCTCCTACCTCGCTCTTATCAGTTACCCTATGTTCCTGTTTTTTTCTGGAAAAAGGTGTTCACTGCAGCCATTTCCATCCTTTTTGCAAAATCTACCACCATCTGTCCCTCTGCATTCCTATCCTGTACACCAAATCTGCCCGTCACTTTTTCCATCCCCTCTATTGCCTTCAACATGGCCAATGAAGTCTGCAACAATGTCCACTCTGCATCACTTCCTCTAACTCACTCCAGAACTTCTCCTTTACAAATTCACATCCCACCTGCAGGTCATAGCCACTTACAACATTGAGCATCACACCTTCAATTTCCAGTTTCAGACTCATAAGTCTGACATTCTTTTCACCTCCAGAATGTTCCCAACAAACTCCTTCAAGAGAGCTCCTACTCCATTTCTCTTCTTATCAGTACAACTTAAAACCTGCTCCTAAGCTTCTAGCCTTACTAACTTTCCACCCGGTCTCCCGGACACACCGTATATCCACCTTCCTTCACTGCGTCATAGTCCCGATATTCAAAGCCCCTACTCTCAGTCCCAGGCTCTTTCCTCACCTCCTCTCTCTCTGCTTCCAAACATGCACGTATCCAGTTAAAAATACGTAGCCATTTTACACCGTCAAGTGTTGGAAAGGCAGTTACAAAGTTCCGTTCTGTACGACAAACAACGCAACACGGTGGTCAGTCAGCAAACGCAAACTTTTATTGATCGAGAATCAAAATACACAAGGCCGGATAGGACTACTGCAAAATAACTTCCATTCCTGCACAGCGTCCGACGAGAGTCCGGGGAACAGGCAGCGGTGTCGGGCGCCAGGATCCGAGCCCGGTTCTGGAGGGGAGGCTGCGGGTGGAGAAGTCGTCCTTCTCCTGCACCAGCCGGGTCTGTTTCTTCTGCAGCGCTGGCATCCACTTCCGGGTGTCACGATGCTCCTCCAGCTTAGGAAGGGGGGGGAAAAAAAAAAAAAAAAAAAAAAAAAAAGTCACAAGCACTCGTTAATCTTTCGGAATACAGCTGGGGCGGCGGCGCACCTGCGGCTCATCAGGCCTCGTCAAGAAGAGGACAAGAGGAGTCTGCCAGCGGCCTCTCGAGCCAGATGGTCTGTCGTCCCTCGCAACTTCATGAACCCACCCTGGACTCTTTGCATCATGCTTCCTCCTAGTTGTCAATGCCTCTCCTTGCCAGCTCCAGGTTCCTGCAGTGCCTCTCTGCAGTCGTCGATCCTTTTTACCCCTCCTGTCGTCAGCTTTTGAACCCGCTTTACCGCTGCGACGCCTGCCACCTTGTTTGGGGCAGCCAGGGAGTCGAATGTAAGGCCGCCTTAAGATCCCCGTTGGTCACTTGTCATGGCCCTTGTAATGTTCCAGCTATGTTTCCAACCCTGACTAACCATGAACATTTGTTTTTATCTGGAGGACAGGCTCTTGGACCCCTGACGGCACGCTCTTGCAGAAGTACCTCGACATCAGTCTCACACTTCCCTTTTGTGTGCCGCCCTATTTCGGATGGCAGTTGTTAACCCGGGCCTCCGCAGGTTCGCTACGGCTGATGCAACCCTGTGCCTTTATCTGCGCTCAGGAAGACACTAGCCCATGCCCCACAGAGGCTGCATTGGTTACGTCCCCGTCTGGAACAGCGAGAGCAAACAAGAGGAACAAAAGTATGCAGACAAGAGTTACGGGAAAGCGTATTTATTAAAACTGTTCAAAACAATGTTAAGTGGAAAGTTTGTGGCTCCCAAGCAGTTTGTGGCTTGGCAACCACTGCTGCCTCCAAAAGCAATTCCCAGTTCAGAGACCACGCAGCACTCAGCCGGCGCCACCCAGGACCAATAGGGGACTGCAACTGGTTACCATTTACTAAATGCTCTGAGCTGCTCAGAACTGCCTGCAACATATAGAGGGAAACAGAGCCACAGATGAACAAACAGGTGCTGCAGGGAGACCAACTTACACCTCATAGGTTACAAAGCCAAGAGGACCAGGGCTTCCTTCTCAGTGGGTCTGTTTCAGTTGCCAAAAACTGAAACCAAAAGGGTTTTCCAATGTGGAACGAACAGCCACTTTAACAATCTGACACTAAATGACTCTAGACATGAACTGTGTGCAAAGGAAGTTCCCATCTCAAATCATTGGACTAATACAGCCGTTCCACGGTAGCTATCACTGAGCCTGTGTCGTTTACCTGAGAAACTGAAGTCAGAAATACGACTTGAGGGTCACTAAGAAATATTCCAGCAACTGGCCTAATCAAACAAATCTAAATTCATCAGTTGAGACTAATTGAATCATGCTTGCTAACAACTCATGGGTCCTTAGTGCACCTAGACAAAAGCAACTTTGCAAGAATCTTATACAGTCTACCATAGACATCACTGTAATTTAGACAAATGAATGTTGCATTTGGAGTCAACGCACACAATTAAAAGGTTAAAACTGGTGCAGGAATCTTTTTGGGAGCAAAAACAGTCTTCCATGAGGCTAAACAGAGGAAAGGAATTGCCGGGGGTCAGGCAGAAAGTTATCCAACAAGGAAGCAAACCCCGCAACCACATGAACTCTGGTTCTTCTTCCCTTCCCCAACACTAAGTAAACCTCAAATATCTTCAAAGCACACCAACTCAATATGTGCAAGACACCTCTCACTGGCTTCACCTCAATAAACCCATTTGTAAATTCAAAAAAAAAAAAAAAAAATCAGAACAAAAACTCACCAAAGATGCCAGTCCACAAGCACACTCCAAACAAACACGTCAGAACTGAAAGACAAAACAAAAATGTGCTTGCTCGGACAAGAAAGACCATGCAGCACTGACCTGTCTCTCCCCCAGAGTCCTGGCGTCTCCCGGAAACGACGTCATGGCCGGTATTTAAAAGCCCAGCGTCCTGGCAGGGACCAATAGGAGGCCGCGATCAATTAGCATTTCCTACACGCTCACACCAATTACCTGCAACATAGAATTAGATCAGATCAACTTTATCCATCTCCAGAGGGGAAATTCATTTTTCACAGCAGTGTAATAGTTATAATGTAAACAACAACAACATCAGGGATAAGAATGGGTAACATAAAGGAAAAGTAAAGGTGAAAAATACACAACCAGAACCAAACAGCGATACGAAAGGAGTGAAAATAATAAATCGATATAAATCGATATAAATCGTGACAATTTATTGAGAACATAAAGAGACAGACAGAATTAAAGATCTTGACAAAAAATCCAAAATCCAAAACCAAAAAAAAAAAAAAAGGAAAAAACTGAATGCTGCTGACAGAGTGTGTCAGCCAGGATTGTATTGGATTGTATTGATCTCTCATTAGAGCACTTGCTCACTTTCAAAATTTCTTATGTGCGTTTGTGTCAAAGTGGAGCTATTTTTTGCTGAAGTTGGTTTTCATTTACATCACATTCATTTAGCAGACGCTTTTATCCAAAGCGACTGACAAAAAGTGCAATTCAGTCATCGAAGATCCAAAGTACCAGTCGTCGGTATCCGGAAGTCACCACTCTACCAAATAGCCGTCTCAAATCCATATTCATACATACATTCAAATTTGGTATTTTTTATTTTTTTTGTTTTGGGGGGGGCAAAGTGCGATGAGCGGGGTAGTGCTTGGTGAGGAGGTATGTTTTCAGCTCACAACGCCGACATGCTGGACCGACTGGATTTGAACGGGCGCCCTCGTCACCGGTGACCGAGACCCGGTCGGTTTAGAAGACATCCGTGATTCTTTTCGATGACCCCAGGGGATGAACGCCCCGCCACCAAAAATCACATATCCCAGTTAAAAATGTGCAGCCATTTTACGCCATCAAAAGTGTCGGAAAGGCAGTCAAAAAGGATGTCACAAAGTACCGTTCTGTACGACAAACAACGCAACACGGTGGTCAGTCAGCAAACTCACACGTACACTATTACATATTTTTTATTTGAGAATTGAAATATACACAGCCAGACAAAGTTACAGCTAAATAACTTCCATTCTTGCACAGCATCTGACTCAAACTCCGTGGAGCAGGCAGCAGTGTCGGGCACCAGGGGGCCGAACCGGGTCTGGCAGGGAGGCCGCGGGCGGAGGAGTCGTCCTTCTCCTGCACCACCCGGGTCTGTTTCTTCTGCAGCGCTGGCATCCGCTTCCGGGTGTCACGATGCTCCGCCTGCTTAGGAAGGGAAAAAAAAAAAAAGGTCACGAGCACTCGTTAAACTTCCGGAATACAGCTGGGGGCGGCGGCGCACCTGCGGCTCATCAGGCCTCGTCAAGAGGGGGACAAGAGGAGTCTGCCTGCGACCACTCAAGCCAGATCGTCGGTTGTTCCTTACTAGTTCATTGATTGACCACTCGGTGATCCTATTGGGAAGAAGTTTCCTTTACTCCTCCTGTCGTCAGCTTTTGAACCAACGAGAGGTGCAGCTGTCCCCCAACCTCGACCTCTGCGACGCCCACCAGGGAGACGCTTGTAAGACCGCCTTTAAGACCCCGTCGATCACGGTATGTCGTTATGTGTTTGTGAAAGGTCGTGTCTGAGGCGCCTCCCCTGTTCAGGGATGTGTTTTTCTTATTTCGACAGATGGCTTCTTTGACTCCTCAGTCCGTCTCCTCTGGCCAGGATACGGACACTGGTGTCTTCAAACGAACGGCCCTCGTCCTTCAGGTGTAGGTGGGCCTGTCCTGAAGCTGTGGCTCTCCTGTGTCGCAGGGTCTCTCGGACGTAGACGTCATCACAATCTTCAGTGCACGTGACAGCACACGCGCCACATTCTCGATCTTATGCGCTTTGGGTGCATACCTGAGCCGGAATTCAGTTAACTCCCCAAATGTGCACCAATGTTCTTTGTTCCCTGTCCAAGTAGGTGATGCTGATTTGTTTCCTGTGATGGGCCATCGTGACACCGTCCCTTCACATGCCGACCCCTTAGGCTCGTCCGTTCCGTCGCCGCCTCGTCCGCCTGCTCCGGACAAGATGCAGACTAAGAGTTGATGTTGCTTGAAGGACTCTAAACTGCTGACTATTTGAACGATCCGAAAGTTACCACTTGCCTTCCGGTATCCTCTGCTCAGCTTTCTGACTCCTTCAAACTGGCGAGATCAAAAGTTTGGCTGTGCTTTGAATGATGTGTGTGTCTGGATTGCCGTCATTTCATGTCAGAAAGAAGTCTCACGAACCATTATCTGGAGCGGTCTACTTTGTCTGTGAAATAACTGCATCTTGCAGCGGCGCAATGATCTAAAAGCTGTGCTTTGCCCCTGTCCATCTCTGACTGGGTTGCTGTGGTATGAAATTGTATGCACAGACTGTAGGGGTGGAGAGCATGAGGACTGACTGACTGACTTGACCCCTACCTCTGTGGGAAAAGGACACACACACACCCAATTTTTTTTATTTGTTTTTTTGGACCAAAATGTGAATAAGGTTTTACAATAAAGCCCAAACACACACATGGGAATCAATGACCGGTCTGAACAACCGGAAGTAGGATATGAAAGGACAATTTACAAGCAAACACTCGACCCTTCCAAAACCAAGACTTTCTTATGAGGGGTGGACTGGTGTTCTGTCAAGTTGTGCACCTTTTCTTTCCAATGAACTCGTCCAGAGAGATCTATGTGTCGAAATCCACATGGTGAAGGAGGTTCTATTCCCAGACCAACAAAATATGGATGTTTTTATGCTCGCACACATTGGTGGGCGGTGGACTGTTTTGTGTCAAGTTGGCCAAATGTTTGAAAATAAAGTAAAATCATGAATCAAAGCCAAAGTCTTGTTGCCTATTTTCTTTCTAGCTGACGCAGCATGCTTGCTACTACTCTGCATCTTGCCCGATAGTTGCCTAAGAAATGACATTTGGTGATGTTTTTTTTTTCCCCCCCTTTCTAAGGGCATGTACATGCAACCCGGAATTGTGAGCCTGACCGGTTGGTTCAGTGGCTTAAGACGCTGTAGGCGGATACTGTTGTTTTGAGCCCCCAGCAGACTGAGGTTCAAGTCTCACTTTGCCAAACCACTGTATGTAGAAATGACATTTGACGATTTTTTTTTTCTAAGTGCTTTTTTCTTCTAAGTGTGACGTTATATACATGAAACCCGGATTTCTCTCTGTGACTGGTTAGCGCAGTGCCATAAGCCACTGACGCTGTATGTGGATACCGCTGGTTCAAGTCCAGTACCAGTCACACAGCCACATCGGGTACCCGCCCGGTGGAAGGCCGACAACAGCCAGGTCGGGTCCCAACCCCGATACAAGGCCGACGTGGGGGAGTCAGGCAAAGCAAGGAGCAGGGCGAGAGGCAGACAGGCCGAGAGATAGGGAGGAGGGGGCCCCACTAACCAGGGCCCCCCGGGGGGACTTTGGGAGGAGCGAGAGGGGGGCATGCAAAGATGCACCGTAGAAACAAGCCTGCTATCAAAATTTTTTTTTTTGGGGGGGGGGGGGGGGGTTTCATCCACATAGGGGCCTCAGACACACATTTGGAGGGGATGGATACTTTATTGCTTTTCAGAAAAAGATAAACATTGAACAAGATACAGGAAAAAATATTTAAATTAAAATCAAGTTAGCCGCTAACTTTACACAAAACTAGCCAGATTGCTGGCACTCTTGGATACCAGACTTCTGCCGCACCTACAAGCACAAACACAACAGTTAGGGATGCAGTGACAAACAACTTACAATTAAACACAAAGAAAACTCACAGAAAAATGGGCAGAACCTGACATCTTAAACATCTTCACGACTTCACTAAAGTCACTGCTGTTAAATATCAGCAATCAATTTACATTGTGTTTAACAAAAAATAATATTATACAAAATTAACAAGAAAAATCAAGGATGGCACCTACCCTTATTTCTCCAAGCACTTGTGATGTACATTTGCGGACTCTTAGAGGACAATCTGAAAAACACAGATTCTCATCACACTTTGCAAAACAAACATTACGACATTCCTTCAAGGTTGTTTCTCAAGGCCAATTCCCAGTCTGCATTGAAATCCAACAGTCACTTTGGTGACCAGTCATCTTTTGCAATAAACAATTTGTTTGAGAACAATTGAGACTATTTTTGGTATATTAAGCCAATTTTTTGATCGCCGTTCAAACAGGAGCACCCAAAGGAATGTGTGCAATCCAGAGTTGTTTGACGATAGACAAGATTACTTCCCTCTTTTTGGAGACTACCAAGATATATATATATACACATGGATTTGAACCAGTGCCCTTCTGTTTCAGTCAGGATCAGCCTGCTGACACCAGATTCCGTAAACATGCACAAAATATTAAGCAAATGCACAGGGATCCTTCCAGCCTAGCCGATTTGAAGTATATATGTATACATATATATGCAGGAACAGAACCATCTTTCTGAGTCAGACAGCTATATAGTTGAATAAATAGGAATATAACTTGTAACCTTCAAATCAAGAAGCCACAGGATTCACATCAAGACCAGCTAGTAGACAACATTCCAAGAGAACTCATGCACATCAGGGAGAACATTTCAACAACCTGCAAAATAGTTGATTCACCGATCCTCAGAGGACCTCACATGTACAAGATGTAGTCTACCTCCACTCTTAAGTCACCTTATAAAATGTATTCACTAAAGCCATTTCCATCCTTTTTGCAAAGTCCACCATCATCCTTCCCTCCACCAGATACCAAACCTGCCCATCACTTCATCTGACTCCCATCCCACCTACAGACAGGATCACTTATCTCCTTACAGAGACTACAAAGATACATGGATTTGAACACCCTTCAATTTCAATCAGGATCAGCCCGCTGACACCAGATCTCTTAAAACATAGATCAACATAAATATATGCAAAATATTAAGCAAATGCACCTTGATCCTTCCCTCCATGCTGATTTGAAGTATATATATTGATATATGCAGGAACAGAACCTTCTTCGAGCCAGATTTTACACTCCAGAGTCAGACAGCTATATAATTGAATAAATGGGAATATAACTTGTAGCCTTCTAATCAAGAAGCCACAGGATTCACATAAAGACCGGCTTGTAGACGACGCTCTGAGAACATTTCAATCTGCAAAACAGTTGACTCGCAATCACCGATCTTCAGAGGACCTCACGTGTACAAGATGTAGTCTCTCTGCTCTTAAGTCATCTTAGCAAATGTATTCACTAAAGCCATTTCCATCCTTTTTGCAAAGTCCACCTCCATGTTTCCCTCCGCCTTCCTATGCTGGACACCAAACCTGCGCGTCACTTCATCTGACTCCCATCCCACCTACAGGGCATAGCCGCCATCATTGAGCATCACAGCTTCAATTTCAGACTCATGTCTTACTTTTTACCTCAAAATCCTTCAAGGTAACTCTTACTTTAATTCTCTTCCTGTACTACAAAAAAAGTCTGCCAAATGTCCGGCTTTGCACCTGCTCTCCTGGACACTGTACATCCACCTTGCTTCTCGGCTTCCCTATCCTGGTCATCGTCCCAATATTCAAAGCCTCAGTCTCACACTTCCCTTTGCTGCCCGATTTCAGAGGGCAGTTTCCTCCGCTGATCTGGTTATGTCTGATGCAAGCCTATGCATTTATCCATGCTACACTAGCCCATGCCCCACAGAGGCTGTAGTGGTTATGTCCCTGTCTTGGACAGGGAGAACAAACAAGGGGAACAAAAGTATGCAGACAAGAGTTGCGGGAAAGCGCATTTATTGACACTGTGCAAAATAGTAAGTGGAAAGTCCTTGGCTTTTTAGCAGTTTGTGGCTTGACGATCGCTGCCGACTCCAAAAGCAATTCCCAGTTCAGATGGCGCAGCACTCGCCGGCTCCCAGAGAGTAGCTCGCGTCCCTCTTGTCGCCCAGGACCAATATGGGACTGCAACTGGTAACCATTTACTAAATGCTCTCAGCTGCTCAGAACTACCTGCAACAAAGGGAAACAATGCCAGATGAACAAACAGGTGCTGCAGGGAGACCAACTTACACCTCATAGGTCACAAAGCCAAGAGGACCAGGGCTTCCTTCTCAATGAGTCTAGTTTCCAAAACAGAAAGGGTTTTCCAACGGGGCACAGCCAGCCACTTTGACATCAAATTGCTCCAGACATGAACGGAGTGCAAAGGAAGTTCCTCATCTCAAATCTTTGGACTCCTACAGCTGTTCCACAGTAGCTATCAGGACAGGGCAAAAGAAATCGAGCCTGTGTCATGTACCTGATGAAACCAAAGATTTCATTGACTGTCCTAATCAAACAGCATAAAACAAATCTTAATTTCAGTTGAGACCAATTGAATCATGCTTGAGGGGCAAAAATACTGCAGTCAAATGAAAAATCCATGAGAATCTAGTCAAAGATCGGGGCAGAAAATAAAAACCTAACGTGTCAAGTTAACCAACAGGGAAGCAAACACTGGCTCCTTCTTACCTTCACTAAGATAAACCTCAAGTATCTTCAAAGCACACCAACTCAGTGTGCAAGACACCTCACTGGCTTCACCTCAATAAACCCAGTTGCCCCCCAAAACATTAAGCAGAAGAATAACTCACCAAAGATGCAAGTCCAAAGGCATCGCCGAAACAAACACGTTGGATCTGAAAAACAAACATGTGCCTGCTCGGGCAAGCAAGACCGTGCAGCGCTGACCTGTCTCTCCCCCAGAGTCCTGGCGGCTCGTGGAAATGATGTCACAGCCAGTCTTAAAAAGCCCAGCGTCCTGGCAGGGACCAATAGGAGGCCGCGACCAATTAGCATTTACTAAACGCTCTCACCTGCTCCCAATCACCTGCAACATAGAATTAGATCAGATCAACTTTATCCATCTCCAGGGGGGAAATTTTTTTTTCACGGTAGTGTAACAGTAATAATGTCCAAAAATAAAAAATTATACATAGTATAACTATAAATAGAGAGAGACAGAGGATGGCGAGACATCCGCAAATAAATAGACCACAGATACAACAACAACATCAGGGATGATAATGGACAACATAAAGGAAGGGTAAGGGATAAAAATACACAACCAGAACAAAACAACAACATACAAAGAGTGAAAACTTCTTCTTCTTATTCTTTCGGCTTTTCCCCGCAGGGGTCGCCACAGCGAGTCAGCTTTCTCCATCTAACCCTATTCTGCGTATCCTCCTCTCTCACACCAACTACCTTCATATCCTCTCTCACAACGTCCATAAATCTTCTCTTTAGTCTTCCTTGAGACCTCTTGCCTGGCAGCTCCAATTCCAGCATCCGTCTACCAATATATTCACTATCCCTACTCTGTACATGACCAAACCATCTCAGTCTGGCTTCTCTGACCTTCTCTCCAAAACATCGAACATGTGCCGTCCCTCTGATAGACTTATTCCTGATCCTCTCCATCCTGGTCACTCCCAAAGAGAACCTCAACATCTTCATCTCTGCAACCTCTAGTTCTGCCTGCTGTCTTTTGGTCATTGTAACAGTTTCTAGTCCATACAGCATCGCTGGTCTCACCTTTCCTTTTATTCTGGCTGAAAGTCTTCTATCACCCTGACGCTTTTCTCCACCCATTCCAACCTGTTTGGACCCGTTTCTTCACCTCTTTTCCGCACTCTCCGTTACTCTGAACTGTTGACCCCAAGTACCTGAAATCCTCCAGCTTCTTGATCTGCACTCCCTGTAGCCTCACCGTTCCACCCGAGTTCCCCTCATTCACACACATATATTCTGTCTTGCTGCGACTAACTTTCATTCCTCTCCTTTCCAGAGCATACCTCCACCTCTCTAGATTTTCCTCAACCTGTTGTCTGCTCTCACTACAGATCACAATGTCATCCGCAAACATCATGGTCCATGGGGATTCCTGTCTAACCTCATCTGTCAGCCTATCCATCACCATTGCGAACAAGAAGGGGCTCAGAGCTGATCCCTGATGGAGTCCCACCTCCACCTTGAACTTCTCTGTTACCCCTACAGCACACCGTACCAGTGTCTCACAGCTAGCATACATGTCCTGCACCAGTCCAATATACTTCTCTGCCACTCCAGACCTCCTCATACAATACCAAAACTCATCTCTTGGCACCCTGTCACATGCTTTTTCTAGGTCTACAAAAACACAATGCAGCTCCCTCTGGCCTTCTCTGTACTTTTCTATTAGCATTCTCAACGCAAATATTGCATGTGTACTACTCTTCCTACTACACATGCATGAAGCCATACTGCTGCTCACAAATGCTGACTGCTGCTCTCAGTCTAGTTTCCACTACTCTTTCCTATAATTGAACTTTTTCCCATTGTATGGCTCTAGTAGTTAGTGTTTCACTACTCCTGTCCAGTCGAGGGCAGGAGAGGTTAACATCACTGTGGGTATTTAAGCAGGGGTAGAAGACAGACCTGGACGCGTGATGACCGGTGTAAGTACTGTATCAACTTTGTGAAAACCACATCCCTGGTGTTTGTGAATCTTTCGAGGCAAGAATATCACAGGCTCATCAACTTTATCCCTCGAAAGTTACCACAATTCTGCACATCCCCTTTATTCTTAAAAATAGGGATATTACACTTTGTCTCCATTCTTCAGGCATCTTCTCACCCTCTAAGATCCCGTTGAATAACTGAGTCCGAAAATCTACCACTGCCTCTCCTTGACACTTTCACAGGTATATCATCAGGACCTACTGCTTTTCCGCTCTTTCTCCTCTTCAATGCCTTCCTCACTTCAGTTTTACTAATTTGAGCTACTTTGTGATCTTCAACAGTCACCTCTTCTACTCTTCCCTCTTTCATTTTCCACATTCATAAGCTCTTCAAAGTACTTTTTCCATCTTCCCATCTCTCCTCTAGCATCTGTCAATACATTTCCCTCTCTATCCTTAATCATCTGGACCTGATGTACATCCTTTCCGTCGTTATCTCTCTGTTTTGCCAATCCGTATGGATCATTCTCCCCCTCCTTACTAACCGAGCATACAAGTCATCATACACCCTTTGTTTTGCCTTTGCTACCTCTCTCTTTACCTTACGTTGCATCTCCCTGTATTCCCTTCTGTTCTCTTCAGTCCTCTCAGTATCCCACTGTTTCTTCACTGACCGCTTTCTCTGTATATACTCCTGCACTTCCTCATTCCACCACCGAGTCTCCCTATCTACTTTCCTTCCAGATGACACACTGACTACTCTTCTACCTGTCTCCCTGATAACACGAGCTGTTGTCCAATCATCTGGAAGCTCACCCTGACAACCCAGAGCCTTTCTCAACTCCTCCCTTAAAACCATACGACACTCCTCCCTTTTCAGCTTCCACCACTTTGTACTCTGCTCTGCCTTTGTCCTCTTGATCTTCCTTGTCGCCAGAGTCATCCTACAAGCCACCATCCTATGCTATCTGGCTACACTCTCACCTACAACTACTTTGCAGTCACTGATCTCTTTCAGGCTACCTCGTCTATACAAGATGTAGTCTACCTGCGTGCTCCTACCTGCGCTCTTATCAGTTACCGTATGTTCCTGTTTTTTTTCTGGAAAAAGGTGTTCACTGCAGCCATTTCCATCCTTTTTGCAAAATCTACCACCATCTGTCCCTCTGTATTCCTATCCTATACACCAAATCTCCCCGTCACTTTTTCATCCCCTCTATTGCCTTCACCAATATGTCCAAGGAAGTCTGCACCAATGTCCACTCTCTCATGTCTGGGAATATTCTGCATCGCTTCATCCAACTCATTCCAGAACTTCTCTTCAAATTCGCATCCCACCTGCAGGTCATAGCCACTAACATTGAGCATCACACCTTCAATTTCCAGTCTCAGACTCATAAGTCTGACCTTTTCACCTTCAGAACGTTCTCAACAAACTCCTCCAAGAGAGATCCTACTCCATTTCTCTTATCAGTACAACTTAAAACCTGCTAGCATTACTAACTTTCCACCCGGTCTCCCGGACACACCGTATATCGGCCTTCCTTCACTGCGTCATGTCGACCGACTCTACCTTTTCCTGTCGTAGTCCCGATATTCAAAGCCCCTACTCTCAGTCCCGGGTTCTTTCCTCACCTCCTCTCTGCTTCCGAACATGCACGTATCCAGTTAAAAATGCGTAGCCATTTTACGCCGTGTTGGGAAAAAAAAGTGTTGGAAAGGCAGTCAAAGGATGTTACAAAGTACCGTTCTGTACGACAAACAACGCAACACCATGGTCAGTCAGCAAACTCACACGTACACTACTATGTACACTTTTTATTGAGAATCGAAATATACAAGGCCGGATAAGATTACTGCTTAATAACTTCCATTCCTGCACCACGGCTGACTCGAGTCCGGGGAGCAGGCAGCAGTGTCGGGCGCCGGGATCTGAGCCTGGGAGGAGAAGTCGTCCTTCTCCTGCACCATCCGGGTCAGTTTCTTCTGCAGCGCTCACATCCACTTCCGGGTGTTACGATGCGCCTCCAGCTTTGGAAGGAAAAAAAAAAAAGCACTCGTTAATCTTTCAGAATACAGCTGGGGCGGCGGTGCACCTGCGGCTCATCAGGCCTCATCAAGAAGAGGACAAGAGGAGTCTGCCTGCGGCCACTCAAGCCAGATCGTCGGTTGTTCCTCACGACTTCATGAACCCACCCTGCAGTTTCTGCATCGTGCTTCCTCACCGGTGCCTTGTTCCTAATTGTCGATGCCTCTCTTGCCAGCTCCAGCTTCCCGCAGTGCCTCACCGGCTCCCTTGGCCTCGCTGCCGTCGTCGATCCTTTTTACCCCTCCTGTCGTCAGCTTTTGAACCTGCTTAACCTCTGCGACGCCTGCCACCTTGTTCGGAGCCGAATGTAAGGCCGCCTTAAGACCCCTGTTGGTCACTTCCGGTCGCCTGTCATGGCCCTTGCAATGTTCCAGCCCTGATTAACCATGAATGTTTGTTTTTTATCTGACAGTGTCTCTTGGACCCCTGACGGCACACTCTTGCAGAACCGCCTCTGTCAAGGCCACATCAGTCTTAGACTTCCCTCTTGTGTGCTGCCCTATTTCAGATGGCAGTTGTTAACCTGGGCCTCCGCTGGTTTGTTATGTTTGATGAAACCCTGTGCATTTATCTGCGCTCAGGGAGACACTAGCCCATGCCCCACAGAGGCTGCATTGTTACTTCCCTTCTGGGACAGTAGGAACAGGAACAAAAGTATGCAGACAAGAGTTACGGGAAAGCATATTTATTAACACTGTGCAAGAACAATGGTAAGTGGAAGTCCTTGGCTCCTAAGCAGTTTGTGGCTTGACAACCACTGCTGCCTCCAAAAGCAATTTGTCAGTATCTCCTCTCAGCAGCCGAGAGGAGACGCGGCTGGGATTAATTTGCAATCGGTGCCGGCTGCCGCTAATCAAGATCCCTATAAAGGGCAGCGGCACACTCTGCCTGGCGCTGGAGGATTGTGGATGTCCCAGACCCCTACCCTGCCATGACCGGACCCAGCCATCTGATCCAGCCTGGGACCCATCCTGGTGAGACCCAGCCCTTCCCACCTCCAGCCTGCCATCCCCCTGCTGGGGCCCGTCCTGCCGTCACCCCGCCTGGTGAGACCCAGCCCTGTGCAACTGTCTCGGGGCCAGGGGCCTACCAGCGACACCCTACCTGCCGTTCAATCCAAATAAAGCGCTTTCAACCCAGATTCCTGCTCTGAGGTGTGGTTCCCTGCCCGAGTCCGTGACACAATTCCCAGTTCAGAGACCACACAGCACTCAACTGCCGCCACCCAGGACCAATGGGGGACTGCAACTGGTTACCATTTACTAAATGCTCTCAGCTGCTCAGAACTACCTGCAACATATAGAGGGAAACAGTGCCACAGGTGCTTCAGGGAGACCAACTTACACCTCATAGGTTACAAAGCCAGGAGGACCAGGGCTTCCTTCTCAATGGTTCTGGTTTCAGTTGCCAAAAACTGAAAGGGTTTTCCAATGTGGCAAAAACAGCCGCTTTAACAATCTGACACCAAAAGACTTCAGACATGAACTGTTTGCAAGGAAGTTCCCATCTCAAATCATTGGACTAATACAGCCGTTCCACAGTAGCTATCAGAGCCTGTGTCATGTACCTGAGAAACTGAAGTCAGAAATACAACTGGAGCGTCACTAAGAAATATTTCAGCAACTGTCCTTATCAAACAGCTTTAAACAAATCTAAATTCATCAGTTGAGACTAATTAAATCATGCTTGCTAACAACTCATGGGTTGTTAGTGCACCTAGACAAAAGCAACTTTGCAAGACTCTTACAGTCTACCATAGACATCACTAATTTAGACAAATGAATGTTGCATTCAGATTCAACTAACACACAATCAAAGGGTTAAAACTGGTAGAGGAATCTTTTTTTGGAGTAGGAGCAAAAACAGTCTTCCATAAGGTTAAACAGGGGAAAGGAATTGCCAGGGGTCGGGCAGAAAACAGTGCAAGGCAAAAACTAATGTGTTAAGTTATCCAACAAGGAAGCAAAGCCCGCAACCACATGAACTCTGGTTCTTCTTCCCTTCCCCAACACTAAGTAAACCTCAAATGTTTTCAAAGCACACCAACTCAATGTGTGCAAGACACCTCTCACTGGCTTCGCCTCAATAAACCCATTAGTAAATTAAAAGAACAAGAACTCACCAAAGATGCCAGTCCACAAGCACACTCCAAACAAACACGTCAGAACTGAAAGAATATAAGACAAAAATGTGCTTGCTCGGGCAAGAAAGACCATGCAGCACTGACCTGTCTCTCCCCCAGAGTCCTGGCGTCTCTCGGAAATGACGTCACGGCCGGTATTTAAAAGCCCAGCGTCCTGGCAGGGACCAATAGGAGGCCGCGAGCAATTAGCGTTTACTACACGCTCTCACCAATTACCTGCAACATAGAATTAGATCAGATCAACTTTATCCATCTCCAGAGGGGAAATTCATTTTTCACAGCAGTGTAATAGTTTTAATGTAAAAAAAATTTAAAAAGTATATGTATTATAAATATAAATAGAGAGACAAAAGATAGCAAGACATCCACAAATACAACAGACAACAGATACAACATCAGGGATAAGAGTGGGAAACATAAAGGAATAGTAAGGGTGAAAAATACACAACCAGAACCAAACAGCGATATGAAAGGAGTGAAAACAATAAATTGATAAAAATCGATACAAATCATGACAATTTACTAAGAAAATAAAGAGACAGACAGAATTAAAGATCTTGAAAAAAAATCCAAAATCCAAAACCAAAAAAAAAAAAAGGAAAAAACTGAATGCTGCTGACAGAGTGTGTCAGCCAGGATTGTATTGGATTGTATCGATCTGTCATTAGAGCACTTGCTCACTTTCAAAATTTCTTATGTGTGTTTGTGTCAAAGTAGAGCTATTTTTTGCTTAAGTTGGTTTTCATTTGCATCACATTCATTTAGCAGACGCTTTTATCCAAAGCGACTGACAAAAAGTGCAATTCAGTCATCCCAAGAAGATCCCAAGTACCAGTCGTCGGTATCCGGAAGTCACCACTCTACCAAATAGCCGTCTGAAATCCATAGTCATACATACATTCAAATTTTTTATTTTTTATTTTTTTTGTTTTGGGGGGGCAAAGTGCGATGAGCGGGGTAGTGCCTGGTGAAGAGGTATGTTTTCAGCTCACGACGCCGACATGCTGGACCGACTGGATTTGAACGGGCGCCCTCGTCACAGGTGACTGAGACCCGGTCGGTTTAGAAGACATCCGGCATCCTTTTCGATGACCCCAGGGGATGAACGCCCCGCCACCAAAAAACACGTATCCCAGTTAAAAATGTGCAGCCATTTTACGCCGTCAAAAGTGTTGGAAAGGCAGTCAAAAAGGATGTCACAAAGTACCGTTCTGTACGACAAACAACGCAACACGGTGGTCAGTCAGCAAACTCACACGTACACTATTACATATTTTTTATTTGAGAATTGAAATATACACAGCCAGACAAAGTTACAGCTAAATAACTTCCATTCTTGCACAGCGTCCGACTCGAGCTCCGTGGAGCAGGCAGCAGTGTCGGGCACCAGGGGGCCGAACCGGGTCTGGCAGGGAGGCGGAGGAGTCGTCCTTCTCCTGCACCACCCGGGTCTGTTTCTTCTGCAGCGCTGGCATCCGCTTCCTGGTGTCACGATGCTCCTCCAGCTTAGGAAGGGAAAAAAAAAAAGGTCACGAGCACTCGTTAAACTTCCGGAATACAGCTGGGGGCGGCGGCGCACCTGCGGCTCATCAGGCCTCGTCAAGAGGAGGACAAGAGGAGTCTGCCTGCGACCACTCAAGCCAGATCGTCGGTTGTTCCTTACTAGTTCATTGATTGACCACTCGGCGATCCTATTGGGAAGAAGTTTCCTTTGCTCCTCCTGTCGTCAGCTTTTGAACCAACGAGAGGTGCAGCTGTCCCCCAACCTCGACCTCTGCGACGCCCACCAGGGAGACGCTTGTAAGACCGCCTTTAAGACCCCGTCGATCACGGTATGTCGTTATGTGTTTGTGAAAGGTCGTGTCTGAGGCGCCTCCCCTGTTCAGGGATGTGTTTTTCTTATTTCGACAGATGGCTTCTTTGACTCCTCAAACCGTCGGTCTCCTCTGGCCAGGATACGGACACTGGTGTCTTCAAACGAACGGCCCTCGTCCTTCAGGTGTAGGTGGGCCTGTCCTGAAGCGGTGGCTCTCCTGTGTCGCAGGGTCTCTCGGACGTAGACGTCATCACAATCTTCAGTGCACGTGACAGCGCACGCGCCGCATTCTCGATCTTATGCCCTTTGGGTGCATACCTGAGCCGGAATTCTGTTAACTCCCCAAATGTGCACCAATGTTCTTTGTTCCCTGTCCAAGTAGGTGATGCTGATTTGTTTCCTGTGATGGGCCATCGTGACACCGTCCCTTCACATGCCGACCCCTTAGGCTCGTCCGTTCCGTCGCCGCCTCGTCCGCCTGCTCCCGACAAGAGGCAGACTAAGAGTCGATGTTGCCGGAAGGACTCTAAACTGCTGACTATTTGAACGATCCGAAACTTACCACTTGCCCTCCGGTATCCTCTGCTCAGCTTTCTGACTCCTTCAAACTGGGGAGATCAAAAGTTTGGCTGTGCTTTGAATGATGTGTGTGTGTGTGGATTGCTGTCATTTCATGTCAGAAAGAAGTCTCACGAACCATTATCTGGAGCGGTCTACTTTGTCTGTGAAATAACTGCATCTTGCAGCGGCGCAATGATCTAAAAGCTGTGCTTTGCCCCTGTCCATCTCTGACTGGGTTGCTGTGGTATGAAATTGTATGCACAGACTGTAGGGGTGGAGAGCATGAGGACTGACTGACTGACTTGACCCTACCTGTGTGTGAAGGGGACACACACCCAATTTTTTTATTTGATTTTTGGACCAAAATGTGAATAAGGTTTTACAATAAAGCCCAAACACACACATGGGAATCAATGACCGGTCTGAACAACCGCAAGTAGGATATGAATGGACAATTTACAAGCAAACACTCGACCCTTCCAAAACCAAGACTTTCTTATGAGGGGTGGACCGGTGTTCTGTCAAGTTGTGCACCTTTTCTTTCCAATGAACTCGTCCAGAGAGATCTATGTGTCGAAATCCACATGGTGAAGGAGGTTCTATTCCCAGACCAACAAAATATGGATGTTTTTATGCTCGCACACATTGATGGGCGGTGGACTGTTTTGTGTAAAGTTGGCCAAATGTTTGAAAATAAAGTAAAATCATGAATCAAAACCAAAGTCCTGTTGCCTATTTTCTTTCTAGCTGACGCAGCATGCTTGCTACTACTCTGCATCTTGCCTGATAGTTGCCTAAGAAATGACATTTGGTGATGGTTTTGTTTTTTTTTTTTTCCCCCTTTCTAAGGTTATCTACATGCAACCCGGAATTGTGAGCCCGACCGGTTGGTTCAGTGGCTTAAGACGCTGTAGGCGGATACTGTTGTTTTGAGCCCCCAGCAGACTGAGGTTCAAGTCTCACTTTGCCAAACCACTGTATGTAGAAATGACATTTGACGATTTTTTTTTTCTAAGTGCTTTTTTCTTCTAAGTGTGACGTTATATACATGAAACCCGGATTTCTCTCTGTGACTGGTTAGCGCAGTGCCATAAGCCACTGACGCTGTATGTGGATACCGCTGGTTCAAGTCCAGTACCAGTCACACAGCCACATCGGGTACCCGCCCGGTGGAAGGCCGACAACAGCCAGGTTGGGTCCGAGCCCCGATACAAGGCCGACGTGGGGGAGTGTCAGGCAAAGCAAGGAGCAGGGCGAGAGGCAGACAGGCCGAGAGATAGGGAGGAGGGGGCCCCACTAACCAGGGCCCCCCGGGGGGACTTTGGGAGGAGCGAGAGGGGGGCATGCAAAGATGCACCGTAGAAACAAGCCTGCTATCAAAATTTTTTTTTTTTGGGGGGGGGGGGGGGGACTTTGGGGTTTTCATCCACATAGGGGCCTCAGACACACATTTGGAGGGGGATGGATACTTTATTGCTTTTCAGAAAAAGATAAACATCGAACAAGATACAGGAAAAAATATTTAAATTAAAATCAAGTTAGCCGCTAACTTTACACAAAACTAGCCAGATTGCTGGCACTCTTGGATACCAGACTTCTGCCGCACCTACAAGCACAAACACAACAGTTAGGGATGCAGTGACAAACAACTTACAATTAAACACAAAGAAAACCTGACATCTTAAACATCTTACTGACTTCAGTAAAGTCGCTGCTGTTAAATATCAGCAATCAATTAACATTGTGTTTAACAAAAAATAACACTATACAAAATTAACAAGAAAAATCAAGGATGTCACTCACCCTTATTTTGCCAAGCACTTGTGATGTACATTTGCAGACTCTTAGAGGACAATCTGAAAAACACAGATTCTCATCACACTTTGCAAAACAAACATTACAACAACATTCCTTCAAGGGTGTTTCTCAAGGCCAATTCCCAGTCTGCATTGAAATCCAACAATCACTTTGGTGACCAGTCATCTTTTGCAATCAACAATTTGTATTATTGAGACTATTTTTGGTACATTAAGCCAATTTTTAGTTTGCCGTTCAAACAGGAGCACCCAAAGGAATGTGTGCAATCCAGAGTTGTTTGACGATAGACAGGATTACTTCTCTCCTGACAGACGACAAAGATACATGGATTTGAACCAGTACCCTTCTGTTTCAGTCAGGATCAGCCCGCTGACACTAGATCTCATAAATATATATCCACATAAACATGCACAAAATGTTAAGCAAATGCACAGGGATCCTTCCCACCAAGCTGATTTGAAGTATATTTATATATATATATATAGATATGAAGGAACAGAACCTTCATCATGAGCCCGATTTTACATCCTGAGTCAGACAGCTATATAGTTGAATAAATAGGAATATAACTTGTAACCTTCAAATCAAGAAGTCACAGGATTCACATCAAGACCAGCTAGTAGAGGACGTTCCAAGAGAACTCATGCACATCAGCGAGAACATTTCAACAACCTGCAAAATAGTTGATTCACCGATCCTCAGAGGACCTCACATGAACAAGATGTAGTCTACCTCCACTCTTAAGTCACCTTATAAAATGTATTCACTAAAGCCATTTCCATCCTTTTTGCAAAGTCCACCACCATCTTTCCCTCCACCAGACACCAAACCTGCCCATCACTTCATCTGACTCCCATCCCACCTACAGACAGGATCACTTATCTCCTTACAGAGACTACAAAGATATATGGATTTGAACACCCTTCAATTTCAATCAGGATCAGCCTGCTGACACCAGATCTCTTAAAACATATATATCAACATAAATATACTGCTCAAAAAAATAAAGGGAACACTTGAACAACACAATGTAACTCCAAGTCAGTCACACTTCTGTGAAATCATAGTGTCCACTCAGGAAGCAACACAGATTCATTTTGACTTGTTTGAAGGACATTACATCAAAGTTGGATCAGCCTGGAGTTTGTTTTTACACTTTAATTTTGAGTGTGATTCTTATCCAGACCTCCATGGGTTGATACAATTGATTTCCATTGATCATTTTTGTGTGATTTTGTTGTCAGCACATTTAACTGTGTAAAGAGCAAAGTATTTCATAAGAATATTTCATTCATTTAGATCTAGGATTTGTTTTTTAAGTGTTCCCTTTATTTTTTTGAGCAGTGTATATGCAAAATATTAGGCAAATGCACCTGGATCCTTCCCTCCATGCTGATTTGAAGTATATATATATTGATATATGCAGGAACAGAACCTTCTTCAAGCCAGATTTTATACTACAGAGTGAGACAGCTATATAATTGAATAAATGGGAATATAACTTGTAGCCTTCTAATAAAGAAGCCACAGGATTCACATAAAAAACGGCTTGTAGACATTTCAATCTGCAAAACAGTTGACTCGCAATCACCGATCTTCAGTTGACCTCACGTGTACAAGATGTAGTCTCTCGGCTCTTAAGTAGTCTTATAAAACGTATTCACTAAAGCTATTGCCATCCTTTTTGCAACGCCCACCTCCATCTTCCCCTCCACCTTCCTATGCCAGACAGCAACCTGCCCATCACTTCGTCTGACTCCCACCCCACAGCCGCTAACATTGAGCATCACAGCTTTAATTTCAGACTCAAGTCTGACTTTCACCTCCAGAAAATCCTCCTTCAATTCTCGTCCTGTAGTACAAGAAATTCTGCCAAGTGCCTAGCTTTGCACCTGTTCTCTTGGACACGGTACATCACCTTCCTTCTGCTTCCCTATCCTGGTCGTTATGCCAATATGAAAAGCCCCAACTCAGTCTCACACTTCCTTTCAATGCTGCCCTATTTCAGATGGCCATTGTTAACCCAGGCCTCCATTGATCTGGTTATGTCTGATGCAACCCTGTGCATTTATCTGCGCTCAGGGAGACATTAGCCCATGCCCGAGAGGCTGCACTGGTGACATCCCTGTCTGGGACCGGGAGAACAAAAGTATGCAGACAAGTTACGGGAAAGCGTATTTATTGACACTGTGCAAAAACAATGGTAAGTGGAAAGTCCTTTGCTTCTTAGCAGTTTGTAGCTTGACGACAACTGCTGCCTCCAAAAGCAATTCCCAGTTCAGAAAGTGCGCAGCACTCGCCGGCGTCGCCCAGGACCAATAGGGGACTGCAACTGGTTACCATTTACTAGACGCTCTCAGCTACCTGCAACAGAGGGAAACAGTGCCAATTGAACAGATGCTGCAATGAAACAGACTTACAAAGTGATAGTAACTAAGAGGGCCAGGTCTTCCTTCTCAGTGGGTCTGGTTTCAAAACAGAAACATTTCCAACGGGGAACAGACAGCCACTTTAACAATCTGACACCAAATTACTCCAGACATGAACGGTGTGCAAAGGAAGTTCCCCATCTCAAATCTTTGGACAAATACAGCCATTCCACAGGCAGCTATCAGAAAAGGACAAAAGAGAGCCGGTCTCATGTACCTGATGAAACTAAGAACAAAGATTTCATTGACTGTCCTAATCAAACAGTATTAACAAATCTCAATTTCAGTTGAGACCAATTGAATCATGCGTGCCATCAATTCATCGGTCCTAGTGCACCTAGACAAAAGCAACTTTGCAAGAATCTTATAAAGTCTACCACAGACTTGATGCAATTTAGAGACAAAAACAATTATTGCAGTCAGAGTCAACCAACTCACACAATCAAAAGGTGAAAACTGGTGGAGGAACATTAGAGTATAGGGGCAAAAACACACACAAAAAAAGAGAATCTAGTCAAAGGTGGGGGCAGAGAAAAAAAAAAGTAAGCCAAAAACTAACATGTCAAGTTAACCAACAAGGAATCAAACACCAACCATGCAAACTCTGGCGCCTTCCTACCTTCACCGACACTAAGATAAACCTCAAGTATCTTCAAAGCACACCAACTCAAGGCGTTCAAGACACCTCTCACTGGCTTTGTCTCAATAAGCCCAATTGACCCGAAAAAGACAAAAATTAAGCAGGACAATAACTCACCAAAGATCAAAGTCCACAAGTGCACCCCAAACAAACTCGCTGGATCTGAAAGACAAAACAAAAGTGTGCCTTCCCCAGTCAACCGCACTGCACTCAGCTGTCTCTCCCCCAGAGTCCTGGCGTCTCCTGGAAGTGATGTCACGGCCAGTATTAAAAAGCCCAGCGTCCTGGCAGGGACCAATAGGAGGCCGCGACCAATTAACGTTTCTCAAACGCTCTCACCTGCTCCCAATTACCTGCAACATAGAATTAGATCAAATCAACTTTATCCATCTCTAGAGGAGAAAGTCATTTTTCACAGCAGTGAAATAATTGTAATGTCAAAAAATAAAAAGTATATTTAGTATAAATATAAATAGAGAGACAAAAGATAGCAAGACATCCACAAATACAACAGACAACAGATACAACAATAACATCGGGGATAAGAATGGACAACATAAAGGAATAGTAAGGGTGAAAAATACACAACCAGAACTAAACAGCGATATGAAAGGAGTGAAAATAATATAAATCGTGACAATTGACTCAGAAAATAAAGAGACAGACAGAATTGAAGATCTTGAAAAAAAAATCCAAAATCCAAAACCAGAAAAAAAAGAAAAAAAAAAAAAACAAAACTGAATGCTGGTGACAGAGTGTGTCAGCCAGGATATTATCGCTACCCCTCTTGTATCCATCTCTCATTAGAGCACTTGCTCAAGTTGGTTTTCATTTACATTACATTCATTTAGCAGACGCTTTTATCCAGAGCGACTTACAAAAAGTGCAATTCAGTCACCGAAGATCCAAAGTACCAGTCGTCGGTCTCGTGGTCCATGGATATTCCTGTCTGACCTCATCTGTCAGCCTGTCCATCACCATTGCGAACAAGACGGGGCTCAGAGCTGATCCCTGATGGAGTCCCACCTCCACCTTGAACTTCTCTGTTACCCCTACAGCACACCGTGCCACTGTTTCACAGCTAGCATACATGTCCTGCATACTTCTCTTCTAACATACTTCTCTGCCACTCCAGACTTCCTCATACAATACCGGAGCTCCTCTCTTGGCACCCTGACATATGCTTTTTCTAGGTCTACAAAAACACAATGCAGCTCCCCCTGGCCTTCTCTGTACTTTTCTATTAGCATTCTCAACGCAAATACTGCATGTGTAGTACTCTTTCTAGGCATGAAGCCATACTGCTGTTCACATATGCTGACTTCTGCTCTCAGTCTAGTTTCCACTACTCTTTCCCATAACTTCATTGTATGGCTCATCAACTTTATCCCTGGAAAGTTGCCACAATTCTGCACATCCCCTTTATTCTTAAAAATAGGGACATTACACTTTGTCTCCATTCTTCAGGCATCTTCTCACGCTCTAAGATCCCGTTGAATAATCGAGTCCAAAAATCTACCGCTGCCTCTCCTAGACACTTCCACACCTCTACAGGTATATCATCAGGACCAACTGCTTTTCTACTCTTCATCCTCTTCAATGCCTTCCTCACCTCACTTTTACTAATTTTCCACATTCATCAGCTCTTCAAAGTACTTTTTCCATCTTCCCATCACTCCTCTAGCATCTGTCAATACATTTCCCTCTCTATCCTTAATCATCTGGACCTCTTGTACATCCTTTCCATCTTTATCTCTCTGTTTCGCCATCCCGTATAGATCATTCTCACCCTCCTTACTATCCAACCGAGCATACAAGTCATCATACACCCTTTGTTTTACCTTTGCTATCTCTCTCTTTACCTTATGTTGCATCTCCCTGTATTCCCTTCTGTTCTCTTCAGTCCTCTCAGTATCCCATTGTTTCTTTGCTAACCGCTTTCTCACCATCCACCACCATCCTACGCTGTCTGGCTACACTCTCGGCTACAACTACTTTGCAGTCACTGATCTCTTTCAGGCTACCTCGTCTATACAAGATGTAGTCTACCTGCGTGCTCCTACCTCCGCTCTTATCATTTACCCTATGTTCCTGTTTTTTTTCTGGAAAAAGGTGTTCACTGCAGCCATTTCCATCCTTTTTGCGAAATTTACCACCATCTGTCCCTCTGCATTCCTATCCTGTACACCAAATTTGCCCATCACTTTTTTATCCCCTCTATTGCCTTCACCAGCATGTCAAAGGAAGTCTGCACCAATGTCCACTCTCATTTCTGGGAATATTCTGCATCACTTCATCCAACTCATTCCAGAACTTGTCCTTTTCTTCAAATTCACATCCCACCTGCAGGTCATAGCCACTAACATTGAGCATCACACCTTCGAGTTCCAGTTTCAGACTCATAAGTCTATCTGACATTCTTTTCACCTCCAGAATGTTCCCAACAAACTCCTCCTTCAAGAGAGCTCCCACTCCATTTCTCTTATCAGTACAACTTAAAACCTGCTCCTAAGCTTCTAGCCTTACTAGCTTTCCACCCGGTCTCCCAGACACACAGTATATCCACCTTCCTTCACTGCGTCATGTCGACCAACTCTCTACCTTTTCCCGTCGTAGTCCCGATATTCAAAGCCCCTACTCAGTCCCGGGCTCTTTCCTCACCTCCTCTCTCTGCACATATCCTGTTAATAATGCATGGCCATTTTTACGCCATCAAGTGTTTTAAAGGCAGTCAAAAAGGATGTTCCAAAGTACCGTTCTGTACGACAAACAACGCAACACCATGGTCAGTCAGCAAACTCACACGTACACTTTTTTTTATTGAGAATAGAAATATACAAGGGCGGATAAGATTACTGCTTATCCATTCCTGCACAGCATCCGACTTAAATCCGGGGAACAGGCAGCGGTGTCGGGCGCCAGGATCCGAGCCCGGGTCTGGCAGGGAGACTGCGGGCAGAGAAGTCGTCCTTCTCCTGCACCAGCCGGATCTGTTTCTTCTGCAGCGCTCGCATCCACTTGCGGGTGTTATGATGCTCCTCCAGCTTAGGAAGGGAAAAAAAAGTCGCAAGCACTCGTTAATCTTTCGGAATACAGCTGGGGCGGCAGCGCACCTGCGGCTCATCAGGCCTCGTCAAGAAGAGGACAAGAGGAGTCTGCCAGCAGCTTCTTGGGCCAGATCGGTCGTTCCTGGCAACTTCATGAACCCACCCTGCGCTTTCTGCATAGTGCTTCCTCACCGTTGCCTTGTTCCTAATTCTCGATGCCTCTTGCCAGCTCCAGCTTCCCGCAGTGCCTCACCAGCTCCCTTGGCCTCGCCGCAGTCGTCGATCCTTTTTACCCCTCCTGTCGTCAGCTTTTGAACCCGCTTAACCTCTGTGACGCCTGCCACCTTGTTCGGAGCCGAATGTAAGGCCGCCTTAAGACCCCCGTTGGTCACTTCCGGTTTCTTGTCATGGCCCTTGCAATGTTCCAGTTATGTTTCCAGCCCTGATTAACCATGAACGTTTGTTTTTATCTAGCCAGTGTCTCTTGGACCCCTGACGGCACGCTCTCGCAGAACCGCCTCTGTCAAGGCCACATCAGTCTTAGACTTCCCTCTTGCGTGCTGCCCTATTTCGGATGGCAGTTGTTAACCGGGGCCTCCGCTGGTTTGTTAGGTTTGATGCAACCCTGTGCATTTATCTGCACTCAGGGAGACACTAGCCCATGCCCCACATAGGCTGCATTGTTACTTCCCTTCTGGGACAGGGAGAACAAACAAGAGGAACAAAAGTATGCAGACAAGAGTTACGGGAAAGCATATTTATTAACTGTGCAAGAACAATGGTAAGTGGAAGTCCTTGGCTCCTAAGCAGTTTGTGGCTTGACAACCACTGCTGCCTCCAAAAGCAATTTGTCAGGATCTCCTCTCA
Organism: Fistularia commersonii; assembly: GCF_037954325.1. Lineage (NCBI taxonomy): Eukaryota > Metazoa > Chordata > Actinopteri > Syngnathiformes > Fistulariidae > Fistularia > Fistularia commersonii. The sequence continues at coordinate 4,998,479 of NC_141307.1, forward strand.
GCAGCCGAGAGGAGACAGGGCTGGGATGAATTCGCAATCGGCGCCAGCTGCCGCTAATAAAGATCCCTATAAAGGGCAGCGGCACACTCTGCCTGGCGCCAGAGGATCGTGGATGTCCCAGACCCCTGTCACACTGGACGCCTGCCATGACCGGACCCAGCCATCTGATCCAGCCTTGATCCAGCCTGGTGAGACCCAGTCCTTCCCGCCTCCAGCCTGCCATCACCCCGCCTGGTGAGACCCAGCCCTGTGCAACTGTCTCGGGGCCAGGGGCCTACCAGCGACACCCTACCTGCCGTTCAATCCAAATAAAGCGCTTTCAACCCAGATTCCTGCTCTGACGTGTGGTTCCCTGCCCGAGTCCGTGACACAATTCCCAGTTCAGAGACCACACAGCACTCAATCAGCGCCACCCAGGACCAATAGGGGACTGCAACTGGTTACCATTTACTAAATGCTCTCAGCTGCTCAGAACTGCCTGCAACATATAGAGGGAAACAGTGCCACAGATGAACAGGTGCTTCAGGGAGACCAACTTACACCTCATAGGTTACAAAGCCAAGAGGATCAGGGCTTCCTTCTCAATGGGTCTGTTTGTCGTCAAAAACTGAAAGGGTTTTCCAATGTGGAACAAACAGCCACGTTAACAATCTGACACTAAATGACTCCAGACATGAACCGTCTGCAAAGGAAGTTCCCATCCCAAATCATTGGACTAATACAGCCGTTCCACAGTAGCTATCAGAGCTTGTGTCATGTACCTGAAGTCAGAAATACAACTGGAGGGTCACTAATATATTTCAGCAACTGTCCTAATCAAACAGCTTTAAACAAATCTAAATTCATCAGTCAAGACTAATTGAATCATGCTTGCCAACAACTCATGGGTCCTTAGTGCACCTAGACAAAAGCAACTTTGCAAGAATCTTATACAGTCTACCATAGACATCACTGTAATTTAGACAAACGAATGTTGCATTCAGATTCAACTAACACACAATCAAAGGGTTAAAACTGGTGGAGGAATCTTTTTGGGGGTAGAGGAGCAAAAAACAGTCTTCCATAAGGCTAAACAGGGGAAAGGAATTGCCAGGGGTTGGGCAGAAAACAATGCAAGGCAAAAACTAATGTGTTAAGTTATCCAACAAGGAAGCAAAGCCCGCAACCGCATGAACTCCCTTCCCTTACCTCTCACTGGCTTCACCTCAATAAACCCATTTGCAAATAAAAGAAAAAAAATCAGAACAAGAACTCACCAAAGATGCCAGTCCACAAGCACACTCCAAACAAACGCGTCAGAACTGAAAGAATATAAGACAAAAATGTGCTTGCTTGGGCAAGAAAGACCATGCAGCACTAACCTGTGTCTCCCCCAGAGTCCTGGCGTCTCTCGGAAACGACGTCACGGACGGTATTTAAAAGCCCAGCGTCCTGGCAGGGACCAATAGGAGGCTGCGAGCAATTAGCGTTTACTACACGCTCTCACCAATTACCTGCAACGTAGAATTAGATCAGATCAACTTTATCCATCTCCAGAGGGGAAATTCATTTTTCACAGCAGTGTAATAGTTTTAATGTAAAAAAAATTTAAAAAGTATATGTATTATAAATATAAATAGAGAGACAAAAGATAGCAAGACATCCACAAATACAACAGACAACAGATACAACATCAGGGATAAGAGTGGGAAACATAAAGGAATAGTAAGGGTGAAAAATACACAACCAGAACCAAACAGCGATATGAAAGGAGTGAAAACAATAAATTGATAAAAATCGATATAAATCATGACAATTTACTAAGAAAATAAAGAGACAGACAGAATTAAAGATCTTGAAAAAAAATCCAAAATCCAAAACCAAAAAAAAAAAAGAAAAAAACTGAATGCTGCTGACAGAGTGTGTCAGCCAGGATTGTATTGGATTGTATCGATCTGTCATTAGAGCACTTGCTCACTTTCAAAATTTAAATGTGTGTTTGTGTCAAAGTAGAGCTATTTTTTGCTTAAGTTGGTTTTCATTTGCATCACATTCATTTAGCAGACGCTTTTATCCAAAGCGACTTACAAAAAGTGCAATTCAGTCATCCCAAGAAGATCCCAAGTACCAGTAGTCGGTATTCGGAAGTCACCACTCTACCAAATAGCCGTCTCAAATCCATAGTCATACATACATTCAAATTTTTTATTTTTTATTTTTTTTGTTTTGGGGGGGCAAAGTGCGATGAGCGGGGTAGTGCTTGGTGAGGAGGTATGTTTTCAGCTCACGACGCCGACATGCTGGACCGACTGGATTTGAACGGGCGCCCTCGTCACAGGCGACCGAGACCCGGTCGGTTTCGAAGACATCCGGGATTCTTTTCGATGACCCCAGGGGATGAACGCCCCGGCACCAAAAATCACGTGTGCACGTATCCCAGTTAAAAATGTGCAGCCATTTTACGCCGTCAAAAGTGTTGGAAAGGCAGTCAAAAAGGATGTCACAAAGTACCGTTCTGTACGACAAACAACGCAACACGGTGGTCAGTCAGCAAACTCACACGTACACTATTACATATTTTTTATTTGAGAATTGAAATATACACAGCCAGACAAAGTTACAGCTAAATAACTTCCATTCTTGCACAGCGTCCGACTCGAGCTCCGGGGAGCAGGCAGCAGTGTCGGGCACCAGGGGGCCGAACCGGGTCTGGCAGGGAGGCGGAGGAGTCGTCCTTCTCCTGCACCACCCGGGTCTGTTTCTTCTGCAGCGCTGGCATCCGCTTCCGGGTGTCACGATGCTCCGCCTGCTTAGGAAGGGAAAAAAAAAAAGGTCACGAGCACTCGTTAAACTTCCGGAATACAGCTGGGGGCGGCGGCGCACCTGCGGCTCATCAGGCCTCGTCAAGAGGAGGACAAGAGGAGTCTGCCTGCGACCACTCAAGCCAGATCGTCGGTTGTTCCTTACTAGTTCATTGATTGACCACTCGGCGATCCTATTGGGAAGAAGTTTCCTTTGCTCCTCCTGTCGTCAGCTTTTGAACCAACGAGAGGTGCAGCTGTCCCCCAACCTCGACCTCTGCGACGCCCACCAGGGAGACGCTTGTAAGACCGCCTTTAAGACCCCGTCGATCACGGTATGTCGTTATGTGTTTGTGAAAGGTCGTGTCTGAGGCGCCTCCCCTGTTCAGGGATGTGTTTTTCTTATTTCGACAGATGGCTTCTTTGACTCCTCAAACCGTCGGTCTCCTCTGGCCAGGATACGGACACTGGTGTCTTCAAACGAACGGCCCTCGTCCTTCAGGTGTAGGTGGGCCTGTCCTGAAGCGGTGGCTCTCCTGTGTCGCAGGGTCTCTCGGACGTAGACGTCATCACAATCTTCAGTGCACGTGACAGCACACGCGCCGCATTCTCGATCTTATGCCCTTTGGGTGCATACCTGAGCCGGAATTCTGTTAACTCCCCAAATGTGCACCAATGTTCTTTGTTCCCTGTCCAAGTAGGTGATGCTGATTTGTTTCCTGTGATGGGCCATCGTGACACCGTCCCTTCACATGCCGACCCCTTAGGCTCGTCCGTTCCGTCGCCGCCTCGTCCGCCTGCTCCCGACAAGAGGCAGACTAAGAGTCGATGTTGCCAGAAGGACTCTAAACTGCTGACTATTTGAACGATCCGAAACTTACCACTTGCCCTCCGGTATCCTCTGCTCAGCTTTCTGACTCCTTCAAACTGGGGAGATCAAAAGTTTGGCTGTGCTTTGAATGATGTGTGTGTGTGTGGATTGCTGTCATTTCATGTCAGAAAGAAGTCTCACGAACCATTATCTGGAGCGGTCTACTTTGTCTGTGAAATAACTGCATCTTGCAGCGGCGCAATGATCTAAAAGCTGTGCTTTGCCCCTGTCCATCTCTGACTGGGTTGCTGTGGTATGAAATTGTATGCACAGACTGTAGGGGTGGAGAGCATGAGGACTGACTGACTGACTTGACCCTACCTGTGTGTGAAGGGGACACACACCCAATTTTTTTATTTGATTTTTGGACCAAAATGTGAATAAGGTTTTACAATAAAGCCCAAACACACACATGGGAATCAATGACCGGTCTGAACAACCGCAAGTAGGATATGAATGGACAATTTACAAGCAAACACTCGACCCTTCCAAAACCAAGACTTTCTTATGAGGGGTGGACCGGTGTTCTGTCAAGTTGTGCTCCTTTTCTTTCCAATGAACTCGTCCAGAGAGATCTATGTGTCGAAATCCACATGGTGAAGGAGGTTCTATTCCCAGACCAACAAAATATGGATGTTTTTATGCTCGCACACATTGATGGGCGGTGGACTGTTTTGTGTAAAGTTGGCCAAATGTTTGAAAATAAAGTAAAATCATGAATCAAAACCAAAGTCCTGTTGCCTATTTTCTTTCTAGCTGACGCAGCATGCTTGCTACTACTCTGCATCTTGCCTGATAGTTGCCTAAGAAATGACATTTGGTGATGGTTTTGTTTTTTTTTTTTTCCCCCTTTCTAAGGTTATCTACATGCAACCCGGAATTGTGAGCCCGACCGGTTGGTTCAGTGGCTTAAGACGCTGTAGGCGGATACTGTTGTTTTGAGCCCCCAGCAGACTGAGGTTCAAGTCTCACTTTGCCAAACCACTGTATGTAGAAATGACATTTGACGATTTTTTTTTTCTAAGTGCTTTTTTCTTCTAAGTGTGACGTTATATACATGAAACCCGGATTTCTCTCTGTGACTGGTTAGCGCAGTGCCATAAGCCACTGACGCTGTATGTGGATACCGCTGGTTCAAGTCCAGTACCAGTCACACAGCCACATCGGGTACCCGCCCGGTGGAAGGCCGACAACAGCCAGGTTGGGTCCGAGCCCCGATACAAGGCCGACGTGGGGGAGTGTCAGGCAAAGCAAGGAGCAGGGCGAGAGGCAGACAGGCCGAGAGATAGGGAGGAGGGGGCCCCACTAACCAGGGCCCCCCGGGGGGACTTTGGGAGGAGCGAGAGGGGGGCATGCAAAGATGCACCGTAGAAACAAGCCTGCTATCAAAATTTTTTTTTTTTGGGGGGGGGGGGGGGACTTTGGGGTTTTCATCCACATAGGGGCCTCAGACACACATTTGGAGGGGGATGGATACTTTATTGCTTTTCAGAAAAAGATAAACATCGAACAAGATACAGGAAAAAATATTTAAATTAAAATCAAGTTAGCCGCTAACTTTACACAAAACTAGCCAGATTGCTGGCACTCTTGGATACCAGACTTCTGCCGCACCTACAAGCACAAACACAACAGTTAGGGATGCAGTGACAAACAACTTACAATTAAACACAAAGAAAACCTGACATCTTAAACATCTTACTGACTTCAGTAAAGTCGCTGCTGTTAAATATCAGCAATCAATTAACATTGTGTTTAACAAAAAATAACACTATACAAAATTAACAAGAAAAATCAAGGATGTCACTCACCCTTATTTTGCCAAGCACTTGTGATGTACATTTGCAGACTCTTAGAGGACAATCTGAAAAACACAGATTCTCATCACACTTTGCAAAACAAACATTACAACAACATTCCTTCAAGGGTGTTTCTCAAGGCCAATTCCCAGTCTGCATTGAAATCCAACAATCACTTTGGTGACCAGTCATCTTTTGCAATCAACAATTTGTATTATTGAGACTATTTTTGGTACATTAAGCCAATTTTTAGTTTGCCGTTCAAACAGGAGCACCCAAAGGAATGTGTGCAATCCAGAGTTGTTTGACGATAGACAGGATTACTTCTCTCCTGACAGACGACAAAGATACATGGATTTGAACCAGTACCCTTCTGTTTCAGTCAGGATCAGCCCGCTGACACTAGATCTCATAAATATATATCCACATAAACATGCACAAAATGTTAAGCAAATGCACAGGGATCCTTCCCACCAAGCTGATTTGAAGTATATTTATATATATATATATAGATATGAAGGAACAGAACCTTCATCATGAGCCCGATTTTACATCCTGAGTCAGACAGCTATATAGTTGAATAAATAGGAATATAACTTGTAACCTTCAAATCAAGAAGTCACAGGATTCACATCAAGACCAGCTAGTAGAGGACGTTCCAAGAGAACTCATGCACATCAGCGAGAACATTTCAACAACCTGCAAAATAGTTGATTCACCGATCCTCAGAGGACCTCACATGAACAAGATGTAGTCTACCTCCACTCTTAAGTCACCTTATAAAATGTATTCACTAAAGCCATTTCCATCCTTTTTGCAAAGTCCACCACCATCTTTCCCTCCACCAGACACCAAACCTGCCCATCACTTCATCTGACTCCCATCCCACCTACAGACAGGATCACTTATCTCCTTACAGAGACTACAAAGATATATGGATTTGAACACCCTTCAATTTCAATCAGGATCAGCCTGCTGACACCAGATCTCTTAAAACATATATATCAACATAAATATACTGCTCAAAAAAATAAAGGGAACACTTGAACAACACAATGTAACTCCAAGTCAGTCACACTTCTGTGAAATCATAGTGTCCACTCAGGAAGCAACACAGATTCATTTTGACTTGTTTGAAGGACATTACATCAAAGTTGGATCAGCCTGGAGTTTGTTTTTACACTTTAATTTTGAGTGTGATTCTTATCCAGACCTCCATGGGTTGATACAATTGATTTCCATTGATCATTTTTGTGTGATTTTGTTGTCAGCACATTTAACTGTGTAAAGAGCAAAGTATTTCATAAGAATATTTCATTCATTTAGATCTAGGATTTGTTTTTTAAGTGTTCCCTTTATTTTTTTGAGCAGTGTATATGCAAAATATTAGGCAAATGCACCTGGATCCTTCCCTCCATGCTGATTTGAAGTATATATATATTGATATATGCAGGAACAGAACCTTCTTCAAGCCAGATTTTATACTACAGAGTGAGACAGCTATATAATTGAATAAATGGGAATATAACTTGTAGCCTTCTAATAAAGAAGCCACAGGATTCACATAAAAAACGGCTTGTAGACATTTCAATCTGCAAAACAGTTGACTCGCAATCACCGATCTTCAGTTGACCTCACGTGTACAAGATGTAGTCTCTCGGCTCTTAAGTAGTCTTATAAAACGTATTCACTAAAGCTATTGCCATCCTTTTTGCAACGCCCACCTCCATCTTCCCCTCCACCTTCCTATGCCAGACAGCAACCTGCCCATCACTTCGTCTGACTCCCACCCCACAGCCGCTAACATTGAGCATCACAGCTTTAATTTCAGACTCAAGTCTGACTTTCACCTCCAGAAAATCCTCCTTCAATTCTCGTCCTGTAGTACAAGAAATTCTGCCAAGTGCCTAGCTTTGCACCTGTTCTCTTGGACACGGTACATCACCTTCCTTCTGCTTCCCTATCCTGGTCGTTATGCCAATATGAAAAGCCCCAACTCAGTCTCACACTTCCTTTCAATGCTGCCCTATTTCAGATGGCCATTGTTAACCCAGGCCTCCATTGATCTGGTTATGTCTGATGCAACCCTGTGCATTTATCTGCGCTCAGGGAGACATTAGCCCATGCCCGAGAGGCTGCACTGGTGACATCCCTGTCTGGGACCGGGAGAACAAAAGTATGCAGACAAGTTACGGGAAAGCGTATTTATTGACACTGTGCAAAAACAATGGTAAGTGGAAAGTCCTTTGCTTCTTAGCAGTTTGTAGCTTGACGACAACTGCTGCCTCCAAAAGCAATTCCCAGTTCAGAAAGTGCGCAGCACTCGCCGGCGTCGCCCAGGACCAATAGGGGACTGCAACTGGTTACCATTTACTAGACGCTCTCAGCTACCTGCAACAGAGGGAAACAGTGCCAATTGAACAGATGCTGCAATGAAACAGACTTACAAAGTGATAGTAACTAAGAGGGCCAGGTCTTCCTTCTCAGTGGGTCTGGTTTCAAAACAGAAACATTTCCAACGGGGAACAGACAGCCACTTTAACAATCTGACACCAAATTACTCCAGACATGAACGGTGTGCAAAGGAAGTTCCCCATCTCAAATCTTTGGACAAATACAGCCATTCCACAGGCAGCTATCAGAAAAGGACAAAAGAGAGCCGGTCTCATGTACCTGATGAAACTAAGAACAAAGATTTCATTGACTGTCCTAATCAAACAGTATTAACAAATCTCAATTTCAGTTGAGACCAATTGAATCATGCGTGCCATCAATTCATCGGTCCTAGTGCACCTAGACAAAAGCAACTTTGCAAGAATCTTATAAAGTCTACCACAGACTTGATGCAATTTAGAGACAAAAACAATTATTGCAGTCAGAGTCAACCAACTCACACAATCAAAAGGTGAAAACTGGTGGAGGAACATTAGAGTATAGGGGCAAAAACACACACAAAAAAAGAGAATCTAGTCAAAGGTGGGGGCAGAGAAAAAAAAAAGTAAGCCAAAAACTAACATGTCAAGTTAACCAACAAGGAATCAAACACCAACCATGCAAACTCTGGCGCCTTCCTACCTTCACCGACACTAAGATAAACCTCAAGTATCTTCAAAGCACACCAACTCAAGGCGTTCAAGACACCTCTCACTGGCTTTGTCTCAATAAGCCCAATTGACCCGAAAAAGACAAAAATTAAGCAGGACAATAACTCACCAAAGATCAAAGTCCACAAGTGCACCCCAAACAAACTCGCTGGATCTGAAAGACAAAACAAAAGTGTGCCTTCCCCAGTCAACCGCACTGCACTCAGCTGTCTCTCCCCCAGAGTCCTGGCGTCTCCTGGAAGTGATGTCACGGCCAGTATTAAAAAGCCCAGCGTCCTGGCAGGGACCAATAGGAGGCCGCGACCAATTAACGTTTCTCAAACGCTCTCACCTGCTCCCAATTACCTGCAACATAGAATTAGATCAAATCAACTTTATCCATCTCTAGAGGAGAAAGTCATTTTTCACAGCAGTGAAATAATTGTAATGTCAAAAAATAAAAAGTATATTTAGTATAAATATAAATAGAGAGACAAAAGATAGCAAGACATCCACAAATACAACAGACAACAGATACAACAATAACATCGGGGATAAGAATGGACAACATAAAGGAATAGTAAGGGTGAAAAATACACAACCAGAACTAAACAGCGATATGAAAGGAGTGAAAATAATATAAATCGTGACAATTGACTCAGAAAATAAAGAGACAGACAGAATTGAAGATCTTGAAAAAAAAATCCAAAATCCAAAACCAGAAAAAAAAGAAAAAAAAAAAAAACAAAACTGAATGCTGGTGACAGAGTGTGTCAGCCAGGATATTATCGCTACCCCTCTTGTATCCATCTCTCATTAGAGCACTTGCTCAAGTTGGTTTTCATTTACATTACATTCATTTAGCAGACGCTTTTATCCAGAGCGACTTACAAAAAGTGCAATTCAGTCACCGAAGATCCAAAGTACCAGTCGTCGGTCTCGTGGTCCATGGATATTCCTGTCTGACCTCATCTGTCAGCCTGTCCATCACCATTGCGAACAAGACGGGGCTCAGAGCTGATCCCTGATGGAGTCCCACCTCCACCTTGAACTTCTCTGTTACCCCTACAGCACACCGTGCCACTGTTTCACAGCTAGCATACATGTCCTGCATACTTCTCTTCTAACATACTTCTCTGCCACTCCAGACTTCCTCATACAATACCGGAGCTCCTCTCTTGGCACCCTGACATATGCTTTTTCTAGGTCTACAAAAACACAATGCAGCTCCCCCTGGCCTTCTCTGTACTTTTCTATTAGCATTCTCAACGCAAATACTGCATGTGTAGTACTCTTTCTAGGCATGAAGCCATACTGCTGTTCACATATGCTGACTTCTGCTCTCAGTCTAGTTTCCACTACTCTTTCCCATAACTTCATTGTATGGCTCATCAACTTTATCCCTGGAAAGTTGCCACAATTCTGCACATCCCCTTTATTCTTAAAAATAGGGACATTACACTTTGTCTCCATTCTTCAGGCATCTTCTCACGCTCTAAGATCCCGTTGAATAATCGAGTCCAAAAATCTACCGCTGCCTCTCCTAGACACTTCCACACCTCTACAGGTATATCATCAGGACCAACTGCTTTTCTACTCTTCATCCTCTTCAATGCCTTCCTCACCTCACTTTTACTAATTTTCCACATTCATCAGCTCTTCAAAGTACTTTTTCCATCTTCCCATCACTCCTCTAGCATCTGTCAATACATTTCCCTCTCTATCCTTAATCATCTGGACCTCTTGTACATCCTTTCCATCTTTATCTCTCTGTTTCGCCATCCCGTATAGATCATTCTCACCCTCCTTACTATCCAACCGAGCATACAAGTCATCATACACCCTTTGTTTTACCTTTGCTATCTCTCTCTTTACCTTATGTTGCATCTCCCTGTATTCCCTTCTGTTCTCTTCAGTCCTCTCAGTATCCCATTGTTTCTTTGCTAACCGCTTTCTCACCATCCACCACCATCCTACGCTGTCTGGCTACACTCTCGGCTACAACTACTTTGCAGTCACTGATCTCTTTCAGGCTACCTCGTCTATACAAGATGTAGTCTACCTGCGTGCTCCTACCTCCGCTCTTATCATTTACCCTATGTTCCTGTTTTTTTTCTGGAAAAAGGTGTTCACTGCAGCCATTTCCATCCTTTTTGCGAAATTTACCACCATCTGTCCCTCTGCATTCCTATCCTGTACACCAAATTTGCCCATCACTTTTTTATCCCCTCTATTGCCTTCACCAGCATGTCAAAGGAAGTCTGCACCAATGTCCACTCTCATTTCTGGGAATATTCTGCATCACTTCATCCAACTCATTCCAGAACTTGTCCTTTTCTTCAAATTCACATCCCACCTGCAGGTCATAGCCACTAACATTGAGCATCACACCTTCGAGTTCCAGTTTCAGACTCATAAGTCTATCTGACATTCTTTTCACCTCCAGAATGTTCCCAACAAACTCCTCCTTCAAGAGAGCTCCCACTCCATTTCTCTTATCAGTACAACTTAAAACCTGCTCCTAAGCTTCTAGCCTTACTAGCTTTCCACCCGGTCTCCCAGACACACAGTATATCCACCTTCCTTCACTGCGTCATGTCGACCAACTCTCTACCTTTTCCCGTCGTAGTCCCGATATTCAAAGCCCCTACTCAGTCCCGGGCTCTTTCCTCACCTCCTCTCTCTGCACATATCCTGTTAATAATGCATGGCCATTTTTACGCCATCAAGTGTTTTAAAGGCAGTCAAAAAGGATGTTCCAAAGTACCGTTCTGTACGACAAACAACGCAACACCATGGTCAGTCAGCAAACTCACACGTACACTTTTTTTTATTGAGAATAGAAATATACAAGGGCGGATAAGATTACTGCTTATCCATTCCTGCACAGCATCCGACTTAAATCCGGGGAACAGGCAGCGGTGTCGGGCGCCAGGATCCGAGCCCGGGTCTGGCAGGGAGACTGCGGGCAGAGAAGTCGTCCTTCTCCTGCACCAGCCGGATCTGTTTCTTCTGCAGCGCTCGCATCCACTTGCGGGTGTTATGATGCTCCTCCAGCTTAGGAAGGGAAAAAAAAGTCGCAAGCACTCGTTAATCTTTCGGAATACAGCTGGGGCGGCAGCGCACCTGCGGCTCATCAGGCCTCGTCAAGAAGAGGACAAGAGGAGTCTGCCAGCAGCTTCTTGGGCCAGATCGGTCGTTCCTGGCAACTTCATGAACCCACCCTGCGCTTTCTGCATAGTGCTTCCTCACCGTTGCCTTGTTCCTAATTCTCGATGCCTCTTGCCAGCTCCAGCTTCCCGCAGTGCCTCACCAGCTCCCTTGGCCTCGCCGCAGTCGTCGATCCTTTTTACCCCTCCTGTCGTCAGCTTTTGAACCCGCTTAACCTCTGTGACGCCTGCCACCTTGTTCGGAGCCGAATGTAAGGCCGCCTTAAGACCCCCGTTGGTCACTTCCGGTTTCTTGTCATGGCCCTTGCAATGTTCCAGTTATGTTTCCAGCCCTGATTAACCATGAACGTTTGTTTTTATCTAGCCAGTGTCTCTTGGACCCCTGACGGCACGCTCTCGCAGAACCGCCTCTGTCAAGGCCACATCAGTCTTAGACTTCCCTCTTGCGTGCTGCCCTATTTCGGATGGCAGTTGTTAACCGGGGCCTCCGCTGGTTTGTTAGGTTTGATGCAACCCTGTGCATTTATCTGCACTCAGGGAGACACTAGCCCATGCCCCACATAGGCTGCATTGTTACTTCCCTTCTGGGACAGGGAGAACAAACAAGAGGAACAAAAGTATGCAGACAAGAGTTACGGGAAAGCATATTTATTAACTGTGCAAGAACAATGGTAAGTGGAAGTCCTTGGCTCCTAAGCAGTTTGTGGCTTGACAACCACTGCTGCCTCCAAAAGCAATTTGTCAGGATCTCCTCTCAGCAGCCGAGAGGAGACAGGGCTGGGATGAATTCGCAATCGGCGCCAGCTGCCGCTAATAAAGATCCCTATAAAGGGCAGCGGCACACTCTGCCTGGCGCCAGAGGATCGTGGATGTCCCAGACCCCTGTCACACTGGACGCCTGCCATGACCGGACCCAGCCATCTGATCCAGCCTTGATCCAGCCTGGTGAGACCCAGTCCTTCCCGCCTCCAGCCTGCCATCACCCCGCCTGGTGAGACCCAGCCCTGTGCAACTGTCTCGGGGCCAGGGGCCTACCAGCGACACCCTACCTGCCGTTCAATCCAAATAAAGCGCTTTCAACCCAGATTCCTGCTCTGACGTGTGGTTCCCTGCCCGAGTCCGTGACACAATTCCCAGTTCAGAGACCACACAGCACTCAATCAGCGCCACCCAGGACCAATAGGGGACTGCAACTGGTTACCATTTACTAAATGCTCTCAGCTGCTCAGAACTGCCTGCAACATATAGAGGGAAACAGTGCCACAGATGAACAGGTGCTTCAGGGAGACCAACTTACACCTCATAGGTTACAAAGCCAAGAGGATCAGGGCTTCCTTCTCAATGGGTCTGTTTGTCGTCAAAAACTGAAAGGGTTTTCCAATGTGGAACAAACAGCCACGTTAACAATCTGACACTAAATGACTCCAGACATGAACCGTCTGCAAAGGAAGTTCCCATCCCAAATCATTGGACTAATACAGCCGTTCCACAGTAGCTATCAGAGCTTGTGTCATGTACCTGAAGTCAGAAATACAACTGGAGGGTCACTAATATATTTCAGCAACTGTCCTAATCAAACAGCTTTAAACAAATCTAAATTCATCAGTCAAGACTAATTGAATCATGCTTGCCAACAACTCATGGGTCCTTAGTGCACCTAGACAAAAGCAACTTTGCAAGAATCTTATACAGTCTACCATAGACATCACTGTAATTTAGACAAACGAATGTTGCATTCAGATTCAACTAACACACAATCAAAGGGTTAAAACTGGTGGAGGAATCTTTTTGGGGGTAGAGGAGCAAAAAACAGTCTTCCATAAGGCTAAACAGGGGAAAGGAATTGCCAGGGGTTGGGCAGAAAACAATGCAAGGCAAAAACTAATGTGTTAAGTTATCCAACAAGGAAGCAAAGCCCGCAACCGCATGAACTCCCTTCCCTTACCTCTCACTGGCTTCACCTCAATAAACCCATTTGCAAATAAAAGAAAAAAAATCAGAACAAGAACTCACCAAAGATGCCAGTCCACAAGCACACTCCAAACAAACGCGTCAGAACTGAAAGAATATAAGACAAAAATGTGCTTGCTTGGGCAAGAAAGACCATGCAGCACTAACCTGTGTCTCCCCCAGAGTCCTGGCGTCTCTCGGAAACGACGTCACGGACGGTATTTAAAAGCCCAGCGTCCTGGCAGGGACCAATAGGAGGCTGCGAGCAATTAGCGTTTACTACACGCTCTCACCAATTACCTGCAACGTAGAATTAGATCAGATCAACTTTATCCATCTCCAGAGGGGAAATTCATTTTTCACAGCAGTGTAATAGTTTTAATGTAAAAAAAATTTAAAAAGTATATGTATTATAAATATAAATAGAGAGACAAAAGATAGCAAGACATCCACAAATACAACAGACAACAGATACAACATCAGGGATAAGAGTGGGAAACATAAAGGAATAGTAAGGGTGAAAAATACACAACCAGAACCAAACAGCGATATGAAAGGAGTGAAAACAATAAATTGATAAAAATCGATATAAATCATGACAATTTACTAAGAAAATAAAGAGACAGACAGAATTAAAGATCTTGAAAAAAAATCCAAAATCCAAAACCAAAAAAAAAAAAGAAAAAAACTGAATGCTGCTGACAGAGTGTGTCAGCCAGGATTGTATTGGATTGTATCGATCTGTCATTAGAGCACTTGCTCACTTTCAAAATTTAAATGTGTGTTTGTGTCAAAGTAGAGCTATTTTTTGCTTAAGTTGGTTTTCATTTGCATCACATTCATTTAGCAGACGCTTTTATCCAAAGCGACTTACAAAAAGTGCAATTCAGTCATCCCAAGAAGATCCCAAGTACCAGTAGTCGGTATTCGGAAGTCACCACTCTACCAAATAGCCGTCTCAAATCCATAGTCATACATACATTCAAATTTTTTATTTTTTATTTTTTTTGTTTTGGGGGGGCAAAGTGCGATGAGCGGGGTAGTGCTTGGTGAGGAGGTATGTTTTCAGCTCACGACGCCGACATGCTGGACCGACTGGATTTGAACGGGCGCCCTCGTCACAGGCGACCGAGACCCGGTCGGTTTCGAAGACATCCGGGATTCTTTTCGATGACCCCAGGGGATGAACGCCCCGGCACCAAAAATCACGTGTGCACGTATCCCAGTTAAAAATGTGCAGCCATTTTACGCCGTCAAAAGTGTTGGAAAGGCAGTCAAAAAGGATGTCACAAAGTACCGTTCTGTACGACAAACAACGCAACACGGTGGTCAGTCAGCAAACTCACACGTACACTATTACATATTTTTTATTTGAGAATTGAAATATACACAGCCAGACAAAGTTACAGCTAAATAACTTCCATTCTTGCACAGCGTCCGACTCGAGCTCCGGGGAGCAGGCAGCAGTGTCGGGCACCAGGGGGCCGAACCGGGTCTGGCAGGGAGGCGGAGGAGTCGTCCTTCTCCTGCACCACCCGGGTCTGTTTCTTCTGCAGCGCTGGCATCCGCTTCCGGGTGTCACGATGCTCCGCCTGCTTAGGAAGGGAAAAAAAAAAAGGTCACGAGCACTCGTTAAACTTCCGGAATACAGCTGGGGGCGGCGGCGCACCTGCGGCTCATCAGGCCTCGTCAAGAGGAGGACAAGAGGAGTCTGCCTGCGACCACTCAAGCCAGATCGTCGGTTGTTCCTTACTAGTTCATTGATTGACCACTCGGCGATCCTATTGGGAAGAAGTTTCCTTTGCTCCTCCTGTCGTCAGCTTTTGAACCAACGAGAGGTGCAGCTGTCCCCCAACCTCGACCTCTGCGACGCCCACCAGGGAGACGCTTGTAAGACCGCCTTTAAGACCCCGTCGATCACGGTATGTCGTTATGTGTTTGTGAAAGGTCGTGTCTGAGGCGCCTCCCCTGTTCAGGGATGTGTTTTTCTTATTTCGACAGATGGCTTCTTTGACTCCTCAAACCGTCGGTCTCCTCTGGCCAGGATACGGACACTGGTGTCTTCAAACGAACGGCCCTCGTCCTTCAGGTGTAGGTGGGCCTGTCCTGAAGCGGTGGCTCTCCTGTGTCGCAGGGTCTCTCGGACGTAGACGTCATCACAATCTTCAGTGCACGTGACAGCACACGCGCCGCATTCTCGATCTTATGCCCTTTGGGTGCATACCTGAGCCGGAATTCTGTTAACTCCCCAAATGTGCACCAATGTTCTTTGTTCCCTGTCCAAGTAGGTGATGCTGATTTGTTTCCTGTGATGGGCCATCGTGACACCGTCCCTTCACATGCCGACCCCTTAGGCTCGTCCGTTCCGTCGCCGCCTCGTCCGCCTGCTCCCGACAAGAGGCAGACTAAGAGTCGATGTTGCCAGAAGGACTCTAAACTGCTGACTATTTGAACGATCCGAAACTTACCACTTGCCCTCCGGTATCCTCTGCTCAGCTTTCTGACTCCTTCAAACTGGGGAGATCAAAAGTTTGGCTGTGCTTTGAATGATGTGTGTGTGTGTGGATTGCTGTCATTTCATGTCAGAAAGAAGTCTCACGAACCATTATCTGGAGCGGTCTACTTTGTCTGTGAAATAACTGCATCTTGCAGCGGCGCAATGATCTAAAAGCTGTGCTTTGCCCCTGTCCATCTCTGACTGGGTTGCTGTGGTATGAAATTGTATGCACAGACTGTAGGGGTGGAGAGCATGAGGACTGACTGACTGACTGACTGACTTGACCCTACCTGTGTGTGAAGGGGACACACACCCAATTTTTTTATTTGTTTTTTTGGACCAAAATGTGAATAAGGTTTTACAATAAAGCCCAAACACACACATGGGAATCAATGACCGGTCTGAACAACCGGAAGTAGGATATGAAAGGACAGTTTACAAGCAAACACTCGACCCTTCCAAAACCAAGACTTTCTTATGAGGGGTGGACCGGTGTTCTGTCAAGTTGTGCTCCTTTTCTTTCCAATGAACTCGTCCAGAGAGATCTATGTGTCGAAATCCACATGGTGAAGGAGGTTCTATTCCCAGACCAACAAAATATGGATGTTTTTATGCTCGCACACATTGATGGGCGGTGGACTGTTTTGTGTAAAGTTGGCCAAATGTTTGAAAATAAAGTAAAATCATGAATCAAAACCAAAGTCCTGTTGCCTATTTTCTTTCTAGCTGACGCAGCATGCTTGCTACTACTCTGCATCTTGCCTGATAGTTGCCTAAGAAATGACATTTGGTGATGGTTTTGTTTTTTTTTTTCCCCCTTTCTAAGGTTATCTACATGCAACCCGGAATTGTGAGCCCGACCGGTTGGTTCAGTGGCTTAAGACGCTGTAGGCGGATACTGTTGTTTTGAGCCCCCAGCAGACTGAGGTTCAAGTCTCACTTTGCCAAACCACTGTATGTAGAAATGACATTTGACGATTTTTTTTTTCTAAGTGCTTTTTTCTTCTAAGTGTGACGTTATATACATGAAACCCGGATTTCTCTCTGTGACTGGTTAGCGCAGTGCCATAAGCCACTGACGCTGTATGTGGATACCGCTGGTTCAAGTCCAGTACCAGTCACACAGCCACATCGGGTACCCGCCCGGTGGAAGGCCGACAACAGCCAGGTCGGGTCCCAACCCCGATACAAGGCCGACGTGGGGGAGTCAGGCAAAGCAAGGAGCAGGGCGAGAGGCAGACAGGCCGAGAGATAGGGAGGAGGGGGCCCCACTAACCAGGGCCCCCCGGGGGGACTTTGGGAGGAGCGAGAGGGGGGCATGCAAAGATGCACCGTAGAAACAAGCCTGCTATCAAAATTTTTTTTTTTTTTTTGGGGGGGGGGACTTTGGGGTTTTCATCCACATAGGGGCCTCAGACACACATTTGGAGGGGGATGGATACTTTATTGCTTTTCAGAAAAAGATAAACATCGAACAAGATACAGGAAAAAATATTTAAATTAAAATCAAGTTAGCCGCTAACTTTACACAAAACTAGCCAGATTGCTGGCACTCTTGGATACCAGACTTCTGCCGCACCTACAAGCACAAACACAACAGTTAGGGATGCAGTGACAAACAACTTACAATTAAACACAAAGAAAACCTGACATCTTAAACATCTTACTGACTTCAGTAAAGTCGCTGCTGTTAAATATCAGCAATCAATTAACATTGTGTTTAACAAAAAATAACACTATACAAAATTAACAAGAAAAATCAAGGATGTCACTCACCCTTATTTTGCCAAGCACTTGTGATGTACATTTGCAGACTCTTAGAGGACAATCTGAAAAACACAGATTCTCATCACACTTTGCAAAACAAACATTACAACAACATTCCTTCAAGGTTGTTTCTCAAGGCCAATTCCCAGTCTGCATTGAAATCCAACAATCACTTTGGTGACCAGTCATCTTTTGCAATCAACAATTTGTATTATTGAGACTATTTTTGGTACATTAAGCCAATTTTTAGTTTGCCGTTCAAACAGGAGCACCCAAAGGAATGTGTGCAATCCAGAGTTGTTTGACGATAGACAGGATTACTTCTCTCCTGACAGAGACGACAAAGATACATGGATTTGAACCAGTACCCTTCTGTTTCAGTCAGGATCAGCCCGCTGACACTAGATCTCATAAATATATATCCACATAAACATGCACAAAATGTTAAGCAAATGCACAGGGATCCTTCCCACCAAGCTGATTTGAAGTATATTTATATATATATATATAGATATGAAGGAACAGAACCTTCATCATGAGCCCGATTTTACATCCTGAGTCAGACAGCTATATAGTTGAATAAATAGGAATATAACTTGTAACCTTCAGATCAAGAAGCCACAGGATTCACATCAAGACCAGCTAGTAGAGGACGTTCCAAGAAAACTCATGCACGTCAGCGAGAACATTTCAACAACCTGCAAAATAGTTGATTCACCGATCCTCAGAGAACCTCCCATGTACAAGGTGTAGTCTACCTCCACTCTTAAGTCACCTTATAAAATGTATTCACTAAAGCCATTTCCATCCTTTTTGCAAAGTCCACCACCATCTTTCCCTCCACCAGACACCAAACCTGCCCATCACTTCATCTGACTCCCATCCCACCGACAGACAGGATCACTTATCTCCTTACAGAGACTACAAAGATATATGGATTTGAACACCCTTCAATTTCAATCAGCCCGCTGACACCAGATCTCTTAAAACATAAAATAAATGCAAAATATTAGGCAAATGCACCTTGATCCTTCCCTCCATGCTGATTTGAAGTATATATATTGATATATGAGGGAACAGAACCTTCTTTGAGCCAGATTTTACACTCCAGAGTCAGACAGCTATACAATTGAATAAATGGGAATATAACTTGTAGCCTTCTAATCAAGAAGCCACAGGATTCACATAAAGACCGGCTTGTAGACGACACTCTGAGAACATTTCAATCTGCAAAACAGTTGACTCGCAATTACTGATCTTCAGAGGACCTTACGTGTACAAGATGTAGTCTCTCTGCTCTTAAGTCATCTTAGAAAATGTATTCACTAAAGCCATTTCCATCCTTTTTGCAAAGTCCACCTCCAGCTTTCCCTCCGCCTCCCTATGCCGGACACCAAACCTGCGCGTCACTTCATCTGACTCCCATCCCACCTACAGAGCATAGCCGCCATCATTGAGCATCGCAGCTTCAATTTCAGACTCAAGTCTGACTTAAACCTCCACAAATTTCCTCAAGATCCTCCTTCAATTCTCTTCTTGTACAAAAAAAAAAAAATTCTGCCAAGTGTCTAGCTTTGCACCTGCGCTCCTGGACACTGTACATCCACCTTGCTTCTTGGCTTCCCTATCCTGGTCATCATTCCAATATTCAAAGCCTCAGTCTCACACTTCCCTTTCCTGCCTTATTTCAGATGGCAGTTGTTAACCCAGGCATCCGCTGACCTGGTTATGTCTGATGCAACCCTGTGCATTTATCCGTGCTACACTAGAACATGCCCCACAGAGGCTGCATTGGTTACGTACCTGTCTGGGACAGGGAGAACAAAGAGGAACAAAAGTATGGAGCCAAGAGTTACGGGAAAGCGTATTTATTGATACTGTGCAAAAACAATGGTAAGTGGAAAGTCCTTGGCTTCTTAGTTTGTGGCTTGACGACAACTGCTGCCTCCAAAAGCAATTCCCAGATCAGAGACTGCGCAGCACTCAGCCAGCTCCCAGAGGGTCTCACAGCCCTGGTGTCGCCCAGTACAATATGGGACTGCAACTGGTTACCATTTACTAAATTCTCTCAGCTGCTCAGAACTACCTGCAACATAGAGGGAAACAGAGCCACAGATGAACAAACAGGTGCTGCAGGGAGACAAACTTACACCTCATAGGTTACAAAGCCAAGAGGACCAGGGGTTCCTTCTCAATGGGTCTAGTTTCAAAAACAAAGGGTTTGCCAACAGGGAACAGCCACTTTGACACCAAATTTCTCCAGACATGAACAGAATGCAAAGGAAGTTCTTCATCTCAAATCTTTGGACTAATACAGCCATTCCACAGCAGCTATCAGGAAAGGGAAAAACAAAACTGAGCCGGTGTACCTGATGAAACTAACAAATATTTCATTAACTGTCCTAATCAACCATTAAACAAATCTTTAATTCAGTTGAGACCAATTGAATCAGGCTTTCTATCAATTCATTGGTCCATGGTGCACCTAGACAAAAGTAACTTTACAAGCATCTTAAAGTCTACCAAAGACATTATTGCAATTTAGAGACAAAAAATATTGCAGTCAGAATCAACTAACTCACACAATCAAAAGGTGAAAACTGGTGGCAGAACCTTTTTGAGAGTAGGAGAAAAAAAAAAAAAAAAAATCTAGTCAAAGGTGGGGGCAGAAAAAAAATAAGCCAAAAAGTAATGTGTCACGTTAAACAAGGAAGCAAACACCAACCACGCAAACTCTGGCTCCTTCTTACCTTCACCGACACTAAGATACACAAATATCTTCAAAGCACACCAACTCAATGTGGGCAAGACACCTCTCACTGGCTTCACCTCAATAAGCCCAATTGACCAAACAAAAAGAAAAAAAAAATTTAAGCAGAAGAATAACTCACCAAAGATCTCCGTCCAAAAGTGTTCCCCAAACAAATGCGTCAGATCTGAAATACAAACCAAAGGTCTGCTTTCCTCAGTCACCCAAGACTGCACTGCACTCAGCTGTCTCTCCCCCAGAGTCCTGGTGTCTCCCGGACATGATGTCACAGCCAGTATTAAAAAGCCCAGCGTCCTGGCAGGGACCAATAGGAGGCCACGGCCAATTAGCATTTACTAAACGCTCTCACCTGCTCCCAATCACCTGCACCATAGAATTAGATCAGATCAACTTTATCCATCTCCAGTGGGGAAATTAATTTTTCACGGTAGTGTACCAGTAATAATGTCCAAAAATAAAAATGTATACGTAGTATAACTATAAATGGAGAGAGACAGAGGATGGCGAGACATCCGCAAATAAATAGACCACAGATACAACAACAACAACATCAGGGATGATAATGGACAACATATAGGAAGGGTAAGGGATAAAAATACACAACCAGAACAAAACGACAATATACAAAGAGTGAAAACAATGTATGTGAAATGTATCACTTCCTTACAGAATGGGCGGTGGACTTCTTCTTTTACTATGTCATTTTCAAAGTGCGTTCGACTCATCCGCCGGTCTACCATTGCTATACCGAAAAAGGGAAATGTGGAGCGGCATTTTCAGACCGTTCATGAAAACTACGGCACCGAGTTCCCTGCGAAAAGGGAGTTGAGAAGGAGAAAATTGAAGGAACTAAAATCCCAGCTGCAGTTGTCCAGTCAGCCGGGAGCTGTCCGTTACCACACGGAGCCTTTTGCAACTCCTCCCTTTTCAGCCTCAACCACTTTGTCTTCTCGATCTTCATCCTACAAACCGCCGTCCTATGCCGTCTGACTACGCTCCTACCGATCTCCTTCGGATGATCTCGGCTAAACAAGATAGTCTACCTCGTACCTGTACCGTAACCTCGTATTTTGTATGCACGTATTCTTCTTCTTCTTCTTCTTGTTTGGGCTTTTCCCTTCAGGGGTCGCCACAGCGTATCAACTTTCTCCATCTAACCCTATTCTCTGTATCCCTCTCTCTCACACCAGCTACCTTCATATCCTCGCTCATTACGTCCATAAGTCTTCTCTTTGGTCTCCCTCGAGAGCTCTTGCCTGGCAGCTCCAATCGCAGCATCCGTCTACCGATATATTCACTATCCCTTCTTTGTACATGACCGAACCATGTCAGTCTGGCTTCTCTGACCTTCTCTTCGAAACATCCAAAACACGTGTTGTTCCTCTGTACGTATATTCTGTAAAAGCCCAAACAAACAAGACCTTTCATTCCTCTCCTTTCCAAAGCATACCCCCACCTCTCTAGATTTTCCTCTGCCTACCTGTTTTCTGCTCTCACTACAGATCACAATGTCATCTGCAAACATCGTGGTCCATGGAGATTCGTGTCTATCCTCGTCTGTCAGCCTGTCCATCGCCATTGCGAACAAGAAGGGGCTCAGAGCTGATCCCTGATGGAGGCCCTACCGCATACCGTACCACTGTCTGACAGCTAGCATACATGTCCTGCGTCAGTTTAACATACTTCTCTGCCACCCCAGACTTCCTCATACAATACCAGAGCTCCTCTCTTGGCACCCTGTCATATGCTTTTTCTAGGTCTACAAAAACATAATGCAGCTCCCTCTGGCCATCTCTGTACTTCTCTACGAGCATTCTCAACGCAAATACTGCATCCATAGCGCTCTTTCTAGGCATGAAGCCATACTGCTGCTCTTCTGCTCTCGATCTAGTTGCCACTACTCTTTCCCATAACTTCATTGTATTGCTCGTCGACTTTATCCCTCTTAAAAATAGGCTTCGTCTTTGTCTTTTGTCACTTTGTCTCCGTTCCTCAGGCATCGTCTCACTCTCTAAGATCCCGTTGAATAATCAAGTCAGAAAATCTACCGCTGCCTCTCCAAGACACTTCCACACCTCCACAGGTATATCATCAGGACCAACTGCTTTTCCACTCTTCATCCTCTTCAATGCTTTCCTCGCCTCACTTTTACTCATTTGTGCTACTTTGTGGTCTACAATAGTCACGTCTTCTACCATCGCTTCTCTTTCATTTTCCACATTCATCAGCTCTTCAAAGTACTCTGCCCGTCTTCCCATCACTCCCCTACCATCTGTCCCTCTCTATCCTTCATCACCGGACCTCTTGTACATCCTTTCCGTCATTATCTCTCTGTTTCGCCTACCATTATAGATCATTCTCGCCCTCCTCACTATCCAACCAAGCATACGAGTCATTGTACGCCTTTTGTTTTGCCTTTGCTACCTCTCTCCTTACCTTACGTTGTATGACCCTGTACTCCTGTCTGTTCTCTTCAGTCCTCTCAGTATCCCACTTCCTCTTTGCTAAAAAATGATTTCTCTGTATATACTCCTGCATTTCACCACCGAGTCTCCTTATCTACTTTCCTTCCAGATGACACACGGAGGACTCTTCTTCCTGTCTCCCTGATGTTGCTGATGTAGCTGTTGTTGTCCAATCATCTGGAAGCTCACCCTGACCACCCAGCGCCTTTCTCAACTCCTCCCTGAAAACCATACGACACTCCTCCCTTTTCAGCTTCCACCACTTTGTCCTCTTGATCTTCCTTGTCGCCAGAGTCATCCTACAAAACACCATCCTATGCTGTCTGGCTACACACTCGGCTACAACTACTTTGCAGTCACTGATCTCTTTCAGGCTACCTCGTCTGTACAAGATGTAGTCTACCTGCGTGCTCCTACCTCTGCTCTTATCAGTTACCCTATGTTCCTGTTTTTTTCTGGAAAAAGGTGTTCACTGCAGCCATTTCCATCCTTTTTGCGAAATCTATCACCATCTGTCCCTCTGCATTCCTATCCTGTACACCAAATCTGCCAGTCACTTTTTCATCCCCTCTATTGCCTTCACCAGCATGTCCAAGGAAGTCTGCACCAATGTCCACTCTCTCATTTCTGGGAATATTCTGCATCACTTAATCTAATTCATTCCAGAACTTCTCTTCAAATTCACATCCCACCTGCAGGTCATAGCCACTAACAACATTGAGCATCACACCTTCGATTTCCAGTTTCAGACTCATAGGTCTATTTGACATTCTTTTCACCTCGAGTGTTCCCAACAAACTGCTCCTTCAAGAGAGCTCCTACTCCATTTCTCTTCTTATCAGTACCATAATAGTACAACTTAAAACTTGTTCCTAAGCTTCCAGCTTTAATAACTTTCCACCTGGTCTCCCGGACACACCGTATATCCACCTTCCTTCACTGCGTCATGTCGACCGACTCTCTACCTTTTCCCGTCGTAGTCCCGATGTTCAAAGCCCCTACTCTCAGTCCAGGGCTCTTTCCTCACCTCCTCTCTCTGCTTCTGAACATGCACGTATCCCAGTTAAAAATGCGTAGCCATTTTACACCGTCAAGTGTTTTAAAGGCAGTCAAAAAGGATGTCACAAAGTACCGTTCTGTACGACAAACGCGACACCATGGTCAGTCAGCAAACTCACACATACACTTTTTTTATTGAGAATTGAAATATACAAGGCCGACTGAGATTACTGCTTAATAACTTCCATTCCTGCACAGCGTCCGACTCGAGTCCGGGGAACAGGCAGCGGTGTCGGGCGCCAGGATCCGAGCCCGGGTCTGGCAGGGAGACTGCAGGCGGAGAAGTCGTCCTTCTCCTGCACCAGCCGGGTCTGTTTCTTCTGCAGCGCTCGCATCAACTTGCGGGTGTTATGATGCTCCTCCAGCTTAGGAAGGGAAAAAAAGTCACGAGCATTCGTTAATCTTTCGGAATACAGCTGGGGCGGCGGCGCACCTGCGGCTCATCAGGCCTCGTCAAGAAGAGGACAAGAGGAGTCTGCCAGCAGCTTCTTGGGCCAGATCGGTCCTTCCTCTCAACTTCATGAACCCACCCTGCACTTTGTGCATCGTGCTTCCTCACCGTTGCCTTGTTCCTAATTGTCGATGCCTCTCTTGCCAGCTCCAGCTTCCCGCCGTGCCTCACCGGCTCCCTTGGCCTCGCCGCAGTCGATCCGTTTTACCCCTCCTGTCGTCAGCTTTTGAACCCGCTTAACCTCTGCGACACCTGCCACCTTGTTCAGAGCCGAATGTAAGGCCGCCTTAAGACCCCCGTTGGTCACTTCCGGTTTCTTGTCATGGCCCTTGCAATGTTCCAGCCCTGATTAACCATGAACGTTTGTTTTTTATCTGGACAGTGTCTCTTGGACCCCTGACGGCACGCTCTTGCAGAACCGCCTCTGTCAAGGCCACATCAGTCTTAGACTTTCCTCTTGTGTGCTGCCCTGTTTCAGATGGCAGTTGTTAACCGGGGCCTCCGCTGGTTTGTTATGTTTGATGCAACCCTGTGTATTTATCTGCGCTCAGGGAGACACTAGCCCATGCCCCACACAGGCTGCATTGTTACTTGCCTTCAGGGACAGGGAGAACAGGAACAAAAGTATGCAGACAAGAGTTACAGGAAAGCATATTTATTAACACTGCAAGAACAATGGTAAGTGGAAGTCCTTGGCTCTAAGCAGTTTGTGGCTTGACAACCACTGCTGCCTCCAAAAGCAATTTGTCAGGATCTCCTCAGCAGCCAAGAGGAGACACGGCTGGGATTAATTCGCAATCGGCGCCAGCTGCCACTAATCAAGATCCCTATAAAGGGCAGCGGCACACTCTGCCTGGCGCTGGAGGATTGTGGATGTCCCAGACCCCTGTCACACTGGACGCCTGCCATGACCAGACCCAGCTATCTGATCCAGCCTGGGACCCGTCCTGGTGAGACCCAGTCCTTCCCGCCTCCAGCCTGCCGTCACCCCGCCTGGTGAGACCCAGCCCTGTGCAACTCTGTCTCGGGGCCAGGGGCTTACCAGCGACACCCTACCTGCCGTTCAATCCAAATAAAGCGCTTTCAACCCAGATTCCTGCTCTGAGGTGTGGTTCCCTGCCCGAGTCCGTAACACAATTCCCAGTTCAGAGACCACTCAGCCGGCATCGCCCAGGACCAATAGGGGACTGCAATATAGAGGGAAACAGTGCCACAGGTGCTTCAGGGAGACCAACTTACACCTCATAGGTTACAAAGCCAAGAGGACCAGGGGTTCCTTCTCAGTGGGTCTGTTTCAGTTGTCAAAAACCAAAAGGGTTTTCCAATGTGGAACAAACAGCCACGTTAACAATCTGACACTAAATGACTCCAGACATGAACAGTCTGCAAAGG
This sequence comes from Fistularia commersonii, assembly GCF_037954325.1. NCBI lineage: Eukaryota > Metazoa > Chordata > Actinopteri > Syngnathiformes > Fistulariidae > Fistularia > Fistularia commersonii. The sequence goes on from NC_141307.1 coordinate 5,024,533, forward strand.
AAGTTCCCATGTCAAATCATTGGACTAATACAGCCGTTCCACAGTAGCTATCACTGAGCTAGCAAAACTGAGCCTGTGTCGTGTACCTGAGAAACTTAAGTCAGAAATACAACTGGAGTGTTTCTAACATTTCAGCAACTGGCCTAATCAAACAGCTTTAAACAAATCTAAATTCATCAGTTGAGATTAATTGAATCATGCTTGCTAACAACTAATGGGTCCTTAGTGCACCTAGACAAAAGGAACTTTGCAAGAATCTTATACAGTCTACCATAGACATCACTGTAATCTAGAGACAAATGACTGTTGCATTCAGATTCAACATACACACAATCAAAAGGTTAAAACTGGTGCAGGAATCTTTTTGGGAGCAAAAAGATTCTTCCATAAGGCTAAACAGAGGAAAGGAATGGCCGGGGATTGGGCAGAAAACAGTGCAAGACAAAAACTAATGTGTTAAGTTAAGCAACCACATGAACTCTTGTTCCTCCCTTCCCCAACACCAAGTGAACCTCAAATATCTTCAAAGCACACCAACTCAATGTGTGCAAGACACCTCTCACTGGCTTCACCTCAATAAACCCATTTGTAAATATGAAAAAAAAAAAATCAGAACAAGAACTCACCAAAGATGCCAGTCCACAAGCACACTCCAAACAAACGCGTCAGAACTGAAAGACAGAATAGGACAAAAAATGTGCTTGCTTGGGCAAGAAAGACCATGCAGCACTGACCTGTCTCTTTCCCAGAGTCCTGGCATCTCTCAGAGATGACGTCATGGCCGGTATTTAAAAGCCCACCGCCCTGGCAGGGACCAATAGGAGGCCGCGACCAATTAGCGTTTACTACACGCTCTCACCAATTACCTGCAACATAGAATTAGATCAGATCAACTTTATCCATCTCCAGAGGGGAAATTCATTTTTCACGGCAGTGTAATAGTTATAATGTAAAAAAATAAAAAAGTATATGTAGTATAAATATAAATAGAGAGACAGAAGATAGCAAGACATCCACAAATACAACAGACAACAGATACAACATCAGGGATAAGAGTGGGAAACATAAAGGAATAGTAAGGGTGAAAAATACACAACCAGAACCAAACAGCGATACGAAAGGAGTGAAAATAATAAATCGATATACATCGATATAAATCGTGACAATTTATTAAGAAAATAAAGAGACAGACAGATTCGAAGATCTTGAAAAAAAATCCAAAATCCAAAACCAAAAAAAAAAAAAAAGGAAAAAACTGAATGCTGCTGACAGAGTGTGTCAGCCAGGATTGTATTGGATTGGATTGATCTCTCATTAGAGCACTTGCTCACTTTCAAAATTTCTTATGCGCGTTTGTGTCAAAGTAGAGCTATTTTTTGCTGAAGTTGGTTGTCATTTACATCACATTCATTTACATCACATTCATTTAGCAGACGCTTTTATCCAAAGCGACTTACGACTTACAAAAAGTGCAATTCAGTCATTGAAGATCCCAAGTAACAGTAGTTGGTATTCGGAAGTCACCACTCTACCAAATAGCCTTCTCAAATCCATATTCATACGTACATTCAAATTTTTTATTTATTTATTCATTTTTTTTGTTTTGTGGGGGGCAAAGTGCGATTAGCGGGGTAGTGCTTGGTGAAGAGGTATGTTTTCAGCTCAGGGCAGAAGCGGGCAGCGATGTCGATGTGCTGGACCGACTGGATTTGAACGGGCGCCCTCGTCACAGGCGACCGAGACCCGGTCGGTTTAGAAGACATCCGGGATTCTTTTCGATGACCCCAGGGGATGAACGCCCCGCCACCAAAAATCACGTATGCACGTATCCCAGTTAAAAATGTGCTGCCATTTTACGCCGTCAAAAGTGTCGGAAAGGCAGTCAAAAAGGATGTCACAAAGTACCGTTCTGTACGACAAACAACGCAACACGGTGGTCAGTCAGCAAACTCACACGTACACTATTACATATTTTTTATTTGAGAATTGAAATATACACAGCCAGACAAAGTTACAGCTAAATAACTTCCATCCCTGCACAGCGTCCGACTCGAGCTCCGGGGATCAGGCACCAAGCCCGGGTCTGGCAGGGAGGCCGCGGGCGGAGGAGTCGTCCTTCTCCTGCACCAGCCGGGTCTGTTTCTTCTGCAGCGCTGGCATCTGCTTCCGGGTGTCACGATGCTCCTCCAGCTTAGGAAGGGAAAAGCAAAAAAAAGGTCACGAGCACTCGTTAAACTTTCGGAATACAGCTGGGGGCGGCGGCGCACCTGCGGCTCATCAGGCCTTGTCAAGAGGGGGACAAGAGGAGTCTGCCTGCGGCCGCTCAAGCCAGATCGTCGGTTGTTCCTTGCTAGTTCATTGATTGACCACTCAGCGATTCTATTGAGAAGGCGTTTCCTTTACTTCTCCTGTTGTCAGCTTTTGAACCAACTAGAGGTGCAACTGTCCCCCCTGCTCGACCTCTGCGACGCCCACCAGGGAGACGCATGTAAGACCCCGTCGATCATGGTATGCTGTTATCTGTTTGAAAGGTCGTGTCTGAGTGGCCTCCCCTGTTCAGAGCTGTTTTTTTTTCTGTTTTGACAGCCAGCTTCTTTGACTCCCCTCTCAAACCATTGGTCTCCTCTGGCCAGGATACGGACATCCTTAGGAGTTTCTCTGAACACCGGTGACATACGGTATGACTATGTTCTTTCGTTTGTCGTCTTCTTTCCGTTCGAACTAAAAAAATACCTGACATGGACTTCTGTTAACTCACCAAATGTGCACCTTTTTTTTTTTCCCCTGTCCAAGTTGGTGATGCTGATTTGTGTTTCCTCTGATGGGCAATCGTGACACCGTCCCTTCACATGCAGACCCGAAATCTCGTCCGCCGGCTCCCAATTTTAAAACGATGCCAACACCAGAGCCCGCCTGAGTCTGTTGCCGGAAGAACTTTACATTGCTGGACAAAGTAGTGACTGAACGATTAGAAAGTTCCCACTTGTCCACCAGTATCCTCTGCTCAAAAGTTTGGCCGTCCCTTGAATGACGTGAGGCGGTGTCATCCAGCAACCTTTAACCGTGGTGTTTTCAATATGACATAATGTTATTTTGGGAGGTGTGGAGCGGTCTACTTTTTCTGTGAAATCACTGCGTGGCGCCAGTGAGGGCAATGATCTAAGAGCTGTGCTGGGCTGCATCGCCCCTATCGATCTTTGACTGGGTTGGGTTGCCGTTGTATGAACTTGAAGGACTGACTGACTGACTTGACCCTACCTGTGTGTCAAGGGGAAACATACCCCCCCTTTTTTTTTTTTTTTTTTTGGAATGTCCGAGGTCTGGCAGGTCTAGATATATGTGCGCCTTTTTTTTCTAAAAAGCCAGAACCCACATAAGCATCAATCACCAGTCTGAACAGCTGGAAGTCTGATTTTAATGGACAATTAATTTACAAACAAACACTCACCTCTTCTAAAACCAAGACCTTCTTAGGAGGGGTGGACCGGTGTCCTATCAAGTTGTGCATCTTTTCTTTCAGATGAATTCATATAGAGATGACAGTCAATATCACACACATTTGTGCGTGGAGGATAACTGAGCGGATAACTCAGTAAACTAACTTCCAAATGACGTTTGGTGATTCTTTTTTCCAAGTGTTTGAAAATAAAGTGAAATCCTGAAGCAAAACCAAAGTGTTGCCTAAGAAATGACATTTGGTGATTTTTTTTTTTCCTTTCTAAGGTTATCTACATGCAAACCGGATTTGTGAGACCGACCAATTGGCTCAGTGGCTTAAGATGCCGTAGGTGGATACTGTTGTTTTGAGCCCCCAGCAGACTGAGGTTCAAGTCTCACTTTGCCAAACGACTGTATGTAGAAATGACATTTGACGATTTTTTTTTTTCTTAAGCGCTTTTTTTCCTCTATGTCATTTCCATTTCATTTTTCATTATGTCATTCCTTTTTTTCCTGACGTTATATACGTGAAACCCGGATTTCTCTCTGGTTAGCGCAGTGCCATAAGCCACTGACGCTGTATGTGGATACCGCTGGTTCAAGTCCAGTACCAGTCACACAGCCACATCGGGTACCCGCCCGGTGGAAGGCCGACAACAGCCAGGTCGGGTCCGAGCCCCGATACAAGGCCGACGCGGGGGAGTGTCAGGCAAAGCAAGGAGCAGGGCGAGAGGCAGACAGGCCGAGATAGGGAGGAGGGGGCCCCACTAACCAGGGCCCCCCGGGGGGACTTTGGGAGGAGTGAGAGGGGGGCATGCAAAGATGCACTGTAGAAACAAGCCTGCTATCAAAATTTTTTTTTGGGGGGGGGGGTTTCATCCACATAGGGACCTCAGACACACATTCGGAGGGGATGGATACTTTATTGATTTTTGGCAAAAGATGAACAAGATACAAGAAGAAAAATAAAGAATTTCTTGAAATTAGCCACTGACTAAGTTAGTTAGGAGAAACACTTTGCTAACTTTACACAAAACTAGCCAGATTGCTGGGGCTCACCGCACCTGCAAGCACAAACACAACAGTTAGGGATGCACTGTCAAACACCTTACAATTAAACACATACAAAAAACCTAACATCTTATTGGCCTCAGTGAAGTCATTGCTGTTAAATTTCAGCAATCAATTAACAAAATTACATCCAAAAGTAACAAGAAAAATCAAGGATGTCGCCTACCCTTATTTCTCCAAGCACTTGTGATGTACATTTGTGGACATTTAGAGGACAATCTGAAAAACAGATTCTCATCACACTTTGCAAAACAAACATTACAACAACATTCCTTTAAGGTTGTTTCTCGCTGCAAATTCCCAGTCTGCATTGAAATCCAACAAGCAATCATCAACCAGTCATCTTCAGCGATAAACAATTTGTATTATTGTTGTATTAAGCCAATTTTTAGTTTGCCGCTCAAACGGGAGCACCCAAAGGAACACGTGCAATCCAGAGTTGTTTTAGACGATAGACAGGATTACTTCTCTCCTTACAGAGACTACAAAGATATATATACATGGATTTGAACCAGTACCTTTCTGTTTCAGTCAGGATAAGCTGCTGACACCAGATTTTGTAAACATATCTAATTAAACATATGCAAAATATTAAGCAAATGCACTGGGATCCTTCCCGCCAAGCTGATATGAAGTATATATATATGGAACAACTTTCTTTCTGAGCCACATTTTACATCCTGAGTCAGACAGCTATAGTTGAATAGGAATATAACTTGTACCTTTCAAATCAGGATTCACATAAAGACCGGCTAGTAGACGACGTTAGAACACTTCAACAATCTGCAAAACAGCTGACTCGCAATCACCGATCTCCAGATGACCTCACGTGCACAAGATGTAGTCTACCTACGCACTTCAGTCACCCAGAAAATGTATTCACTAAAGCCATTTCCATCCTTCTTGCAAAGTCTACCACAGTCTTCCCTCCGCACGCCTGAGATGAGAACTTTATCACAAAGGAAATTGTTGATGCCAGATTCCAAACCTGCCCGTCACTTCATCTAGCTCCCATCCAAACTATGGGACATCGGCGCTAACATTGAGCATCACATCCTCAATTTCTTCACCTCCAGAACATTCCTCAAAGTCTTCCGTCAAGGTAACTTGACGTCTCTTCCTGTCAGTAAAACAAAATCTGCAAAGTGTCTAACTTTGCACTCGTTCTCCTGGACACTGTACATCCACCTTCCTTCTCTGCATCACGTCAGCCAGCTCTACCTTTTCTGGTTATCATTCCATATTCAGTGCCCCTACTCAGTACCACACTTTCCTTTTCTCTTCTGCCCTATTTCCAGAGGCACCAATGGCAGTCGTTAACCCGGGCCTCCACCGATCTGGTTCAAGTCGCATGTTTGTTTATGGGACAAATTATGTCTGATGCAACCTTATGCATTTACAGGGACACCAAAGAGGAACAAAAGTATGCAGACAAGAGTTACGGGAAAGTGTATTTATTAACACTGTGCAAAAACAAGTGGAAAGTCCTTGGCTCTAAGCAGTTTGTGGCTTGACAACGGCTGCTGCCTCCAAAAGCAACTCCCCAGTTCAGAGACGGCGCAGCACTCAGCCGGCGTTGCCCAGGACCGATAGGGGACTGCAACTGGTTACCATTTACTAAATGCTCTCAGCTGCTCAGAACTACCTGCAACATAGAGGGAAACAGTGCCAATTGAACAGATGAACAAACAGGTTCTGCAGGTGAAACAGACTTACACCTCAAAGTGTTAAAGCCAATGGGTCTGGTTGGAGACTTGAGAAACCTTTGGAAAACAGAAAGGGTTTTCCCCACGACAAACTGAGTACCCTTCATTTGGAAATGGACAGCCACTCTTAACAATCCGGCACCAAGTTACTCCAGACATAAATGGTGTGCAAAGGAAGTTGCCCATCTCAAATCTTTGGACTAATACAGCCGTTCCACAGTAGCTATCGAAAAAGGGCAAAATGAAACTGAGCCTGTGTCACGTACCTGATGAAACTCAAGTCGCAAATACAACTGGAGCATCACGAACAAATATTCCATCGACTCCCCCAATCAAACTTCTTTAAGTTTATCAGTGTAGAGTTAATTGGTCCTTAACGCAGTTAGACAAAAGCAACTTCGCAAGCATCTTATAAATTCTACCAGACATGACTGTAATGTCGAAATAAAATAAATGTTGCGGTCAGATTCAACACAGCAAAAAGGTAAAAATTTGTGGAGGGGCAAAAACACTGCAGTCCAAAAAAAAAAATGCCACAAAAAAAAAAAAAAAAAAAAAAAAAAAAAAAAAAAAAAAGTCTTCCATAAGGCTGAACAGATGAGCACAGATGCAAAGAAATCACAGGGGGGGGGGGGTTCAGAAAAAAGTGTAAGCCAAAAAACTGAGGTGTCAATTTAGCAAACATCGCAGCCACACAAACTCTGGTTCCGTCTTATTCGTCTTTGACCCCAAGGTAAGCCTCAAATATCCTCAAAGAGCACCAACTCAATGTGTGCAAGACACCTCTCCCTGGCTTTAGCTCAACAAACCCAATTCCCAAATCAGAAAAAAAACCACAAACAGAACACAAACTCACCAAAGATCCCAGTCCACAAGCATGCTCCAAACAAATGCCTTAGATCTGAAAGACAAGACAAAAGTGTGCTTTCCCCAGTCAAAGAAGACCTCATTGCACCCCGGGTGTCCTCCCGGAAATGATGTCACAGCCAGTATTAAAAAGCCAAGCGCCCCGGCAGCAACCAATAGGAGGCCGCGACCAATTAGCACTTACTAAACGCTCTCACCTGCTCCCAATTACCTGCAACATCAAATCAGATAAAATCAACTTTATTCCTTTCACAGTAGTGTGATGTTACAATGTCAAAAAATAAAAAAAGTATATATATATATAAAGATAGCAAGATATCCTCAAATAAATAGACAACACATACTACAACAACCTCTTCACCAAGCACTACCCGACTAATCACACTAAGCCCCCAACCCCCCGACAAAAAAAAATAAATTAACAATGCTAATTGGTTGCGGTCTCCTATTGGTCCCTGCCAGGATGCTGGCCTTCTTATACTGGCTGTGACGTCATTTCTGGGAGATGCCAGAGCTCTGGGGAGAGCCAGCTGAGCGCTGCGTGGTCTCTTTTAACTGGGGAATCGCTTTTGGGGGGGGGCATAAATTTGGGAATTGGGCTTCTTGAAGCAAAGCCAGGGAGAGGTGTCTTGCACACATGGAGTTGCTGTGCTTTATCTACGTGTTGGGGAAGGTAAGAATAAAAAAAACAAAAAAAAACTTTTTTTATTCACTGCAGGGTTTTTGCTGCTTTTTTTTTTTTTCCCCCCCTCTCCATTTTTGGATCTTTGATGGAGGAACCAAGTCTGTTTTGCTCTGCTGTTTTATTTATTTTTTTCTGTCCAAGTAGGTGGTGCTGATTCGTCTCCTCTGACGGGTGATCGTGACACCGTGTCTTCACAAGCTGACTCCTCAGGTTCTTCTGTCCGGAACGCATACGCTTCGGTTTCGTTTGGGCCGCCACCACTGGACGTCAGTCGAAATGTTCGCATGGTTCCCCCTTTCAAAGAACGTGAGGCAGAGAAATCTGTCATTTTGAGAGGGTAGAGCAACACGAGTGGCCTGTAGACTTTTGGACATTGTGGTACCAAATTGTCCCGATTGGCAAGGTGCAGTCTGTATATTCTGCATTAACTGCAACAAGGGTCAGCGTATCAGGCTGTGGGGAAAATGCAGTACTGCCTAAGAGTTGGTCCCAAAGGCGTAGAAAAATTTCGTTGGGTTTGTAAAAGTGACAGGATAACATTTGCAGTGTTTACAAGAGAGTGCGAGTCGGTGCACTTAGAACTTGCAAACACGAGAGTCGACGTCGCTAGAAGAGCTTAAAGAACGGTCAAACTTGATTTTGTTTTTTAGAGTGACTCGCGTAACTGTTTTTATTGGTCATTTCCTTGCGTTAAACGCATGCAGCTCCCAAAAAGCTCTGGTTTTGTTCGATCTGGTAATTCAGTTTACGTTAGAGCGAAAAAGCACTTAGGAAAGAAAATCGTCAAATGTGGTTTGGTAAGATGAGCCTTACCAAAAAAAAAAGCCAGCGATTTAAGCCATCTGTGAGCTCCGCCCGAACAAAGCTTCTGAGAGGATGCTCCTTGCATCGGGGACCCAAAGATCAGCGCCAGACTCGAACCAGCGGAATTCACACACGAGCGTCAGTGGCTTAAGGCACTGAGCTAGCCGGTCAGGCACAGAAATCCGGGTTGCACATATACAACCTTACACCTAGAGAAAAACACACTTGGGGGGGGGGGGGATCGCCAAATGTGACTTGCAGTAAGGGGGCATGGCAAGGTGCAGGGTAGCAGAAAGCATGCTGGGCCAGCTTGAAAGAAAATTGGCAAAAAGACTTAGGTTTTGAACCACATAGGGTACTTTATTTTCACAACAGGAAAACTACAAGCATTCTAGACAGCTAACTTTACACAAAACACTTAGGGCATTTTAAAAATGATGGCCACACATGGATCTGGACCCTCAGGCTGTGAAGCAGCCGCTGCATCAAAAAAAATTGGGGGTGTGTTTCCCCTTCACATCCAGGTGGGGTCAAGTCTGTGGATACAATTTCATACAACGGCACCCCAACCAGGTCAAAGATGGATAGGGGCAGTGTACCCGGCACAGCTTTTACATACTTGCCCTCGTGCCACTTCAAGGTTGCAAAAAATGTCATATTGAAAATCCCTTGGTTTGATAAAGGTTACTGGATAACACCATTAAATGGATATCTTAAATTAAATGGTTCTTACTTGCTTCTTTCTGACAGTAAATTGACATTCTGCCGTCCAGAAGTGCCGCTGACTTCTCGCAAATCTGCAGGCATACCTGAAGATAGAAAACATTGAAACACTAACTAATTTTTCAATACCTGCAAATTCACATACACTATAATCACCAGAGTGAGTTTGAAACCACCTTCTGAAAGAAGCGACATGCATGCAGCCAGACCAAGCGGTGTCGACGTCTCCGGAGGTGGGTGGTCGGCAAGAGCGGCCCTGTTGCGCGTCAGCGCCGCAAAGATGCCAGGTGTTGAGCTACATTAAGTGTTGCAAGCAAAAGAGGTGATGAAGAAGAGACAGATGATGGAAGACTTTGAAAAAAAGGATGAAAATGGAGTTAGAGAACACTTCTTTTCCGGAAGAGTCAAAAGAGGTAGAAGCACACAAGTAGACAAGATCTATATAAGCAACCAAAAACTGACAGAATAGAAAGCAAATAAGAATCAACTTTACCTTGATTTGAGGTTGTTGGATTCCGGCAGGGACGGAAGGATGTTGGAGGCCTTAGCGGAACACTGGTTTACAAAGGGATTTTCTGCCTATGCACAAAAATACAGAAACATGTGCATGATATGGATTTTGTGGAATTAACAACCTCGGAAGGAAAGAGATCATGTAGATATGTGGTCTAACTGGGAAAAGGCATTCCCTGCTAAACAAGGCTTTACTGACCGAAATCATACCTTAATGGGGAATTCCGACCGGAGGAGCAATAATTACGGTACCCGCTTTGAGAATTTAGCCATTGACGAGGTCGGAACCGTTGTGGGGATCGACACTAGACGTACCGTGCTTACCATGGAGCGGAGACGTAATCGAGCGAGAAATAAGCACTCGAAAAGCAAAAATGGCAAAGTGTTGCCAATCTGCCAGGAGACGCCCCGTACTTGACACCCCTTCCGCTAGATAACGACGGAACAGACTCTCCTTACTAGGCCTGCATAATGTCCTCCTTGATAACAGGAACCCATTGGTGTTTCCAAAGATACCAAACATATAACAACTGATATGTCGTCCGCTTCTAACGAAATCCACGACAGTCTGCCAAAAACACCTTCTCCGTTTCCCGGTTAATGCTGATCTGTTCATTTCTGGGGTATATGTGCGTCATGATTTTGTGGCCGGAGGAAGCGGGATGAATGCGAGGAGACCGATGCCGTAGCATACGGTCTCTGCGTAGGAATAATACAGTTCAGAATGCGGTGCAACCCAGAAACGGTTCTCAAGTTCACCGAAGCATTGCCCATCACAAATTCGACTTGAAGCAAATTGCTCTTTAAAATATGTACTCACCTCCCTTGGTGAATGGCACCGATCTCTTCCCTTAGGGATATTGGCTCTGTGAGTCCAGGCTGTATTCCAACAGAATTTGCAGACCTGCAACTCTGAGTCGTCGTACGTTCGTACTCCAGGTGGTGCCAAAGACTGACGGAATCAGACGAGAGACAGCCTTCCTGACCCACGACCACGTACGGGTCACGGACGTTCCAAACAACTTGTGAGGATGGCGGTCTGATAGATCGAGCACTCCGCAATCTCACAAAGCTGCGAGATGAAGGCCATTTTTAAAGGAATGATGGAAACCCAACGTCACTCTCACCTGTAAAGAGGAAATGGAAGCAAACAAACACGATGTTATCGACTCATAACACATCGATCTCCTAATGATACGCCTGAAAATTACCATTAACTTTCGAAACATCTCTTTTTACATCTTCGCATGAACAAAGGGCATCTCCATCGAAGCATTGCTAACCCGAGGTGGACTTGAATCAATACACTTCTGTGGCCACTTCAGCTATTTATCCGACCAGCAGCTTAATGATTTTCTACATATCAGAAGAAGAACGACCTGTATCCAGTAATACATAGAGCACCATGAGCGGAGACGGGTTCGGTGTGTTGTTAAAAAACTCTTTGACAAACTAGGTGGAGTGCGGGAATAACGTCAAGTTTAGTTGAACCTACTGAGCTAATCTCAGTTAGTTGATAAGGAATCCAGTCTATATGTATATAGAGAGAAAGTTGCAGAAAGGAACTTAATATGAATCTCAAATTTATATCGGTGACGTGTGTTCTTTTTAGATGTGTCTCAAGGCTGTCCAAGTGGAAAACAGGAGTTGCTTTCCACGCAACGGCCTGCCGAGACGACGCCTCAAGCAGCCGGAGTCCAGGAGGAGCTGGGAGGTCTTTTACGAACGGACGAGCCCCTGCGTAGAATCTACCGTCGGCGGCTTGAACGAATGCCCGCTACACCGGGCGAGATCTGGGGCTGTCCAGAGACGCCCCCGGGACAACAACCGCACATAACAGCGGGGTGTGAGATGTCACCAGGGAAGGCCTTCGAGAAGGCCGGCGTCATGCCAGAACCCTACGGAGTGCAGGGGTAGAGACGCTCGGATCTCCAAAGGACCAAGATCCTGGTGAATTTCCAGACCAACAACCCAGTGAGGGCCTAACAAACACAGTTTTCTATTATATTGGATGTGTTTGTGTCTAGACATGTGCAGTACATTAATAATCCTGTTTTAAAAACCAAAATGTGCATAATTGTAAATAATACTAATAAATTATGAGGTTCAATGAATTAAACAACCGAGGTGTTGATTTAGACGCTGCGCGGCCGCCAGAGGGCAGTGTCGACCCTCTGAGCTGGAAAAACCCGGGCTGTTTGAGTGAGTCCGGTTCTCCAGGCCTCGATTCCGGTCACATCTTCCGTATGCACGGCGCTTAATTTTCTTCGGGTGTCGGGACAGTGCTGTTTGTGACGTCTTACAATTGGAAACAACAGCGCGGGTTAAAACCAGCCAATAAACAAAGCTGGAGGAAGACGGCCTCTCAGTCACGACGATCCATCAAACTCGTTTGCTCTTGCCGTCATACATCCCAGCCATAAACGTGCGCGTACACACACACACACACACAGATAACGTGGTGAGGAAGGTGTGTGCACAAGCCTCCGAAGGCCCTCCAGTCTCTTCTTAACTGGCTCCATTACACTGAATTTATCTATTTTTTTAAAATATTTGAAGGGACGAGTTAACGTAACCACCAGCATTATTTATCAGTCTTCTCCCTCAAAGGAAGGTGTGACTGTGCGTGCATCTGATGAATGTGTGCACATTGTGACGCAGCAGGGTGTCGGGGAACGGACACACACACACACACACACACACACACACACACACACACACACACCGCAGTCCCAAAGTCAGCCGTTGGCGTGGGCCAAACGACAAGATATGTAAAACCCATGCATTAAGGCACATATTGCAGGCATAATGTCCGTTTAATTGATGGTGTTTAAAGTTTTTACGTATTTTTCATTTAACAAAAACCCATCAGTGCGGTCATTGGATCCCCCCCTATATTTATGAATCAATTTATTTGTCATTTTTATCCAGTGGACAAAGGAAATTGGAGCTTTGTAACTGCTGTGATATAATTATATGAAATAACTAAAAACGAAACTAAATCAATATCTGCAAACAATGACCCAAAATATCCAGGATTTTTTAAAACATTTATCACGACCTATCTGAACATTTAGACGGGAAACCAAACATCTATACTTATATTTATGTACGTCAAAGACAATAATACACCCGTCTGGACTTTGATAGGTCTTTATCAAAACAGATGCTTGAAATTGTGTTATATGAATATTCCCAGATCTGCCTTTTTTTTGCCACCAGCAGACATTAACCATCAGATGGTCCAGACATTAGCCGTAACCTAGCAACAAACACTCTTGCCATATGTGATGAGAGTAAACGTGATCGGCCTCTCGCTCAGCACCCCCACCATCAGAAACCCTTTCTTTCCTAATATCGGTCCCTTTGTTTTTCCTCACATCTCTGTTATTGTAGGAAGAATGTGTGTGTGTGTGTGTGTGTGTGTGTGTGTGTGTGAGAGAGAGAGAAACAAAGGGGAAAAATGGCAGAAAGAAAGCAGCCCCTATTAATATTTACCCCGAGTCATTCTTTTTCCAGCCTTATTTACACATTGCATTTCCTGAGGAGGGAAACATAAAAACAGCAGCCCTACTTCAGTTTTATTACATCCCGCGAATACACAGGATGTATTTTCCTGTGAAAAAAACATCATTTTGTTTTTCACGATATTGCCGAGATCTGGACAAAACAGACCTCGGTGAATTTCCACAAGCAACACATTTGCCTGCGATGTTCGGCTTCACTGCTCATCTTCCTCACTTTCACCGTGACCAGCTGTTTATAAGCTGAACGTCCTTGAATGACTAAAAGAAAAGCTTCCGATGTCACGCCGCCGTGCTTAGTATTGAGACAACCTGCGCAGGTGAACAAAAAAAAAAAAAGAAAAAAAACAAAAACAAAGGATCCTTTCGGAAATGCTGACACAGTCCATGAACAGCCGAAACCCAACAGGAACGGCGTGTGAGGGCTGACCCGTGGAGATGTCGGACAAAAGTGCGGTGCCAGCTTTGTCGGAGAAAACATCCTCCGACCGCATGGTCGTCCCGGGCGACCTTAGTGTCTGAACCTCCGGATCGAGCTCAATTGATGCCGTCGGAGAGGTCGCAACCAGGGTGGTTTTACCAGCCATGATGTATCTTACCGTACCAAAAAAAAAAAAAGCTGGTATTTTGACGGCTCGGCCGTCTTGGCCCTGGCGAATGTTATCGGTCCAGTAACACCGAACTGGCAACCCTCTAACAGAAGGTGGAAGTGCTTGACGGTGAGTTAGAAGCTAAGGCGCTCCCGGATGAGGCTGCTATACTTCTACTCTTCAGGGCTAAAGTGCTGGGAGGAGGACAAGAGGCCGCCAGGCTACATTCAACCGTCGTTGAAATGTACAGACCACATCGGCGGTGATGGAAAGCATTGGGCGAAGGATGTGCCGGCAGAGTCGCGGCAAACGCTTTGTCCTGTTCTGTGGTGAGGATGCTCAGCTCCGGAGAGCTCCGCAAGATAGATTATAAACCATTAGCAGCGGCGGTTTTCCTGGTTAGCTGGTGCAGAACGGCCAAGTGTACAAGTGTTGCTCCCTCTAGCTGTCCGTCAGAAACTCTCGAGCAGTCGGTAACCCAGAGTGGGTGGCGGCTCAAAGGAAGTCAAAGTCCACCCGTTCACATTTCAAGGTTGTACGGTGAACCCGGCTTCCAGGACGAAACAACGAGAAATCTATTCGACACATTTCGTAAGATGTGTAAAGATGCTCAAAGGGCCGGTAATTCTTGGAAAGAGGTGCCCGGAGCGTCTTTCACAAGGTGGCGATAGCCTTGTGATAAATTGTCAAAGGCCAAACATGGTGTGCAGATCTCTTAGCACTGTTCACCTCATTGCGGAAGCAAGTCGCAACAAATCTCATTCCTCCTCCATCATCTTAAACTGCCATCAAGGCCATTGCCAGCCAGCCGTTGCTGTTGATGTCCCGCAATGCTTAGCGTGCAGAGAGTGGAGTCTGTGAGGACTCCAGGAAATTCTCTCCGTCAGTAATCCTGGGAACCTAATGGCCAGAAATAACTTTGTTACCTTGAGAAAAACACCAAGTTTTTACCTCTTCACCAAGCACTACCCCACTAATCGCACCAAAAAAAGAGAAATAAAAAAAAAAACGAAGAAATGCATGTATGTATGTATATGGTTTTGAGATGGCTACTTGGTAGATTGGTCACTTCTGACTACCGACTACTGGATCTTCATTGACTTAATTGCACCTTTTGTGAGTCGCTTTGGATAAAAGCGTCTGCCAAATGACTGTCATGTGATGTAAAAACATTGTTCCGGACTTCAGGCCCATGATGGACTCAAAAACAGATACTCACCGCCGGCCGCCGGGTCGTCCTGCTGCCTGTCTTGGCCAGGACACACCGGCTCTTCCAGTTGCTACACACAGCTCGTACCGAAAGTGGAGATGATGGGGTGCCATCGGGAGCGCCTCAGAGTTTTCCCGACCGAGCAAGTCCACTGGAACTCGCCATTTCTTCTGGCAGTCGCTGCTAAAGCAGCTCAGCAGCTTGTCCATCACCTCAGGTAGCCTGCTGTCACCGGGACCCATTCCCCAAACCTGGAATCGGGGTCACCAGTGTGAAACCGGCAAAAAACTCTATGAACGCTCTTGTTTTCCGTCACGAAACTCCAATTCAAGATTAGCCTCAGTCCTGTGTAAGTCCAGAACCAGACCAGTATACAGTAAAAAGGCTACCTTGGTTTACTTGCAATTACCACAGGATTAATTCTCCATCCTCGCAGATACACAACACTCTCCACAAGCCTGATGTGCAGAGTTTTAAATCTCTTGTGAAAAAACAGGCCTTAAGCGATTCTGTGTATTTACACACAAACAGCTTTCGTGCTATTATTTTTTTCCTGACACGAGAACCCCAGCCACACTGGCTGAGCTGCAACAGAGCGCTGAGAGAAGTGCCTTCCTGCAGGTAAAAATTTCCTTTTTTTTATACATCACAGACATATAAGTCCTAATAAAGTGTCCCAAGGAAGTACAGTCGTGGCTCTTATTTATGTTAATTTTCTGCCACCGGATGGGAGGAGGGAGTGAATCTGTAAATGAGGTTGTTAGACTGATACATGGCGGCCCTGAGGTTAAAATCCCGCTCCTCATTCATCCCTAAGAACCGGCGTCACCTCCAAAACCTGGAGGTCAAAGGAAGCCACCTTTTGATTATAAATTCAAAGGAGACGCCTGATCCCATCCCGCAGTGGAGAGAATGAGGTGAAAAAAAATGAATAAATATATAAAAAAAAAAATCAAAAAAAAAAAAAATCAAAGAACGCTACAAATATACAGACGAGAATTTGCATTTTTAAGACCATTATTTTCTGTTGTAAAAAAAAGAAAAGGCATGTATCTATAGTCACCCATGTCTTTGGTGCATTTACAGCTTCCACCAACAGAGGAAGTAATGAGCCTTCAAACGACACGAGCAGCCATTGTTGTTTCTATTCCCTTGAAGAAAACATAACTGCATCCTGCTGCAGCCTGTCAGTCAAACAGCAAGACAAACAAATTACTTAACACACCGCCATCATTACGCTTTGCACTCGAATGGTTATTTTGACATGTTTAAACATCACATTGACACTTGCACTTTCAATAATATCCCGTATTGTAAATCAATCAGTGCCAACAGAAGCGCATGAAGCACAATCCCCGCATAAATGGTGCATTGAAAATATTTATTCCTTTTCTGTTAATACATAATTAGACATTTACATTTTCATAGAAATTGTATATATATATTTATATATTTATATATCTGTCACATGGGTATGAACAATAGTAGAGTCATGCTAGCCCTCATCGACAGGTTTTGTCCCATGAACATCAAAATGTTTCACACAGACATCATGATTATACATAAAACATCGACTCCATTATTCTGCTGAAAATCCATGCTTCTTGGTTATTTGCTTACATAAAGTACAAATATATATGTCGTAGGTAAATGGCCTTATTCTTTGCTACATCGGGCCACGGGGGTGTGTGTGTGAGTGGGGGCGAGGGGGGGGTCGTTTCTCACTGATTCAGTAGTATTGACTTTAGCCATGGTGTTACTTTCTATTTTCACATCTAAACAAAACAATATCGCATTATAAGGTGTGGCGGTGAAAGTGTACACGTACTAACTGGACGTTACTTTAGTTGTTTAGCTTTAATAAGCATGTACGCTTAAATGTCCACGCAGGCTAATCGTACTATGGCATGATGGTGAAAGCAAGCCATGACTTTGGGTAGAAATACAGAGGTATATTTCAAAAAAATAATAATGATTTTATTCAAGTGTCAGGCAAGTCGGGCTGCAGGTTTCCAAATCCGTCCGACGTCCATATTTGATCCAAATATGAACTGGACAAGGAATAGTTTAGCCATTTGCCATAATCCCTCTGATAACACGACTAAACCCCTCTGTCTTCTCCGGGCGTCAGCGGGAACAAGGTCCCGGCTAGTTAAGTGTGCACTGTTTGCGATATCAAATCCCCCAAAAAGTCATTTTCAAAAGCCCACAATGACTTAATGGCCGCATGACCCTTATGTTCACATGAGATAATACAGTAATATGACACGGCGTTGTAATTATTTAAAACGTGCGTGGCAGTTGCACAGAGCACCGCTCTCAGTTCGTTCCTCGTCACGCCAGTTAGCGGAGACGACGAGCTGACAACTTTTTAACGAGCTTTGTTGGTTTCCAGGAAGTTGCCGGAGGGGGTTGAGGATTTAGCTTAAACAGTTTCAAAATTCAGCAAAACAATGCAAAAACGGAGGCCATTCAGGAGTCGTGGCTTCCATAGACATACGCACCAGCATTGCTAACTAGCTAATCAGCTAATTAGCAGGAAGTTAGCCTTGACTACTGAACGTCGTGGCAAATAGAAACATTTCTCATGAAGTTTTCCTTTTCTTCAAGATGTTGAGCCCATTTGATAGTTTATACCAGGGGTGGGCAAACTTTTTGGCTCAGGGACTGCATTGACTTTTAAAATTTGACAGACAGGCCGGGTCAGCATAAGGTACGATACATATAAAAAAAAAAAAAAAAACACATTTGTGAACAGAACATATCAGACTCGTCTGACATTTGTCTGAACATTGTCTGATGTTTGCTTGCATTTCATGCACAAACCGGTTTTTCCCTTGTAGCTTCACGTCCGGTTCATTCAGGCTAAATCACAAAGCCAATCTGTGTCATTCAGCTCAGGGAAATTCTCAAGTTGCTCCAAAAATGAGCTTCCACATTCATTGATCCAATCATTCACATCAAGTTCGAATTTTGTACCGACCTTCGGCGGGCCGGATTAAGAAGACCATCGGGCCGGATGTGGCCCGCGGGCCGTAGTTTGTCCACCCCTGGTTTATAGATATACCCAGATGAAATTGCGGTACCTCCTAAAACAGAATGGAGGTTTCAAACCACGACCCCGATCCAAGCCTCCATATATTCACAAAAGCCTCATTTGGCGTTTGCTTTGAGCGGCCGCGGCGCCGTCAGATAGATGGACGCCGCATTTTGGACCGCAGCCATCATTTGGGGGGGGAAACTTGGCACACGAGCAAGTGTTCAAGTGTGCGTGCACGTGCTTGAATCAGACCGACACAGCAAAAATGACCACGTCCATCCCATTCGGGGGTTTTACGGTCGCAAACACGCCTGCTAAGTCTGTTTAATGTCCTGAGAGCCAGCTTAGTCCACCGGGGCGACCCATTAAAAGTTAAGGACAATTAATTTAACTCTCCTTTTTTGTTATTTTCCAGTCACACAACCATTAACCCCACGCCTCCGATGTGTTGGTTACCTTCCATCGGTCAGAGGAGTATTGGATTATTCCTTCTCTTGAAGGCAAGCGCGTTAGCTTAGCTTAGCACAAACACACAAAGCCACGAGAAGCTCAACATGAACCTGTCTTTGAACGACTGGTGACTTTACCTCACCCGCTTTGGAGGAGATAACAAATAATAAAAAATAGAAGTCGTCTGGAAAAAGGCTCAAAATGCTACAAGATCAATGACAACCCCTGGGTTTGGAGTAAAAAGAAAATGAAGATAGAAGAAAAAGGCAGTTTTACAAAAGAAGAAGTATATATCTATCTACATATATATTCCAGATTAATACATACAATAATTCTTACTGTTGTTATTGCATGTAAATTGGATATTCTTCATTCTGCCTCTCAGAGAAGCCGTTCTCTGACCTTCCACTTCATTTATCAATGAAAATCAAAGTGAACAAACTGACCGACGTTGAAAATTTTGCAAAAAATGAAAACCTTCTAGAAACTCCCCAGCATAGCAAATTGTGAAATAAAGTGTTTAAAAATATCCGCACAGAAGTCAAAGAAATTGGGCTATAATGTGAAAAAAAAAAAAAAAAAAAAAGATTTTAAAATAAACAAAATAAAAATATTTCCACAAAGAATTGGAAATAAACCATGTCTCAATTTGCTGGAGAGTTATTAAACAGAAATTCAGGCTCCGTATTTTAAACACCTGCAGCGAGCAAACGGATGTTTTCCAAGCTCTGCGACCCCCGGAGGTCACGAGAGACGTGCGCGTCGCGTCGGCCGCACTCGTGCACGTAGACTTGTGCTCTTGTGTTTTTCATCAGGTCACGCTGCCCTTTAAAAAGCCCCACGTTTTCGCTGTGTGCTTATTACCAATTTAAACACAAGTCGCCCCCCCCCCCTTCCTCCCACACAATCTTTATCTCTGAGCCCATTTTTAATTAATCCCATCACTCTCTGCTCCCCCTTTGGTTTATTTCACCTCACTTGTTTAGCGTTCATCTCAGCCAGACAGAGGAGTGAGGAGGAGGAGGAGGAGGAGGAGGGGGGTTGATAAATGATCAGAAGGGCGACGGTCCGCGGGCAAATGAGTGCCCAGCTGATGGAGGGGGGGGGGTGTTGGAGGGCGTTGATTGAGATTTAACGAGAAACGGGAAAGGGGCGGGGGTACGGAAGGGGCAAGACAGGGAAACGAGGGATGGGTAGAGTGATATATGGGGAGGAGAGCCCTGTGACAGGGGAGTAGGAGTTGAGGAGGAAGTCATAAATGGGGGAATCGGGGCTGGATGAGGGTGGCTGGAGATAGAAGGGCTTGAAAAGGAAGGGGGGGCAGAGCAGAGGACAGTGATGAGAAAGTAATGGCTGTCTCTCCCAGCACAGAACAGTATTTAAAACACACCAGATAGCATTAAATCAAGGGCGTGTCCATGTGTGTGTGTGTGTGTGTGTGTGTGTGCAGGGCTGATCAGCAGTCGTCTCAACCACACAGTCACTCATTATCCGGAAAATGTCCGCGCCTCAACTTGCGAGCGGTCGTCGTGCAGGATAAGGCGTGGCGACCTTAAAAAAAAAAAAGGCCGATGAGGATGAAGTGATGACGAATCGCTGCTCCTTCGCATTAAAAAAAGAGCAGCGATGGAGTGAATTACTGAAATATGAAAATGCGTGATGTGATTTCTGTCCCTAATGATGTGTGTCAAATAACCGGGGCTGCGAATCATCAGCATCCTCATTCATTTGTTTTCCAGTTATAGACTCAGGACACTTATGCCATTATTATTCCATTTTTTTCCTCTATTTAACTTTTGTTATCTTATTATTGTCGATGTCTGGAAATCACCTTGAGCCGGATGGACGTTGCCAAATGACAAAATTTGTGACGGGGAGGGCGAGGTCTGCTCAACAGGGAGGATTTAGGTGAGCTTATCTGGATTTTTAAATTCAATCCGATCCCCTTCCAGACCCTGGTCACCAGCACGTCTTCCCCCGTTTGGCCCGAGCTGGACGTCCCTCCCCGCTTCATCCTTATTCCCTTCACATCCTCCTGCAGACCGCAGGCAGCATGTGGTGCTGAATATGCAGAGATGAAGCACAAGCCCGAAATTAAACGTCTGCCTTTTTTTTTTTTTTAGTTTCCATGTCTGCCAGTCTTAAAACTTCCAAAAGTTACTGTCCGGGTTTCGAAAACAAACGGAAATACTGGATTTATTGGAAGTTGGCATCGTTGACCGACCGGCTGAGCCTCAGTAACGTGTTCTGCCGTAAAAAATAATGATCTAACATCATCTTTTGACTGTAAATTCACCAAACTGTGCTCAAAAGTAATGCAGAACTATTATTTACAATTAAAATATCTTAGAAATTAAGAAAAAAAAAAGGAAAATACACCAGATCCTTCCTCTCATTCGCTCATTTTGGGCAATTTAGGCTCTCCTAATAACCGGGGAAAATATACATATATATATGTATATATATGCATATATATAAACACACTCCTACACACATTGCACATGTGTACATGAAAAATTGAGATATATGCAAATACTTATATGCAAATGCAGACCTATATATATATACACACAGTGTGCAAAAAAAATAAAGGGAACACTTTAACAACACAAAGTAACTCCAAGTGTTCCCTTTATTTTTTCGAGCAGTGTATATATATATACGTATATATATATATATATATATATATATATACACACACATACAGATTTTTTTTTCGTCACATTTGCCAGCTTTAACAGAGAAACGGTAGGTGAGGGATATTTCAGGGCGAGTAAAAAAATAAATAAACAAACAAAAAAGAGCGCGTTATCAGGGGCGCAGGGGCTCAAACGATCACGAGAGGAGCGGGACTACAAGGCGACGAGCCGAGAGGAGAGACAGACCGCCAGGGACGAGTGAGCGACAGGTGGAGGGGTAGAAAAAGAAGAAATTGTTTTGTTGTGCACTTACTAAACCGCCGACCTAAAGGAGCTGCTGAACTCGCGGCCGAACCGCCAACGCGGATTCGCTGATTCAAACCTGGAAAACAAACCGACGCGGGCGCTCGTATTTGACGATCCGCTCTCGGGATTCCGTACCGGCGTGGAAAAGCAGCCGGAACATATAAATCAAGTGAGTTCTTGTTGAGGAGGAGGAAAAGAAAAAAAAAAAAAAAAAAAAACGGAAAGAAATGAATCCCCCCGTCGGTGCTTTTTTTTGTAACCGCCAGTTTTTACGTCTCGTTCTCGGCTGACGGCACCGAACATGCCGGTTTTGGTCACAACAAAAGGTTGAATGTAGATTTGTTTTGATCCTCCGCGGTTTTGAGCTCTTCGTCCTGTGGAGGAGCTCCCGCTGTCATGGTCGGCCTCTTTCTTCGGGGTGATGGAGTCTGAGGATGGCTTTCCGTTGGCCTCAGGGTCTGAAAGAGAGGAGACAATCGAGGGGTGTTTCCACTGATTCAGTATCGGTGGAAACCAGCGGAAAGTATTTTAGTGACTCCGATGAAGCTCGTCCATGTTTTTGCGAGGAAACCGAAGAACCCCGAGGAAAGCCGCGCAGACCAAGCGAAAAAAGGCCCGCTGTCAGAATCCAACTTCTAGCTGCGGAGGCGCCACTTTGATCGGAACAACAGCTCTAAAACCAAATCTGAGAAACAATCACAGTAGTTCTGTTTTCCTGTTTTCCAAAAAGCACAATGTTTACAGCTATAGTCTGTTCACTTTCCGAAGAGAGCTGTTTTCAAGTATTACAAGTATCTAAAATAGGACAATCGTTCTCTGCACTGGGGTTTAGAAATATTATTTAGTTTGCAGTGGGTTGAATGTATAAGGTTTTACGGACGTGATCGACGAGTAAAACAAGGCTACTTTGGCTGTAAGCAGAGTCGACGTTTTTGTTTTCACCTTCTAAATCCAGAGGCATCACTGCGGGCCTCTTGACGGACACATTGTCAGGAAGCCATGCTGACTGTCCACACCTGCTCCCCTCCAGTCTCATATGTCTCCAGCATCTCCACCTGTTTCCCATTTCAGAGTGTGTGTAAATATAGAGTCGGCGTTTCGCTTCGCCCGGCGCTACTTTGACTTCTCGCCGCCTGATGGTCGTCCGGCGTCCGAACCAAGTCAGGTATGCTTCGTGGCTTGTTTTTTTGTTTCGGTTTTCCTCAAGACGGTGTTGTTTGCACTTTGTCGGGAAGGATTCCTCTCTTTACCTGACCCTTCGTCATGCCAGCGGGCTCTTAGCGTGCCCCGCCTCTGGCGCATACGTGTAGCAATCGTAATATCAAGGTCTAAATTTGCCAAGAACAAGTTGTATTTTTTTTTTTTTTTTCCTAGGGAGCCTCATAAACCAACTGACTCACTCCTGTACAATAACCACCGAATGCCTGCTCGACAATCACATCACTGACAGCTGGAGTTACGTAACCGTCATTTCCACGTCTATAAAAATGCATCGCGGGCCTGTTTCGCGGAAAAGCGCTGCCTCTGATGGGCTCCGGCGATGTGGAATTCCCGAGAACATCAAACGGCGCCGGTAACTCATGGCTCGGTCGCGCCTCCTCCCGGACT
Source organism: Fistularia commersonii (assembly GCF_037954325.1). Taxonomy (NCBI): domain Eukaryota; kingdom Metazoa; phylum Chordata; class Actinopteri; order Syngnathiformes; family Fistulariidae; genus Fistularia; species Fistularia commersonii. Next base: position 5,047,707 of record NC_141307.1, read on the forward strand.
GTCAGCCGCGAATGCAAATGGCGGCACCTTGATTTAGAGCCGGCGACAAATTTGCTTAATTAAAGACATCTCTCTCTCTGCAAGCTGACAGGCGTTTCTCGTGACACACCTGACGCAAAAGCTCGACTGAGGACGGTCCCCGTATGAGGACGCCAGGGTTGGCGTTCGCCGCACCTTGCGCTAAAACGCAGGCCTCAACTGCAACACTGGACACGGACAACTCCTATATCCTGACACGGGGTTTAAAACAGATATAAATGCTATGAATAAATGCGCACTTGTGTATTTACGTAAACGTGAGCCGAATAACGCCGCATCTACTTCCTGTCACAAACTGAGACGCGGGAGCTGGAAACACCGGCGGATCCCGGAGCGGCACTTAGCTCCTTGCTACGGTTAATGCAGTTTATTTTAATTCTGTAAGTTAAATGTAGCTTACAGCAGGTGGGTCAATACTAAAGTGATTCTTTGCGGTGTTAAAACATCTTGGCAGCAAAGCCGGGGACTAACTGCAACAAACAGTAAATACGCCGCGAGCAAAATCCAGAGCCCAGTAGGAGCACGGCTTCTGTGATTTAATTAAGTCTTTGTAAATCTTAAAAATCGGCCAACAAATCCCTCAAAAATCCAATGACGACGGGGAGGCGAAAATTCCCACCTCACAAACAAAACCTACTCCGGACCGGGTCGGGGAATCGGCACAAGTCACCATGGCGACATATCCCGCTGACATTTACGAATTTAGAAAACCCCCCGGGGGTGAACCTGGAGCTCCCGCACTGGCCCATCCATCCTGCTTTAACAGGGGAAAAGACATTATTATTCTATTTTTATTTTTTTAAAAAGCCAGCTTCCCGGGATTTGATGAAGATTATCGATGCGCGTGGCAAAACTCGTAAATACTGATCCTTCAGCTTTTTAATGCACAGTAAAGGATCATCTGCATATCATTAGTAAGAGTGTCAAGCAAAATACTATAAACTACAAAATCCCATTATGTATAATAAGATAAATGTACAGTGGGGCAAAATACAAAAAAATACCTGTGGTATAAATATTCATTATGCTCCTGATGGGGGTGGTGATGAATTAAATATGAAAGCACAGATTTAAGAGTCATTTAAGAAACACGGGAACCTCGTATGTAAGGTTGTTTGAATCTCATCTAGAATTCTGCTCGTGGACTAAACAGCAGGCGTTCAAATGAATTCTGGGAGGACCGGGTCCGTCTGGCCGAGAACAAAATAAATAATAATAAAAAACCAACTATTAAATATTCAAGAGCGGCCCCGTCAGGTCTTACCATGGCTACTCCAGCAGAGGAAATACATTAAAAAAAAAAAAAAAATTGAAGCCGTTATGGAGGTTTAATAATCCCCTTACAAGATCGAGATTTAAAAGGGGACTGTAAAAAAAAAAAAAAGATAAAAATAAATGATTAATATCTGCTATTAAACTGCACAGAAGAAATGATCAGTTTGATTTAATGGTCGGCAACTGAGGTTGACTTAAAGGAATAAAAATAAGAATACTCATCAGGGCAGCCAGTCGGCGGTATTGTTACAGAGCGTTTTGGGGGGGGGCGGGGATAAAAAAAAAATTACCAGCTACAAAAAAAACTTGATGGAGAAAGCTGTAAAGTGAAAAACAGAGTCTCTTTCTCACCCGTCCTGAGGTTCGAGGAGATAGTTATTGCAGAAGGCGATGCAGGGCTGGTCTTAGACGTTGCTGCGCAGTAGCCCCCCCTGTGGGTGTTCAGGAGTACTGCACTCTGAGGAGTTCTTGGCTTTGTCCTTGTTGTTGTTGGGCTCGTTGTCCTTAATAATGTCGTACTGGCGGCAAAACAGCGCGATCACACCTGCGGGACAAACGCAGGGGTTTAGTTAAAACTCAAATATTCATTGCAGATAGATCGGGGTTGTCATTTCACTTTTGCATTCACTGAAACCAGCGTTTCCTCCCGATAGTGGGTTTTGTGCTAAGCTAGCGGTAGCCCAGACTTGGGCATTTTACGGCCCGCGGGCCACATCCGGCCCGTTTTGCATTTTTATCCGGCCCGCCAAAGTATTTTCTTTGAATATTTTAACAAGTATTTTCAATAAATATTGAATCTAGAAACTTATTCTTTCCTTTTTATTTTTTTTTCCTTTGATTTTTCTTCCAAAATAATGTCGGTTCGGGGTACATTTATATTATTATTAATGATTTTAAAATTGAATTAAAATGTCAAAAAATTGAAATTTTTTAAATTGCAATTTTAATTTTGTTCACCTGGTTGGCCCGTGCATAAAAATTAAATTAAAAATGCGGCCCGCCAGCTAAAATAATTGCCCACCCTTGCTGTAGCCCGATATCCACTGTGCACAATGCGCGTTAATATTGTCTCTTTATGTTCACCGGCAGGCTAATACTTCAAATATTGTATCAAGAATGGTTAAAATCACCCAATGCGAATAGAATTTTGATTAAGAGTAAATAGCCGAACGCCTTGTTTCGCCCGTCATTCCATTCGGACCGCGCAATGATTTTTGGAAAGACCGTACGGGCTCACTGGAAAAAAATAATTGGCTAATATGCTACTTCCTTGAATTCGATGCTTTGTTATTCATACTTAGAGACACCGCGGATAAATAAAGGAGATGTTACCCCGCGCGGATTCATCAAGTTTCCCGTCGTTTCCGTTCGTCTCGTTGCAACGACCGGCCAACTCATTTGCAGAGGGTCGGAGCCGGGCCGAAAAAATCGGCGAGAGGAAATTTGTTTTCAAAGCGTCCCGTAGCCCCCTGCAGCTGGATAATCAAAACGTAATCCTCGACACATAATTAGGATCCGAGGAGATACGGCGGCTCGGGTTATTTAAACGCCCGGCTGCCCAACGGAAGGAAAGTAAAAATGACATGAAAAGCTAAAAAGCAGACGGCGGGACGCGGCCAGGTGAAGGGCGGACGTGAACTCGCCATTAACGAGATGTCTTCCATCAGTCGGGGGAAAAAAAAAGATTAAAAACACGGCGGTGACGGAGGGACGGGCTTGGAAGAGGGGAAAGGGAATAATTCATGATGACAGAGGGTTGAAGCAGGAGCAATTTGGCCTCTTTTTTTTTTTTTTGCATCTCCCCTCAGTCTCGGCTTTCTGCTTATGTCAGCCGACGCGGATCTGATCCGCGATACCAAAGGGCACGGCGGGATCTCCCCCGGCGTTACTCGCAGGCCCAATTAAGGCGGAGAAACACAATTCGCCCCCTCGCTTGCGTTCGTTTTTTTTCCTTCTTCTTCCCCACATCCGGCCTCGCTGATTGTCTATCCTTTAAAATGGATCTCTCAGCCGCCCTCCCGCCCGCTCGCGGGTAACGGGTGTCGGAGAGCTTGCCGGTAATGCGTGCGACGCGCAGTGTACGAGCCATATATGTCAACCAGGCAAGAAAAGAATATTTATAACTATGAGCCTCCATAAATCAACGTCGGGGTACCAGGGCTGCAGCACAAAAGGTGCAAAAAGCTTCAGTCTGGGGGAGAAACAATCCTGGAACATACGGGCGGCAACTATTTATTATGACTTGTCAGTATGTGTGGAAATGCAAAAACAAAGTATAATTTTTATTGACATTATGATCCGTCTATAACGCTGATATCAATCTTCTAAATCAAGCGATGATGTTACACAGTTAAATCTTCAGGCGGATCAAGGCTCATCAAATAAACATTTTACTTACCGCACAAGGCTGGCGATTCATCGTAAACACAATAATAAATTGATATAAACAGATTGCAAAACAATTGTGGTGTAGAAATGAATTAGCACATGCACAGGAAAATGTTTGAAAATAATATCCCGCGTGTGTGTGTGTGTGTGTGTGTGTTGGGCGTCCATCTTTAAAGAGATGATGAAACCCAAGCCCTGTAGCATCATGTATTTCTCACCTTTGATACATCTTTGTAATAGATTTGCCTGTCGATAACTGGCTCAATGTCATAAACAAATTGCAAATTGTCAAGTTCAGCACAAAAATAAAACTTGATATGCATTAAACGTTCCCCCTCGGTGAGCAGCGGCTCCTTGCGTTGGCTCGAGAAGATGACATGATTCCAAAAATTATGGATTTTGTTGGCGTCGGTGCATCCGCTGCTGTCCTCCTCCCCTTCCCTCCCCGCGAGAAGATCCTGTCAACCTGCACCCGTCACAGAACACGGCAGCGGATATCAAAATGGCACGCGTGTCGGTAAATTAACTGAATATGGAGCGTGACTCGATGTCCCGGAGCAAATCTGCATTTTAAAGTCCAAGACGGCGACCCCGGGCGGAGGCCGATTTGGTCGGAGGGGATTGTTCGGACTCGGCGGCGAGGAGGCTGTCGATTATAATCCCCCTCGTCCGTTTTCCGCTGACGGACCGGCACGTTTTTTTAATTATAATCCCAAAGTAAAACGATGCGCGTTCGCTCGGTGCGGTCGACGCAAAGACACCTCCGCCGTGAAACACCGACACTCCTTATCTAGGCTTCGAAAGCGCGTAGGAGACGCAATTTTCCCGGCCCGTGTCTTTTAATAGGACCACCGGGGCTTGTTTTTAGCCCACAGGCTTCGGATTCCTGCGCGATCGCTGATGATAAATGTGTTGCGGCCGGAGAGGGATATTACCTGCCCACATGATGAGCACCACGACGATGATGATGAGTTCTCCGGCCCTCAGCTGGGCCGCCTGACCGACCTCCTCCATTGTTACTTCGTCTGGTGAGAGAGGCACACAGGACGCACGGGGGTCAGCGAGCAGAGTTCCACGTGGCGGAGAGGGAACCTGAAATCAGCCATTTCTCAGAAACTCCGCGGGAAGATTACTGGGGGGCCGGGCGGAGAGCGGAGAGATGCCGCCGGGCATAAATAATCCTCGCCGGTCTGTGTAATTAAAGCTAAACGAGAGGCCGATCGCGACCCGAATCGCTCACCGAGTGTCACTCGCCGACAGGTTTCTGGCATCGTGGAACAAAAGTTCCAACGCTGTCTGGATCTTTTACCCGACGGTGTCCGGTTTGAGCGCGGCAAAACAAAACCACCCCGCTTAAAAAGCTATAAATTATTCTCTGTGGGTCCAGCAGCCGGTTAAAAGCAGTTGGTCCTGCAGTCTCATAATTGCGAAGCTTCCCGCCGCTATTAGCAAAACGCAAACCGGATTGCTATGAAAAAGCTAACATCGACACAAAGTGCTGGGCTTGTAATTCCATTACCTGCCTGCAGGTGAGAATATTGATATGATACAAAGGTTTCTATCCTTAGCATCTCTTCCTTGAGGGTAAAAGCGACAACGACGAAACCCATTACGGGCAACAGGAATTAACCGCCTTCCCTTGGTTTGGGGAAGAGTTTCGCCCGCTCGATTACCACTTTGGAAAATGGACGTTCCACCGAAGGTAAAGGATCAGTGGGGCTGCAGGGACCCTCTAATTAGGTTCCTCCACCATCTGACAGCAAAGAGCGTCTCCATGGAGATCAGGGCCAGTGAAAGTATCTCCTGACCATAAACCGAGTCTTCCTAATGGCTAGGTGCTAATGGCTAATGGCTAGACGCTGATAGCGTCTCGCGGGCCAAAAGGTAGCGCCTCTCTGACAAGGCCCGGGTGGAGCTATCTGATTACCACGAGCGTCTCAAACATGTCATTTTTAAGGAAATATCCGTCAACCGTGCTTTATCTCCACCTCGCAAGGACAAGATAAAGCTCCGCGGACAGCAGCTTCTCTGGCTCCTGTGCTGCCGACCACGTTCTCAATCAGAACCCCGCATGAATGCGTAGCTCGGGGAAGCCGCCGCCGCCGCCGCCTCTGACACCGAACCGACACCCCCGGCTGGTCGCGGGCCAAGTCATTTCCTAAAAGGAAGGAAACACCCCTGCCGGCAATTTGGACGTCCCTTCAACCGGAGCGTATCCATCATCGAGACGAGTTCCGGCCAACACCTTGGTGTGAGGGAATAGAGCGCCTCGGAAAAAAAAAAAAAGCACCATCGGTTTGAAGTCGATCAATAGTATCCGCTTCCTGAGAACTGAAACACAAGTCTCGGTCATCCCTCGCTCCGCCCGGGTTTGGACCGAATCCAGCCCGGCGGCTCCGGGGCCTCGATGGCCTCAGTTCCTGCCGGATGGAGCCGCATCATTTTCTCCGTCTGGGTTTACGGTCAGTTTTGACTGACTGCTGTTTTTTTTTTTTTTTTTTCCCCCCCCTCAATCCCTCTAGGACAATGACGCTTATCCGGCTTTCTCTCGGGGTGCCCTGTTGCCATGGCGATCCCGAGCCGAGCGGAACGCCCGGGGGGGGGCTAGACAAACTCTAATGGCTTGGTTATAGAATAACACGCGTGTGTCTTCTGAGGAAAGAAGCGACAGCGGGTTATCTGATGCGAAGCCGCGGTCCGAGACGGACGGATGATTGACAGCCGGTGGGCGGAGGAGTCTCTCCAGTGGCATTTGTCGCAAAAAAAAAAAAAAAAACTGATAGCTTTTCGGGTTAGCGACAGGTGACCTCGACCAAAAATAGACTCCTGCTGTACACCGGCGCTCCGCGATATGAAAGCGAACGCCGCACGACCCAATATTAAGTTCGGCAAAAAATCACTTCGTTCGCATGTCTGGGCAATTTAGGGTCTCCGAAGAAAAAGGAGAGAGGAGAGAACACGGAGGCGTTCTCGCCACGAGGCGGGCGCCGTAACCGCCGCGCCGCCGTGTCGGCATTATTCATTAGCCTGTCTCCTACATAATAATAGGCTGGTGACTTCCTCACGTCCATTACTTGGTATTCTTTTGATGACAAAGACAGAAATGTGCTGGGAATAATAATAAAAAACCCAGAGGTTGAACTTGGACCCTCCCATCAGGCTGTATGAATGGCTGTGCGAGCGTGTGAATTCTGGATCAGCCTTCCGCCGCCGCCGCCGCCGCCGCCGCCGCCGCTGCTGCTGCGCTGTCAGAGATAAATGGAAGGCTGGAACTCTTGTGACAGTAAGAAGGCTCTGTAATATTTTACTGGCTTTTAAAGATTGATTTAAAGGGGAAAAAAATAGGGGGGATTTTGCCGTATAATGTAATTACCATTTTAAAACATTACACCTCGACACAACATGCTGTGTAAAGGACTTCTGCAGCGGTTTTGCCATGAAGGCTGGTTGACAGGGAAACAGACGGCGGCGCCGTCTGTGTGTGTGGCGTAGCGCGGCGCCCACGGGTTCTCGATGGCGTCGGGCTGATTACTTCCCATTTAGAAGGGGAGGAGAAACGGTAACGGCCGGGAGATTCAATCAGGACGGCTAATGAATGCTTCCACGAGGCCGGGCAACCGGAGGTAAAGCGAGTTCGGAGAAATCCGATTTTTGCGGTTGAACGCAACTTTACTTCTTGTGTTCAACGGAATAAAAAAAAAAACCTTTTTATTTTTCTCAGCAGCCTCGCGTTTATGATTCATCCGCCGCAGCGAGCTCCCTCTGCTGACAACGATCAATTCGGAATTATCGGGCTGTTATTCGCTGTCCGATCAGTTATCGCCGCCGCCGGCCGCCTCAAACAAAACCAATAAGCCGAACGAGAGCCGAGCTAAGCTGAAGGAACTGTGGAAAAAGAAAATAAGCAAATGAATGCAAAACTATTTACTCTCGGTCGCTCTTCTGCCCTCCCTCTAATTGTCTTCCTTCACTGGGAGGAAATGTCTAGTACATAAACAAAAGCTTTTTAAAAACCCTGAAATAGAACAATTGTTGGCTGCGTGAGCATAAATCCTTCATCGCTTTTTAAAAATGTGCATTTCCTAATCACTCTTTATAACACTCGGGAAACAAGGGTGATGAGAATTTTGGTAAAAATGACAGGGGAAAAAAAACAAAACAAAAAGAGAGACCCCTGATAGCCAGACCCGAAAATGGTCGCTAAAAGCTTCGAGGGTCTAGTTTAGGAGGACGTGGCTGCAGGTCTATTTCACACTCGGGCTCTTTTACTCCTCGTCGATGTTTCATAACCGTCTCTAGCCCCCGCTCCCTTATCACCCTCGCCACTGATGAGCATTTGGCGGGGCCATTTTTCCGTGTCCCTCTGAAGCAGCCGCTCCTGGAGTTGTAACTGGGTCGGGTACGATAAAACTGGAAGCGCCGTATGCGACGCCAGATAAACGGCGGCCTGTGAGTCGTAGAGCGGGAAAAATGCCGCGGCGCAGAAGGTGAGGAGGTTCCTCACGAGGTTCCGCGTTCCGTGTTCTGGATGTATGAAAATTTCAAATACCCTCATTGTATCTTGAGGCTTTTTCAGGCACGAATTTAAAAAAAAAAAAAGGCAAAACACATGCATATACTGCAAAGCTAATTTTGAGGCAGGCTAATTCTGCTTCTGGAGTCTTTTAGGCTCGGGGAAAAAAAATCCCGGAGATTTGATGCCTGCACGCGCTCAAATGTTGAATCGCTTCCAAACGCGATCGCGGCAAATGAGCCCCTTTGAGCGTCGCCGCTCGGTGAGACTTTTTCGCGTTTGCAAAATGGAAAGTGAAATGGGGAGGAAATCGTTCAAATGAGCAGCTGATTACCCGGCGGAATCCCTCCGTCGCGGCGTTGTCGGGCTTCGGCGGTCGGGCCACGCCAAGGTCTCCGTCTCCAGCTTATTAGGACGCGTTCAAATGCCCGTGTTTCGCTAATCCACCTTCGACCAGGCCTAAGTTGTCCGGTGTCGTCGACGAAAGGACTCCTTTCGATTCCTGCATGGCGTCTGCTCCCGGGACTCCCGGGACCCCCGGTGTTCGGGGCCGACGCTCAATATCGTTTAATGTTGAATGCCCAAAGGGCTGTCTTTGTAGAATCTTCAAGAAACGTAAAGTAAGACTGGAACTACTGAGTCTCTAGTGGTCCGTAACACCTTCCAGGTAAGCCAGATAGGATCTGAGAGGGTTCTTTTTTTTTTTTCAAATCTTTAAATATTTTTTTTTTCCTGCCAACTCACCCACTTCCTAATCTTTGCAACACTATTTAATGGAAAACGACCAGATTCCGAGATGTCATCGGAGGTGGCGTTCTCGATCGGTCAAGGCGGGACGTTTTTAAACAAATAAGACGCAGATCCTGAAACCACAGTCTCTGCTAGCATGATGCTAATAACATCAGCAAAGCAGTGTTTAGGGACAAGAAGATACCATGGGGAAAAGAAGTCATGAAGAAATAAAATAAAGAAAAACTGCTGTCTCCAGCTACCTCCTGCTGCTACCATCACAAGAGCACTCTCTTCGTGTTTAGCATCTTAGCAAAGCTACGTAGCTACTCTTCACCACGATAGTCAGCCTGGTACTAACTCAATAAAGTACAAGAATAAGACCGTCTTTCCGTGTTCTCGCCCCTCACCTGGACTCTTGGAGGCCAGCTTCTCCGACTCTTTAGGCGTCCTGAAGACGATGGGTTCGCTGGGGGGGCTGCTGCCCCCCATGCTGATGCTCTGGACGTGGATTATGTACTCCGTGTCCTCGTCCAGGTCCCACAGCGCACAGGAGCGCGTGGTGGTGTTGACCTCTTGGATGAACCTAAGCATGCGCACATCCTTTTTCTGCAGGGGAACAAAAATCAGAAAAGGCACTTAAAATAGAACGGATACGCGAAACAAAAAGAATACTGTACGGATTCCACATCTATCCCGACTAAAATGTCACTTTCCGTATGAAGGTGAGCACCTTGGCGTGTGTGCGCCGGGTTGGAGCGTCCAATCAGTGAGATGTACTGTTCGGTCTCGCCCTAAAAATAACTCGGCGGCTTGTTTTTTTTTGCTTTGAGTCGCCTGTGCGGCGCTCGAGCTACCGGACACACACGTAATATTAAGTGGCGTCTATTTTATTCATGTATGATAAAAATAGAAGCTGTGCAACAACTTTTGGTCGCAAGTCCCAGGATTTGACTGTGGTTCTCCAGCATCTCCAGGAGCAGCTTTATACTCTTGTTTGTTTTTGTTTTTTATGTATTCTTGATTTTTAAAGGTGTTTACAGTCAGTTGTATTTTAACACATTGGCAAAAATACCCCCGACCAACTCCTAATCTAGTTTTATCTGTAACTCACATCATTTTAGTTCATCTGCATGATTACATTGCGATAATTGTTGAAAAAGGCTGAAAATAAAGCGCCGCGTCCTTAGACGAATTTTTTTTTGCAGTTCCTATAACCTTTTCACCAACAAGGCCATTTCTTGGTACATTCCCAGAGCAGAGAAACCAGGGACCATTGACCTCTGACCTTTTCAGTTCCTCCTCTGAGGCTGGGTCTTTTTACAGTTCCATAGGGACTCCTGTTACATAAGTAATGGTGATACGTGGAATTTAATCACAATTTCATCTACCTCTTCACAGTGGTTTGTTTTTAAGCGTGGGGTTCGGGTGCACGTCACAGTGAGCCCGTAGCCGAGAGGTTCCAAGAACCGAATTTGAACTCGGAAGTTCTTTGAGCTTTTCTGTCTGAAAGCTGCTTTTATTTATCTTCTCTGCCAAGTACTTGTGACTTGGGAAAAAAAAAAAAAAAAAAAAGTACTTGTGAGGCCACGCTCCGCTGCGAATACATTATCCAGCAAGAGTTGCTGGCTCAGGTCAACTGTTGCCTGCGAGATGAAGGAAAAGCCCCCTCGGGGGGCATTTTTATGTACTTGGCAATTAAATCTTAAAACTGCATATTGACAGCCTTCAGCCAGGTGGCTGCACTGATGAGGCTTTTTTCGTGTATTCAAAATTTCTGTCAAATTAGAACCCGTACTCAACGAATGACTGACTGAATTCTGTAGCGTATCCATAATTCAAAAACAATCTTACCTTGTCAGAATGTAGATGGCGATGATATTACAGTGATCCCTCGCTAGAACGCAATTAACTTTTCACGGTTTCGCTACTTCACCTATTTGCATCGTGCATTGTGTTCTGCATTCTGATTGGCTAAAAAGTCACTCCGCTTCTTCTCTACCTGCGCGTCAATAACGTTGCAGTTTAATATGAACGCGTACGTAAAACAGCTTGCCAAATTTACATGACGTGCGTGCAAATTTTCTCGCAATTTCGAGTTTCTCTAAAACCCATAATGTTGACAAAACGCTCCGGACCAACAAAAGCACCTGCGGCAGGAAGATGCTATCTATCGCAGATAAAGTTAAACTTCCGGACATGCTAAGGGAAGCTAAAAGCTATGCGGCTGTAGGCCGGCATTACGGAATGAATGAATCTTCCGTTCGTTCCATTAAGAAGGGAAAAAAAAAACATAAGGACGACAGCAGCGATAAGTTTTAATAAGGATGCAAAAAGGGTTGCAACTGTCCGCAACAAGACCATGGTAAGCATGGATTCTGCATTAGCTCTGTGGATTGTAAAAGAAAATAAAGGTTTCTACTTCACGGATTTTACCTATCACGGGTTCTTTTTGGAACGTAACCCCCGCAAAAAACAAGGGTATACTGTACAGTGCTTTTCCGCGTGTGTCAAACAACCGCCGAGTTGTGAGAGCGCTACCTGTTGGGTGATGGCGAAGCCGATTACGGGGTCCCCCTCCAAGATCTCCCACGTAACCAGGGCGGAGTTGACCTCAATCTCTTTTATGGTCACATTGAGGGGAGCTGACAGCAGGGTGTCTGGGATGCAAGTGCAGGAAAAACACAAGAGGAGACACATCATGAATAATCCATGGCTACACCTTGTAACACACAGGAAACGTGATCTCGCGCTCCCTCTTCCTCTTTGAACGCCCGAGTCGTCTTTAACTCCCTCAAACGCCATCTCCTCCCCGCCCGCAGATGAATTCTTCTCCTTCCATTATGACCAGACGTGACTACCTTCATACCGGTTGGTCTTTTGCGGGCTCCTCCTAGGCCAGGGGTCGGCAACCCTCCGAGTGGCTTGGGAAAATGAATTATAGGTATTTAATTGAAGTGTATTTCATTTGTGTTAATTCCTTTTTTTTTTTTACTTTTAGTTCTGAGTTGGAAGATTATCGTGATCTTGAAATATTAAATGATATTACATTTATTATTTTTCGCCGCTTAAAATAACGTCACACTCGCGGAAGCCGGTAGACCCGCCGGCCGGTAAAGTCCCGATTTGCAGATGCTGTTCAGGAGCAGAAGTCCCATAAACAAGGTGAAATAAATATTTATGAAGATATTTTGCAAATATTCATTTTCTATTGTTTACTGCCACAGTGATTTTTTTTTCCCGATTTATTTTTAAAATTCAGGTCAAGGCTCCGCTACACGCTCTGAAAGCCCAAAGCTCAAAATGAGTTCATTACATAAATAAAATTTAATTTTCTCTGCAATACTTTGTGAATTTCAGAAGCGACACACCACACACTTGTTTATAAAAAGTGTAAAGGTAATAAAAAGCAATATATACAGTGGTACCTTTATTTTAGATGTCAAAAAGTAATTGCGGCTCCCAGTGTTTTCTTTTCCAAATGGGTCCAAATGGCTCTTTGGGTGTTACGGGTTGCCGACCCCTGATCTAGGCGGTGTTTCTCCTCTCTCTTCATTGAACCACCTCCATCTTAGTCCCGCGTCTCAAATAGCCGAGGAGTGCTTCCAACGGCTGTGTTTTATGAAGTGCTTCTCAGGCGGTGGAAGGAGAAGTGTGTGAATCATCGTTCTTTAAGGCCAAAACAACGGACCAGAAGCACCTGGTGCACCGAACCCTTCAAGGCGGCATGTCTGCTCCTCCATCAAACGGACGGCTTAATAAGCTGCAGACGGGAATGGCGCCGAGTTAACTTTGGCTTCCCGATGCGTCGGTTCGGGGGCGGAAACACCTTTATTCGTCCTTGACCGGGAAGAAGTGGGGACTCCCGCTGGGATGGCAGGGGAGGCGGCATGTGACTGTGCCACTGAGGCAAATACCTGATTTTCCTGTGTCGGTGAAAAGCCATATAGAATTTAGGTGAGCGATAAGTGGGCCAGGATGCATTTGAAATGCTAAATGGTCTCCGCTTCCCTAACATTTTCATATTTTCAAAGTGCTTTACACTGGATAGCATTCACCCGTTCACACTCCCACAGTGAACCGGGCATCGAACCGCCAGCTGGACCTCAGTCATACTGGAAAGACGCGTCCTCGGCGTCCTGGAAACCATTCAAAATTACAAATTACAACCTCGATCGTTGGCGCCGAAGTCAAGCGTCTCCAGAGAACGGAAGCACCTGGAGGAGGCATGGGATTTCATATCATTTGGCATCTTGAAAAGAAGATAGTAAAGGTATCGGAACTACAGTTAATGGTATAAATAAATGACAATAATATCATTTATCACAATAAGTACAAGGACAAGGCTGGGAAATCTATTGGTATGTGGCATAAAGAAATACCCTGAATGAGGTCAGCAATTTGCAATCATTCCAAGAAAACAACAGGAACAGAGCAGGAAGAGTTTGTTTTTCTTTTAAGAGAAATTCTATCTTTTGAATGTCAGAGTCATTTGACTGCTTTCCAAAAAATTGGAATTCCAATTGAAAAACATGAATGAGTAAGTCAGCTCCTACTGGCGTGATCTTCTTTTTTTCAACAAATCACCTAAAAAGTCCAACACAAATGCTTATCCTTATTTAATAAGAAAACCTCCGGGAGATTTTACCAATTCCCCGTCAGCGAGGAAACCGAAACGGGAACGAGTTTCGCTCAACAGCCGTGCGGGAGCCGGAGACGCGGTCCAGACCGGAGAACACATTCTACCAGTCGACTCGCGCTCCCTCTGGAAACCATTAGCGGTGCGTGGGCTCCTCCGTGTTCTGGGCCAGTGCATCCTCCAATTTCTTACCGACGAGCGCGGAAGACCATTTGGGGCGGCGAGGAGGAAATGAAAGCCTATGGCTGCAGCCCTCCTCTTCCTCCTCTTCTTCCTCCTCTCCAGGTGGGTTAGCGGCGCGGCCTCGGCCTCCCGGCTAATCTGCGGCCGCTTCGGGTTCACGACCGCCGCTTTCAAAGCCTCCTCGCGTTTTTCGTGAGATGCGCCGAGTGTTCGACCCTCTCTGGCCTGTCGGCTCGACTACCTTTGAATAAAGGCGGCGTATCTTATCTTGAAAGTCCGGGAATTCAAATAAACTGTAATCAGAGGAAAGTCGCACGTTCAATCTGCTGATCATGTGACCGCCGCAGTATATTGATTATGATATGTTGATTGACTTTTTAATTCCTCTCCCCTCAGCCGCAGGGAATCTTCAAATCTTTGTACTTAAGACCTTAAAACACTTGATAGCCTTAATCTTGACACTTTATATTTTATTGTATTTCTTAGTCTCCCTCCTTCCTACTATTATCTATTATTGTTATGTTCTTGCTTGAAACTCTGGCACAACAATTTCCTTCGGGATAAATAAAGTTGTTCTCATCTCATCTCTCATTACTGGTATTAATGTAATGTGTCATGGTCATCTTTTTTACAAAAGGCACCTTTAAGCAAAGAGGGTTTCAATGTTGTAAAACTAGCACACTGACAACACACACACACACACACACACACACATCCATTCTGGTGTGTGTGCTCATGTGTTTTAAGACCAACTCAAGGTCTTCTGTGATCAGAGCAGGCTGGAATTCCCACGAGCCCGACTTGTTAAGGGAACGCAAAAGTGGGACCTTGACATTGCGCGGAAGGCAACATCTGCCAACTTGTCTACACACACACACACACACACACACACACACACACACACAGGTGTTACCATTTACACATGCATTTATGAGGTTGCCTGCTATAAAGACTCCCATTGCCTATTAAATGGCTTCTTCGCACACTGTGAGACTCATGATTTGTGGGGCAGCGTTGAGCGCTGAGGATGCTAACAGGGACTGCAGTCACAGCGCAAATAACCTCCGGTCTTATTTTGGAGATAAAAATGCAATATAGATATTTTGTGTAAAAATGGCTTGAACTTGGGGGGGGGGGGGGGGGGGGGGGGGGGGAAAAAAAACCTTCTCTTCGGATTCAGCGTGACTATTTTTGACTGGGGTCGAAGTTCAACTGCTTTAAAAAGATGAATCTCACTCTGTATTGCTTTAATAAGGAAATATCATATAATACATTGCGAGTTTTAGCATAACTAGTCCAGCAGAACCATGAGACAGAATAAGAGGACTGAAATGTTTACATAGAAACGTATAAACAGACCCTCGCGGCTTCGTCAGGCTCCGAAATGCTGAAATAGGGGGGAATTGTTGAAATGAGCCTCTGGTTATCCAGCGGAACCGCTCTTCCACAGCCCGGTCAGGCTCCAGTTGGCGGACCGTGTCTACGCAACAGCCACAGCCCGGGTCCCGTTGTCTAGATAATTAAGAATAGTTGTTCAGCTGCTCCTTCTGTCCTGTGTTTCGCTAATTCACTTCAACTGCTTCCTTTTAAAAGAACCCCTTCGATCAGGCGTGAGTTTTGTGGTCTCATTTAATTCCCGCGTCTGCTGCTAGGACTCCCTGGGCTCCCAGTGTTCGGGACCTACGGTCATGGTTTTGTTTGGCGTCTCAGACTATTGTTTGACGTTTAATGCCCAAATGGGAGTAGAATTTGCAATAAAGGTGGAGAATGGAAGTGTTCGGGGGTCTGTAGCTGAAGACCAGACCGCTAACAACAATAGAGAGGGTTCAAGCGTCCAACCCGGACCTCGTCGGTAAACTCGGGCGTGAATTTCGCCGTCTTCCCACTGGACGGGCCCGGTAAGTCACCGTATTCCGGACCATCCTCCGCTCGCGATGGGTTTTTACTGCCGCGTTCCCAGTTCCAGACTGAACGGGGCCAAGATTGCAGACGCTATTTCCCCCCTAAGGGGGAGAGCTCTTCAGTGGGCAGAGTATTTGGCAACAGGACGGCCCCGCTCTGGAGGCTGTGGACAATTATACCAAATGCTTCGAGGACTCCTCCCTTCAGAAGCGGCGGAATCAAATCCACCAGAGGTCGTCCGGCACCATGGATTACTCAAAGTTGTGTACGCTAGCCTCCGCTAGTGGTTACGGCAGACGCGCCCTCTGAGCAACATATCGCCAAGGTACACCTCCAGCTCTGTCTCCCATTCTCTGCCTATAACGATAGCCTAGGCCTGGGGAAATTCATCCAGTTGACCATTCGGGTCCCACATAGTAGAGAGGACTTCCAACCCACCAACAGGAGGTCAAGCTTCAATACAGGTGCTGAATGATGAAGAATCAATCATAGCTGTGGAGAGGAAGCCCCGCAGGACTTCTGGGCTGTGTTGGGACCATGAACATGTCATATCTCCACCACTGCACTGCAAAGACAATGTCTTGCTGATCCTGGATGGCTCCACAAGAGATGTCGTCCTCGATCGTCCCTGGTTCCTGCTTCACTCCCCAGTTATTGGCTGGGAATCTGGCGAGGTTCTCCGTCAGAATCCAAAGTGCATGGAAGGTTGCCTCCAAACCCCCCCCATGGCCACCTCAGTTGCAGGAATTACGCGCCACAGAATCCTCAGAGTACTCGTATGACAGGGAACCTACAACAGACACACTATCCTTCAACGCTGTGCAGGCTACATGCCGAAACTGTACAAGGCAGAACAAATTTACAATGTGGGGAAACACCAACCACTACCTGCCTAACTCCATGCCAGTGCCTACTCGGCTACTGACCTCCCCTGTTCCCCTGAGGAATCAAGGGTTCCGTCCGCGGACCAATGGCTCGGGAACAGCAAGCGTGACTGGAGCCATAACAGCCTACAAGAAGGCGGTCAGTCATTGCCAAAGCACCAAGCGAACTAGCCACCTATGGTGTTGGCCATCGAGTGTGGCCATCCAGCCACCTTCAGGGCAGACCTTCCTCTTTTCTACTGAATACCATCCTCGTTGCATGACTCTCCTTGCACCCCGTGTCCCTCCCTGAGCCTGGCCTGGACCGTGACCCCACCTCCGCCACCGCTGCAGGTAGGCCACCAGGTTCATGCCGTCTGTCGTGCGGCGGACTCCCCACGCCGAAGGGGGTGCCCGGAGGACCTTCTGAATGACATTCAGGATCCGGACCTGTTGCGACGGTTCCACAAATCCCAGCCCGGTCGCCTGACATCAGGGCATCTGGGCCCATCACCTTCCTGGGCGGTTCACGGGGGGCCTCGTCAGGCTTACACGTCCGCTCACCAGCGATGATGGGACTCCTTTTAATCCCCACATTGCGTCCGCTCCTTGGACTCCCTGGGCTCCCGATGTTCGGGACCTAGTTTTGTTTTGACGTTGAATGCCCGAGGGGCTGCCTGTGTAGAATCTTCAAGAAACGTGAAAAATTGAACTACTCAGTGTCTGGGGGTCCGCAACGACGACGAGCTTATATCTCAATATGAAAGAAAAGGAGTCGAAACAGGCGTACATCATCACAGGACACGAACGGAAAGGGGATTTGTGAAAACGCCAGCAGCGCGGGTCCGAATATGCCGACTGGTTGATTCCAGAGCGTGAAGGCTGCAAAGGCACGGCGGGGAGAAGAGAGAGGCTCGAGGAACACGAGCGGAAAGCCGATACGAGGAAGGAGGAGATCAGAAAGGTAGCCGAGGGCATCGGTCACGCAGCGCCTTATGTTTTATTCGCAGGACGGTGAGGTTCTTTCTATATTTAAGATGAAGCTGGCAGACGGACGCTCGGAAGGCGGGCGATCTGGTTCCCGTGGCCGACTCCCGTTAATGGACTGGCCGCCGCCTTTTGAGTCAACTGTAAACGTCTCGGAGAGGCTCTTCCAGATTGGCAAGCGACCACCGTTTCCAAGCGCGCTGAGTCGAAACGGATTACATTTTAAGGGGCGGGCTGGAGGAGGCAAAGTCAACAGGGTTTTTGTTACAATTTTGCTAATAAGAATAAGAGGGGAAGAAATTCGTCTTCTCCTCAAGCGCTACGACGTCATAAGTGTTAGCGATGTCCCGGCACGACTGCCCCGGCACAAACAGGTCGCTCCAATTTAAGGGAAAAATCGCCAAAAAGAGGCAGAGGGCTTCAAAAAAATTCATCAGATATTTATTTACATAGCTCAGTTAACATCATACCCAGATTCCAAAGCATAGGTGACAAACCCGGGTCTACACGAGCTAAATTGCTAATATGTTTTCCTATGCATTTGCCATCAGAAACTGCGGTCTGTCATTTTTTTTTCCTCTCCCTTTTTTTTTAACAAATTAGACCGACACGTCATCTCGCGCGCCGATCCCACTCCGCTCGGTCTGGAAGGTCAGATAATGAGATTACGGGAAGTACAATCTACTCTCTCCGTCCTGCCCGCGCCGCCGTCCGCTCGATGCTAACGCGATCTTCACAATGCGATGGAGAAAACTGGATTGTCACATAATGTTTGGTGGAATTAATTTGGTTGACAAGCTTTCAGGCCTCGCCATCCGCAGCCCCCCCCCCTTCCCCGCAAGGCTTTCAGCATGTCAGTGTATGCAGATGAGGTTGCGTGCGTGTTGCACGCGTGTGATACATTGGTATGACTTCCTGTTTGATCATCCAGAAGCACAAACACACACACATACACACACACAATGCCACAGCAGAGAAGCAGAGGAGGCTTTCCCATCTAATCTAGAGAATATATATAAATGACTAACAGGCTGGCAGGTGAATCACAAATTCTCTTAAAACTACATTCATCTCCCGCCCGGGGAGGGGGAAGGGGAGTCAAATACCACATCTCTCGTGGTTGAGATAAATCTCGCAGGATCTTATCGGTGAAAAAAAAAACCTGGGTTTTTTTTTTTCAAAGCGCTATCCATCACCCCTGCTGCTTATTACGGGGACAGATTGTAACCGAGATCTCTTCGCTTGAGACGAACGCCTCCCCTTCAAAACAAGCTCTGGCAGGTTAAGGAGACGAGGCGCCATGAAAGATAGATGACAAAACCCGACGTGCGTGATCCACGTGCCGGCTGGAGAGGCTACCTTCCGCTCCTCGCGTCCTTCTTTAACCGGATGTTATGCTTCAGTTGTGGATGTTACGGCTGAGGCCGGCTCAGAAGCGCCGCAGTCTATTTTTAACATTTTTCTTTACATGAAGCGCAAAAAAAAAAAAAAACAACCTCTTTCCGCCTAATATGACGATCGACCGGTGAAATCTGTCCCGTTCGAAAAAGGAAAACATTCTCGAGGGGGAGAATCGCCCTCATTCTGTGGACGACCAATGAGACGCTGCTATATTTAGTCAATCTTCTACACGTCGGACCTTTGAGAGGAAAACGTCATTGCGCCTCTTCATCTGTGGACAATTTTCATTTTATATTGAAAAAACCTGCAATAATCCCCCCCCCCCCTTTTTTTTTTTTTTTTTTAACTGTTTAAACAATGTCCTACTATTATTTATTATTGCTATGTTTTACTTGAAACTCTAGCACAACAATTTCCTTCGGGATAAATCAAGTTATTATTCTTATAAAATGATGATATTTTCACCCAATAGAAGCTGAGCCGTCGCTGGGAAACCATTTTTTGTGAACTATTTCGCAATTTGACCGCTTTTAAAGATAGAACTCCTTGGCCGCAGTCGTCGTTACGGTAGTAAACGTAGAGCAACTCGAAAAATCTTACATTAATCATCTACCCGGCCATTCGCCCTCTCGTTCACACATCCGGGGGGGTAATATTGGATCCCAGATGTACCAGGATGGTTTTGGGACCACCTTGCCGCCACGTAGTTATTCTACCGAGGGGAAAGTTGCCATCGGAGGTCGAAGACGACGACCGTCTTGAGAGACGATTCAAATGTCGCCGCCGATGTCGACCCTGTTGGTCCGGTGCTTGTGAAACCAAAAAAAGATCCAGCATTTCAAACCGAATCTTATAAATCCAGACACGAGGAGCCCGCATTCTCGCTTCAGATGAAATCCGTGCTCAGACATTCAGAAGGCTGGGGGCCTGAAAGATCAGTGGGCGCGATGGCGAACGCTGATTTGTCTTTTTATTTATTTTTTATGTAATAAGAGGTGGCAGGGGAGGAGATAATGTAGTCCTCTGGCGCTCGGTTGTGATGGTTACACTAATGGGGCGGCGAATGCATCGCGGCGATAAATATCCAGAAGATCCATGCGGAAGCCCACGTCGAATGTCTCCAAGGGCCTGGGAGAAGGTCGCCGTCGTCGGTCTGGAGTAAAAAAAAGTCCAGAGCGCGTTGGGAAAAACGACAAAGGGTCGGATGAAGAGGCGTCCCGAGAAGCCCCTTCGTCCCCACACTTGGGGGGGAAAAATCGCAACAGATTTGTGTTTCCAAGCCGGAGGGACGGACGAAAACACCGCCGGCGGCGACTGGCGTGAATTTTGAAGGGGAGGGGAGGCAAAGGGACCACTTCCAGTCTTATTTCTGGGAAAGCTACTGCATAACTTACTCATACATTTGCATGATAACATGAATAATATTAGTGATTCAATATTTATTTTCCCTGGATCCCTTTGTCTTGCCACTATCTGCAACCATAAAGCTGCATCCAGACGAGGTTTCATCCCAGGTTATCACCCGATGTACCCAACACACACACACACACACACGCACGCACACACACACACAGGACCGCGGATCACGCAAAGCAGTCAAGCCCCGCAGCCTACGCCAACCTGTGGTGGGACTCACCGGCGCAGACGGAGGAGGCGGAGAAGAAGCCCGGCAGGAGCAGCAGCAGCAGCGCCGCCGCCGCCGCAGACGAGCCCGGGTTGACCATCCTGCTGCTTCTCTGGACGCGGCTTCACATCCTGCACGGCCCATTTAGACCATCCCCTCCGCTCGGGAGCACCCGGAGCATCCCGGTCGGTGCCGGGAGACTTGTTGTACCGGAGACGGAGGAGGGGAGGGGGCTCACCTGAACTTGGACGCTGCAGCACAGGCGCAACAACAACCGGAGGAGGAGGAAGAAGGAGGAAGAAGAAGAAGAGGAGGAGGTGGGAGGGGTTGAAGAGGAAAAAAAAAAAGGGGGGGGAGTGGGTCGATTCTGCGATTTATTTATTTTTTTCCCCCCCGCTTCCCGTGTCGGTCGGTGCCGTGGAAAAAACAGCCCCACGCCACCGGCGGCGCGGCTGCAGGCGACGGAGAGGAGGCGAGTTGGGGATTTACTACGCGCCGTGAACGCACCACGCAAGTGCTGCAGAGTGCAAGGTGTCGCCACGGCCTCTCTCTCTTTCTCTTTCTCTCTCTCTCTCTCTCTCTCTCTCTCTTTCTCCCACGCTTGCACGCACACACACTGCCATGTTGAAATGCAGGAGTCCATGTCTTGTGTGTAAAATTGGTGCTGGGGGGAAAAAACATAGCTGGATAGATTTTCATATATTTTGACATTTCATTTCCCGCATGGCTTTTGCGTCCCCTATTTTCTTACGATAGCTTGAAAAAAAAAAAAAAAAAAATTACAAGTAATTTAGTCGGAATCGTAACAGTTGAATATTTTCATTTAATGATATAAAACAAATAAAAGGGAAAAATGGAACACAAGGGGCAACTGGTCAGTTGAGGAAAACTGAGAAAACATCGCCCTCTAGTGTTGCGGGGGTCATTATTTCGACCGTTTGACAGATAAATGATAGATAGACGGATACCCTAACTTCAACTTAGAGTCAGCCTTTGTGCACTATACACACACACACACACACACACACACACGCACACACTCACAATTGTAGTTGAGCCATGTACCAATTGTTGGAATACAATACAGTATACCCTTGTTTTTCGCGGGGGTTACGTTCCAAAAAGAACCCGTGATAGGCAAAATCCGTGAAGTAGAAACCTTTATCTTTTTTTTTTTTACAATTATTATACAATTAAATACTCTATTACACATTGAAAAGAAAGAACAAACCATTTTACAGGCTCAATCATCAAAGCAAAATTTTGATACAGTATTCTCGCCTTTTGTGCAGATAACGTTTGTATCAAACGTAATGTTTTTTTTCCTGCACAGAGCTAATGCAGACTCCATCCTTACCATGGTCTTGTTGCGGACAGTTGCAACCCTTTTTGCATCCTTATTAAAACTTATCGCTGCTGTCGTCCTTATGTTTTTTTCTTCCTTCTTGATTCATTAATTCCGTAATGCCGACCTACGGCCGCATAGCTTTTACCTTCCCTTAGCATGTCCGGAAGTTTAACTTTATCTGCGATAGATCGCATCTTCCGCTGCCTTTTGGGCCCCGCAAGGTGCTTTTGTCGGTCCAGAGCGTTTTGCCAACATTATGGGTTTTAGAGAAACTCGAAATTGCAAGAAAATTTGCACACACGTCATGTAAATTTGGCAAGCTGTTTTACGTACGTGTGCATATTAAACTGCAACGTTATTGACGTGCAGGTAGAGAAGAAGCGGAGTGACTTTTTAGCCAATCAGAATGCAGGACACAATGCAAGATGCAAATAGGTGAAGTAGCGAAACCGTAAAAAGTAAACCGCGTTATAGCGAGGGATCACTGTAATTTGTATTTCAAGTCTTCTCAAGTAAAGCTTGTGTGTTGAAGCCAAATTAAAAGTCCAGCTGGGTTTGGAGCGCAAACAGATCTCGTTCGCCGCGTAAACCAAAACTGTTTTTTCCACACATCGAAAACCGGATGAGGACTAAAAAGTATTTTTCTCTTTTTTCGCCTCCGGAACATTCGCAGTTGGAGTGAGGCCGCACGAAACAAACGCGCTCGTGCGAGGCGGCGGTTAGAGTGCGTCTTCGGCGTTTTCCCATCTCACCGTCGAAGGAACGCGGTCGTGAAAACAGCGCTATTTTATTGGAATGTGTTCTGAAAAGACGCATCGCAATAACACTTTCTCTGTGTTGTATTTCCCAGAGAAGCGGCGATGCAGCACCGAGGGCGGCCCCGTCGTGAAATACTTTCATCCAATCCATTCCGTTCGGCACTTTGAACAACATTTTACAAAAAAAAAAAAAAAAAGAAAAAAAAAGACAGAGCGCTCCCGAGCGCGGGTGGTAATGGGATTTGAGGTGCACGCGGAGAGGAACAACAAATATCCTCCTATAGACGCTCTGGAAACGAACCACAAAACGCAGAGAAAAAAAAAAAAGGACGCAAATCTATTTTATAAGGTAAAATAAAATCGTAAAAATTTCCTATTCTGAATAAAACGACCCCCGGCTCCTACATGTGTCGAGGAAGAAAAGCATGCATATTCTCACATTAGTGCCTCTTGCAAAATATATGTTTCTCTAAAGCCGGAAATCTTGGACTCGGGTTTCATCATCGCGCCGCAGCTCCGGTTCCGCCAGAGACCCCGGACGAACAAGTCCTGCAGATGCTTTGTGGAAAAACCAACAAGCTCGCAAAGGATTGCAGCGGCAGAATATCAATTCGTAGCTCCCGCGGGCCCTGATTCGGGGTCAGAGGTCGCAGCACACCTGGAAACGGCACCGCAAGAACCGACTTCCTTGTATCACATCTCAAGGATGACGCTTTGCGCTGAAGCTCCTCTTTGTTGCGAACTACCGCTGATCTATGGGTGACAGAACTCACACGAACACACGATCCCGGGGCCCGACGCCCGGAAACTTGCCGATCGGAGAACGGCCGCGCGCACACGCGACGCGGCGGTGGCGGCCGGCACATTAACCCCCCCCCATAACCTCCGTTGTGAAAGATGTTGAGGTAACGGCGGCGCCGGCGGCAACATCGGATAAGCCGGTTCCAAATAGGGAAACGCGGGTCCTGTAAGGGCTATTAAAAAGAAAAGCGGCAGCAATATACCCGGTCTGTAAAGAGGGATCCACTCCCGACGGTGGCTTCAATCTAAAGAGGCACCTTATTACAGAGGAAATAGAGCCCCCGCCCTCCGCCGCCACCTTCCGCAATGTGAAACAATGCCGCTCATTGCTCACCCACACGGGGATCCTGGGACACGAGCTGGCCGTAGATTACACCGATCAATAGGTGATTAACATTCCCAGCAGAGCCCTCTCTTAAAGTCTCTCTCACTCCAGCGAGGAGAGCCGGGCGCCCGGTGTCACTCCCTTCCCTTCCCTTCCCTTCCCTTCCTCCTCCTCCTCGCCGCTTCTCCGCTGAAGGTTATTAGAGCGATTTTAGCCGGCGACGGTGATCTCTCTCTGCTCCGCCACTGACAGTTTTATCACTCAATTTAGGTTCAAATGCGCCGAATCTCCTCCGCTGACCTCCGCGTCCGGCGGTTTCGGCACGGTGGTGTGACTCCGATCGTTTACGCGCCGTTAGCCTCGCGCGCCGATTTCACGGCACAGAGAAAGTCGAGTGTTTCGGTAAACATCCCCGATCGGGTTCAGACGCGAGCGGCTCGGCTCGCGCCTCGACGCCATTGCAAATAAGATTCACCGCGGCGTTTGCAGATGCGTCGCAGAAATACGGTGGAACCCGGAAATCGAGATCTTAAAACGTTTTCGTCCCAAAGCAGCTGAGGAGCTGGACGATGTATCCGGCAAACCGAACCCCAACTCTTTACTGAAATCTATTTTTGCAATTTTTTTTTTTCTCTTTCCTTGCAGATTCTCGCGTTTCATGTAATTCCGTGTCCATTTTGAGGACAGAGGGAGTCGTCGTTGCCGGGCTACCAATGATTTGGGTGGTAAGTGACCAAAACAACGGCCAAAAGCAAAGACAAGATGGGTCGTCACAGCTTTTCAGGTGGAAAAATCCATCACATAAATTCGGAGCTAAGGCGTATTTCCGATGGAGAAATATACTCCGTCGAGAACACTTTGTTCCGGACGGGATTTTCCTCCATAGGTGTGCGTGTCGGTGGAAACACTCCTCGTGCGGAGTGTGGAATCGAGGGGGAGCCGATGGGGTAACAAACCGGCCTGAAGTGGCCTTAATCCATCTGGAGCTCCAGGGGATGAAAAAGTCTGCAGCAGCTTTGAAGCAGCGTTATCGCTGACTTCCTTCTCTCACTGCCCCTGGAATAGTTTAATTACAGCTCGTGTGTGTGTGTGTGTGTGTGTGTCTGGGGAGAGGGGGGGGGTGGGTGCTGGCAGGCGTCTAGCATATGGTCATGCAAATGGACACGGTGGTGGACACACAGCAGAATTCGGGTGAGCTATTGTGCTGATTTTGGACGCGGGGACAGAATAGCGGAAAGGTGGCGTGCAGAGAGAGAGGAAACCGATGGGGGCGGAAAAAGGGAAGCGTCGCGGGAGGTGTTTGGACATTGACATGGATTTTTATTTCTCTTGTTTTTGTTTTTGCATCTGTCTGATTTGATTCGGTGCGCGATATTTCCCCCCAACCAGGGATGTTTAAGCCTTTTATTCGATTTTAAAGAGCCCTGCATGTCTTCATCTCCTCTGTCCTTTTCCCGTTGTCTCCCCCGCGACCTTTCCTTTCACGAGACGTATGAAGACGCACTGTTCAAGTGAAAAATGAAACGTACGGATAGAAATGACAGAGAAAAACCGCGGTGCACAATAACTGACGCACAACTTGTTCCAGGGATCAGGTTTGACCTTCAGACTCCCCTCGACATTGAACCCCTGAAAAGCCGGACTCAAGGGCACGGGTTTGGTTTTGGACACCGACAGTGGATGCCGTCAAATTTCTGCGAGCAGCGTAAAAAAAAAAAAAAAAAAAAAAACGACAATGTTTGCAAATGGTTGCCATGTTAACCGACGCACAGATGAGCGGTGAAAGCCTGCTGCTAATCCGAACCCTCGGCTGAGACGCATCGCCCGGGGGACAAACAAAGCTTTGAATCTCAAGGCGGCTCAAAAGCGCTTTGGCTGGACTTCACAAAACAATTTGGCCGGGGAGCCGACGTGATCCGATGGTCGACGTGATCCGAGCCCACCGCCACGTGAGGAGAAGGCTGGAGAATCATAAAGAGAAAGTTTTAGCCCATTACTTTACACTGAAGTCCTTCTGATGCCAAGTTGAACTCATTCAACCGGGCGTAGGAGCACCTCCGCAATGTCTCTCACACACACACACACACACACAGAGATGCGCGCGCACGGTCATGAATGCTACCCTCCAAAAAAGAAATAAATAAATAACCGCGCCAAAGAGGTGCTGACATCAACAGCTATCCTGTTATTCATGAAGATGTGGCCGTTTTCTCCTTGACTGTGCAATTCAATTTTAAGGTCGATGTCACAGGACTGGCGCCGCCGCCGCCGCCTCTGTACGTTCCTGCAGCCCATGCGTTGCGTGTTCTTGCATCTGAACTCTTTCCACCGTCCGATGGTGCGGCCCCTGCAGAAAATTCATCCCTACACATCTGTGTGTAAAAATTGTGCGTGATTTTTTTTTTTTTAGTTTGTCATAAAAGTCCCTTTACTGGGTTATTCGGGAAGTCGTGTGTCCGGGATTCTCCCGCCAGCTACATCGAAAGACTCCGCGGGGGAAAACGGACGCCCGTGACTGATTCTCGGCGGCTGCACGTCGGCCAATAGGACGGCTCTTTAAGAGCGAGCCAAGAGTCCTCTTTCATGCGGTTCCTGCAGTTTTCCGTCTCAGTTACAAACTTTAGCGCTCTTTTCTCCGAGTGGGACCGAAAGGCACCTTCTACGACGGCGCTCCTTCCCGACGACTCGTTTTTATCGTCGCATCTGATTAATGCGGCCGTTCCGACGACACGCCGGTCGCGGAGGGAAAATGGCCGCGGCTTATTTCCTTAAGTGGTCCCGGTGCAGGTGCATCTGGCAGGGAGAGCGTCCTCCTTACGAGGAGGACCAGGAGGTGGAGGAAGCATCGGAGGGAAAGAGGCCCCGAGAGAGAGGGTGGGACGTAAATAGACGCTTTTTTTTTACGTCAGCATCTTTCACACGTCTCTTGTCGTCTCCCCGCAAGGGCGTGCACGGGTGCCCGGCGCTGAGGGCGTAAACCGCCGCGGTCGGGGGTGTCGAGATAAAGACCAACTCGCATTTCTTTCACTCGCCGTCATTTTGTCTCAGGTTGAAAAGGCGGCCAAAACAGCAACGGATTTTAATGTCATTACCCGGGATTGTCATACACGCCGCCTGGATACTTTGGCTTCTTGGTTTCCTCTGGGCTGCTTCCTTCGCAGGTTGTCACAGCCAATCACCTGCGTCCTTCTTACTCTGTCCTCTGGATCCTCTTCTTTCACACCAACTCACTTCCTGTCGTTTTTCCCTCCATCCATAAACCTCCCTGATCTTCCTCTTGTCCTCCTGCCTGGCAATTCCAACCTCAGCATCCTTCCAACCTGTCCCTCTTGCGTGATCATATCCCAAGTCCCAAATGTCCTCGTATTTCTTAACCAAAATAATCAAAAACAAGAAGATACAGTTGAAACGATGTTAAAAGGGGATGCGTCCAAAATGAGTTTAAACAGGAAAAACCCGGAGGAACTCTTACGTTGGGGAAAGGTCCAAACTTAAGGGTGTCCCTTTTGCCAGGTACGCTTTCAACTGAAAGGCCAAGCGGGCTTCCTGGGAACAGCAAAAAGGACCGGCAGCCGAGGATGGACTTGGGAAAA
This sequence comes from Fistularia commersonii, assembly GCF_037954325.1. Classification (NCBI taxonomy): domain Eukaryota; kingdom Metazoa; phylum Chordata; class Actinopteri; order Syngnathiformes; family Fistulariidae; genus Fistularia; species Fistularia commersonii. Next base: position 5,075,075 of record NC_141307.1, read on the forward strand.
CGACTTCCAGTCCCTGAAAACATCACAGAAACCAGCCTTATACCAGACACTGTCGACCAAGCAAGTCGTTTTTTGGAGCTGATGGTGCTCTGGGAGTAGAGGACGGAGGAAGCTAGTGAGAGGTAGCAGGAGCTGGCAGAGGGGTGTGTTGTGCCGTGTGCTTGACCGTTAATGTTAGAGGAAGGAGCTTTGCAGGAAAGTCGCTCCGTGAGGCCAATCGCCTACCGGGCATGACCGGACTGCGCAAGAGAAGTGCGGCTTCTGAGGCTGCAGAGAGGGATTCGCCATGGCTGTAGATCAGGAGGGACAAGCGGAGCGCGACAGCTTCTTGAACACGGGCCCGGAAGCGATCGCTCCCGGTCGGGTCGTCTGGGCGAGGTCCGAAAGAGCGCTCCGGGGAACCAATCGCAGATGACGTGTCCAAGAAACCGCATCTTAAGATGTATGTAAAAACTCGTCTCAAAAAACGATTGCATCCACGCGATACTTTACTCCGCCAACAGCTGCCGACGGATCCGCGCAGCCGCAGAGATCATCCATCGCGACGGCTTTTATTAAATCGCGCGCTTCCATTCATGCCGTAATTAGATATCCTCTTATGAATCTAATCGTGGCGAGTTAAATTGCCCCGTCGCTGCCTGGCGGGGGGGGAGTGTCTCCCGCACCTGCATCTCTTCAGCTTCTCCACGATACGCCTCTTGTCGGAAAACAGCGGGCGGGTTGTCGTCAGAAAGATTCAAGTTGAGAAATCAACAGCGGTCGCAACTGGTCAGGGTCAAGCGCCTCCCATCCTGACTAATCCTACCAACGATCAGGTCCACGTAGAGATAAACAATCCATGACATCACACTGGGCTGGAGGAACCAAAACATCCAACACACACCTCATCACGTGTGTGTGTGTGTGTGTGTGTGGGAGCGTGCGAGGGAGAGACGGAGAGGAGACCAAGAAAGGAGGGAGAGGACTTGATGGATAACTGCGGTAGTGATGCTGACAGCTCACTTCAGTAGCAGACGTTGTGTTAGCGTTGGCGTATGTGTGCATTTGTCACCATATCTGTCTTTCACACACGTATCCAGGATCTATCGATGCTATCAGTTACCATTTGAGGGCCCGTTATGTTTTTTTTTTTAAATACAAAAGATGCGACAGGAATCTGAAGCAGGCAACACTGACGCAAACATAAAATATATGTAACTAATGATTTAAAAAGATGTTTAAAGAGTATTAAAACTCATGCAACGGGTAAGTCTTACATGTTTACAGTTCGTGAAAGCGTCTCATCACAGTTCCGTGCATTTTTTCCCACTAACATTGGGGGTGACAGACACAAAGTGGCTCTCGACTGCTGACACCCAACCGACCACACACACACACACACACACATACACTCATTCACCCTCTCCCTCCTCCTGCCGGGGGCTTTAACATTATTGCCTGTGCGCTCTCATTAGCGGGAATGAGGACACATTAAGCATCCCTGCTGGATTGAGCAGGGCAAAGATCTCGCTCTACTTTCAGTCTTTTTCTCCTCCGTATCCGGTAAACCTCCGTGTGCCGCCGCCTCTGGATTCTCCTCCGACTCTCCGCCCTTCTCCTCCCTCCACAGCTTAATGATCCTGCCGCACACTAAGAAGTAACTGCGCGCCTGAGGGGGGGTGTGTATTGATGTGGAAGTCTTATATTAAGGTGTAGTTAGTATGCCTTTGCTGCACAGGAATAACCATTACCATCTCTGCAGGGGTTCGGTGTCGCTGCCAGTAAATTAGCCGACGCGCACAAAAGTCACATCGGCTACTTTTTCCGAAGCCCATAAAAGCAGCAGCGACGATCGCGATCCGTCACCGCTGACACGTGATTGGCTGGATCTTTAATTTAGCGCGCTTTAAGGAGCACGATACATCAAATCATTCATTCATTCATTATCTATATCGCTTAGCCTGCACTCTGGGGGGGTGCGGGCCCACACACCACGGAGTGATCATAACACGTGATCATTTTTATCCCTTATAATCAAGCAATTAGATCGCTAGTTATGACACATCATGAACATACGATCACATATCATGTCATGTGATCATCTGTTGTGTGAATACACACCGTGGGAGACCCCCAGGTCAAATCCAGCACCCGTCAGTGTCTTGATACTTTGCGTTGTTGTATAGTTTGAGCTTTTGAATGCGTTTTTTGAGGCGGTTTGCCGGTTCAAACAAGCCCGGCCCCGGTGGGTTTTATTGATAAATCGTGAGGAAACACCTCAGCAGAAAAGGGAGAATGACCGGCAAGCTGAACTAGCGTCGTGCGTAGAAACATCCGGGAGTCGTCAATACATTAAAAGACGCGTTTGACTTTAAAGCTGATCTCAAGCGGCGTAATCCCGTCGTTCAACACCGTCTATGGATGGACGGCGTCCAGCAGCGGAGGTCAGTGGTTATGTAATAATCCCCCTCTCTCCTGCCCTGCACACATCGTTTCTATATTTGGCATCTAAAAGGTACCAGCGCCCGGAACTCCTGCTGGAACCATTACTTATTCACCACAATGGATTTGCTGAGCTCTGTGAGTGTGTGTTGTGTGTGTGTATGTGTGTGTGGGAGCGTGAAAGAGCGAGAGTGTACGCTTGACATCTCCATCTGAGTGCAACTGTCTCAAGTCACCCTCGACGCGCGAAGTCACATTTCCACTTCTGGACATTTGAACACCCCTTTAACTTCAGCGGCTTTTACAAAAGATCCAGGCACGGCTCAAAAATATCTTGTAATACCACATCTGGCCACTAGGGGGTGCACATGCTTGAACCACTCCTTCCATGTCACATTGTCTGGGTTTATCACTGTAAAAATGATAAAAAAAAAAAAAAAAAGACAAAATGTTTGATTGCGAGTTGAAAAATAGAAGAAAAAAAAAAACGCTCTTCCCTGAGCACGGCAACTCTATGGTGTCACATTGTCCCTCATCAAATGAGTCAATGACAGGATTTCTATGGATAAACAATGCCGGTACCAGTCACATTTCCATGGAGCTTGCCGTCGGGGTGAACCGTCGGTCAAGGAAGCGATTACATTTCAGGGTCAGATCCATTGAATGAAAAAGCGGTTCCTTTTTTTTTTCTCCAATACTGGCTGGGTTGAGGTCTGTGCCCTCTGGATGCCCTGCTATCAGCAGGATTATGCAGCAACTGCCGCTCTGATTTTCATTAAACTTGGTGGATTTAATGCGTTGGCGGAGGAGCAGAGCGGCAGCCAAGGAGGACGCCGATCCAGATGTTTTAAATAATTCCTCGGGAGTCTTGGCAGGAGTTTGAGTGCTCGCCTAATTGAATCAGACGGCGGTATCTCAAGGTTTTAAAAACACACGACGCAGTCGCGAGACAATTCGAATGCAGGATCATTTTTGCCAAATCTCGCAGAACTTTGATCGAAACATAACCGCTGAAGCAATAAAACAATTTAAACGGCGTCATCTATTTTTTGACATCACACCTGCCGATGGCAACGTATCACTTTTTCATAGGGTATATGTTCACTTTGAAGCCAAAGGGCTCACTGCGTCCCCTTGTGTCTCAGCATCGGGTAAAATACCTGACTGCATGACGGCAAAAGAGCAATGTAGAAAAAATAAAAATCTACTTCTCTTTTTCTGTCTGAAACCAAAGAAAAACAACGAAATTACCCAAATTCAAACCAAAGCCTGCACAACACATGAACGACTCAAAGTGTGAAAAGAGCAGAGTGCGTTTCCTGCTATGCTTCCATAAATATGGAACTGCAAGAACAAATCCAAACATACGTCTATAAATGTGTTATTTTCTCATGATCAAAATCCTAATGTTGATTTAGAATAACTGGAAAGAAATCTTTGGTCTATTTCCTAATATAGACATATATGGAAACCGTGTATTTTAAACATAGCAGCTCTATAAAAATGCATTAGTCATAGTTATATTTTGTACTCACAAACTGAATTAAATCCTCGCAGGATGGAATAAAAGTATTGAGCTAAATATCATCGAGACAGAAAATAATTTGGGATCGGAGGTTTTTTCAGTTTGTTCATTAACCCACGCATCATTGAGAAATAACACAAATGAAAAAAAAAAAAAAAAAACACACACATTCATCTTTGTGCCTTTTCTAAAAAAAACTCCCTCCGCGTCGAGATTTCTTTCCTGGAGCACTTAAGAAAGACGACTGGCGTGCGGACGCTGCATTCATAATGCCGGTTCCCCGAATGACGGCGGCAGGGCCGAAGTCGAGCGGGAGCGAGGGAGCGCGGCGGCCGCCATTCTGAGGAGAAGGCGTGATGAGGTGCGGCTTAATTGCGGCGCGGTGAAGGTTTGGGTATCGACTTCTGCACGGGGATGGTGGAGGTACGGAAAGAGCTCGCTTTAATGGCCGTGTCAGGAGGGGAGAATAATCTCTGGAGTACAACGGCCAAAAAGCCAATTAAATTCACATGGTGGAATTAACGCTCGATATTTATTTTATCTCCGGGTTGCTTCTGCATTATACTTTCTAATGATTATTGTTAGTATTATGACTCCTTTTCTTCTTTGTTTAGGGTCAAATTGTTTGCGGGAGTGCTTTAGATCGCTGCCTTTCGGAGCGGAGTATCTCGAAGACGTTTTTTTTTTACTTACTGCTCTGATAAAAATTTGTTATTAGCTTCTTTTGGCTCCAAAAGTTCCGAGAAGAACACGGACTTCATGGAGATCGGAGCCGCCGCAGCATTCACGCTCTGCACGGCCAGAATAAGAACCGCGGATTATCAAATGTCAAAGCGAGCCCCGGCGTGGCAGGTCAGAAGCGCTTGGCTCTCGCGGTTGCTGAATTTCTCACTGGTTCTGTCCGTTGCAAGAAAACATCTTAAAAGTGTCATTCTCTGCAAGAAGTCTACCAATTTGCAAGTCTGCGAGATTGGTAGCGTTTAAAAATACGTAATACAGTGATCCCTCGCTATAACGCGGTTTACTTTTCACGCTTTCGCTACTTCACTGATTTGCATGGTGCATTGTGTTCTGCATTCTGATTGGCTAAAAAGTCACTAACGTCAACAACGTTGCAGTTTAATATGTACACGTACGTAAAAACAGCTTGCCAAATTTACATGACGTACGTGCAAATTCACTTGCAATTTCGAGTTTCTCTAAAACCCATAATTACATTACATTACATTACATTGCATTTGGCAGACGCTTTTATCCAAAGCAACTTACAATAGAGGACATAGGGACTGCAAATACACTTGCAAATACACGATTTATAATGTTGACAAAACGCTCTGGACCGACAAAAGCACCTGCGGCAGGAAGATGCTATCTATCGCAGATAAAGTTAAACTTCTGCACATGCTAAGGGAAGGTAAAAGCTATGCGGCTGTAGGTCGGCATTACGGAATTAATTAATCTTCCGTTCGTCTCCCGTTCTTTTCAATGTATAATAGAGTATTTAATTGTATGATAATTGTAAAAAAAAAAAAAAGGTTTCTACTTCACAGATTTTGCCTATCACGGGTTCTTTTTGTAACGTAACCCCCGCGAAAAACAAGGGTATACTTTATACCCTACCAGATGTCTAAAATGCAGAATGCACCTCCCTGAAGACTTTGGCGCTTGAGTTACTCTTTCAGTTCAGGGCATTCACTCGCAGGTGACGGCGCCGCTGCATTTACCGAAGTAAAATATCTGTGCACTTCATCCCCCCGCTGCCAGTTCTACCTCCATGGCTCCCACATCAACTTGAGAGCACTTCCTCGGATGTGTCTCGCCGATATTTATTACACATTAGCCCTGAAGTCCAGACAGCGGGAGCATCATGCTTTATATGTGCTTTCAGCAGTTCATCGCCGTCGCCGGGCTCCATTTAACCACATCGAGCTGATGGGATTTGGCAGCCCAGCGCCGCCGCTATTTCTTTGGTTGACACTAATGGCTGCCAACGGACTTTTGGCAAAGTTACTTTCCGATTTGCACCTTATTAACTCAACTCGCCGATGGCTGCCCGCGCCCGGCCAATATTCAATTAAAGTCATAACAACAGTAATGACCGAGAATGACAATAGCAAGGTCTGAATGACAATTAAGCGCTGTCATTAAACATGCATTACAGACGGCGGGCGAGAGAGAGGCATCGGAGAAAAGTTTCCGTCTAATGTTGATTGAGCTGCTGTCAACGGGAATCCATTACTAGATCCATTAAAGGCCTTCCATTGAATTGCTTATTGAAAGTAAGGGATAGCAGATCAGTCGTTTTAAGCCAGTCATCGGTACGGCGAAGGAAAACACGCTAGCGCACACACACACACACACAGCTTTAGACACGGATTAATCCGCCACAAAACGTGACCTCTGATCACCAGGGGCGCGAAACATAAGAGAATTAGTCTGACTCAGTTCTACTACCTCAGTGGTGGAACAAACTCCGAGAAGCCACAAGACTAGCATCATCTCTCTCAACCTTCAAGAAACAGGCAAAAACGTTTCTCTTTCAGGACTTTTTACTGCGCTGATGCCTCAGATCAGGTTGGCAGCAAGTTAGGCTGTGCAGTGTGTGTACGTTTGTGTGTCTCCGTGCAAAAAAGAAAAAAAAAAAAAAATCACTAACCCAAGCTTACTAAGTTCTGTATATTTCCTGTGCATCGTGTATTTGCAAGTGTATTTGCAGTCCCTATGTCCTCTATTGTAAGTCGCTTTGGATAAAAGCGTCTGCCAAATGCAATGTAATGTAATGTAATGTAATGTAATGAATCATCGGTATCAGCACCTGCCGATTACGTTCTCATTCTGAGAAACCTTTACTGTCTCATTCCAACATCCGGATAGTTTACAGGCATCGGTTAGCCCGCTATGCTATGTGTGCACGCTTTATGGAGGAAGCGGGAGTAGCTAAAAAGGCTCTGCAACCTCCATCCCTGGACCGGGACTGACAACCAGATCATCCTCACGGATCGCGCTCCCGGCTGTCAACGTAAAATCTTAACGTCAATTCACAAATCCATTTAAAATGTAAAAATCCATCCTTGGTGAGCATACGTGTGTGTGTACAAGTTTTGCCCCCATCGTGCTTGTCCCCTCTAACTGTCTGCGACGACACAAATCTGGCCACAATCGAACACTCGGTGACCTCCGTGTAAATCCACGACTGCTGTCGAGCTGCACAAACTCCGTTCTCCGCGCAGCGAGGCTTAAGACGAAGAAGAAACGAGGGAGCCGGACAAGGAAAAAGAAATTTGGGACTTGGAGGGCGGACGGAAAAGTGGAATCCCGGCCTCCGGGGGGATGAGCAAGGGCAGGATTGACTCACCTTGCCGCAGAGAGATACGGGTGAGATCCAGATAAACTAGTCGGACGTCACTCTTTGAGGACACACCAAAACAAAGCGCTGTAAAAAAAAAAAAAAAAAAAAAAAAGATGGAATCATCAGTTTCTCACTTCAGCTTGTCCATCATGCAGAATTTCAGCCGTGATGCAAACGCTGTGGTTTAAAAGTAGAAGAACTCTGAAAGTTTGGGGGTTAGAGAAAGGTGATGTTCCTCTCCTCCTCCTGCCTGCCTGCCGCCAGCTTCCCGTCAGCTCTGCATGGCGAGCGAACGCACCGCCTCGCTGTTACCACTCAAATATTGCACCTCGACACCTTTCTGCAGAAATCGTGACCCTCCTGGCGGGTTTGCTCCTCTGGCTGAAAGGCTTACAAACCGCCATGGAGACAAAACACACACACACACTGCGAGAAACCACGGATGAGCTTTCACAACTTCACTGTGACATGGTGTTAAAAAAAATAAACCTTTTTGATGCATTTTTTAAATCTTAATAGATGCTGACGGTCTTCTAATCACAATGCAGTATTTGTGGTTTAGTTTTGTCACTGTTCCTTTAAATATTGCACATAATATTCCCTCTCTGCACATAGTTAAGATGAATTTTGTTTTTTCTTGATTATTTACATTTATGCATAATGTTATTTAACTGCTGTTCTCAACAACGGTATAAATGTACAGTATATTGTCTCATACACACATAAAAATATGTTCACATTCACTGCAAGAGATTATAAATGGCCTCGTTGAATCCTCCTCACTCCAACACACACACACAGCCTCATTTAGCTCATTTCCAGTACATAGCTATTCTATTAGCTATTTCCATGCATCGCGTACAAACACACACACACACACGCTTCATCCATGTTATTGCTTTCACTTTGTTTCCAGCTTTCCCTCCTCTTGAATCTATAGCGGAAGGGAGCGCGGGAGACAAACTGTGATTTAGTAGCAGTGTAAACTAGAAAGCCAAGGCCCGCGGCTCTGCTTTATCAGCAGCACTCCATCTTCCTGTGGGGGAGTGTTTGTTGGGAGGGGCTGACGGTGCATAGGAACTCATTTAGGGTGTTGCCAGGGTTGGTCTTGACCCGGCACGGCTGAGTTACGGCGGCTCTGCTGCTCCTCTATCCCCCCCTGTTTGCCTGCTGGTGCATTTACCCCAGCGCCTGAAGGTGCAGCAGCAGGTGGAGATGAACCGAGTGTGTGTGTGTGTGTGTGTGTGTGTGTGTGTGTGTGTGCGCCTGCCATTCTGAACGCCCCGTAACCCTGACGCCACCTGTAATTATGCGGGGCGCGAGACGGTTACGCATTATCGTAAAACGCCACCACACAAACACACACACACCGAGATGGCGGTGGTAATGAGAAATATAAGCCGGAGAGGTTTAACAGAATGAATCGTAATTACCGGGGACTCGCGGAGGTTATCGCTGGCACACACACACTTATTTCGCCATGTACGTGTGATGCCTCGTATTGTCTTCCAGTTGGTGCCGGGGTCACCATGGAGACGGTCGGCAGGTAATCGGGACGTGTCGGGGGGTTTATTTTTTCGGCCTCCCGGGCTTTCATGACAGCACGCTGATGCCGATTATCGAGGAATGGTTTTAAACATAAATGTTACGGGGACACGTCAGACATCAAGGGAATAATGAAGTTGTTCTCTGCAGTGAAGGAAGACAGATGTTCTGTATGTGTGCGTGTGTGTGTGTGTGGGCCATCATGGAGTTGGAGGTCTATATCCTGCATGTTAGCTTAGCACAATGAATGTGTGTTGCTGATGTGGATTTGAATGAGAAAGTAAAGAATTACATTACATGACATTTAATTGCGAGGCCACAAGGTGTCATATGTTCTATTTTCTGGATGGAGTTTGGGTTTGTGAAAATTCCACTTCCCTAATTGACTGAAAAAGGCTTTTTCCTGTCTCTTGAGGTTATGAATAGTGTGGCTTATGTTTTATTTTTTCTTTCTGCGTACTTTTCCTGGGAATGATCGGTCGTGAACGCGCTTTGAGCTGCGCCGCTTGTGTGGAACGTGTCACACGAACGAGATCCATCGGTAATTCCGTCACCAATAAGGTGAATATTCTCAAAAAAATACAACCCCGGGACAGTCGAGCGGCTGTGGCTTTTTCTTCACGCTCCCACACACACATGCCCTGTTTGGCTCGTCTCAGCCTCTCGAGAGGGCGACCCTGCAGAAGCGCGTAGCAGATGCTTAGCAGGAGGTAGAAGCTGCTCCGTCAAGGACCCCCGTCTCTCTCTCGGCGGGGGTTGAACCCGAAGGCGGCGATGACGATGACGGAACTGACAAACCGCTAGAGATTGACAGCCGGCGTGATGAACAGCCTTCATGACGGCGGAGGTCGGCGACGAGCGGGATGCCGCCCGATGAAAACCAAGGAATCTCATTAACTGATGCTAATATGAAGGTTTTCAATGTGATTTATAAAAAAAAAGAGGAAATTGGTTGAACTAACAAGGAAAGCATCAACTGAGAAAGGAAACTCCTCAAAACTCAAAGGAAAACCCGAGTCGGGGCTGAGAGAAGCACCTCGAGTGTGTGTGTTTTCTTGCTGATGCAACACGGCATCTGTTTCTCAGGTGAGAGCAATAATGCAGGAAAAAAAAAACAAAAACACATATTTGTTTTGTTATGGTTGTGTTTCCAACATCTGCGAAGCTACGGCCTAAGGAGTCTGATATGCTCCTATGAAACTCAAGGCTACAAGAGGAAAACCATCTGTGCATCGTGCAAGAAAACTAGCAGGAAGCAGGATTTTGTTCCTTGTTTGCACCTTTGCAACTTGAAGTAGTCACAGCAAATTTCACGATAAAAACTGAACAAATGAAAGGACTTGACCTTTCTTTCCTGTGGTTCGGGCTCTCGGGGGCGGGTGATGCGAAGGTGTCGGCGCCGCTGTCAGCCTCAGTCTGCTTCCACTCGGGGACGACGGCCGCAGCCGGTAAACCCGGGGCTTTCCGTGGGGTCTGAACCAGATGGACGCTGACGGCGGAGACGGGATCCTTCTTGCGTGCTTTCCGACATGACGGCGGATTTTCCGGCGCTTCAGAGGCCGGCGGGCGACGACTGTTGTTGACGGAAAAGGAAAAACAAGGAAAAAGCGGGTATGTTGAGCCGCATTTAGTAATAACAGTGCATTTTGTAATAAACATCCAAAATGTAATAACTATGTCATTCATTTTGTAATAAAGCCGCATTTTGTAATATACTGCCCAATGCATACATTTTGCCGCATTATGTAATAATCATAATTATTATATTATTATATAATTATTTTATATATCATAAAATAAATCATAATTTTGAGAAGATTATTACAAAATGCACTTGCAACTTTTTTATTCTCTAGGAAATGTAATAACATGGAATTTAGAGAATATTCTCTGTTAATGCAACCTTTGAATAGTGTACTGATAGTAATTGCTAAGTACTGCTACTAGGCTAATACAGTGACACTAATAATAGGCCTAGCTTTTACAAATACTTTAAAGTAAGATAAAATACAATTAACAAACAAACTATGCTTTGGAATTGTTATTACATAATGCACCATGTTATTACATTTCCTGGAGAATAGAAAAGTTGCAAGTGCATTTGTAATAATCTTCTCAATATGTAATAACTTATTACATAATGCGGCAAAATGTATTACAAAATGCGTTGGGGCTGTTTATTACAAAATGCGTCTTTATTACAAAATGAAATGAAAACATTTTTACATTTTGGACGTTTATTAAAAAATGCACCGTCATTACAAAATGCGGCTCAACAGCGTAGCATCGACAGCACGTGAGAAATAATCATTTATCTTATTTCGGTATTGTCCTCCGCTCAGTGTTGCGGGAGTGCCGGAGCCTTTCCTGGCCGTCATTGGCCGAGAGAGGGGGGGTTCGACCCGGAGGGCCAATCACAGGGCCAAAGATAGACAACCATTCAACCTGTCAATCACATATCTGAGCAATTTAGGATCTCCAATGAACCTCCAGCATGATTTTGGACTGTGGGAGAAAACCCAGGCGGACACTGGAAGAACACGGAAACTCCGTGCAGAAAGGCCTCTTGTCGGATTTGATCTTCTAATTCATTCATTTATCTATTATTTTGAATTATTCGTTAAGAATATTTCACCAAAGACGACTGAAAAACAACCAGCTCTTAGTCACTATCCTGTCTTAGATGAACCATGTTTACATGAACCACCATTAAAACCCAAGTTTTCTTTTCTCATATCAGTGCTATTGGCAGGATGTCTTGATGATTTATGGCCTGAAAGTAAAATCTGGAAACCATTGTGCCATTTCTTCCATCCTCCTTCACAAAAAAAAAAAAAAAAAAAAAAAAATGCCCCCCGGGTGAAATTGATTTCATAAAAAAAAAATTTCATTCTGGGATTTTTCATTTTCATTTTTAGACGTCGGCGCGACTGATTTATGACCGCAGCGTTCCGGTCGCTTTTTCCCGCCTCCTGGCTGCCTTTTTCTCTGGTTGCTTGACCTTAAATGCTTTTAGTGCTGCAGCTATGAGCTAAATAAATATGAAGAATTAAAAAGCAAAAAAAAAAAAAAAGAAAGTTAAGACCTAAAGTTCAGGCAAGATGGTGATTTTGGAGGAGGGTTGGATATTTATTTAGACAACATCAGTCGTGATTTAGGACAGAAGCCTCCAAATGTCAAGCGTCCGGACTCTGCGGCCGACCCAAAGAAGATAATTCAGGGCTTTTCTCCAGACTTGAGAGATTAAATCTTTCATTTGTGTGATTTATATTTTGCCATGCAAGCAGGTCTGGGAGTGTCAGCCTGTCAGACGGATCCACCACTTTGGTCCAGACTGAAATATCTGCGTAATTACTGTGGGGATTCGTGGGGAAATGTTTGAGAAGACACGCTGCGGTCTGCCGGACGTGATCGACTGCCGCTTCAGCAAGTAGCTGCCACGGAATGACGGCTTTCCAGAGCTACTTTAAAAAGAACTCAGCTGACTGACGGATGGATTCCTCAACAGCTATTTAAATTAAATGAATCATGGCGTTGATAAAAGGCATATTTAGCGATCCATAAGTTCTCGCTTTTTGCCGCCCGTGAGATCGAAATCGCAAAAGCGGGCCTATGCGTTCTAAGTGCGCGTGATTTGGAAATTCACGCCCACTCGGCGAGAACCCTGTAGGAAACTCATCCGAACATCAACAGGAAGTGGACGGGAGCGTTTTGCGATTTAGCCTCAAACCAATTTAGCCTCAAAAATGAGAAAAATACCAAGACCGGTAAAAAAAAAAAATGAGCCAGAATCAAAGGATATTGATGCGGTGAAACGTCTTCAGGTGAAGAAACTCAAGTTCCTGAGACGAGAAGATTTCGACTAGAATTCTCCGGCGCCTCGATTACTGAGAAATATCGATGTTGTCAAAACAAAAAAGTCCAAAGTATGAGATGACTTTCTTCTTCCAGTTTGAAACGGTTCCAACCGTGTCATCTGCTGGTTTTCGATGGCGGCTTCGATCGGAGCGGGCCGAGATCCGCGCTCCTTTCGTCGCGCAGATGGCGAATCGGCGACTCCCGCGATCTCGCCTCGCTTTTCCGAGTTTAAACCGACAGCTTCCACTTACGGATGCTCTCGAACCCGCGGCTGGAGGGCGTCAAACAGATGGACGGGGCTCGTCTCCGAGGAGGGAGGCTTGGCGTCTGACGCGGGGGTGACATTCATGGATGGCGATTAGAGACCGAACAGCGCCCTCTGATGGTCGCCTGACACAAACGTGGATTCCGTTGAAATCAATCAATCAGGAGATGTTTCTGAATCCGGACAGGCGATCGTCACGCTTCGCTCGCACGTACATCGGCAATTCGGAGAAGAGGCTTAGATGGATGAAGATGATTGGCCGGTGTCGTTGTTTGAACGCGCATTTACAAGCTTCTCAAATACGAGTGTAGATTTCTTTACATTCTACCATTATTCATGAAGAAATTGTGGTTTACAGCATCAACAAGCGACCGAAGGAAAAACCAGGTGTTTACGCTTAGAGTTCTTCTATTAATTGCACATAAAATGATCACAGTAAACTGGCTCAAACTCCACCCACCCACCCTGGACCAGTGGCGTCAGAGGCTTAAGGATGTAAACTGCATGGAACGCATAACAGCAAACTTACAACTTCAGACAGACCTATATCTTGACAAATGGGCACCCATTAAAAAATATTTGGAGAGTTGAAGAGATTATCTCGATTTGACTGAGTTAGATGTTTTTTTGTGTTTATGTTTTTTTTTTTAGTTTTATTTTATTTTTTGCTTGCTATTGAGGAAATAAGTGACCTATAAAGATTATTGTATAATGTATATCTTGTTATGAGGTTTTGTAAGAATGTGTATGACTCTGTTAAGGAACCTGTTAAAAAAAAAAAAAGAAACTGTGGTTAATAATAGCTATTTATCACTTTCTTTAAGCTGCAAGCAGAAAAAGACATTTAGTGAAATTTTTCAGCAAAAGCACGAGTGCTTTCTGTGAATGGACTCATTAAGAGTCGACTCGTTTTTTTTTTTTTTCTCTCCCTGGAAGTTTAATTTTAAAGTCAACCGGAAAATGTCAGAAAGTTCTTTTTTTTTTTCCCGTTTTCTTTTTCTTCTTTCTTATTCTGAACGCTCTGCATTTACCCTGGAACCGAGTCATGCTTGAAGGCCGTGCATTTCTACAAAGTGCTGGCCGGACCCTCCAGTCTTTGAGGCTGTCACAAATGTCAACTACCCAGCAGGCTCCATCCCTCACAGGAGCCAAAGAAATGTATACATAAATATATATACACACACACACACGCACACACACGCACACACACACACACACACACACACGGTTCAAGCCCCACCTTCTCCTGTCTGCACGCCAAAGTGTCCTTGGACACGACATTGAATATACTCAGTTGGTCCTGATGGGCTGGTTAGTGCTTTACATGGCAGCTCTGCCAACATCAGTTTGTGTGTGTGTGTGTGTGTGTGTATGGGGGGGGGTGAATGTGTGTGTGAATCTGAGATCAAGTATATATCGCTTTGACACTGCTTGGTGTGAAAGCACTATATAAGAGGGGACCCTCACTCTCGCTGTCTCTCTCTCTCTCTCTCTCTCTCTCTCACACACACACACACACACACACACACACACACACACACACACATATAAAGTCTTGGTATGAGATGGTCATTCCTACTGGATCACCTAATCACCCTGGGATGAGCTATTGATAAAGGATTAGAAAATCATTGAATGGAATAGAAATTAACATTAGTTGGACACAAAATATTACTTTATTACGATAAAGTATGAATAATATATTCATAAATAAACATTTCTAAATGAGATTTAATGACCTCACTCATTTTCTAGCTTCCCACTACTAATCAATTACTCAATTGATTTACACGACTGGCAAGAATTAAACAGCAGAAAATATAAAGAATATAATAAAATAAATTAAAAGACTACCCGTAAAACAATCTAGACCTCACCTTGGCAAGTATTCTTCCTCCCAATCCGACAGGCACGCCAGCGCAGTGGTTAGTGCTTCTGCCAACCAGCAAGAAGGTCGTTGTCTCTGTCCTTTTTAACGTCTCTATTTCAATTTATTGTTGAACGTCTTCTGTTCCCAGTCCTCTGCCCTGAACTGCTGCAACACCCCGATTTCCCCTGTGGAGATCAATAAAGTCTGGTTTTATCTTAAAAGGTTACCAGTTGCTGTTGAGCACGCAAACATGCAGTGAAGACCCTAAAGATGTGTGAATGAGATGGTGAGCCGTCTCCAGATGATGTGCATCTGCGCTACCACAAACTACACGACCTCACCTTGGTCTAAGTCTGTTGTCTAAGCCCCTATTTTTTTGGTTTATTTATTTTATTTTTGTCATCGCTTGTCCCCCGTTAATGTCGTCGTTTAGTTTTGGTTGTGTATTTTTCACCCCTTTTGTCCCCCCGCTGTTGTTGTCGTCTCTGCTGTCTATTTATTTTTGGATGTCTTTTTTTCAAATTGTCTACCAATCGTCTATTTATATTTATTGACATTATTACTGTTACACTGCCACGGCAAAAGGGTTTCCCCTCTGGCGATTGATAAGGTTTATCGTATCTCATCCCCAGCGCCCTGAGGAGGAGCAGTAAATGATGGATGGATGGATGGATGGATGGATGGATGGATGGATGGATGGATGGATGGATGGATGGATGGATGGATGGATGGATGGAGGGAAACACCCGGGTGACGGTAAAACGTCCGTTTAATAAGCAACAGCTGTTTGTGGCCGCAGCCACGCCACATAAGCCTGCAATACAACTGGCTGTTCCCACCCAATTCCAGGTAAAAAAATAAATAAAAGAATAAAAACAGAATTCCTTGCAGTCCAAAACAAACCCACAAAATTCCCAGCAACCCCAAAATCACACAGAAAACAAACAACATAAACCCAAACATTCAGGACTCACTGCAGAAAGATGGATGGATATATAAGATAGATGGATGCACAGAAGGATGGAGGGATGGATAGATGCATGGAAGGAAGGATGGAAGGATAGAAGGATGGAAGGATGGATGGAAGGATAGAAGGATGCATGGAAGGATGGAAGGATGGAAGGATAGAAGGATGGATAGAAGGAAGGATGGATGGAAGGATGGAAGGATAGAATGATGGATAGAAGGAAGGATGGATGGAAGGATGGAAGGATAGAATGATGGAAGGATAGAAGGATAGAAGGATGGAAGGATGGAAGGATAGAAGGATGGATAGAAGGAAGGATGGATGGATGGATGGAAGGATGGGTAGAAGGATGCATGGAAGGATGGATGGATGGAAGGATAGAAGGATAGAATGATGGAAGGAAGGAAGGAAGGAAGGATGGAAGGATGGATGGAAGGATGCATGGAAGGATAGAAGGATGGATAGAAGGAAGGATGGATGGATGGATGGAAGGATGGGTAGAAGGATGCATGGAAGGATGGATGGATGGAAGGATAGAAGGATAGAATGATGGAAGGATAGAAGGATGGAAGGATAGAAGGATGGAAGGAAGGAAGGAAGGATGGAAGGAAGGATGGAAGGATGCATGGAAGGATGGAAGGATGGATAGAAGGATGCATGGAAGGATGGATGGAAGGATGGAAGCATGGATGGAAGGATAGAAGGATGGATAGAAGGAAGGATGGATGGATGGATGGATGGAAGGATGGATGGATGGAAGGATAGAAGGATGGATAGAAGGAAGGATGGATGGATGGATGGATGGAAGGATAGAAGGATGGAAGGATAGAAGGATGGAAGGAAGGAAGGATGGAAGGATGCATGGAAGGATGGAAGGATGGATAGAAGGATGCATGGAAGCATGGATGGAAGGATGGAAGGATAGAAGGATGGATAGAGGAAAGGATGGATGGATGGATGGATGGATGGAAGGATGGGTAGAAGGATGCATGGAAGGATGGACGGATGTATGGAAGGATGGAAGGAAGGATGGAAGGATGCATGTCTGCCCCTGCAGGTTCTCCGCTCCGCACCAGATGGCAGTGTGGCCTTTAGAATCCGCTCCGCTCCCCGCACCTCCCGGTCCTCCCGCAGCTGCTCGGCGGATCCGTCGCGACGGTCGTGTCTCCTCTCCATGCCGGTCACGCCCCACGCGGGTATCAGCCCGCTTGTCAAAACGCACGCTCACGAGCACGCGTGGATGCCCCTCGCAGGCAAACACCCCGTATTGCACGCACGCTTCAATGGAAACGTGAGTGGGCCGATAACAAATACCCCCCCCCCCCCCCCACACACACACACACACACACACACACACACACACACTCACACGCATCGCGGTGTTTCAGACGCCGACACATGCGCACCTTTCTGTAACCCGCAACAGGGGAGAGGCTGCGGGATCCTTCACGTGCAAAACACACGCGTGCGGTTGTGTCTGATCACCCAATTAAAACCGACCGTGAAGGCACCACTGTCTGGTCTGAGCCTTGTGTGTGTGTGTGTGTGTGTGTGTGTCGTCTGCATTCTGACAACCATTCTCACCAAATGGAAACAAGGGTGTGTATTTATTAACCCAACCTGCCATCACTGCTCGCTGTGGTTTCAATAGTCTGCCAGAAAAACAACATCAGCCCATCTAACACACACACACACACACACACACACTTACACTTGGTTCCTTATTGACAAAAAAATGCCACTACACACACACACACACACACACACACGTACGTGCACTCACACTGGAAAGTACACACATGTATTAAGGCACCATCTCTACGTGTGGGAGACGGAGAGACCATCACCATGGAAACAAACGTCATGTAGCCTCGTCCCCCACCATCCGCCCGCCGCGCACCCCCTCCCCAATTTGAACTCATCCCCACATCTTCCTCTGTTGCTGCCTGCCTCCCTGTCTGTCTATCCATCCACCATTGGTCGGTGCATGTGTGTGTGTGTGTGTGTGTGTGTGTGTGTGTAGGGGGTATGCTAAGAGAGACCACCCTAACAAGATTCCATATTTACACCTCCCTCTCTCTCTCTCTGTTTTTTTGTCCTCTCAGTCAGATGAGGAATTATGGGGTCTGAGAATGTGTTTCCAAGCAGAAGAGCGTCCGTTGCCGTTCACGTCCTTTCGAGCAGGAATCTTATTTTAGCGACCGTAGCGGCCCTGGAGCCGCTGCCCTCGGGTCTGCGGCAACCTGTGACTCATCCGGTCAGTCGCTACAGATCAATTATTTATCCAAATCTCAGATTTGGAGCCGCATACCCGTTAGCGCTCGCTTTCGCCGGTTACCTTGGCGAGCGTTTTCAAAATCGCATTCCTGATGTGATTAGCGCCGCCGGGCTAGCTTGCAAACGGTTCGTGAATCATAATCGACCGCGGTGCGTCCGGGTGGAGAGAGTAAACTGCAACACGGCCATCGGAGTGTTCCCACACACACACACACACACACACATTTCCAAAGAGTCATTCAGGCTGGTTTGAACTTTGTGATCTAATTGAGAAAACGGTGTGCGATTTGAGGCGTCACGCTTCTATTAGATGCCGGACAACAGCTGGAACGGTTTCTGCAAAGCCAGCGAGGGTTGAGCGCACACGGCCACTTCTGAATTTTAACGTTTTCCTAAAAAAGCCCCGCTGGGAAGTCTGGTGTCCTCTCTGCATCGCTGCAGCCCGTCCCCCCTCTTCTGTGCATCTATCAGAGCCGGTGTTTTCATTCTGTCTGCAGCCTCGACCCCTGCGGGTGCGGCCGGATGTCCGCCCGATGTTTTCCACAACTTTTCGTTTTTCTTTTCAAGTACGACTTCAACTTTGTCGGCGATTCACCGCCGCCGCTTTTCCCTTTCAGCCCGTGAACTCGCCTGACGTGAACCTGACACTGCGGCGTCTGAGCCCCGGGAGCTGTGATTCACGCTATTAGTTCTACCTGCGTTTTTTTATTTTTTTTTTTTTATTTTTTTTATCTTTCGGGAGCGGCGCAAAACCCTTTCCAAAACCGCGCCGGTGTGGAATGAAGCAGATTTTTAAAGCAATAAAGTAAACCTTATAAACAAGCATGAATGACAGCTCCGGCGTCTGCGGGCAGCCAAGCGGCGAGCCCGTGGGAAAGAGAGAACGCTAAAAGGTCAAGTAAAATTTATACGATACAGCCTGAAATCAGGAATCAGTTTGAGATTTAGAGGCGTTCTAATACGAGGTATGAAGCCCGCCGTCCTTAAAACCACCAGCCGAGCCGGGGCTTCTGAGGGGAAAACATGGAGGAAACCTCAGAAGAAGGGGGGAAAAAAAAAAAGAAGCCTCAGAGGAAGAATCCTTCTCGGTGGACCTTCGGAAATGTAAAAAAATAACCTCATGCATAAAAGATATCAAACACGGCCATAAACAAAACTTCAAATGTTTCTGAATTGGCAAAAGATGAAACGGTGAGGTTTAACTCCGTACAAACGAAAAAAAACAAAAAAAACAAATGACTTGAACGCCTGCCCGAAATATCACCACGAGATTTACTTTAAGTGCAACAATCCTGTTTTAAAATGTAACAAAGTGTGTTGTGGATGTAAATCAACATACAGGAAGTTGACGTCACGCCCCTTTACTGCGGTGAGGTCTGTCAATTACACCGTTTTAAATTGTTATAAAGCTTAAAAATATATTAAAAATCTGTCTCACAATGCCGTTGATGTCATTTATTCAGTCATGATTTGCAAACGCGTTGGGGTTCGCTCTTGTCAAATGTGGACGTTGTACAGTTATTACCAAATCGCGGTATTGCTGATATCTAGAAATATGACAAATACGGTTGATTTGGGAGGGTGCGGCGTGAGGACCGCAGGTAGAATCAATAACCCGATTGGCGTCCGTCCCGCGGATGATGAGTCACCAGATGTCGCGCCTCCGCCGTGACGGCGAGTTGAAAATGTCTGCCGGCGGCTCAAATGGATTCCACCGTCGCTAATTCCCTGAACTACACATGTGCTTTTCTCACCGTCGCATGAAAAAACGTCTTTTTTCATGACGTAAACGCCGTTCAGACCGAGGTCTGGCGAGTTGGAGCTTCGCCGATTACGGCCCGATGATTTGTTGTTTTATGACGTGCGTGTTTTATGACATCGTGAATTTTAACAGCGGATTGTTTTACTCCTCGGATAATCACCTAACGAGCGGGTGTGACACCGCTTTCCGTATAGTATTAATGAAAAATGCATTATTTTTTGACCCGCTAGACAGGTTGATAAATGGCCTCCGCATTTTGGAGCGTCTTCGGGGACTTTAAACCGCCACGCATCTGATTGGAGGGAAGCCCAAAAATAGACGTATCGATCATTAAATACCCCATTCGAATGATTTCACAATTCTGTCACATTGACGCAAGTTTAACCCATGTGTTGTCTTGCGGGTCAAAAGTGACCCACTACCATGTTTAGCTGTCGAAAAAACACCTTAACCAATTTTTTTTCAACTTGAAATTTTATGACTTTTCCTAAAGAGACCCCATAATTAGAAAAAGTGACACTTCTTTTTTGTTTATGTTTCCATGTGGGCTGTACACCACTAGGGTACAAAGATTGTCTTACGGGTCATTTTTGACCCGTAGGACAAGGGGAGTAAACACAATTTTAAGATCGCACGAGGGTTAAAGTGACATCACCACTTGGTTTTCTTCTGCGGCACCGGTGCGACTCCGGAGGACGGTGAAGATCCGGCTTCTGGTTTTCCACGCGCAGCCGAGCGGCATTAACACCTCATTTATTTTTACTGATCTCCTTTCCATTGCAACCGTTCAATATCAACATCTTCGCCGGCGTCCTTGGGTTCGGCGGAAATGCCTCGTCGAGAACTCTCGTTTTATTCTTATCTCCGAACAAACCCGGGTGACGAGCTTCAATCCGAGAGGTTTATCGTGCGTTGAATGACGGCGTCTGGCGTTTCACTTCCCGTCGGTTGTTACATTGTACGAAATAACGGAACGGGCCGACGTGCGGCGTCGATGCCGCGGTCCGGCCTTCGCCTTTGCTGCGCGGTCGCACGCGGCTCCCTGATTCGTCACGCTAAAGGCCGTCGCGGCCTTCTGGCGTCGCACTTGCGGCTTCCATTACACCTCCCGCCACTTCGCCCGGCCACCCGCCCTCCCCCGAATAAACCCGCGGAAGGTCGACGTCGGGGAAAACGCTGCGCCTCGTAAACGCGTCTTTCCACGCGACTTCTATTCAGATCGGAGGAGAGACGTAAAACCGACTGCGGATTCGGCGGGTATCGGACGGAGCTTCCCTTTTAGCTCGATATTTATGGCGAAAGACATTCCTTGCCGGTTTGATGGCCTTCCTGAATGGATTAGCCCATCGGGAATGTGTGATAGACCGGCGTGGGATGCATAAATGATCCAGAGATGGATTGGTTATGTCTTTACAGGGTAATAGCAAGACTAATAGTGTATCATCCGTTTGCGCGGCCGTCTGTATTCTTCCTCTTTTTCGCTCCGTCTCACGCTCAGGTAGCTTGATTGATGTACTTCCGTCTGTCCTCGCTTCTTCTAAAATAAGGCTCTAAAACAGCATGTTTCAACTGCAGCTTTCGGGGTTTCTGTACGAGACCCTCTGATCTAATGGCGACGGGTGGGGTCGGGACGGACGCCGGCACCCCAAAGACTCAGGTGACACGATAATGAAAGAGTGAATGATCGACAAAACCGGGAAGTGACGCCGAAAACAATCGAAAATGACATTGATGCTACGCGGCTAACTAATTAGCTGGAAGTGCGTAGAAGGGCGTCCTGCACTCACAGAGCCAGATCACGGCATGTTCTGGATTACTGACCCGCAGAACCAGATCCGCTGTGGTTTGCAGGGAAAAAGTGGATTATTCCAAAAAAAAAAGTTTAAAAAAAAAAAAAACAAGGGTTTCAAAGTTTTCGTAAACTCGAATGTTAGCTTAGTAAGCGAAATTTGTGCCTGTAATATTTCAGATTTTACACCGCGCATTTGACTGGGGAAAAAAAATCGATGAGGTGAAATGTGTTGGGGAATTTTGAAAGTGACTCAAAATTTAAAGCCCGTGATAAATACAAGTCCTTTTTGGGGATAATTTCATTTTTCCCCAGACCAGGGCGGAGCGCTCATTCATGAAAAATGAGAGCACTTTGGTTTCGGGGGGTGCGTTGTTCAGTTATTTTATTCAAGAGGCTCCACTTTAGGTGCAGCAGACCTTTCCCAAACATGGTTACATGACCAGGTTGAACTGTGGGGCAGCTGTGTGTGTGTGTGTGTGTGTGTGTGTGTGTGTGTGTAAGAAAATGGAGGTGTGATAGATCCAAGCACCAGACAGTGTGAAAAGTGATGCAACTAGAGTTTCAGGACAATCTGGGTCACAGAAAGAGTGAATGTTCAGTGAATGAACAGCTGCGTGTGTGTGTGTGTGTGTTGAGCGCACGCACGCGCCATCTGTCCTGACAAGATTACTGGAGTCAGACAAGAAGACCGACCGGACCGGATTAGAGTATGAATATAGGGCAGGAAGAAAAGGAGAGGAAGAGGAAGGGTGAAGACGAGCAATGGGGGAAATATGGAGAGAGCGGAGAAAACGGGGCGAAAACAAAGCGCGAGGGACGACGGCGAAGATGACGCGGTGGTTTTGTTTGAGGTGAAATCGATGAAAAACAGCCAGTGCTAAGTAAATATTGACAAAATACTTAGTACTGGGTCATTTCACCCTCCAGTTTCAAATGCTACCGACGCTGTTATCCGGGGGAAATATCTTTCACCAAGAATATGTCACAAACGTGACCGACTGATGAACCTCCGTGTTAAACGGCAACATTGGAAGCTGCATCCCCGCGTGATGCGCTGGAGCGTATTTACATGTTTATCTCCCGGTCCGTCCGCGCATAAAACGTGCATATCTATCGTGCGAGCGATGCCGAATGTTGACGGCACCCGGGAGATGGATGCTGCCGGTGAAAGCTGATTGCATCGCCATGGCAACTGGATCCCCCCCCCCTCCCCGTATCCCCCCGTCGACATCAGTTCCAATGGCGGCGGGGTTGGATATGAATTGGTGCAACAGTGAGTCTCCCATATTTCACACTAACACACACACACACACACAAATACACGTGCGCGCACGCTCATTCCCATGCTCATAAATACATTAAATTAGTTGCCTCTCCTCCATATGTCTATCTATCTGTGCGCCCCTCATTCATTAAATATTTATGTAAACATGATTTTGATGTCATATCTGCTCGTTTGTCGCTGCCTTTCTCCTCTCCAAATTTTCACCATTCGTCATCCGTTTAAAAAAAATATTAAATATGACAACGATGCTATCTAGACCCAGATTCTCACACACACACACACAACCAGCTATTCAAAAAAAAAAGCACGTATATAATCATTGGCATTCATCCACTCTTCGCTCTGCAGACGAGTGACAACCTGGCAAAGAGTTCCCCAAGCTGTTTCCCTGGCAACCCTAAAGAATATTCCCCGGTGGCCATGACAACTCGTGATGCACATCCGGTATGGTCGGCGGATTTTTATTTAGATACTTAGCAGGGGGTCGGAGCATGTGTGCTGGCATTTGGGTCTGTATTGATTTGTTTGTATTAAACGTGTGGGAATAATTATGTTACATGCCGCACCGGCTGCATTGTGTATTTTCGTACGGCTCCGTTTCCTCCTTGTGTGTTTGTCCACAGCGACCGGAGCTGTGACCGGGATAAGTTGCGTGATGAATGTGGATTAAAGATCAACTCGAATTGGGAACGCTTTTAAAAACCAATCGCCGCTGCGCGAGCTTCGGAATTTGAATTTTAGGATCATCTAATAGACCCTTAGCTCGAAATCAGAAATTATATTGCTCTATTTATGGACTTGCCTCCGGATCCTGGAACCGGCGCTAGATTATAATAGTTCACAATGATGGACGCTGTGAACCTAGAAATACTATGAAGTGTAGCAGTGAGACATTTCACGGTCCTAAATAGGTCTCTGTGTTCTATATTTATAAAAATAATCGCAGCATTGGCTAACAAGCTAATCGATCCCCTGATGAATGAAAAGTCTGTCTGTCGATAAGCGATGTTTCGGAAATAGAAACCGGGGAGGGGGGGACAAAAAAAAAACAAAAAACAAACAGAGAAGGTTCTTGACTCCGGTAGGTTTCCAAAATGTTACCAGACCAAACGGATCAAATTATGATCGACTTGTTTTGCAGAGGTTGGGACGGCCGCCTCGCTCTCGCCCGCACAGTTGACGCCGCTGCGTTTTAACACCGATCGTTGAATGAGGAGGACGCGGGCAGAGAGGAAGTGGTTTTGATCGCAGCGGTCGTGTTATGAAGTGCTCGCCGCCCACGTGAGCGCGCGCAGAGTTTCGCCCCGTCGCCCGCGGGACGTTACACGGGGAGGCCCGTCAGATGGACGCGGACGCCGGTCACAAATATTGATGAAAGGCACCGCAGAGACGTCACGGGGAAGTTTCACAATGCAGATTTTAAATTCGAGCGAGGCCGATGTATGACTTTTACCGGGATATTGTCACCAAACTGTCCGGTACCAAATGCTACGTTGCGCAGAGTGAAGGATGCATTTCATGCCAAGTGACATCATCATTCGCGCCACCCAAGAGAGTCTTGCAACAAGAACATGCACAACTCATGTCCTCATTTGGGGACATTAACTGCTTTCTGATGGAACACTTCTAAGATCTCAGCTCAGCAAAAGCGGCGATACACACCTGAATTCATCCTAGATTTGACTTTTTGCTCCCGTGACGGTTAGCCGAGAAAAAAAAATCGACACGCAGACGGTTTGCAACTGCAACTGTTTTTGATGGCACAGACTGGGAATTAACCTTTGACGGATGAAACCGCACGTCCTCCGGGCGTGTCGGGCACTTCGGTGATGAATTAAAAGAATAAACCCGCTTTACTCCAAAGCAAAAACGCTCGATGATCTTAAACACGGGCGATAGAGCGCCATGATAATAGTTTCCCGACAACTCGAGCCGTAACTGCGACAATATGAATTAACATCTAGCACCCTGCCAGTTTGACAGGACTCCTTTGCACTTGAAAGAGTGCAGTCTCTCAATAGTGTCTATCAATCTGCCTGGAGAGAACAGAAGTGTATGATACGGAAATGCACACATGAGGCCCGCGGCGAACGAAATGTGTCACAATGTGCCTGGTAATGGCTCCGATAGGACGCGGTCAATAATATGTGGAAATCCACACAGTCCATTAGTGACTTTGCGGAGCGAGCGGCGGTTCAAGCAGCTAAGTGGCTAAAATACACGCCAGAGGGATAGCGGACGGGCTATAAGAGGAGTGTTAGAGTAAGTAAAACGCTTCGGGCAGAGATAAACGTCGACCTCTTCGGTGACACCTGAGTGTGTGCGCGGATGTGTGTGTGAGGACCACACGTCGTGACCCATCTGTACACGCACGGCTTAATTATAAGCCACAAGATTGCGCGAGCGACGCTAAAAGGTGAGGCTACGAGGCCTCGAGTGGAAGCATCTGGATTATTACTTTCTCTGATTGCCATTTCTTGCAGGTCAACACACACACACACACACAGTCCCCTGCTTGGTGTGACGCTGAAAGCTCCTGACAGTCATAAATAATCTAAAAAAAAAAAAAAAAAAAAAAAAAAAAGTTCAGACTCGGGGCGTAATTGGAAAGTGTTCGCCCCAAACTTCCTTTAGGTGACCTCACGTGATGTGTCACGGGTCGTCACGTGGTGACATGGCAACATGGATCCTCACACACGCGTCACATACCCGTCGGGGCTGTCAGTCTGCTGCTAACATTGGAAAATGGGAGACGTCGCAGTGGGTTTCTCAGGGGTTGGGATGCCCTCCTGTATGGAGTTCACAATCATCAGAATCTGCAAACTTAATGATCCCCCGGGGGGAAATTAGTGTTCGTTGAAAGCAGCTCCTGCTACAGAGTCAAGCGGGGAAGATTCAAAATAGAACTCTAAAAATACAGAATAAAAATAGCAAATAATAAAAAAAAAAAAAAAAAAAAAGGTTAAAAAGTATGTAAAAATATATAAAAATGTGTAACATATGTACATGTGTGTTTACAAGTACATGTGTATCATTACATGCACAAAAACATCCGCTACCCAGTTAGGGATGAATGCTGGATCAAAAAAAGTCAACTAAGTAGGGTTGGAAAAAATCCACAAAAATCCTCCAAAACGAAAAGATGATTTATTCTACATATAACACAAAAAAAACACCTAATCTCCGGAAAGCGTCCGAGGGAAGAGCCCGCGTTTTCTCTCGCATCGTCATGAATGCGAGAATTAATTTTACGGAAAAGAAAACAGCTTTCCTTTTTGGAGCACGTTCGGGGTGCGGATTTTTTCAAAACTTTACTTAGTAAAAAATTTATCCCACAGAAGACAGCGGAACTATTGCGCGTACCGAGAACAACTTTTACAGACTGTATCCGTCCTTAGTGTCAAAATGCACTTATCGTCACGGAAGCCACGCGATGGAGATTTCAAGTCATTGGACTCCGGCTTTGAGCGCATCAGCGAGGGCGTCTTCCTCGCCGCAGAGACCCGCTTTAAACACGGCACAGGGAATTTAATTTGTTTTGAATTTATAGTATTGTGTGTTATTTTCATCCCTCATAATGGCTCATTTTTCATTATTAAATAACACCACATCACGATAATGGCGCTAATATAATTGCCGCAGTTGCGCTGTGAATGTATTCGGGTCTAATTCATAACGGGAAATATATCGCAATCCCCAGAGGACGGATCTATTAAATAAAGGTTTATGACTATATTTATTGATTCTTGGATTGTGTGCGAATACGGAAACCGTCTGTTTCATAACAATTTAGCAGCAAAAATGCATCCAGGGCAGTTTAACGGGCGTTCTGACGCAGCTGGCGTCATGGCAGCGGCAGCAGCAGCATGGACGCAGCAGTTTCCAGCCTCGCCATCCACGCACGGTCCATGAGCACGGCGGCTGTGCGACACTGGCGATGGCCGGAGCAAAATGTAAGAACGAAGACTTGAAGCAGAAGAAACGCGCCGCGCCGCCGCGCTTACGAGATGCGAGGCTGAAACACAGCTGAGACGCCTCCCGAGCGAACGGGCTGCTCCAAGATGGAGGTTGGATGGGGCTTCATGTCGGAAGCGCGTGGCTGCATTTGTGCTGAAAATCATGACGGATCTAATATGAGATCGGCGAGTGAAGAAAAAAAAAAAAAAAAAAAAAAAAAAACACAC
This sequence comes from Fistularia commersonii, assembly GCF_037954325.1. Classification (NCBI taxonomy): domain Eukaryota; kingdom Metazoa; phylum Chordata; class Actinopteri; order Syngnathiformes; family Fistulariidae; genus Fistularia; species Fistularia commersonii. The sequence continues at coordinate 5,102,175 of NC_141307.1, forward strand.
GGCGCCCGAGGCGGCAAGCCATTAAGATAACGATCGGGCGCTGAAGGAGTTTGTCGTGTATTTACGCTAATTATTTACCGTTAAATAAGTTGATCCGGCTTGGATTACGGATGAACGAGAGCCCGGGGGTTAGAATCGCGTATCGAAAGGGTTAAGTTTGAACTTGTCTGCAAATCAACTGGGCAAAAATATGACTCAGCAAAAGAATTCCTGACAGGAAATCATAAATGAGCAAATTTGGGTAAAACTCGGCCGACCGGTTTCAAATATTAATACGGGAACCACTCACTGTCAGACAAAACATCTATAAGTTTTCCCCCTGGTCTGCTGCGCTGTACGTCTCGGTGAAATGTGGGGTTGGAAGCCTCGGAGATTAGCAAATAGCAAATAACGTCTCTTTCCTGAAACCGCGGACAAGATAACTCAGCGAAAAGAAGACAAAAGCTTGCAATGACTCTCTGTGATTGACTCGTGCGGCAACCCTTCTCTTTTTTTTTGATCCGACTTATCACCCGCTTCCTCCGGGATTGAGGGACTTGACGGCGAGTGGAAAAAAAACAAACAAAAAAAAAAAAAAAAAATGCGAATACTCCTCGGCTGAAACGCCGAGCGTCGGTTTTATCGCCGCTATTGTAAATCCTGACCTCTCGACCCTGGACGCGCCACGCGGATCTTCCGTTTACGAGATGTTTTGTCATTTAAAGGACGGAGCCGGGCGCTCGCGCCACCTTTTGTGGACAACGTTGTAAGACGGAGGAGGCCGAGCGGCGTGAGCAAATTTGTCAGCCGGATCCGAAACGACGTAATCTTCTTAGCCTCTCGGAGGAGAAGGTACGAGGAGGGATGTGTGAAGTGGGAGCCTGGCCTTCTGGCTCCGTGAGAAGTGCTTTTGTTTGAGCGGTTTAATTGTAGCAGCCATTGAACCTCTAATTATGTCCCTGGCTTGGATAGGGAAGAGGGGGGGTGACAAAGAAAAAACAAAAAAGCTAACAACTAACAAAGCCAGGGAGGGGAATAACGGAGAGAGGGAAGAAAGAAGGGCAGACCGATGAATGAACAAGGATCCCAAAATCTGCAGGAGGGGAAGGAATGCAAAGCGGCGGAGCAGACGGGGGGGGAAAGAGAAACGGGAGACGTAGGGTAGCTCTCCGCCTGAGCAAGCGATGCCCGGTTGCCATGGCAGCAACGTCTTACTGGTCTCCGTGGGAACGGCTGAATCCTGTTGCAGCTCGACTTTGCCCCTGGGCAAGAAAAGGGAGAGAGGGAGACGGGGTGGGGGGGAGCGGCGGCGGCGGCGGCGGCGGGGAGAAAAACAGTAACATAACGAGGAGTTTAGCCCGGGGCGTTCGGGCTGACCTGGAAAATGCTGGGCGTGCGCTCGTTCCCCCCCGCTCATTCTCTCGCTTTATCTCTTCGCAACACCTTTCGTCGTCAATAGACGTCCCGGTGATTGCTCAAAGAGCGCCGGGCGGTTTGGGAGCAGACCTGCCCGGAGAAAGATCCTGGCAGATTTTTAAATTCATCTAGACCGGGGGAAAAAAAAATGGCCGCCGTAGTCCGCCCTTCCGGAGTGGCGGCAAAAACAAAAAAACGCTCCGGGTCGGTACGTGGAATTCCGAGGGAAACCGACTGGATCGTTGAGGCGATAAGGAGTGGAGATAATAAAGGTGGAGGGTTTTCGAGTCAACAGTCCAGAGCGGCAAAGAGGCGGGGGGGAAACATGTCGAGCAGGCCTGGTTTGGTGACAGGAGGATGGAGATGTTGAGGTTCTCTTTGGGAGTGAGGAGGATGGAGAGGATCGGGAACAAGTTCATCAGATGAAGTCAGGATCGAGATGGTTTGGACCTGGAGAGAGGAGAGAGTGGAGATCCGGGTAGAACGATGTCGAGAGTGAAAGCTGGAGGCCCGGAGAGGAGGTTTACGGATGGAGCGACGGGATGTTTGCTGGTGTGATAGGAGAAGGTTGGCTGGAGGCGGATGATTGGCCGTGGAAACCTCGGAGGAAAAGACGTTTTTACGCCGAGTTCAAACTTGACGCCTGTTTTTGTCTTAGCTTTCAAAGAGTTTTTTTTTTTTTTTTCACTCCGCTGCCTGGATAGCATGACGACACAAAAACGGAAATATACTGCTCAAAAAAATAAAGGGAACACTTGAACAACACAATGTAACTCCAAGTCAATCCCACTTGTGTGAAATCATAGTGTCCACTCAGGAAGCAACACAGATTCATTTTGACTTGTTTTAAGGACATTACATCAAAGTTGGATCAGCCTGGAGTTTGTTTTTACACTTTAATTTTGAGTGTGATTCCTAATCCAGACCTCCATGGGTTGATACAATTGATTTCCATTCATAATTTTTGTGTGATTTTGTTGTCAGCACATTCAACTGTGTAAAGAGCAAAGTATTTCATAAGAATATTTCATTCATTTAGATCTAGGATGTGTTTTTTAAGTGTTCCCTTTATTTTTTTGAGCAGTGTACAAAGAAAGCTGAGCTAAAGTCTCCAGGTGTAAGAGAACATCGAGACGGGAACATTTCCAGAAGAAAACAAAGCGGCACGCGCCGCCGCTCTGCGACCGCCGCCTCGACCTCGAGAAAGCAAAAGCACGTATGGAAATAACCCTTTTCGATACGGAGTTACTTTTTCGAAAAGCCGTCGAGTTTCCGGCTGAACAAACATCCCGCCTGAAAATGGAGTTGTGTTTGTTTTTTAAACACACTTTCATGGGCGACTCCAGCGGAGCGGCGGTGTAACGCGCACGTGTACTTCTGCGTCGTCAAGGGCGACGACCGAAGCGGCCGAGAGTAACATTTGAGGTGAGAGTCTCAGCGCAATAAATGAATGTCAACACGGGCCGAGAGTGACGGGTTTACATAAGACGGCCATTGACATTTCCGCACGGCTGAGGAGGTGCGGAGCGGATTTCGGATGAAACCTCCTCCCCCCTGCAACAATACATGGAAAGACCACTCCTTGAAAAATGCAGAGAAAAGAGGAGATGGTGGTTGAAAAAGCCTGCAGGAGTCTGCACTGGAGCAGTTTACAAATAATTCATCGTAGTGGCCAAATCGTGGAATTGCAAGTGTGGCACCAGATATGAAGTGGATATATTTATATGTTATATTTTAAAAGTCAAAAGAGCAGCGATGTTTTTATGCACCTGCATCGTCAGATTCTCGGTGGAGGATTCAATCATCGGTTGTTTACGCTGATGGGTGCTGAGAGAATTTTTTTTTTTTTTTTATATATACTGCAGAATCTTTTCTCAGCTCTCGCGTGATCTTTTGAGGCTCTTCCTCAGATAATTCAAGATTCAAAGCGTTTATTGTCACATGTACAGAGTAGAAACGTGTTTCCCTGAACAGGGGAATTCCTACTTTACTGTGCATTTGGATGTGTACTGACAGGAAGAATGTAAACATTGTTATAAATATGATTATAAATATGACTATGAGCAATGGCGGTGCAATAAGACGTAACCTTGGAGCGCAACTGACTTGTGTTCACATATCCCTCACACATTTTTGGAGCACTTTTGGCGCGCGGATTTTTTTTTCAAACCTCTATTCGGGGAGGATTCGGATTCCAACCTCCGCTGCCATCGAGGCATCCGGTCGATCACGGGACCAGACGGAGACGTGCGACCATTCGCTCCCGTTCACACGGCTGGGAAATTTTGGGTCCCCGATGAAGCTATTGTATGTTTTTGGACCAACCGGGTGACGTCGCTGTGAGGCGGAAGCCTTAACCACTGCGCCGCCACAAACACACAAGCAGCCCGCTGTTTGCAGTTGGGTTCTACCTCCGTGCTGAAAACCTCTGCTGGAAACCCTGTTGAGCCGCATTTTGTAATAACAGTGCATTTTGTAATAAACGCCCAAAATGTAATAACTTTTTCATTTCATTTTGTAATAAAGCCGCATTTTGTAAGAAACTGCCGCATTTTGTAATAAACTGCCCCGACGCATTTTGTAATAAATTTTGCCGCATTATGTAATAAGCTACATATTTAGAAGATTATTACAAAATGCACTTGCAACTTTTTTATTTTCAAGGAAATGTAATAACATGGTGCATTATGTAATAACAATGCTAAAGCATAAGTTTGTTCATTGTATGTTATTTTACTTTATGCTTTATTTTACTAAGTATTTGTAAAAGCTAGGCCTATTATTAGTATCACTGTATTAGCCTAGTAGCAGTACTTAGCAATTACTATCAGTACACTATTCAAAGGTTGCATTAACAGAGACATTATTACATTTCCTTGAGAATAAAAAAGTTGCAAGTACATTTTGTAATAATCTTCTCAAAATGTAATAACTTATTACATAATGCGGCAAAATTGATTACAAAATGCGTTGGGGCAGTTTATAACAAAATGCGTCAGTTTATTACAAAATGCAGCTTTATTACAAAATGAAATGAAAAAGTGATTACATTTTGGACGTTCATTACAAAATGCACCGTTATTACAAAATGCGGCTCAACAAACCCTGTTTTTTGTTTGTTTTTTTTTAACCCTTTCTCGGATCTCGCTCAGACCAGACCGAAAACATTTAAAAAGGAAGCTTGACACTAGTTTCCCTGCGCATCCATCTTCTGCACCATCTCATACACTCTTATTAAACCCCCCCCTTTCACAGCTGACACACACACACACACACACACACACACACACACACAACGATGTGTTGCACTCACGACGGCCCACTTGTTTTTGTGTTTACTTGCGCGTTTGTTTCTGACCTGGCTCCGGCCCATTCGCAGAGCATAAGTAGCCCTATTAGCGGGCCAACTAGCCAAGGAAACAGATGATCCCCTCTGACAGAGCTCCTATTGTTACGTTCAGCGGCAAACAATGCGGCCCTTTCTATACGCCACAGTAGTCGATTCACCCCGGCCTTCAGCTGCAGGTCACCACTCTATAAGCTGCAGCCACGGGGAAGGAGAAGGAAGTCACAGGCTAGATTGTACATGCAGTATTTGTGAAGCGCTGTTGATTTATGGAGGATGCCGTGCCATTATTGCACTTCCAAAGGCTCTGTTCCCTTGGTTTCCCGTTATTGCAGCGGCGCTTCCTTACATCAGGGAGTCTTTAACTTGCTTTTCCGTGGCGAGACTGGTTTGTTGGTGACTGGGTGATACCGCGTGACAGTGCTACGGAATAACACGCGGCTTTAACCCTCGTGCGATCTTAACATTGTGTTTACTCCCCTTGTCCTAGGGGTCAAAAATGACCCGTAAGACAATCTTTGTACCCTAGTGGTGAACAGCCCACGTGGAAACATAAACAAAAAAGAAGTATCGCTTTTTCTAATTATGGGGTCTCTTTAGGAAAAGTCATAAAATTTCAAGCTGGAAAAAAATAGGTTAAGGTGTTTTTTCTACAGCTAAACATGGTAGTGGGTCACTTTTGACCCGCAAGACAACACAAGGGTTAAAAGACGGGTCAACGTCGACATCAAGCTGGCTTGCAGATGCTTTCACGTCACGTCTCCGGCCTGTCAATCGCGCCATGTTGCGACGACGTCGAAACCGCGCGACGAAATTCGCCGCAAACGTTTAAACGGATCCAGATCCTGGCGGGGCAATTTCTTGCAATTTTTATGAATCGATTATGGTTAACGGTAATCCGCTAATCTTTCGATTTGATTTCTTAAATCTGATCGGATGTCCGAATCAACCGCGAGACAAACGAAAAAAATAAAAGTGCGGGAAACCTAAAAACGCATGAAAATACAGGAAATGATGACAGTCATGATAATAAAGTGACAACAAAATGTCAATTTGAGCAGAAACATACCATCACATACGATCAAACAAGCTTCTAAGAAAAGGTGAGTGAACGCGCCGTCAAAAAAAAGCGCAAAAAAAAAATAACGCCAAACAGATGATCATATAGAAGTTTAAAGTTACATTGGAAAAATATGAAAGAAAAAAAAAAAAAAAAAAAAAAAGCAACAACCAGCTGTTGAAACCATTTTTCCTGGAAATTAGCTTAACAATAAGAAGCAGCGGAAGAAATGGATTTAATCATGACCGGCAAAGAAAGCATCAACTGCTGGAGGGGAATTGTCTCCCATGCTTTTCTTTATTGATTTATTCATTTGTTCAAATCCATTAAAACACCGGAACTCCCCGCAGGTCTCTATTATATTTCGAAACACCGTCAACGTACACATTTAGCTGCTTCTTGTCTCATTCTAGATTTGATTTGGCGCCGTTTAACTAACGGACTCGACGGGATTTTCGAAAAGATGTCGCGGACAAAACATTCTTTTGATCTTGAACGAATTTAAATCTTCAAATTGAAAGCATCTTCACTTATCACCTCACACTTTTACGATCGAAAATATTTTTACTGCTTTTGAGGTAAACGGTCTATATCGGTCATTTCGACGTTGCGGAAAACGGGTGGACAAGAAACAATGTGTGTGATTATGCGCGTATGTACTGTATGTGAATGTGTGCTTATGGCAGCATTATGTGCTCTTTGTTCTAGATGCATTGTTTGGTGTGTGTGTGTGTGTGTGTTTGTCCAATCCTGTGGGCGCTGTAATGTATGTATGCACAGGCCCACTGTACAAAGTCACATGTATTCACTGCATGTGTGTGTGTGTTTGTGTGCGCGTGGGTGAGACTGCCTTGTCAGGATGTCGCTCAGCACAGACGCGTATCAAAGCGAGTGTTTATCCACCGTCTTACACCTGTGTGAGATTAAACCCCGAAGGCAAATCTTAATTCCGGGTAATCTGAGACTATTCCAGCTCTCCGTGACGTCAGGATTTAATGCGGCGCTGATAAATGGCACCAGCCAGCTAATAGATTACCCAATTCGCTCATGTCGGATCAAATTCCACAACCAATAAACATATAATCTTCGCCCGCTTTCATATGCCATTAGTGAGCCTGTTTTGTAGACTGTTATAATCCCGCGCAGACATTATTAACAAAATCTGTCTGTCTGTCTGAGAGAGATTGGCTCTCATTTGAGCTCTTTTTTTTTTTTTCCCCTTTTTTTAAATCACATAGCTGGATATAATTTCCACAGCGTGTCTCAGGGAGCCTGTCCATAAAATGAATTTTATTACGTGATAATTAACTTCTGACATTTTTTTTTTTCTCCCTTCGATATTCAATTGCAAAACTGCTATATATTGCTGCTGTGCCTGCAAGCATGAGCGGCTGGAGTGGGTTGACGGTTTAAAAATCTTGTTCGCCGTTGATAAGTCATATTATTATTGTTATGCAGGTGCTGAGCCGTGCAACAGCGGTGTGTTTAAGGACCGTGTCTGGAATTGCCGCTGCATTACTGATGCGGCGTGCTTAGCTAACAGCGCTAATCTCTATCTCTGCCTATTGGTTTGCTGTGACTTGTTTATCTCTACATTAACTCAAAGTAAGGAGGAGAAAAAAAACAAAAAAAAAGGAAGACCTGCACCGCCTCTCGGTATGCATCCCATCATAACGTGAACTTGCTAAGCTAACCGAGCCACACGGCTCAGCCAATCCGTTTTAGGGCCCTGTCGATCATAAGATCACATATATGCAAATGCATCCGCTCTCAGTCGCATCGACGGACACAAACCAGCCGGTCGGGTCCGATTTTATCGATATCTTCTTCTTCTCCTGCCTGGCAGCTCCATTCTAGCATCCATCTACCAATATATCCCCCGAACTTCTCTCCAAAACATCTCACTGATGGACTCATTCCTGCTCCTATCCATCCTGGTCACTCCCAAAGAGAACCTCGACATCTTCATCTCCGCGACCTCCAGCTCCGCCTCCTGTCTTTTCGTCATTGTTGCTGTTTCCAGGCTATACGGCATCGCTGGAAACGGTAACCACGACGAAAAGACAGGGTTTGGGCTGTCGGGGTTTCAGCGATGGCGTTAATACTCGAGGAAAGCGTGACGGGACGCCTGGCGAGGCCGCTCATCTCCGAGTGGACTGCATGGCAACTTCCACGCTGCAAGACCCGTGCCAGTTGGACTGAGGCGGCGGTGGCTGCAGTAAAAATCGAAGGATATCTCCACAGTCGTGGCACCGTGTCCGCTCACGACTGCGAATTTCAACGAGAAGTAATTCTCCGCGGTAAAATGCATTAATATGCAGGCATACATATAAAAAAAGGCGTACCGACTGCTGCTCTGACAAATGGTCCGCTCGTCTGACCGCCGCTCTCTTATATAATGTTCAACCATATAGCTTTTGACCCCGTCTTGTTTACCCTTGCAGCAGCGGCGATGGGGAGCTGTTGAATATGTATGAGACCTCAGAAATGATTTCAGGGTCAGAGTAGCAAATCAAATTAAAAGGGGAGGGTGGGGAAAAAAAAAAAAAAAAAAAAATCGCTTTTAAGAAACTGCAGTGATCTATATTTCTTTTATTCAAATTAAAAGCACCCGTTGCGGAGTCTTGGAAAGAGTCCAACAGGAGAGGGTTGAGGGCGGAACGCACATTTTGTGTAATTGTCAACAAAGCCCACGAAGACGCCCAAACCAGGCTGTCGGGCCTTTGCAGTCGTACCGGCGAAAAACCTGAAGGGAGTCCGGACCGCAGGAATCGTCCGCATTTGTGCTTGTCAAAGAGACGCCGGCCGGAGAAATGACTTTATCCTTTTCGGCATGAGACTCTCCGGTTACTGATGTGACTTTAATTATTTAAACTTCACTCCGAGCAGAAAATCTGGTCGACGGATCAGAACCCGTGACTCTCGGCCGACTGGGAAACAAAAGCGATGAGTAATAAATAACCTACGCGGAGGTTTGTGTGCTATTTTCTGTCAGCGGATAATAAATCAGAAACAAAATGAAAGCCCTTCCAGGAAATATATTTATTGGAGGGCGGCTTTTAACAACAGGGAGCTGTCTTAAGCTGCGGCAGGAAGACGGAGTTCGGCGCTAATCTTTTAACAGAAGCCACTACCGAATAAGGTTATCATCATCATCGGCGCGTTTTCAATCATAAATAAATAAATGTGCTCATTATTGGGCGGGATTTGGGCAAAATGGGGGGAACATATTTATTTCCTGCAAATCATATCATTCGCAGACATCCCCGAAAAAGGTTAGAAAAATATGCACACACTGCATTTGGGTGACTGGTTTGATGGCTCGTGGCTTTTACTATTTTCTTGAACCAAAGAATCTTCGGAGCGAGCGTCATCTGCTAAAAATGAAGAGTTGGAACTTTAAACACGTTCATTCAATGGCGGGGAAAAAAAGAAAAAAACTATGCATCTTAATTTGGACGGCTGAACATTTCTCAGTGCTGGAGATTATAATCTGATAAAACAGATGAGACCATGCTGGTTGAAGCGATATTGAAATGAGAAGCTGGCGGTATTAATAAAACGACTGTTCTTTGCACTTAATGTGGGAAGGAGTTTGGCTTTCGCAGGAGCACCTCCACCCTCCGCTCCCACCTCAAAGCTAAATACGCGACCGATCCAAATCCACGTGGGATAAAAAAAAAAAAAAAAATCGAAGATCCCCCGACTTGATGGATCGCGGGTCGATTGTGATGGTGAGAATTACGAACTGCCGTCAAGAAAGACGACGGAACAAAATCCGAAGAAGTCCGGCTCATGGTAGAGACTCGGATTTGTTTTCTGCACTCATTTGATGAGTAAATAAACAAGAGCACGGAGCTGAAGTTCACCGAAACTGATTAATTGGTTGATTAATTACGATTGATCACAGTCTATAAGTCGATAATTAATACGATTCATTCTTTTTAATCCAGTGCCACCGCCGTTAAAAATGTATCTACAGTAAAAGCCATTTGGACCAGTTTCCCCACAGTAGATGATGCTGGGAGCCACTCAACCCATATAATTTTTATTTTGTTATTTTACTTTATGCCTTTATTCTATGTATCCAAATGCATTGCAGACAGCAAAGTAGGAATTTCACTGGACGGGGAAACACGTTTCTACACCGTGCATGTGACAATAAACTCTTGTTTATTGTTCTTGAATGTATAAACAAAATGTGTTGCAACTGCAGAGAAAACGAAGTCACATTTCCGCATGCAACAAAACATTTTGTACTTGGTTGAAGGTTACTTTTGAGAAAAATACTCTTTCTTGTATTTATGTGAAAAAAAAAAAAAACATTTAAATCAGCCTCCGGCGGCGAACCAAAAATGCAATCGTTTTTTTCAGAGCAACGAAAATATTTTTTATATCTTTTAGTCGGATGTTACAAGATCGCCGTAATCTTCAATTTGAAAACGAAGGGCCTAAAATGAAACGCATTTTGAATTAAATACTCGAAAAACCCACAGGGAGTCGCGTCAGAGGGATTAAAGAGCCCTGATCTAGAAGGTGCACGGGTGACGTCTTGATCAGAAAGCGCCTATTTGCAAATATCGGTGAAAAACCCGGCTTCCGTCGCTCGGATCGCGCCGGTCACACTGGTCATGTAGTAAGTGTTCTCCAGAAATGCTCAGTGACCTTGTTCCTGACAGATAGCGGCGAGTGCAGCCCCTTGCGATCCAGCCTTTTCTTCCTGAGCAAATGTAAGTTGGCGGGCAGCCGTGTGCCTGCGACGTGAGAAGCGTGTCGCTCGGTGTCATTCATGCGTGAGCCGCGATCAGTACGAAGGAGGTGTGTGTTTGTGTGTGTGTGTGTGTGTGTGGATGCAGGTTCTCCTTCCACACTTCCAATCCACTACACCGGGAGTCGAAGTGGAGGTCAGCTCAGAGTCGTTTCGATTCGCCCGCCCCCCCCCCCGAGTTTCTCCCCTCGCATCTATTCCCCCGGTCGGCGCCTCCGTTCCTTTCATGCGCGCCGAGTGATTCAACAAAAGCTACTTTCTTTTTGGGGAGAAAGTATGACTCGATCACAAGAGGGAAAAGCAGCGAGAAAGAAAAAAATTTCACCCCTTTGAGTCTCACACACAGACAGACAGAAAAAACACACGCGCGCACACACACACACACACACATGCGCGCACGCACATGCTCAGAGAGTTTCCATTTTCAGAGCTGGAATCTGAATGTTTAATCATTCCCGGCTCTTTGCTGGGAAGATGCATGAATTTTTCAAAGTGTGGATAAAAGGGAGGGACTGTAAAAGCAGGCCAAGCCTCACAGCCATGACATGACACGGGGCAGATAAAATATGACACACAATGACAACCTCTCCTTGCAGAGCGCATCGGTTTTCCTTCTGTTTTTGTCCCCGGCTTATCTGCCTCTCCGCCGGTATCGCCCCGACGTTTTCCCCGCGTCGTGCGCGGAAAAGACGCCGGTTCTGTTCATCTTCCGATCGGATCGTCGGGCGAGAAGCTCCGGATTGTAACCGTGTTCCTCCCGCATCTGCGGCGGGTGCGAAGGTTGAACAAGGAAAGACAAGTCGTGCACTGCCACGCCTGTAAAAAGCGTCTTCAGGGATATATGTGCACTCTTAGGCATTTACACACCTAAACATGTTAGCACTTTAGCATTTAGCATGTGGCCGAATTTACATGTATGTGGATAAATACAGACATGATTGTAAGTTTGGATATATACGCAGCTATATGGCGATACATGCACGCGGGCGCACCAAATACGTGCGCACACATGCGCGCACGACACGTCTGCAGTTCTATCATGTTTTGCCAATTTTCTTGTCTTCTTCCTCCCACGTGTAATCATAATGCTGATTTTTAATTATATTTTCCTTAGAGATTACCGGAGTTTCCTATATTCCCCAGATATTCTGGTGATTTTCCGTCCATTTCTGGAAACGCCAATCACTGATCTGACTATCGGCGGCTCCCTTTTGGATTCTCGGCTTTTTCCAAACGAAATGTTAATTCCGCACCGCGTCGCTTCCGATGGGAAATTTGTGAGGGAGAAATGACGGACGTGACGAAGACTGCTTCACTGACAGTTAAACATGACTTATAAATGGTCATCTTTGTCAGAATTGATTCAGCAAAGACTTTTGAATATTCTATTGAGAGCATCTCTCAAATAGTTCCAACCAACTGAAGCAACTGCAATATCGTTCTGCACGTTTACGGTCGCGTGTTAAAGCATTTCTGCAAAAGTGTCAGAAACGATCTGCAGAAATGGCTGTGACCGATTCAACCCGAAACGAGAGGTGAGTCACAATTCATACCCTTTGTCAGAAAAATCAAGTATTAACCCTCAAACTGTACCAATGTCAAGTGCAAGTACTCAATCACACACACACACAAATACACACACACATAGAATCTATATGCATGATGGATTGTTTTCAGGGACATAATAGGCCATATTGATTGCGTCTGCACCGGGATATTAGTTTGGAATAAATGGACATCTTCCATACACACACACACACACACACACACACACACACACACACAACCTGTATCCTGGTACTACAGCAGTGAGCCTCTCACCCTGACACGTCTCTCTTCTAGTCTGTGCCCTTCATCCAACTTCCTCTTGTGTCCTCGACGGCTTTTTTTTTTTTTTTTTTTTTACCCACACCAGCATAATTCAACAAATAATTGAAGCCGGAAGCGAGATAATATATTACTCGGGACATTTTATGAATGTAGATGAGGCAAGTCAGATATTGCAAAGAAAAAGGGGGAGAAAAAAAAAAAAAAAAAAAAAAAAGGGACGCGTTTACAGCGTCAATAAATTACAAAGGAGGCATTAAGGCTGTCGACTGAGGAGGCCGATATCAGTAGGAAGTTTGTCTTCACAATCCTCACACTAGAAAATGTTCCTAAACATCTATCAGGAGCATCAGACGCCTTCATCCACCAATATTGAGCGGTTGAACAAATGACGAAAGTCACACGTTTTCCCCAGGGCCCGGAAAATAAAAATAATGCTGGGTCCTCATAACTCCATTCATTCATTGCTTATGCTGCACTCAAGGTCACGGGGTCGCGGGAGTTTTTACCGGCTGTCATTGGGTCAGAAGTGGGGTTCGGCCTGAACTGGAAGCCACTAATTCGTCGACATTATCTATTAAATTGTCTCGTCGTAAAATTGTGTTTCATTTTCCTCGTATTTGCTCGACCCAAATGTTTTTCTTAAAACATCCATTTCCTATTATGTCATCCCGAGGAATCCCGATAAATATGAGCTCAGTCGCCCCTCGAAGCTCGCTTGTGGAGTGTCGGAGAATATATATCGTTGCCATGGATACCCGTTGCTTCATTTGTCCAACACGCTAAAGCGAAACGACGGTTTTAGTGCTGCCCGAGGCCACGTTTAAACCGACACCTACCAGTCAACCAGAGGATGGAAATGGAAATGGAAGAGAATACAAGCTGAGATAATTAGTCGGTTGATTTGCGCTCCTCGAGTGGAAATCGTCTCCTCGAAAACATTTGTTCACAAACACTTCAACGTGCCGGCGTACGTCGACCCTTATATAAATAATAGCTATGTGAAACTGCATTTCAGAGGGGTTTTCCATCCTTGGCAGATTTCAAAACACGGTAAATAAGCTTTTCATAATATGTCCAGCGATGTCAGTCGTTATTGTTTCTCGCTCGATGTTCAGATTCCGATTTTTCGATAAAAGTCGCATCCAAACCCAACGATGTATGTTCGGAGCCGCACCGTATAGTTGGAGCAACAGGTCCCAGCCATCCCAAAAAACCACCACCATCTGTCACTCTATTTATATTATTGTTTAGTTCTAGTTTTTTAGTATTTTTCACCCTCACTGCCCATTGTCATCCCCGATGTTGTTGTTGTTGTCTACTTATCTGCTGTCTATTTGCTGTTTGTTTTGTTTTTTGTCTTGCAATACCCTGTCTTCTACCTTTCTATTTATACTCACATTTATATTCTTATTATTTCCTTTTTGGGGGGGGGCATTATAACTGTTACGCAGCTGTGACAAAGGACTTTCCCGTCATGGGGATCAATAAAGTTTCTTATCTTATAAAATCCCCTTGGGGACGGGCGTGGATAGACTCCAATGCACACAGAGGTAAAAGAGGAATCTAGGAAACCCTGGTGTTCCTCTTTGGCTACAACTTTTCTGTTTGTCATGCTCAGTGAACTGGAGGTGCCGAGATGTCAGTGATCGATCATTCCCCGCATCCCTGCTTGGACGAAATATTCATCGCCATCCGGTCGTCGTCGCGCTATTCCAGCAATCGAAGTACAACACATTGGTCAGGATGGACAATAAAGAGAACCGAACTTTAGAAATGAATAGGTTGTGTTGTTAAGTCCGAAAAACACTAAAGTTCCAGGAGTCTCTTCCTGTCCCGGAACCGATTACGATTTGCAATCGCTGAGCGGTTTATATTGATCGGTATAAGTGGACCTCCCGTCCTGGACCTGTGGTTCCGACCTTTCCATGTCATCCATTTCCTTAAGATTCTGTGTGTGACTGTGGCATCAGTCAGTGCTCCTGTGGTTCCCCAGGTAACCCCCCCCCCCCCCCCCCCCCCCAGCTACTCTGCTCCCGCTGAAATCGAGTAACGGCAGACACCATCTGGTATCTCAGTCGCTTTAGTTCCCCCCCCACCGCACTGATGTTGGTGGAAGCGGGTTTTCGCCTGAAAGCAGGGGAACCGAACTGCGAGCTCTCCGCCATCCCGCCAGCTGTTAATTTTGCGTTGGGATTTGCGCGGGAAATATTTCGTCCCGCGGATGAGATCCGTCGAGCGTCACCTCGAGCGACCCGCCGCGACGTGCCCGTTTTTTTTTTTACTTCCACGGCCGGTACGAACGCCACGATCCCCCGGGAAGCGGCGGAACATTATTTCCACATTAAACGCATCGAGGCTGCAAACAAACTGCTTTCAATTTATTTGTCCTCCTTTTTGCGGTTCATTACTTATTCGGCTCTTCTTCCCCGGCTGCGCAACACAAACACACACACACTCATATACACTTTATCTTTATTTCCTGTTAACATCCACAAAGACAGACATGCTATTGCCAATTCATTTGCTCCCATCTCCTCCCTCTGTAACCTTTACCCCGCCTCTCTGTCTCTTTCTCTCCACTAATCTCAGTGGGAAGCCCTGGAATTAACCGCCAGTTTCAATCAAGTCCCAGATTCACCCTCTTGTGTGGCCAGTGACCTGCATCACACACACACACACACTCACACACACACACACACACAGAGGCGCACAGCAATCCCACTGTCGCTTAGTCAGAGATCAGGAGGTGGACATCACCATGTCCGTGTCACACACCCTTCTGGCACTAACGAAGAGAAAAATTAGATTTTAATCCTGAGTGTGTATGTGTATACATGTGCGCTTCGGCTTGTGCGCAAGCTCGCATATAAGTATGTGTTTATACGTGTGTTAGTGTGTGTGTGTGTTTCAGACGAGCACTATCTGCCCCTATGTGGAGATCAATTAAAAGATACGGCCGCCGGGAGTCAATCTTTCCAGCAGCCTGAATGTATATGTACTGCACAGATAAAACACAGCATACTTTGTATTTGTATATGCTGCTCGGCGCCATGCATTGTACCCACCCGTATTTGCATGCGTCCATTTATATCTTTTTTTTTTTATTTTTATCGATGCTCGAGCTGCAATGACTTTGCTTTGTACAAGCGGCTGCTGCCCTATTTCAAAGCAAATACATGGGAAAAAAAAAAAAAACATTTTCCAGTGCACATAGGACTTACACATTTCTTAAACACAAATAAAACGTAACCCTTGTGTTGTCTTGCGGTTCGAAAGTGACCCACTATCATGTTTAGCTGCAGAAAAAACACCTTAACCTATTTTTTTCCAACTTGAAATTTTATGACTTTTCTTAAAGAGACCCCATAATTAGAAAAAGTGATACTTCTTTTTTGTTTATGTTTCCACGTGGGCTGTACACCACTAGGGTACAAAGATTGTCTTATGGGTCATTTTTGACCCATAGGACAAGGGGAGTAAACACAATGTTAAGATCGCATGAAGGTTAATAAAGAGGCCAAAACATCATGGTAAAGAGATCTTGAGAAGGGTTCTCATACCCGGGAAGACGACGAAGCAGTCGAAGAGCGCAGGAGGAAAAGAAAGCGGGTACGTGATAAACGAACTTTGCTGGAAGCGACGGTGAAAGAGAGGAGCTTGTATTCTGAGATCTATCTGCGCTCTGCTGCGAATGTGACAGGCTGAAGGCTGCTTCGCCATATTTCCCTTTTTATGCAAGGAACAGTATCTTATAAAATCCGTTTGCAGACAAGGTTCCCAGGTTCAAACTTGATCGTGTGGGGCTCAGGAGGGGGCGGGTAAATATTTCGAACCGCGGCCAAGCCGTGAGTCACGGACAGGTTGCGGCGCTTCGACACCGATTCTTAGTGAAAACAGCCAATGGAGCGGCGGCGGTACCCGACGCCGCTGCCCGAGCTGTCCGATCACCGATTTTAGAGAAACGTGTGGACCGGCCTGAGGGGAATGCGAGTGAAGCTCTCTCCGAAAAGCGTTTTGACAACAAGTCTCCAGGCTGTATAAGACTCCCCATGATGTATTTCAAGCAATAGGAGTAAGACATTGCTATTGACTTGATTTGAGGATGACGCCGCAATCGATTTTTTTTTTGCTTTTTTTCAAGGACAGACTGCAAGTTGAGCACCGGCTTTAATTTATTCTGCCTTCCTTCCAGGAAAACAATCAGTACAGCTTTGTCCTCGCTCAACTCGGGAAAGTTTGAGCTTGTAATTAATTGAAATGAGCCGTTCCTGGGTGTCAGTTTGGCTATAATTGCTCGGAGACACGGCGACGTATATGAGCGTGTCATCTGCATACGTGTGATATGAAACCGTGACATTCTTTTAATTGCATGAGCTGTGGAATTGAATAACAGATGTCACAGTCCCTTGTGGGAATCCCGGATGTTGTCGCGAGACGATTTATTGTGAAGCTCCCGCCTGATGCAAAACGCTCTACGCCCTGATGCGGGACGCAAACCATCAGAGAAAGCTACCTTTATTTTCTAACCATTGAAAAAAAACGACAGTGACAAAATTTTTTGGAAATAAGGACTCAGTTTCCTTTTGAAATGCGGATCAACGGTAAGAATTTTGTGGTGCAGAAACATCCGCAAAACAGAGTCGGCGAAGTCGCCTGGGCCGAGCCACCGAGACGGATGATGCCACAGTTGCACTGCAAAGCCGATCCGTCCGCGGCGAGGTCATCGCAACCAACCAATCGGGACAGCTCAAGAGGTGGGTTACGTGTATCCACGGCAGCTTCGTTTTCTCACATTCAAGTTGTTTCAGCATATGTTTTCTCCAAGAGTTGATGAAGTGTGAGAAAGCAGGGCAGCGAGCAGTAAGGTGCGCTGCGAGATGACAGCAGACTTTTCAAGCTCCCGGTTTGCTTCTGGCAATCAGCGTTTTGGCGCCGCGATAAAAGGTTTGGCCGCTTTTTTGTTTTATCTATTTCACGTCGAGCTCATTCGACGTCACATTAACACCTGTCTACTTTAAAGCTTTTTCTACCAAGCCACAAACACAGATTGTCTGTTTTATGTGGCGCAGACGTATAAGATAAGATAAACTTTGTTGATCCCCATAGGGGAAATTCTTTTCACAGCAGCGTAACAGTTATCGTGTCAAAAATGAATATACAGGACTGTCTCAGAAAATTTGAATATTGTGATAAAGTTCTTTATCTTCTGTAATGCAATTACAAAAACAAAAATCCATTCTGGATTCATTACAAAGAAACTGAAATATTGCAAGCCTTTTATTATTTTAATATTGCTGGTTATGGCTTACATCTTAAGTCAAATATCCTATCTCAAAATATTAGAATATCATGAAAAAGTCATTTTTGTTATTAAAAAAACAAATATGTCATACATTCTGGATTCATTACAAATAAACTGAAATATTACAAGCCTTTTATTATTTCAATATTGCTGATTATGGCTTACATCTTAAGTCAAATATCCTATCTCAAAATATTGGAACATCATGAAAAAGTCATTTTTGTTATTTTAAAAAAACAAAAATGTCCTACACTCTGGATTCATTACAAATCAACTGAAATATTGCAAGCCTCATTATTATTTGATATTGCTGATTATGGGTTACATCTTAAGAAAACTCAAAAATGCTATCTCAAAATATTAAAATATCATGAAAAAGTCATTTTTGTTTTTTCAAAAAAACAAAAATGTCACACATTCTGGATTCATTACAAATCAAATGAAATATTGCAAGCCTTTTATTGTTTTAATATTGCCGATTATGGCTTACATCTTAAGAAATCTCAAAAAATCCCATCTCAAAATATTAGATTATCATGAAAAAGTCATTTTTGTTTTTTTTAATTGCATTACAGAAGATAAAGTACTTTATCACAACATTCAAATTTTCTGAGACAGCCCTGTAAATAGAGAGACATCCACGAATATATAGCCAGCAAGGAGAACGACAACAGTAACAACATCAGCGACAAGAATGGACAACAAACGGAACAGTAACGGTGAAAAATGACCCAAACAGGATGCTTTCTTTTCCAGAGTCAGCGTTGATGAAACACTTTGCGCGACACCTGACTAAGTGGCGGTGGAACTCGGTGGATCGACCTTTTAGCCGCGCATCTAGGTGGGCTCGGTCTGCGCCGGCGGCTTCTCCGAAGGACCTCAACTGACACCGTCTGCCGACAGAGATACTTCTCGACGCCAAGATGCCGGAGATCGCCGTTCCCCCGAGCCGGTGCTCGTCTCAGCATTCATCTGGCGGGAAGTGGATGAATTGCAACACTTACGCGGATGCGTCGGAAATGAAAAGCCCTACTAATATTCAATCATCCTCCCCGCACCCACCGCCCATGCATAGCGCGGGTATTTGTAACGGCGGGGAGGCGATGGCTGTGTCAACACCGCAGTTGCCATGGCGACAAAAGGGGTTTCCATAGCCGTGCTCTCTTTCCCGGTGACCCAGTTTTCCGCTCGCCGCCGTGGCATTGAAGCCCTCCGAGAGCTCTTTGCTCTCCACTCCGCTGCCTTTTACCTTGCCATTCAACGCCGCCGATTGATGTATGTTTTGAATAAAAGCAACGTCTGGCCTCGAGTCGACACGACGCGAGTAACGGGCTCTGCGGAGAAAGGGAGGACATTTGGGCAGCACATTTCGGTTCAACGCATTTGTGCCTTTTTCGCTTGACTGGAGGGAGACCGCAAATTAAAATGTTAATGCTTTTACTCGCAAGGCTACCGAGCGCGTTCGGGGATCCTTCGCCCGGGTCTTGCCGATGCAAAAATAACGTATTGATCTCCGCGCTTTGACGGTTCGTCACCTCTTCCTTTTTGTGTAAGAGCTCCAAAGTCATCCGGTCATTTGTCTCTCGAGGTCGTCGCCGCTTTTTAAAACCGTAAAGAAGCTACAGATTCTCGCTGGGGGGCGGGGGAAAGAGTCTTTGCCGTGTGATCGCACATCCTGCGGGTCACCACGGACTATTCACAGAAATTGCAACGTACTGATGTCAACAGATTTCGAAAACGCTGTTGTGAGCTCTAAACGGGGCTGCGTGTCACAACACTCACGGTGTCGTCTCTAAATGCCGCGCCGGGCCTTTTCTTTGGCGCCTGTAGCGCGGGTGTGTTTTTATTTGAAAACATTCGTCCGATCTCGGCACGTTTGAAATTCCGCAATTTTACCGGCGTCGCACGCGCGTTGACGGTTTTGAACGTTGCCGCGGACACATGTTGATGCGATTAA
Source organism: Fistularia commersonii (assembly GCF_037954325.1). Lineage (NCBI taxonomy): Eukaryota > Metazoa > Chordata > Actinopteri > Syngnathiformes > Fistulariidae > Fistularia > Fistularia commersonii. Next base: position 5,121,833 of record NC_141307.1, read on the forward strand.
TTTACTCTGATATGAAAGGGCTGCCGACACAACGAGGTTTTTATTTGAATCCCTTTTAAAGAAACTGTGGTTGTTTTAAAGTCGTTGTTTTTCGCCCAATATGCCCGGAGGACCGAATTTAAAGAGGGGGGGGGGTTAAAAAGTAGAGCAGCTGTGCTGTCACACGGGGCCCGCAGCTCCCAGTGCCAGCGTAGCAGCTTCAATTGATTATTATAGAGCACGCAATAACAACAACCATGTCACCAAGCGTATCTTTGCCAAAAGGCCCCACAGTTCAAATCTAAACTGCTGATTTAGTTCACTTTTTCTTGCAGATCTCTGCTTTTTCAGTGTTAAGGCGATAAACGTAACGGGGGGGGGGGGGGGGGGGGGGTGTTGAGACGATGTTCGAAAGCGAGCGGGGTGTGATTCAAAAGTTTATGTTGCGAGGTGTTTTGAGTAAATATCAAATTGGTTATGTAGAGTATTCCATCTTGCTGGCACTAGTGTGGACTCGCATGCTGCGGAAAGCACTTTCGAACAAAAAAAAAAAAAAAAAAAAAGATTGAAGAACCGCTCGGCTCGAATTTGGAACGGTGGTTGCAAACGGTGATATATTCCTTAAAAGCGCCACACTCAAAAAATATCTGTTTGTAGCAAGAAAACAGACGTTCGGTGACTATGATGGTTTTTAAAAACGCCGCAAGAAGTACCCGCTAACAGTACTTCCACCAATCGCCTTCGCCATAAAAGGACTCTGGCTCGAAGAAGACGCTTAAATATTTCTCGGGGGCTGAGGTCCATAGTCCCTTGTTCCTCCGCTGTCCGAATGCACGAAGAAATGGTTCTAGGAACAGCAAAAGGTTCCTGCAATGCAAAGGCGGCTAACGCTAGGTAACCTGAGAATATGGATCGCGCCGGAGGAGTGTGTCCCACAGACAGAGAAGCTCAGAAGCTGTCGGATGTTCCAGCTTCAGCCGCTGCGCAAGAAACCACAACCGTCCTCTGATTCTTGATGCTTATTTAAATCCAAAGCTACATTTTCCCTTTCCCGTTACCAAACGGTTTGGAAGTCTAACCTCGGTGTTGACACACCGTAAAACATTTTTCTAAAACATTTCAGCAGAGACGCGGTGGAAGAGTGGGTTTCTCGTCGGCTCCGAGGGTCGGACGAACGACTTAGACGACTGTTTGCGGCGGGCGACGTTTCTCAAAAGCGCTTGTTGTCCCGATCAGGGTTATTTCTCAAATCAGTCCTTTTATTTTTACATTGCATGCAAAACCCCAAGTCATCGCTAGTTTGAGATTTTAGCACGACATGCTTATTTTTCAAACCTCCTCCTGTGTTGACACCTCCTCCCGTTTGCTACCGCTTAAATCACCCTGTCTGCCACGTCAACTTGGACTCACACAGCAATTCCAGCGGGCGACCCGGCGCCGGGTCCCGGTGGGTTTCGTCGCTGTCGCAAACTAAAAAAAAAAAACGCTGACTCGCCGCCACGTGCTCATCGGGGCCGTCTGGAACGTGCAAACGCCACTCGCGCCTTATGACGGCGGCCGCTCGGCTCATCTGACATCTTAAGATGTGATCGGCGTCGGCGGGAGTCAGAAGACCAACTCGATTTTATCCACTTATACGGCGCAGAGCCAACTGCCTGAAAACGTGAAATTAGTTTAAAAAATCCCCGCGATGGATCAGCTGATACGGCTAAGACGTGCTCGGTAAGTAGTTCCTACTCCGCTGTGAATGGCACGTCTGTCACCATCGCCCTCTGGATATGTGGAACTTCTAAAGATCATCTGACTGATATTGATCATTACTCTGTCATTTCTTTTGCGCCCTCGCTCCCGTCTTTGCATATTCTCGCTCTTGCATTCTCAACGGCCGTGGAAAAAACAAATCCGCGAGAGTACTCTGAAAATCTGCGCTCTTCCTTGAAACCGGCCCTGACCTCCAGGACGAGCTCTTGTTCGGCTGCCGTCGCTTTCAAAGAAGACACTTTTTACGCTGAAACCGCAAAACAATCTTGTTTTGGAAGATAAGGACGGATTGGAGCCCCGCCACCTTGCCGGTTCAGGCGTCGACATCGATTAGCGTCCTCTTTCGGCCACACACATGTAGGTTTTAAAAAAAAAACTGACTGGATGTGAAAAGTTGGACTTCCTGCTTCTAACCAATTGTATTCGGTTGCGGTGAATGCTGGAAGCCAAGAAATCCATGATACAAGGATCTCTACAAAGAATTATAAGTGGAGCGGCGCAGTGGTTAGCGCTTCCGCCCCCCCCAACAAGAAGATCCCGATTCAGTGTCTGCGTGTGTTTCATCCCATCGTCCAAAAACGTGCATACGGTTCATTGTGGTATAGGTAAGGAATGAAAGAATGACAAAATAAAAATCAGAAACACGAGGGGTTGTCCGGCCACTGCAATATCAATATTTTTGGTATCTTCCAGGTTATGCTAGTCATGCAGCCTGTTGTGCATTAAATGAAAGAGTACTGGAAAACAGGCTTTCTATTCAGCTACACTAAATTCAAATACAACCTAAATTGTAATAGAAAAAATCTTTATTTGTCCCCTGGGGGCAATTATAAGGCAAGTAGAGCTGGCAGTACAAGACAGGACAGCAGACAATGCAACTACACAAAGCACGGGGGGACTGCAAATAAATATGTAAACAAGTAATTGAGGTAAACAAGTAATTGCGGTAATTTCAGTAATTGGGGTGGCGTCGCTCAGGAGGGTTAGAGCGGTCGTCCTCGGGACCAAACATTCCTGGTTAGATTCCCGTGTTCATCCCGGTCTGTCGAAGAGTTGCGGAGCGACACGCTGAACCCCGAGCTGCCGCCTCGGAGCCGCTAAGTGTCAACCGACCACTCGGGGTTATCCATAAAATTCATTCATTTTGTGCAGAAAAATCACTTCCCATAAGGGATTCCGTCCATCCGTGCACGTGGGACGCTACGGGGAGAACATGCAAACTCCACGAAAGGTCCCGTGAGGCTGATAAATACGGCGCTAACCACTGCGCCGCCGTGCCACCCAGATAGATATACAAATAAAATCGAAGGCAACTAAAAGGATGTGAACATCTTCAAGGTGCAGAGGAAGCATAAATTGAGTTCCATGGGACTATCAGTCAGCTGACACATCTTTAGAGCTGATGTTATAGAAGGAAGTTCGATAAATTTCATTTATGATGCCCGATGTGACAATTATAGGCCGTCACATGAAAGCAAATTTCAATGGATGGTCCATTAAAATATCTCAAGAGTCGTCTGAGAGTTTGTTTTCATCCGAGATGTCAAAACAATTTCACCGCTCGGGGAGAATTCCTGACATTTTTTCCTCCTCCGGCGGTCGGTTTCACCAGCGGCAGTTAGCGGTTGCTGCGAAAATGTCGAGTTACCAGAATAATGTCAACATTTCTCTTCCCATGGCTTCCCCTCCTGTTTTTTTTTTTTTTTTTTTTTGTTGTTGTTGTTTGTTTTGCATCAAACTCAGGCACCGGGGGTGCAGCGGTCGGACTGTTGCAGCTTTGGTGGATTTTGACAGGAGCGCGCTTTTGGTTTCTTTCGCTGGATTGTCTGTTTTCGTCCGATTGGGCGGCAACAAAAAAAAAAAAAAAAAAAAAATTGAGATCATTTACTGATTGCAAACAAAATATACTCATAATGAAAAGCCCAGGTGTTAACTGCGACCCCGTAATTACAGGGCGCTTTCGATGGCGGTGACATTTACACAGTCACCACACTCCCCTTCAACACTATTTGCATCAAGAGCGGCTTTCGGACAGAACGGCCGCAAGAACTCTCCGGCTCGAATGCGGTTCTCAAAACCGGAACTTTTCACTTCGGCGTTCGCACGGGCTCGCGAGAGACCGAGCCGCACATGAATCGCCGCGCTCGAAAACAAACCACCGCAGGAAGACGACACGGACAGCGTGGAGAGAGAAGACGTCGCGGCAACGACGGGTTTCTCGCGGGTTCCGTCCATTTTGTCAAACCGGCCGATTCCCCGAAATGTTTTTTTTTTAAAATAACACAAGGCAAGAGGTATCTGAGCATGGGTGTGGCTGATGGGTCCTATCAATCACCAAAATCACAGAGAAAGAGTGAAAAAGGTACTGGGAACTGATTTTTATGCTGATTGAGAAACTGCCTCATTCCTGAAATGTTCTTGGAACTGCAAAAAGCTCCTATTGTGCGAAAGGGGCCACTGTGAAACATTGGTTCTTTGTGAATTTTGGCATTTTGTTTTTGTTTCTTAACCCGCTAGAATGACTTAAGACTGAAACTCTTCCGATCAAAAGGTTTTTGTTGAAAGACAAACACACATACACACAAGAGAGACGCTCCTCGGGCATATTTCCCTCCACAGATGGCGTGAAGGACCTCTGGCTATCTCCTGCCGTAGGGGATTTCCCTTCTTCCTCTGCATTTTCTCCACATTCCCCCTCTTCACCCTTGTCTCCTTTTTCATTATCCTGCCTGATAAGTGAGCGTCCGCATGTAGAACGGAATTTAGATGAAAAACTGGCGGGAAATAAATTCTTCTCTGATGAGATAAAAGAACACCTTGTATCCCGAAGGCGTCCCGACACCTTCTTTCTGTGAAACTCATCCCGCCCTTGTTTTTGTTCTGGAAAGAGCAGAGCCATTAAATAAGTGTCCGGGCTACTCTCGGGCCTCGCCGCCGTCATTACGTTTAAAGTTCAAGTCATTTGAACTTTGACCCCGGGTCCCGCCGCTGCACTTTAAAATGAGATAATAGATGCTCGTGATCCGCGCCCACATATGCAGGGAGGGAAGAGGCCAACCTCGCTCACCGTGTTTGAGAGATCACGCCGATAGGATAACAAACTTTCAGCAAATCAACTCGACGCAATGAAGCGCGAGCAGTCACATGGTGAAGGAGGTTCATGACTCGACATGTAAGATGAACCAAATGCTACATCGTGTTCCTCGCGAAGCAGCTTTCCTTACCAGAAACCACCAACCGTGGATCTTTCTGGACAGAAAATCTCTCGTCGCTTGACGGGACCGACAGAAGCGACAAGGCCGCCCGGGGTGAACCGTAGCATTAGCGCCGTTAGCACCGTTAGCACCAAGGCAAATCGATCGCGATCCCTCGACGACTCCGGGCATCGTTAGCAATAAACGCCGCCTGCACCCGGGGATGCGAGCAACATGGAGCAAACCTCAATACTGCTAAAAAATAATGAGGTAAAACTCACTTGCAGAGTTTTATCTGACCTGCTGCTGTGGAAAGAAGAGTGGCTGGCGAGCGATGACTTTTCTCTGGTGTCAGGAGTGTCAAGGGTTCAAGTGACTACACTATGTCAAATGACTACGCTGATAAATATACCGGGGAATGCAGCCGCGGGGGGTACAAGCCAGTGTCTCTCTGAGCTGGTCCCCAAGACCAAATAAATGCAGAGGGTTGGGGGTAAAACTTGTGCCAAACCAGAAATGCAAATTGAATCTCTTACCGGATCAGTCGGGTTAACAATGGAAGCGGTGGAAATTGGGCTACTTTGGGTCAAAAAGGGAGAGGAGGGCGGCTTGTTTGGACGCAGAGAGAGAAGAGGAAAGGCAAGAGTCTGGGACTGAGAGTAGGGACTCTGAATATTGGGACGATGACGGGAAAAACTAGTGAGTTGGTCGACTTGATGCAGAGAAGGAAGGTGGATACGCTGTGTGACCCGGAGACCAGGTGGAAAGGTCAGGTTTGGTCTCCGGGATAGGGATCCAGAGGGACAGACGATGGTGGACTTTGCAAAAAGGATGGAAATGACTGCGGTGAATACTTTTTTCCAGAGAAGACAGGAACATAGGGTAACTTATAAGAGCGGACGTAGGGGCACGCTGGTAGACTACATCTTGCATAGACAAGGTCACCTGAAAGAGATCAGCGACTGCAAAGCGGTAGAAGGTGAGAGTGAAACAGGGTCGGGGATAGAGGACAGGGTTACCCCTGATGACCCCTGGTGACCCCTGAAGGGAAAAGGCCAAAGGAAAAGAAGTAGTACATCCATATGACGAAATTCAAGGAGCAGCTTCTGGGAGTTACCGGGAGAACATAGAAAGCAACAACTTAGTGTAGCTCTACTATAAATTTGCAGCGTTCCCTTGGCGGGCTTGCAGCCGTCCACGTGTCTGGTGTGGACCAAGATCTAGATAGATATGCTTTAGATGCAGGGACACGACTAATACTATCCCAGTCGACGGCTCAATTTCTGACCTCCAAGAAATGATGGCAGATTCATACCTGGCCATCGATAATCCATTAACAAATGCAAACAACAACTACCCCACTTCACACACACACACACACACACACACACACACAGACACACTCTTCCTTAAAAGTAACAAGCTACAATATAATTTTCATTAAATGAAGCCATCCGTCAAGCTGGAAGGCAAACCATTGATCTCTCTGTGCAGCCGGCCGTTTGATGAGTGCCGACTGTCTCTGAAAAAAAAAAAAAAAGAAAAGAAAACTTGTGCGTAATTGGATTTTTTTGAATTTTCATAGAGACTATATCACCATTGCCTCTGAAAAAAAAAAAAAAAAAAAAAAAAAAAAAAACAGAACTGCAAACACTCCAAAGAGAGGAGTAGGCCTTTAATTAAAAAGGAGTTGTCAAACAGAGAAGAATATTTGGTGAACCTTTTGGATCGTGAAGAAGCTTTGACTGAGCAACAGTTTCAGGAATATGTAAAGAAAACTTCATTCGCGTCAAAAGTCCATTTGCGCCGCTTACCAGCTTTCCGGAATCGACTAAAGGAAACCTGTATCTGCGAGGAATCGGCTCTGAATTCTAGATAGATTGAGCATTTTCTTGGAGGAACAGCGCTCATTAATCATCTTGAGATTTGCTCCGCCGCACGCTGGAAGGGCTCCAAACTTCCAGGTTTGGAACTGCTGACTGGAAGGACGGCGGAGTAAATAATAGACGCGTCGATGGGAAGAGATCGGGCGATCAAATGGCGGATGAACCAAATCAGGGCGCAAAGACATTGCCGGGGAGACTAAAGTCATCAGGCGATCCGCACAAAAATCGTACCTTTCGGCCCGAGTTGTTTTTAACGTTGAGGAGGGGGAAATAAAATTCAGCTGGAGATGGCAACGCTGGAGAAATCTCATTGGAAATCTCGGGGGAGTATTTATCCAGTTCTTGGCACGGAGGGAGATGCCAATCCCCGCGGTGAACTGATCCCTGGTACCGGTTCTGACACTCACCCGGCTCTGCGAGCGCCGCTCAAGACAAAAGGCAGCCTGTTGTGCACAAAAACACCGGTTTGGCAGCGGAGAGGAAAAGGGGGCGGGGAGGAACGAAAAAAAAAAAACAGAGGACATGGAAAAAGGAAACGTGACATCGGCTTTTTGCGCCGGCATGAGCGGGAGGAGGCCCTGTGTGATTCCTTTGTCCGGACGAGATGCGGGAAAAGAAATATATTACGGGAAAATAAATTGCACAAACTCCAAACAAGAGCTCTTGTGCTTTCCTTGAATCAATAGAATCAACTGGAATCGGCTTCAAATCCGTTCCGTTCATACCCCTTACTTTTGCCTGTATTTATTATTTTATATCACAACCGGTTTCCTCTATGTTTACGAAATTCCATGACATCCATTTCTCACAGAGTCTGAAAAAAAATCCTTTTTTTTTTTTTGTTTCCCCCAATGTGGTTTGTTGACTTCTACCAGAGGGACGTACACACCGTGCATATTCCACATTCCACAGAGGGGGAGTTCAGCTCCGGAGTGCAGACTCTTGTCCTTATGCGTTGTAATTTGGCATTTGATCACGACGTAAAGCCAAAATTTGCATCTAACGGCGGGTTTTCCCGAGCCGGAGTTACGATTTGGACGCAGATTCGCTCCCGAAGCAGCAAAGGGTCGTCAAATCCCTGTGTTTTTCTGAATCCCTCATCAGCTCCCGGTGTTCACGCTCTCCCACTAAGGTAGTGAAAAGTTTGCGTCCGCGCTGCCATGACGACGGAGCGGTTGCTGAGAAATGTGATACGGGGAGCGAATGGGATGTTGTCAAAAGAACCCAAGTTTGGATTCACCGGTGCACATTGCTGCCAACAGCTGTGTGTGATAAACAATACGGCAACTGACAGATAAAAAAATAAATCTGGCATCCTTGATCTGTTTACGTCAGCGAAACCGATTTTTTTCTCGACCACTTAGATCAAGGGTGCGCAATTATTTTGGCTGGCAGGCCAAATTTCGCATTTCATTTTTATATGCCGGCCAACTAGGTAGCACGTAAATTGAAGAAAATGAAAATTGCAATTCAATTTTTAGGGCATTTTATTTCAACTTTAAATTCATTAATGATCATATAAATGTACTGACATTATTTTGTATGTGATCATCCATAACAAAATTAAACAACAGGAAAAAATAAGGAGTTTCACAACTCAATATTGTTTGAAATATTGAATTATTAAACGTATTAAAGTTATAATTTAATACGTTTAATATTACCTATTAAAATATTCCAAGAAAATAGTTTGGCGGGCCGGATAAAGAAGCGAAATGCCCGCGATCTACTATCCTTCGGTTCGGGTTATCATACCTTCACCCTTGTGTTGTCTACCACGTTTAACCTTAGAAGACACCTTAACCTATTTTTTTCCAACTTGAAATTTTATGGCTTTTCCTAAAGAGACCCCATAATTAGAAAAAGGTTTTGTTTATGTTTCCATGTGGGCTGTACACCACTACAAAGATTGTCTTAAGGGTCATTTTTGACCCGCAGGACAAGTGGAGTAAAGACAATGTTAAGATCGCACGAGGGTTAAAGCTGCTCTTGCACCGCTAGAACTTTGTGCGGTTGCTAGAACATTTTCGGGAACGAAGCCGTTTCTCGGTGCATTCGGAGAGCGGAGGAAAGCGGGACCCTGGACCTCAGATCCGAGAACCATTTTAGCTCTCGCCTCAGAGGGATTTCCAGGGCTCACAGCGAAACCGAAATATTTTGCCAGGAATAAGTATTGAATTAGCTCGCAGCGGGGAGCGATCATGGAGGAAACATTGATATTCCTGCTATGCAGAGCATGAACGCCGTGGCACATTTGCGCTCCGTGTTGTCTATGTCGTCTACCTCGTCTCGAGTGTTTCGCTGACGGTGCACGTCGCACCTGGCGTGGTCCCCTTACATCCCGCGGAAGGGAGCGCGAAGCTAAAAAGGTTCCCGGAACCACATTTGAGCGAGACGGCTCTGATAAAATGAGCGGTGAGAACCGTGCTGTCCGAAAGCGGCTTTTGTTGACACCCCCCGGCCCGATCGGATGAATTTTACGCGTGGTGTAAGTCGCGGCGGCACTGTGGTCGAGGGTTGGACACAGTTTTCAGCTGCCAACATGTAATGAGCGGTACTGGACGTGGGTTTTTGGCGCGGGTGGAGGCGGGGCCGATACCGCCCCGAATATAATGAGCCGTAATTGACTTACGGTTACGGAAAGTGCTTTGCTGGCCAAGAGCGTCCCGGATATAACGAGTTGAACTTGACCTGCGCCAGATACGTGCCTTATATGGCGGATGCGAGGCTCGGCTCAGGCAGCCACGGTATCCCTAAGCGGCGGGTTTGCCTTCCAGAAATCGGAACCTGGTTACTCGTGAAAAGAATGATTTTTAGCAATTTAAGGGGAATTATTTCTCTCGACGTGAAAGCTTCCATCTGAAACTTCCCATCACAAGAGCGGGCCGTGATTTCTGGGGAGATGCGTCTCACTTGAGTTTCTCGAGTGCATGTTTTTTTTTTCCACCGGCACCGAGCAAACCTTATTCCGTCCCCTCAGTACCAGAGGGGGAACGCAGACGTCTCCGCAGCTGATGTGTCGGAAATCCAGCGACTGACACTAAACACGATCTAAAAGATTGAAAAAGTGAGAGGTATACAGACATGTTGAAGTCATTACTTTCTCATTAGAGAGGCGGTCGATCCTTGAACCGCGGACGCTCTACGCCGAAATCCAGAGAAAGTGGAGGTTCGTAAGTTCAGAGAAGCTCTGTTTTTTTTTTTCCCCCCTCAAACAGGAGCCACCTGTTGGACAGGCTTGATTTCACCGCCTCCGTGGACAAAGTTTCCTGTTTCCAGCTGATCCCCGGGCCGAGACATCCTTTTGTTATTTCTTTCCCAGCGATGATTTGCTGTCCAATTTCCGACCAAATATACGTTTAAAAAAAGGGCATAAACGAAATGGAGAAAAAGCCCATCCGGCGGCAGCAGATGTGTGGAGAGATTCTATTTCAGTCATTGCGTTCAGCCTCTTCTCCCCAAACACCCCTCGCTGATCGATACTCGTCCACCAAGCTGCCCATCCCAAAATCTTCTCCCCTTGCAGACACGGGTCACACTCCTATGTAGCATTCTGTCTGTTGGAGAGAGAACACTGCTGCAGCAGGGAGTTCATCTATTCATCTTTGAATTTTTCAAGGCACAACGGAGGAGGCACTTTCAGCCACGTCACATGTCCCCTCCTGGACCTCCTGCAGTTAAACAGGGAAACGGGTCAGAGGAGGCCTGCACTACATCCTCCGACCCCAAGACTCCCCAAAGGACCCTGTCGGTGGACTTGAGCGCCGTGGTCCCAGGAGTCGTCCGCACCACATGGTCCTGGCTGACGGTCCCAGCCTTCACCTGTCAGTGGATCACTAACTTCCTGACAGATGGAAGGAAGCCAGTGAAGCCGGGGAGGAGCGCATCCTGCATTCAACACCCGGACAGTCGGCGTTGGTGCCCCCAGGGGTGTGCGCTCTCAGAACAAGGTGGAGCTGAATCTGCTAAAAAGAGCGGAGATGGGGGTTGACTTCAGGAGGAGCGATCCAACCCTCCGGTACCGACCAGCACTGAGGCTACTCTCAGAAACCGGCAGGTTTCTTGGATCCATTTCTTGGACCAAACAGGCCCAACGGAGGATGGACTTGGATACTCGGGAAGGAACTGCCCCACATTCAGGATTCTTTGAGAGTTCTGAACCGGGCAGTAAAGATCTCCACAGATCCGTCACATCCTGGTCTCGACCTGGTCTCCCTTCACCCCTCTGGTTGGAGGTGCAGATCGCTTTTCACCGACACAGGACAGCAGACACAAGTGCAGATTTTTTCCAATCTGGAAATACTCTGCTATATGGATAAATTCCCAGACTACTTTACGCCCATCATGCACAAACATCTGTTTGGCCCTGTGTGAAGATGCTGGGTCAACAAAAGCAATCTAATGACCTCATCTTTGCAGCACCTTGACCACATTGCTCAAGAGGATCATCCTCGTATTGGCCGTGCCGACGGGCTGAACTTGAAATCGGAACATCGAATTTCCAATTGGAGGGACGCCTGTCCTACCAGCCTGGTCAACAAAGCAAATTCCGATGATGTGGACTATTTGTGAGACTCTCCTGAGAATGCGGTGCTTTTGTTGTAGTAGGCAACAAAAAGGGGACAAACTCAAAGTTTTATCGTCTTTGATTGAACAGATCGGACGGAATAAATCGCGGCCCGTGTCGGTTTATCAAGCGAAAGAGCCGAACACACTTTGAGGATGAAGACGACGGATCTTGTACCGGAGTCATTTTGGAGCGCTAATGTATTTTATGGCTCAGTTTGGATTCTGCTGTACTCCCAAGTGTACCCCATGTAATTTCTGCTGCCTCTTCTAAACGCAAACAGATGCGGAGATGGCGATACAACAAGGACACCGTTATCTAGCAGGCATGCAGGTGACCAGCCAGACAATCTTCAAAACCGGCGGGGAGGGAAGAAAAAAAAAAAAAAAAAGAAGAAAGTCTTGCAAGAAAAATTCATGAATAAAAATGGAAAAATAAACAGTGGACTGTGAAAATATATTAACCTCGCCGACGAGGGCGGGCATGTGCCGGTGTGTTTTGGTGCGTGTCCACGTCTTTTGCGCTTCCGAGTGTAAACTCCCTCAACCTTGGGCCGACGCTCGCGGGGATCTGCTCCCCCCAGCTTAGGAAAACACATTCCATTTTAATGTAGCAGCCGCTCGCAAGGCCATTTGTCACTTGATAATGACAAAGCAAACCGAGAGGCATTCCTCGGCCGGGGAGCGCGTGCGTGGTCGGCGCTTGCGGGAGGAAGTCCGGGGGGCGTCGTCCTTCTGGTCGGACGGTTTGAAAACTGGATCGGATGTGTGTGTGTGTGTGTGTGTCGTCGGTTCGGCGCGCTACCTTTAAGGCAGTGGTTCTTAACCTGGGTTCGATCGAACCCCAGGGGTTCGGTGAGTCAGTCTCAGGGGTTCGGCGGAGGTCAAGACGCACATTGGTGATGACATCGCCGGCTGCAGGTGATCACGCAACATAGCTTGGCCTATCCGTGCCGCAGGGATTTTGGCGCGCTCAGTTGTAGTAAGTTGTGACTGTCGTGATGGTACGTCATGTGATTTCTTTCTTAATATTTTAATCCCTTCATACTAATTATGTCGGGCAAAAAAAGAAAGCGGTCGGAAGAATGCATACAATACGGATTCACATGTATGACGGAACGTGATTGGAATCGATGTCCCAATTCTAGTCCAGCACCGGCAAAACTAAGGGAAGGCTTCCTTCAGCGGCGTGGAGATGGGAACTGAATTCAAGGTGAAGGGAGCCAGATTCGATGAAAAGGCTACTCCGCCTGTTCTTTGTACCCATCAACGAAACGATCCTCGATCCAATAAAGAAGGGTTCGGTGAATGCGCATGTAAAACAGGTGGGGTTCAGTACCTCCGACAAGGTTAAGAACCACTGCTTTAAGGGAACCTGTTACACACAGGTTATGAAAGAGGATCTCAAACACGCGCTGTGTAAATTAGCAAGGTCTCGTCAGAAAGAGCGGAATTTATCCAAAACACGAGAGAACTTAAAGAATTCACTCTTTGCCTTCGATTGCAAAGACCGCATTCCCCGTCAGCTAACCGCCAACCACCCGAGCCAAACATCAGGCGCCTTTGACTTTCCTCATCGCATATTTTTTCTCCGGGGAAGCGAAACACACGCACGAGACTGGCTGTCAATCACCGCGGTTCACGCTTTGAACGGTGCTGGCGATGAACGACGCCGTCGGCCACTTAGATTAATGGGCCGTGGTGAAAAATAAATAAAACACCTATTCACACTCGCTTCCTCTTCTGACGCCCGGAAATGAGAGATGCCAGAACAAGATCGATGGATTGGGCTCGTGCTCGCCTCAGCCACGCAAACGCTGCGTTTCCTTTGTATTGTTATTATCATTTCTTCATTTGTCGACATTTGGTCTCGTTTCCTTTATGTTTCCGTTTCGACCTGCGCGGCCGAGAAGGGGTTCGCCCTTCTCTCTAGCGGTTCCCGCGACGACTGATCGACCGATGCGGTGCGCAAATTTCACCTCGCGCCTGATATGCAGCGAGCTGTTCAAACAACGCGCTCGATCTGCAAAGGTTCTGCCCGCATGTGTCGCGCGTGAAGCTATTAAGCGATCACGCGGCGGCGTTACGTCGACATATGCAGGGCAAAAACGGAGTCTATTCTTCACTGCCGTGCAAAACGGGGTTTTGCCGTGCAAAAAGGCCGCGCTGACCGACCTGCTTATTGCTAAGTGCGGCAAAAAGACTGAGTGAAATTGCAGGGGAAAAAGAAATCACCTGTCTGTGCTTATTATTATTATCCCTCGACTTAAATAGAGGGTGAGTTTCTCCAAACGTGCAACCTTTAATGCCTCGGGCACCGGTGTGTGTCGATGAGTGTGGGTGGCAGCGTACGACAAGTATTTGATGAACGTATCGATGCGCGCGGCCGCTGTATGTGCCGGCCTGAGCGCCGTAATCCTCGCGGGACCCATTTGTCGGGCTTGGCTGGTAAGACGGGGACGGGGAGGCGCACAAAGTGCTCCGGTTGGCAGAAGTGGCGGAGACAGATTACGGAAAAAGCAGAACAGTCGTCACACAGCCTGAGCTGCTCTCAATATGGCTGCTGTCTGCAGACACTGACTGCCCCGGTCCGTACTAGTCTGCTCCGGTTCGGTTTCTTCGGGCCCGCCCTGCACGTTCCGGTCTATTGTTCCGCCGGCTGGTCAGATTTAATCTGAAAATTACACAAGACATTCACAGTGAGTGGCGGAATCCGACTCGACTCTGACGAGAAATCCCGCCGAACATCAGATAAGGGGCTTTTCCTTTTCTGAACCGTCGAACCAAAACTGCGACTCAAACTTTGTCGGATGGAAGTATTTTTCTTCCTTTTGGGCTTTTCCCTTCAGGGGTCGCCACAGCGATTCGACCTTCTCCATCCAACCCTATTCTCTGTATCCTCCTCGGTCACACCCACAAACTTCATATCCTCTCTCACAACATCCATAAATCTTGTCTTTGGTCTTCCACGAGACCTCAAACTTCCAGCATCCGTCTACCAATATCTTCACTGGTTTCTCTGACCTTCTCTCCAAAACATCTGACATTTGCTATCCCTCTGATGGACTCGTTCCTGATCCTATCCATCCTGGTCACTCCCCGAGAGACCTTCAACATCTTCATATCTGCTACCTCTGTGTCCTGTCTGGACTTCCTGCTGTCCATCCTTTCCATCTCTAGCCCTGTTTTGCAAACCTGTATAAATCATTCTCTTCCTCCTTACTGTCCAACCGAGCATACAAGTCATCGTATGGCCTCTGTTTTGCCTTTGCTACTTCTAGCTCTACCTTGCGCTGTATCTCACTCCTCTCCTTCTTCGGCCCACAGTGGCCCAATTTCCCGGTTATCGGCACCAATGCTGGTCGTCGTAAACCCGGGCCTCCACCGATCCGTTATGAAATTCTTAGGTTTGATTCGCATATTTGGTTTTGCCACAAGTTTTACACCAGCTACCCTTCCTGTCGCAACCCCCTGCATTTATTCGGGCTTAGGACGCTGCCCCGTGCTCCCCCAGAGGCTTGCTCAGGGGGAGACTGGCTTTTCTGGTCTTCAAAGAAGTCGACAGTAAGAGGGAGGAAAATGTGATTTTTAAAAATATTTCCCCACCCGTGGAAATGCTTAAAGACGTTATAGGTAAAGATTGGGGTTATGACAGAAATGAATAGGGCGTAGTAAACAACCACATTTTGAAAATTGTTTTTCATTCAGTAACTATACTGCCCATCCTGCACTCAGGGTCGCAAGTGGTCATTGGGCGAGAGGCGGGCTCCTCGTCACGCTGACGAAAACATTTACTCTCTCATTCGCACGTCTTAGAGATTTAGGGTCACCAATTAACCTGTATTTTTGGACTCGAAGAACCCGGAAAAAACCCGCACTAAAACCGTCAAAGTCGTCTTCTTCGGTGACGGGGTTGAAGGGACTCAGAATTTCCCGGTCATTTCATCGGTCCGCTGTGACGAGGATGAATGTTTTAGCGCCGTGAAGCTCGTCAGCCCCCCCCAAAAAAGTCCATATATTAGCTGCAGCGTTGTTTACGTGAAAAAAGTCGCCGCTTATCGTCCGGAAATTACAGTACATGAGGAAACTTGAATTAGAATAATTATTCTCATCTAATCATTCAACAAGTAAAGACGATGGCAACCTCGTTTGA
This sequence comes from Fistularia commersonii, assembly GCF_037954325.1. Classification (NCBI taxonomy): domain Eukaryota; kingdom Metazoa; phylum Chordata; class Actinopteri; order Syngnathiformes; family Fistulariidae; genus Fistularia; species Fistularia commersonii. The sequence goes on from NC_141307.1 coordinate 5,137,372, forward strand.
AGATAATGAAACATCAAGTGCAACGTCAGCGCAAAGATCTTTCTTGGTGACTCCATTACTAAAGATCATCGGTGCAGAGACTTTGCGCAACAGCATCATTAAACCCATAAGTGCTGCTCCGAGCATTGTGATTTGGTTTTAGTCGTAGAGTGCTGTGTGGGTGTGTTATTAATATTCTATGACTAATCTGTCATTATTTTAAACTCATGAGATTTTATTCCCGTTTTTTTTTTTTTTTTTGCTTTAGACTGTAAATACATTTGGACTTTCGTCGAAGAAGATATTCGCGTGGAGCCGTAATCTGAGCGATTCTCTCCTCGCGAACTCACCGAGACACAACTTGCAGCTGCACGGTGGCATCCCAGAACAAAATAAAAAGCCAATTACAAAATACTTTCGAGGAAGTCACATGGATCCCGATTTCAAGGCGGACACGAAATCCCTTGTTGAGCGGCCTCGCGTCCACATTCCACTCTGTAAACAGGCCCGAAGGAAGAAAAAAAAAAGAAAAAACAGCGAAATTTGGGCAGCTACAACAAACACTGGCCCACGTTTGTCGAAATTATACATACATGACAAGTCAGTGAGCATCGAATTGAGATAAATGGCCTTATGTATTCATTTACTTCAGAAAATACAATGATACGATGAATTTTTTTTTTTTTCTTGCGGTTTAAAAAAATGAAAGTTCTTAAATTGAGCTTGCTATCAGGTGGCTGGGTAGTGAATCAGTAGACGGGCGCTTGTTGGATTCCAACAATCTATGTGGAGTCTACATATCCTCCCACGGTCCAAAACCAGGTTCCAAAGAAAACAAAAACAAAAAAAAAAAAAAAAATGAAATCACCTGTATTTCTCTGTAGGTCTCTATCGCAACAACTTTTTTTTCTTCAGAAGAAAAAGTTGCGGAAGGCGGCGGTTCCAAACATGCTTTTCTCACGAAGCGATTCCTTTTCCCACCGTCGATTCGTTTCAAATCGATGCTTTTCGAAAAAGCAGAGGACGGAAGCTGCACCTGTGAGGCTCCGGAAATCCTCTGACAGATTCTCCCCGTTACACGGACGTCAGAAAGCACATTTCTAAGTGCGCTGGATTTATTGGACGTCGTATCGTATGTGGCATTAAACTGCCTCGAGCGCCTACGGAGATGAATTCAAACCCTGACGCAGGGAAACGCGTGAACGTGTCAAAGATCCTGCAGTACGCTGACTATCCGAATTGGTGTAATTGTTTGTGCTAAAATAATAATGTATTCTGCTGATGGGTGGGGTAAAATTAAGCCGTGTGTGTGTGTGTGTGTGTGCATGCGTGGAGACCTGAATTTTAAAAAAAAAAAAAAAAAAAAAACATCATGGCTGCAGCCGCTCTGGTGGATAATGGCATTCATTCCTATCCACGTGCGAAAATTAGGTTGTTTTTTTTTTTCCTCTCCCTCTCTTGTAACCGACTGAAAACGATATTCCATTCTAATCTCATGAAATATGTTCTCACACACACACACACACACACACACACTCATTCTCCGTCTCTCTCACACACACACACACACAAGCTGAATAAATCAAATGAGGAGGAAAAGTCTAAATCTATACCAAAACCCCAAGAGGGTTTCATCCTCTCGATACGTGAGCGCCATTTGAAACGCCGCATCCACACAAACCCACATCCGCCTGGATACGTGAGCGCCATGTCGAATTCATGACGGTTGTCATGGCACCCACATAGCAACTGGCTAAACATGTACCGGCTGCTGCCTCCGGTTGACTCGATGATGTGGGGGAAGAGAAGGCAGAGGGACGGAGCAGGGGAAGGGATAAGGGGAGGGGGGTAGACAGGCAGTTGAGGGGTGGGAGGTCGAGGAAAACAGAGTGAAGAGGGCTGGGAAATAAGGGGGGCGTGCATGTCAATTTGTGTTTTTTTTTTTTTTTTTCCCCCCTCCCCGTCTAATATGCCAGTGTGGAAGTTTGTGAGAAAACGAAAAGGGCTCGGATGAAAAGAAGAGACGGGCCGACGAAGAAAAAGGGGGGGGGTTGGGACGGGATCAGCTGGTCCGCGAAAACCTCCGAGGACGGATGGGATGAGGCGAAGATCGAGGAGGAGAGAGTGAATTCACAGATGGGAGAAAAAAAAAAAAAAAAAAACATGCGGGTACGAGAGAGAGGCGGGAGGGAGCGAGAGGCAATGAAAGAAAAGCACTTTACTCGTGGCGTCCCCTGCGTTATCTACGCACAGCGCTGTCTGGGGCGTTTAATAAACTGGATGGGATCGGACGGGACAAAGAGCAGATCCAGAGTGGTTGCCGAGCCGTTCGCGGACGATGGTTCGATTGCTGTTTTTGAATCAATTTTCCTGATTTCATATGTGGCCTTACACACACAAAAAAAAAAAAAAAAAAAAAAGGGGGGGGGGTATTTAAGCCTGATATCACCACGCTGTCCTATCATTACGGTGAATGAGAGAAGCGCGTTCTGCTAATTCCTCGTCCTCCTTCCTCGGTAGGTCTTGTGAGCCGGTCCAGAGTAGCTCATGGGTAATTGATGCGCCGAGTCTTATTTTGGGAGCTGAATCAAACGGGCCGGGCTTTTACGCATCACCTGGCGAAAAAAGCCGGCGCGAGCACACTCGTGGGCGAGAGTACGTATCAACATGCCGGGCTCTCCGCTCGCCGCTCGACTCCATACTACATGGAGAGACACGTATACGGAAGGCGAGGAAGGGGTGTGTGTGTGTGTGTGGGGGGGGTTACACGTGAAGTCGCTCTGGCACGGAGACACGGGCGCACGGACATGAATATTTCAGATTGCTTGAAAACGCGCGAAGCCACGCTCGCCCGTCCCCTCCCCCCCCCCCGTCCGCGACCAGCCCTCCGCCTAAGCCCGGGTAGCTGCGCAGAAATAGGCCATAAATGATAGAGAAAGAGCAGGGACGGGAAGGGGGGGGTTGGGGAGCGGATACGGAGGCTGGAAATTCATCAGGCAGAATAAGAGGAGAGGGTGGGAAGAAAATAGAGTTATCAGGGTGGAGTGACGCTCTGACAGCTCTTTGAGTCGCGGGTAAGAAAAACAAAAAACAAAAAAAACGACAGACCGTGATTTATGTTCCGATTGCCTCACGAGCGACGACGTACGAACGCTTGTTTTTTGGTGCGACGGCGTTGTTGGTCTGCTGAACTGTTAAATAACAGCGAGCCCGACATCTGATGCACGGAGGGATTATTTTTGGAACAGTTTCAGGTGAGCGAGCGCGTGTTCCTCCGCTGGACCGTGATTTCGCCGCACTTCCGATTTTTCCCATCCGACCAGGCGGCCGACGGCGCTCGCCTCCTCCTGACACGGACGTGAACCGGTCCGGCGTTCTATTATTACCTCCGCCGAGGAGGTCGTACTTTCACCTGAGTTGTTTTGTTTGTCTGGTGAACGCCCCGTTTCCTCTCACACTACACGGACAGGAAGAGTACGTTTTATTTCAGCATGAAGGCAGCGCTGGCTTTGGATCTGAGGTAAGAGAAGGACAGATGGTCTCAACATGCAACTGGGTTTTGGACTGACCGAGAAGCAAGAAAATGGCCGCTTTCGGACAGAAACCATCCGGCTCTGGTGTCTTTGTAGGAATTACGTCGGGGATCGCCTGCGACGCGCGCGACGATCGAACCTCCGCCGAGAAGAGGATGACACGGACGATATGGAAAGCGACGCTGCCGCGGCGTCCATGTTCTGCAATGATAGCCGTGGAGTATCAGATGGGTTGTTTTCATTTCGTCCATGCGGAAAAACCCCGCCGTTGCCAAACTCTGTAGTTTGTGTTCTGCTGCTAACCCCGGCGCCCCCTCTGTGGCATACTCGCTGATTCCGCCCGCTATGTCGCAAGAAGACAGCTGACCAGTGACTACGATCGATTTTTTTTCGAAAACCGGGGCTTCACAGTCGTCGAGAAATATCCGGTAACGGGCGTGGCTTATGACAGCTACGAATCACCAGCTGCACACGGGTTTTTTATGGAAGTGTAAACTCCCTCGCGGTGGGAGGTAAAACGGTTTCAGGAACCAGGGTCCCTGGTTCCTCTGCTGTCCGAATGTAGAAAAAAAAAAAGCAGCCCAGTTCCTGAAAAGGTTCGGGGAATTGCGAAAAAGGTGCAAAAGCCGTTCAAGAGAACGAAGGATAATTATACATTATTATACCACCGTGTTGTTTGACGTCCGCGACGAAGGAGGCCGTTTTGACATCGGAGGCCGATTATCCCAAGTTTTGAAAAGCGGGAACAAAGCCTGGTTCTGCGGGCCCGAGGAAATCGGAGTTCTCAAATGAGTCACGATTCTTGAACTTGTCAGAGATGGGATTGGTTCATTAAAAATTGAATGCTGATCATTTTTAACATTAAGTCTTGGGGAGAGACATTTCTCAAGTCGTAATAACCAACTCCGTGTGAAGTCATGAGTCATAGGCGTTCATACCAAATCAAAAAGATACAAGTCAAAAGTGGTTAAATTTGGAGGAGACCACGTGACACCGGGACACTTCCTGGATGGGTGAAGAAACTCGAGTCTCAAGCGACCCCCATACATCGGAAGGACAGCCATACTCTCACAATATTTCACATATGCATTTTTGAAAGACACCGCAGACTCCACACACACACACAAACTCCGGGTGCACCGCCATCAAGGAACACGTTCGTAGCAAAATTTGAGAAACGCCCGCAGCATCGCGAATGATTCCTCTCACCCTTTTCGGAGGTGAGCTGCCTGACCTGCTGCCTCGGAGAAGAAGGCGGGGGGGGGGGGGGACGTCAAGGCCGGAGCGTTCGGGTTCAAAAACACGTTACTCAGCTTCTCCGCTGATTGTGGGAGCAGGGGGAGGGGAGTGTTATATGATAAGGACTTTGCGCTTCAACACTTGCCAAGTTGTTGCTCCCGCCCTTTTGCTTTTAATGCGCTATTTCATGAACATAACGGCACATCGCTTATGCATTCTTAACTCCTTTGCATCATAACTAGTCAGGGGGACACAATAAACATCTACCGTACAAGGAGAGGCAGAAATCTTTCTCCGGGGACGCTGAATACCACCTTTGAGTATCGTAAGTCCTGACGGACGTGTCAGACAAAATTTCCTCGGAAGGCTTCCCGCGCACGTCCAGCATTTAGAGCGGTCTCTGAAAACAGGACGAATATTTCCCCAACAAAAATGGGAGGACCGCGACTGGTAATCTTCCGCACGCTGAGGAAAGACAACAACGGAAATACCTGGAATGCATGATGCCAAGGCTAGTTTACAGGAATGTGTTCGAGTTAAGGCGTCGTCGGGCCTCGCGGTCCGACGAGAGGTCGGCAGTTTTAAAAGAATGGCAGGAATCTGCTCTCGGATCGGTTTTCCCGATGATCTAGTCCACGTTGTCGGAATTATGATATCACTCCGGTCGCCGAAATAACGATTCAAGTCAGAGCGAATTCATATTTCGGTATGTGATTGAAAATGACTCGTAGTCAGGCGTAACAACGGGTTTGCTGATTAAGAGTGAAACTGAAAGCCGAGCGCTTCTGAAAAGGCCGATTTCTAGTAAATCTTGTTTTCGTGTCGGCGAGGGAGCCAGGACGATGAAAAAAAAAAAAAAAAAAGCCTGCGCTCTGTATGGATTGGCCTTCGTGTGCGAGTCAGCAAATATGTCTTTGTCAAGACTCGCCGGCTGATCTGCATGTCTTTTCCCGACTGAATCGCATCCCTAGAAGTTATTTATGGTGTCGAAGAGAAAGTTGGTCTCGTCTAAAGAGCTCCGGGAGGCTTTCTTCTTCTTTCATAGCCGGCCCCGGCAACCAAAAGCACCGCGTTCACGGTATCCATGGTGTTGCGCTCGCTAAGTGTGCCAAGCGCTGAAATAATTGTCCCTTCTGTCACCTAACATTAGGCTCAGATTCACATTCCGACGCTTCGGCCAAAACGGTGCGGCTCCGCTGGCCGAGCTGGTCGAAATCGAAATATCGCGTCGGGGCACAAACGCGTTTTAATCAAAGAAACTGCGATGACGCTACCTTAGAAACCGGACTTCGTCGGTAACCACAACAGCTTCTAAGAAACATCGCACTCCTCGGTCCAGGAGAGGATTCTCATAGGACTTCCTTCGCGAACGAAAAAAGACCCGGCCTCGGAGCGGGTTCCTAAATGGTTCCCTCCGCCGTCCGAATGCACCAAGGAACGGCGCCTTATCTGAAAGCGTTGGAGGAACTGCGCAAAGTTCCGACACGAGCTCCGCATTGAACCGGCGGAGTGGATCCGTAGACCCATTTCTTAAAATCTTGGCGTTCCCCCTTTTGAAAAGGGACGCCGCGTCAGCGATGTGCATTTTTCCATTCGAAGTGGAGCGAGGCACGAGCGCATAGGCCCTACACGTGTGGGCGTTCATGATGCAAGCTGCTGCAACATGGACGCACGGGGTAAACGGTGAAAGCGGCCGCGTTAGTAATTACGCGAAATGTCACCCCGGATGTCAGTCGGACGCAACTTGGCTCGTGAGGCGACGGCCGAGAGTTACTCCACGCGGGGTTTCTCTACTTTACGGGAATTCAGATGTTGTGCGGCCGTCTAAAAAAATGATACAAAAATGTGCTCCGTCAACTGCAAAGCAGGATGTATACAGTCTCAAACTCACACACACACACACATTCTTGTCCTCTCGGCGAGGTCAGTTTCTCTTCCTGTGGGACACTGGGAAGTGGAATCAGTCAAAGAGTCAAAGAGGCCAGAATGACACGCAGACAGAGACGCCCACGGACGACCTTTGAACCCCGTGAGGGATGCTCGGATCCGAGCGGGGGCTCCGGGTGTGTGCCGGCTCAGGTCTGATAGCGTAGGACATGAATTAAAAGGGCTCCACATCTGGGATTCTTTAAGCGCTCTTGAACGTTTTGCTCGGCTTAATGAAAAGAAATACATTTTCGCCGCGGCTTCCATTCCGTGTCCTTGCTTTAAATGGTCATTTATCTCACTTTGAAGCGAAACCTCCACCTTCCTTTCTTTCTTCTTAGCATTTGTTGCATCCCATCCGAAACGGAGGATCCTCCAGAACGCTCCCCTAGCTTAGGGATTTCCAGCGGAAAACGATGGTTTTGTGTGTTCTTCGGGAATTAACGCTTGTGCACGCAGGACTTCTGTGCTGGGAAAATCGTTTCCAAAAGGGGACCTCGGTTTCAGTGATGCCCCCCCCCCCCCTCCCTCCTCCCCCCCAATGGGAACATTTCATTCGACCAGGGGAAAAGCTTCCTTCCCACCGACACAAAAGTTAAAGGTCACCGCAAACAGATGGTTAACGCGCTTCACGAAAACCCCAACACCCAAACATGTGCGTAGAGCAACCGCCGGCAGGAATTGTCTTAACGCAGACGGCAAAAACACCACACGGCTGCGGATCTTTGTACGACAAAAGGCTAACATACGCCGCACACCGCTGACATTGACCTCGACCTTTCTCACGTGCGCATTTAAGCGTTGTCAAAGCAGTTGACACGCCAACGCTGCTCATTTGCGGTACACGCAATGCGCTGCCTCGGCTTCCATGCTGTACCACGTAAGGCTGGTTTTCCACATTTCCAGCAGCCGAGTGAACTCTAATTAACCCGACAAGAAAGAGCTCTTTTGACATTCTGAAAAATTATATGTAGAAAACACAAATATGCACTTACAAGAGAAAACATTTCCCTCGCAAGTAGCAAAGCAGCGCATCTGATAGTAGAAATGGCAATCAGGCACTATCGATGAGTCACCTATCAGCTCCCTTTTGCAACAGCTTTCCTTCTGTTCTCTCAAAGAAGAAACAAGAAGTCATGTCCTCACACCCCGACACACACACACACACACACAGCATGGCGAACCTGCAGCTAACTCCCCGTTGCATCAAGCGTTCGACTCTCACTCCATTTGCACTCGTCATGAGATAATGACATCATTAGCACACATTAACACTCCTGTGTTATCTTTCACTCGGTGTCCCTGTGTGTGTGTGTGTGTGTGTGAGTGGGCACCTTTCGAGTGTATGCAAGTGTAGAGAACGAGCTGTGAATGGGAACGGGGCGTGAATATGGCTTTTCTGCCGTCTCAGACCGACGCGGTCTCTGGCAGTGGTTTGCACATCCATTTGCACGCTTAACTAAGATATTCCGCGGTGAAAAGTAATTAACGATCATTACGAGCCGTGTCAGGATTATCGAGACTGGGAGAGATCACACTTCTGCCATTTGTCATCCAAGAAATCACGGAGGAGATTGTGTTGCGTTTTTTTTCCCGAGCGTATGTTGTTCAGCTGTTCGCCGAATCTCCGTGCCGGGCAGCGTTTGCACTGGCATCCTGTCCGCAATGTGGTGTAATTTAAAAATCTCGGGCTCGCAGAGACTGTTTTCTTTTTCTTTCAGCTGCTGCAAACAAAATGAACCGTCTGTATTAAGAGAGATTGTCGGCGTTCCCAGATAACAGTTTACACTGTCGGGTTCGTAATCAGCGCTGCATTGTGTGTGTGTGTGTGTGTGCGAGGTGGGGGGAAATTAGAGAGTTATGAAATCCGGGGATCAAACACAGGTTCGAGGTTGAAGTCCAACCCCAGCAATGCGCTTGTTTAATTACTTTTAAGAGTTTCAAGCGGCAGGAAACAGCTCTTCTAAATCATTAAAAGGCTCAGACGCTGGTGCAGAAAAATTAAGCAATAATGCCTGGAAGAAAACAGTCGGTAGTGCCTAAACACTGTATTTCAGGAATTGCGGCATACACACATTGGAAAAACAGATGTTAGACTTCTAATACAACAACAACCAGGAGCACCCACGCAACACCAAAACTAGGAAAATAAAGAAAACAATCTGCATATTTTTATGTGTATATCTTCCAGAAATGACGACGGCCGGCGCCGTGTACCTTGAAGATGTGTTCCAGAAATGAGAAGTCTCAAAAAAATGCTGGTATGTAAAGGTCAAATGTGAGAGGGGTACGTCGAATAAATAACGGTCTCAAGTCCATGTATTTTGAGTGTTAGCTCTTGGGGGGGGGGGTTATATTTGTAAACACAACTGACCATCAGGAAATACGGCACTTTCAAGCAGTTACCAACGGGCCAAAAAAAATTCTGGAAAATAACTGCATTGTCTTTCACTTCCTGTCAAAGATGGCGTCCTCGTAGAACTTTTCAATTTTCCTCTGGTTAAACTCCTTTGTTGAGAATGACGATGAACATCGAGGCAAACTACGAGATTTTCTCAGAAGTTCAAATTAAAGACCTGTTTTGATGGAGCTCACAATGAATTTGGCACGTCAGATTAAACTGTCATTTTCAAGAAAGGACAGTAAAATGCATTCCCGTTGTGTCCGCGGCAACAAGCGCCTCTTTCACTCTACTGCTAGTGGCGCCGAGTGCGTATGCATTTATTAAAACGTGTCATTTCACCAGCATGCCAAGTGTCAGGCCGAGGATCACAAACACGGACAGGCCTGCTTGTCCTTTCCTTTTTGGAAATAAACGGACATTTTACAATAAATCACCCGCTGTGACTTCGACCGGGAACGGAAGTAAATGTTGGAAGTCGTCCAGTGAGTCACAGAAACGGGGAAGTTGCATTCACGCTTTAAGAAAATCTAAAAATAAAACCATGAGTTCAAGCTGCTGTCAGTGGTGTTGGTGGTTGCAACAGTGTTACAAAGATAGCTTTCACCAAATTTGTTTAAAAAACATATCCCGCATAATATCGCTCCGTATTCCGGTCAGCGGTCTGATGGTGGTTTAGGTTTGGCTCAAACTGGGAGTTTAGAAAAGTCAGACCGGGCAACGAGGCAGCGGAAACATCATATGGAGCCTGGAGGCTGCAGGGCACGGCGTTCTATGCGGCGCAAACCCGCCTCACGTCCATCAAATTTAAAAAAAAATGTGTCCCGCTGATGTCATGTGGGTGCCATCGCAGCCAAGGAGGCTCGGCGAGCAGCAGAAACAGCCTTTTACAGGGACTGTCGCCATGTTGGCCTGCGAAGAATGTCATCTTCACAGAGAGGCCGGCCAAATAAAGGCTGTAATGCAGTTACCTCAATGTGTCCTTTACCTCTGAGGCATATTTCAGCATAAAGTATGGCAAAAGCTGAAAAGGCAGACTTTGTTTCCCGGCTTGTTGACTTGACCGCACAGGAAAAAGGTTCTCGGTGCCGCTTCCGCCTTGTTTTCTTTCCTTTCAACCAGTCAAAACCAATGCTATCATCTCCAGCGATCACATGTCAGCATTCCTGTCTTCTTACTTGGTTTCCTGTGCAGCGGCAGCGGCGGCGTTGATGGAAATGAATCACGATTTTCAAAGCGTGTTTTCAATAAACACCAAATTAAAGTATACTTCCAACCCCGCGACACGCTGAGGCCAAAAATGGTGCCGGAATGGTGCAGGAACATGATTGAAAATGTGGTGTAGGCTGTCACCTGCACCCGGGATTGCGATGACGAAACAACCTCCGCACAAAAAAAAATTGCCCAACACAGGAGAGCCGCCTCTTCAGGACGGGACTCAGCAGGCCATCTACACCTGGAGGACAAGAACCACGACAGTAATGTCGCAATCTGGCCAGAGAGGACTGTTGGTTCGAGAGACGTGTCAAAGAAGCGATCTTGGTCAAAACAGAAAAATCGTCTCTGAACAGGGGAGGGTCTTAGACATGACTTGTTGCTGATTTACAAGCCGTATAGGGACTGATTCCAAGACAGACTAGCTGACACAGACCGGACCTCTCTGCACCATCCAAACCACCCGGAAGGATCAGACACCCGAACCCGACCCCAGTAACCGCCATCTGAGCCTCTGTCCATGTAATCCAACGGCTTTCTCGCCATCGTCTCACATTCTGAAAAATTTTGGCTACACCTTTTGCCGTAGATACGTCCTTAGATGTTGTACCTTTGTTCCCACCTAGCGACACCCCCATTAGCACAACAACCCCCGCCGACCTAGTTTCTACACGACAACTCTCTATTTCCATAACAAGCGGTCGTAACTTAAACCGGCTCCCAGCCCCGTTGGTCATTTACGGACGCTCGGCAGAGTCCATACTGAACCGAAAAAGCCCCTCGGATGGGAGGTGAAACGTTTAAGGGGAGAAAATCGAGTCCAATCGCCATACGAAGAAGATACGGACGAGACCCGACAATCGCCATTCCAGCCGTGACTCAGGCTGAACAATACTCATTCATGTAGAAAAAAAAAAAAAAATGATATTGCGCTGCATTGCGACCAAACGCTGTTGCTTAAAAGCCCTCGCTGTGTCTCTTGGTGCCCGGCCCAACGCTGCGGCCGCGTACAGTGTGTCCAAGCTAAAGCCGCCTCTCCCGGCCTGACCTTGCACTGCCTGTCTTCCCAGGCCTTAATCCTAATCAACCATGTCTAGACCACTCATTACCCACGAATAATCAGGAGCAGGGGAAGGATGGGGCCGGAGGGACCGCGGGATGGATATTGGGAGGAGAGGAAGAGATGCCGAAAAAGGGACCCTGACAGTGACCCGGAACATTCATTCCACTGTTTACTCTCTGGGTAAACAGGCAGTCGGGGCAGGGGGGGGAAGAGGGACACCAGATGTAAACACAGGATTAGACACAGAAAGGGAATCCTCAACAACATGAATCTCAAGTCTCCGCATTCCTGCTCTTTCGCGTTCGTCCTCCCCTGAGGTGCTCTCGGACCTGCCTGTCAGACCCGCGGCTGCTTCCAGCTTCGGGGTTGGCAGAAAGGTGGAAAACGGCGGGCTTTTTTTTTTCTTTTTTTTTTTCTCCCCATTCAAGGATAACGAAATCCCGCTATAATCTGTAAAGCAGACAAAATCATGTGCTTGGTTGATCAACATGAACATAAGCACACGCCGTCTCATCCGGCGTCAAAGCCTTGAACAAGTTTGGCGCCGTGACTTGAGGTCCTAAAATATCGAGAGCTCTTCTACTTCACTGTTGTTTGTCGTCTTTATATACATTACGCTCCTTTTTCGGGATTTTTTTTGGGGGGATCGCGGTAATAAACCACCAGAATGTGCACAGAAAAGCCAGAATAGAACCAGGGACCTTCTTACTGTGAGGAAAGAAGCGCTAACCACTGCACCATCCTGTCGCCCTTTTTTCCCCCCCACATACGGCGATATATTAGAGCCTATTCCCAATCGCTGCAACAGTTTCCAACAAAAGAGGACAAGATAGTAAAGTCCTAACCATGTAATGTTGATTCATTATGTTATCTAATAGAAACACATATAGGAAAACTGATAAAAGGCATGTTACATAAAAAGCTATGATGCTGCTAATCTGTCAGCAAGAAATGGAGGATTGATCCTTTCTACACTGTTCAGGCTGCTGGCGGCATCCACTCAACGCAAAGTGATAAACAGTTTTGTACTTTCGGCTCTGTTGATGTTATCGTAACGCAGCAATAATAAACCTACTGTCCCCATTTGAGGACATCATATTCACAAAAAAACTAGAATATGATGCCTCGCGAGGCATAATAAACAAAAGCATGGGTCACAGAAAGTTTATAGTAGGCTAAGCAAACCGTTGCGTGTTTCTTTGTTTTAAAGTGACAAATACAGCTAAAATGACTTGTCTTTTAGCAAAACCGCAATATAAATCTGGACAGTTAATAAGTGTGGTGGACACAGCTAACCAGCTAAATGGGGTAACTTGGAAAGCTAAATGATTGGCCTTTAAGATTACACAAGTGTCTCTAAAGCTCGAATAGGGTTTTTTTTTTTTAAATCGAGGGTTTGGATACTATAACGTACGTAAAAGCGGCAAAGGAAATTATTTGAAGATTCAACTCCTACAATTTGCCTTCAAAATCTCATTTCCAACTATTCGTGCATCCAAAACAGAGTTGATGTCAGACAAGTGTCAGCAAACTTGCCGACCGCTTTTACTGTCGTAAAGTTTCAGATTTTGAGGCACAATCGACCCCGTGGTTTTGACAGACGGCGACCCGGCAGCGAGTGGTTGTGGACAGCTTCACTGATCGTTTCCCTGAAGAGTGGTAAAATATTTTTAAATGAACACGCATCAAAAAGGGGAATTACAGGACGACGCCTCTGACGATCTCGATCCCCTCTCACCGCGTTCGTTCCCCGCAAAGCCGCGGCTCCGGCCATCCCGACGACCGAACAAGGTCAGATGTGATCGGTGGCAAAAAGACTGACCGACTGATGTCGCCTGACCCGATGACATCACAAGCTTGGCGAGCCGGTGTCCGGCGTCGGGGCCGTCCTTTCAAAAATAATGTGATTGCGTCAAATAGGCTTTGAAGCCGCGGTGTGCTGTCAACGGACCAATGGCATTTTAAATCCACCTAATGGTTTCTGTTGGACAGATCAGCGTCAGAAAAATCAGAGCACAACAACAAAAGCCTCTTTTTATAAACAGCGAGAGCAAATGTTTGGGGGGAAATATTTCGGGGGCGGGGAATGCTAAAAAAAATATTTCTTTGCATTTTCCAACATCCTCTAATCTGATCCTTTTGTAAATATTGCACCAGACTGCCCAAAAAATGTATACTAATCATCATATAACTTGCAAGGCATGCACAATGAGAATCCCAAACACAGGAATTGTTTACACATTGTGGAATTTCACCAACAAAAAAAAAAAAAACAGAAATCGAGTTTTGAAGAAATTCTGCATAAAAATGCAGCAAAACTAGCATTCCTGCTTCCTCAAATCTGCAATAACTGGTCTTAAACCTTAAACGAAAGAGCTTAAAATTAGCAAGATGTTCAATAGACAACAACAACAAAAAAAACCAAACATCTCAAAGGACCTTGAATTTTAAAGGCATAGCATCAAAACGTGCACAGGAACAAAAAGGAAGTGGGGGGGCTCAAATCTCTGCCTACTTCAAACTTGGAGAAGTTTTACTACCCTGGTTCCAACTCGCCATCTGCTGAACTATTTGCTTGTTTGTGCATGTGTGTGTGTGTGTGTGTGTGTGCGCCTGCAACTTTTTGGATGAGGAATAGGTAACATGAGGCAAAGGCCTTCATTGATGCTAGTTGATTGATTTTGGTTGGGTGTATCTTTGCCCTTAGAGGTGCTGAGAGGCGGTTTTTCATCAGGGCTCTGCAGCTGAACGTATCCTCCTACGCACACGCGTGCACACACGCACGGCTCGTCTGCATGATCAAAAGGAATGCCTACATTTTGCACCTGCATTCAGTCTCTCACACACACACACACACACACACAGCAGATCCTATTAACACAAAGCTGAGTGTTCCTTGTATCCAAGAATCCTGGAAACTTGCTTCAGCGTCTCTGAAACATTCATGTCGACCTGAGTTTGGTCCTCTCCTCCCTCTCTGTTCGCCCTCCCCGTTCCCACCTCCTCACCCTCCTGTCCTTTGCCTTGCCTCTTCATTACCCCCCCCAAACACACACACACACACACACACACACACACACACACACACACACAGCCCCTACCTCTCCTCTCTCACACATTTTGGATTCCGCTCCTCTAATTACACACGTACAGTTTCATCATATCCTTCAACGCCGCCGCTTCCTAATTACATCTGCATAGCCTGCTTTTTTTTTTTTAAATCTAATTTGATGATCATTTTTTTTAATATCCACCCCGACTTTCATACTTTTACCATTTATGGTAACTCGAGGCTGTTCCCGCAGATTCCTGCCCTGCCTCGCGTACGGAGGGGCCTTGAAGATAGATCTCTCGCCGGCTGTGTGGTGTGTATTCACGGTGCTAATTGCTTGTCTGTGAAAGTGTCCGTGCAACAGTCGCCCCGCCACAGGGGAGGGGTTTAGCACCCCGGCTATCCATCACCGTAGCCCGCCCTGAATACCTCTGGAAAGTTCACGGTGCCTTTAGTGACTACGGAGGTGCCGCATCATGGGATGAACCCGTGGGTGCGTATTTAGGGGTTTAAAGATTCAAGGTGTTTCCTGTCGAATGCGCGAGAAGGGATCGTGTTTCCCTGCTCAACAAAACCTCCACTTTTCAGTGCAGGGTGACTTAAAATAGTATAACAAGGTGTTACGAATGCAGCCGAGCCAGCGTCTCTATGAGGCGGTTCCGAGCCCGAACAAATGCAGAGGGTTTGCGTCTGGAAGGGCGTCCGTTGTAAACATACTCGCTTAAACCAAATATGCAAATCAAACTGACGAATGTCATGCCAGCTCGGCGGAGGCCCGGGTCAACAACGACTGCCGCTGGTGCCGAGGTACGAGGTCGGCACCGGTGGAAATTGAGCTACTGCGGGTCGAAGGAGGAGAGGAGGAAGGTGTGCTCGGAAACAGAGGGAGAACAGGAAAGGCGAGAGTCTGGGCCTGAGAGTACTTTGACTTTGAATATTGAGATGGCGACAGGAGAAGGTAGAGAGGTGGTTGACGTGATGCAGAGAAGGAAGGCGGACGTACTGTGTGTCCAGGAGAACAAGTGCAAAGGTAGTCAGGCCAGAAGCTTAAGAGAAATTGGGTAGAGTTTTCTTGAAGGAGGAGCTTATGAAGAATGATCTGGAGGTGAAAAGAAAGTCAGATAGACCTATGAGTCTGAAATTGGAAATTGAAGGTTTGGTGCTTGATGTTGTTAATGGCTATGCCCCGCAGGTGTGAGGGGAGTGAGAGAGGAGAAGGAAACGTTCTGGAAGGAGTTAGATGGGTTGATGCAGAATATAGTCAGAGATGTGATCATTGGTGCAGACCTCAGTGGACATGTTGGTGCAGGCAATAGAGGTGATGAAGAAGTGATGGGCAGGTTTGGTAACCAGGATAGGAATGCAAAGGGACAGATGGTGGTAGACTTTGCAAAAAGGATGGAAATGGCTGCAGTGAATACGTTTTTCCAGAAAAGACAGAAAAGGGTAACTTCTATGAGCGGAGGTAGGCGCACGCAGGTAGACTACATCTTGTATAGATGAGATCATCTCAAGTAGAAGTAGAGGTAAGTGAGAGTGTAGCTAGACAGCATGGGATGACTCTGATGACATGGAAGATCAGGAGGACAAAGTGGTGGAAGCTGAAAAGGGAGGAGTGTTGTGTGGTTTTCAGAGAGGAGTTGTCAAAGGCTCTGTGTGGTCATGGAGAGCTTCCAGATGACTGGACAACTACAGCTAATGTGATCAGGGATACAGGTAGGAGAGTACTTGGCGTGTCGTCTGGAAGGAAAGTAGATAAGGAAACATGGTGGTGGAATGAGGACGTATATACAGAGGACGGGGTTGGTAAAGAAATGGGACACTGTGGGGACTGAAGAGAACAGACAGGAGTGCAGGGAGATACAGCGCAAGGTAGAGATAGAGGTAGCAAATGTCATACGATGACTTGTATGCTCGGTTGGACAGTAAGGAGGAAGAGAATGATTTATACAGGTTGGCAAAACAGGGATAGAGAAGGAAAGACTGGACAGCTGGAAGAACAGACAGGACGCAGAGTTGGAGGTAGCAGATATGAAGATGGTGAGGGTCTCTTGGGGAGTGACCAGGATGGATAGGATCAGGAATGAGTCCATCAGAGGGATAGCACATGTTAGATGTTTTGGAGAGAAGGTCGAAGAAAGGGAGACTGAGATGGTTGGGTCATGGACAGAGAAGGGATAGTGAATATATTGGTAGATGGATGCTGCCAGGCAGGAGGTCTTGAGGAAGACCAAAGAGAAGATTTATGGACTTAGTGAAAGAGGACATGAAGTTAGTTGGTGTGAGAGAAGAGCATGCAGAGAATAGGATTAGATGGAGGAGGTGGATGTGTTAGTAATATAGAAGAAACAGTTAGCTTTCTAAGGACATAATGCAATTAAATGCATAACAGCGCAAGAAATGGCAGTTAATGAAAGGTAAACGGTCAAATGTAAGCGCTCTGAATATCCTGAGATAGTTCATGGCTGCAAAGGGCCGCAATCGAGTTCTTTTTTTTTTTTTAGCCACAAATCAATAGACTCTGCTGATACTGTCACTTTATATAAACGTATTCAATTGATAAACACAGCACTAACATCTATAACGATGTAAGAAAAGGCCATTTTTAATCCCATTTGCATGCATTTCACCGAGGCTGCAGCAGCCCTGATACTCTGGAGTCACCGTCGCATCCATCACCTTGGTTTTATTCTCGAAAACACAAAGAGGATCATGTAGTTCTACTTGACCATCTGTCCTTTGTGTTAATTTACGACTATCCCACCCGCTGGCCTCATGCCAGCGATGACCCTGTTTTGCAAAAAAAAAAAAAAAAAGACTCCTGTGATTCCAGGAATGTTTATCGCCGACTACTACAACAGCTGCATTGTGCTCGGCGTGATAATGTGGCAGGATAAATGCTGCGAGGCATTCGGCATTCGCTGCTGTTTACCTTGCAGCCAAAAA
The DNA here is from genome assembly GCF_037954325.1 of Fistularia commersonii. Lineage (NCBI taxonomy): Eukaryota > Metazoa > Chordata > Actinopteri > Syngnathiformes > Fistulariidae > Fistularia > Fistularia commersonii. Next base: position 5,154,726 of record NC_141307.1, read on the forward strand.
AGCGAGTCATTAACATTCTCCTCATTGTTTTGTGCTGCTTCTGAGACACCGGGCTGCATCTCAATGGGCTTTTCATTGAGACAATCGGGGAGTCAATTAGCTTATCAGGCTATTGGAAATATCTGTCTTGACGTTACTAGTGGGGACCATCCCGGCGGTCCCTTCCCAGGCAAGGACGGCCCACAGATAACGCTCAAATCTTGAAAGAGTCCTCACACACCCGCTCCGTGCGCAGACGCCCTTTTCCCGACACCCCTCCCTCCGCATTCCCCTCGGCTGTAATTGAGAACAGGGAGGCCCCCAACTGATAAACAAGACCTATTGATCCGGCGTAATTTGACTCAGTGGGTGCCATAATGATATCATGGGCAGGACAAGTGTGCGTGTTCGGGTCTAAGCCTGTGTGCGCGCGTGTGAACGATAGTGCGCAATATTCAGCGGCGCCAGGGGAACCGGGCCGATCGGGAAGCGATATGGAGGCATAAAGACGGTGTGTTTGGTGAGGAGGTAGGCCAGTGAAGACACACACATCTGAAAATGCTCATCCCGGCTTCACGTGCATTCGTCTGATTTGATTTAGCAATTAGCATTGCGAATTTTTTTTTCAAAATTTACAATTCCGTTGAGGGATTTCAGTGCTTTTTTTGACCAAACTGCTGAGGGGTGTGTTGCAGAATAAATTTTCAAATTGCAGTTGAGCTCATGGCATTTTACCTTAATGTAAAAAAAAAACATGTTTGAAATGGCGAGACTCAAAAACACAATGTAAGTGGAAAACAATTGCCATTTACAAAATGCAACACTAGATTGCATTCACTCATTCAAACACCGTGAAGATGCAATTGGGGGCCTGTCTTGGTCCAGTATCTTGCCCAAGGAGATTTCAGCACGCAGCCATGAGGGATGTGGAGAATTGATCCGCATCCCCCTGGATGATCCGCCATTATGGCCCCTTGTTGCCTCATTAGTTGCTTTTCAAATTATTTTGGCGTAAAGCAGGGGTGTCAAACCCGAGGGCCGGATCAGGGCGACGAACAAGTTTAATTGGGCTCGCGAAGCTAAAAGATACGAGGCCTCAGGGGTGAATTGAACAATCGGTATATTAACAGTAGTTAATATGTCATGATTTTACACGTCCGACCCACATGAGAATAGATTTTCCTCCATGTGGCCCCTGAGCTAAAAAGGAGTTTGACACCTGTGGCGTAAAAATGAATCACTTCATATATTAGATCTAGTTGAACTTATGTCCCCTTTCTGCCGCTCCAATGTAAATAGCAGCTTGTCCGACCGTGGTGATGTACAAAATCAGGAGTCTAAATGAAATCCCATGATCGTCTCGGTGGATTGAAAACACTTCTCCGTGTAACCTAAACTGTTATTTCATTTGATCATCTTGTTACACATCATTTTCTTCTTCAGCGATTTCATTACGCAAAGAGAAAACAAGTTTTGACCAATTTGTCCGCTCGCTGATAAGGTTCAGCTGTTGGACAGTGTCGTCGTGCGATGATGTTGACGATGATGGGTTCTGGTTTTCGGGCGGTTTGGCTGATGTCGTCTCTTCCTGGGGTTCGAACCTCCTCTCGGTGGGGGGTTTTAAAGCAAATAACGCCCCGCGTAAAACTCCGCTTTTGGTGTGATAGTGAAAGCCTTTCAATTACAGGACGACCGGTCTGAAGTGAAACCGTCTCCGCTGATAATCCAAATAGCGACAGGGTTGCGCTGATAAGGTTTTTCTAACTAATCTGATTTTATGACTGATGCTGTTGGATTGAAATTGCCACCGGCAGATGTTCTTTGTGGGTATTTAATATCATTAAATGTGACAACTTTAATAAGGGGGCAATTCCTATTCATCGGGCGGCTTGAAAAGGCTCTGCAGCAGCATTTAGATAATGGCAGTCTAAAGTCTGGCCCAACAATAGCAATAAAACAGGTTTATAGGTACTTGTGTGAAACGCGTTTAAAGTATTGCAATGTGCTTCATTCGGGTATTGAACAAGCTACCTGGGCGGTGATCAATAAAACATCGAGTATGAAAACAGTATGCTTTTGTTGGATTCCATAAAAGTGATGTTACAACCTTTTCTGTCCTTTTGAAATACAATGTGTTTAAAAAGAGAGGACAAACAAAAGCTGGTCATTTGGCTCGCTCGGCTCTTTCCCCGCCCGCGCTTCTGTTTTGCCCCGGCGCAATAATGCTGGAGCATCGCCTTCACACGGCTCCTCTCCCGACGGTTTTTCCTCCCGTTTGTTTATTTCAAAGTTTACTCAACACAAGGAATGATCAACAGCGAGCTGTGTTTCTTTATCTTTTTTCTTTTTTTTTTTTTTTTTTGTGAAAACTCATTTATTAGCTATACCGTTCATTCTGCAGTTCGGGACAGAGGGGTTGCTGGTCCTTTTCCAGCTGACACCGGGCCAAAGGCAGGGTCAATAAGTAGGAATCATAGCGGTATATAAAACATTAACTCCCTCATTCACAAGTCAGAGATACACTCATGGACAAAACTGTTGCAAATTCCCTGTCAGCGAAATTAAAATTGTCATTGAAATAGCTTGAAACTGACGAAAGTGATCAATAAAGATTTACTGAAAATGAACCAAGAAAATCCCATATTGATTTTGAATCGCTGTTCAACAGGATTTTAAAACAAACAAATGAAAGCGTCCGACAAGAAATTGATGGTACCCTTAGCTTTATATACTGCTCAAAAAATAAATAAACGGGAACACAGTGTAACTCTAAGTCAATCGCATTTTTGTGAAATCAAACTGTCCACTTGGGAAGCAGCACTGATTCATTTTGACTTGTTTTAAGAGCAAACAACGTTGGATCGGCCTGTCCTGTGTTTTTCCACTTTCATTTCCAAATCCAGACCTCCATGGGTTCATACATTTCCCATTGATCATTTTTTGCACGATTTTGTTGTCATCACATTAAACTATGTAAACAACAACGTGTTTAATCGGAACATTTCATTAATTCGGCTCTAGGATGTGTTACTTGAGTGTCCCTTTTTTTTTTTTTTTTTTTGAGCTGCGTATTTCGTTGCACAACCTTTGCAGGCGATCACTGCATTCAAACAAATTTTGCAACTGCCAATGAAACGTCTGCACCTGTCTGTAGGCATTTTGACCCACCCCTTCGGAGCATACCGCTCCAGTTCTTTCAGGCTTGAAAAGTACCTTATTCAGTTTGAGCACCTTCAACAGATGTTACATAGGATTTAGATCCGGGCTCATAGAAGGCCACTTCAGAATAGTCCCATGTTTGGCTCTGAGCCCTTCTTGGGTGTTTCGAGCTGTGCGTTTTGGGTCATTATCCTGATGGAAGACCCGTGACTTGCGTCCGGGCCAAGCTTTCTGACACTCGTCAGCGCATTTCGCTCCGGAATGCCTTGATAGTCTTGAGAATTCATTGTACCCTGCACAGATTCAACACAGCCGGTCCAAGTCACGGTGAATTCTTGTCGAAAAATCTTCTCGTCTTGGCAACTGGACTTGAGTTTCGTCACTTGAAGACGTTTCACCTCATGATCCGAGAGGCCTCTTCAGTTCTGAAGAACTTTCTCGGTATGCTTCATTTTTTTAGTGACAATAGAGTTGATGCCCCTTGGAAAAAAAGCTCCGGTTCTGTCTCATCTGTCCAAAAGACATTTTGGCTTGCCGATGTGCATCGTGGCAAATTCCAGTCTCGCTTATTCATTTTTGCTTTCGACAGTGTTGTCCTTCGTCATCGTCCACTTTGGCTCCCCGACGGTGCAATCTGACGCTGCTAAACAGCGACTACTTGTTGACCTCTGAAAAGGAAGACCGTAAGTTGGACACACCTTAATTTAATGTCCTCTGGTCAAATTACTTTCATTTTTATCTAGGGGTATCATCATTTTTGTCCATGTCTATTTCATGAGTTGCTTTTTTTTAATGTTTCTGTTGAACCACAATTAAAAACCAATGTCGGACTTATTGGTTCGTTTTCAGAATTTCTAAATTTATTATCACATTTCATCGACCACTGTGGGTTACTCTGCCATGAACAGAGGGGTTCCAGCAATTTTCTCCACATGCGTAAAAATCTTCATCCTTTCATTCACAGGGCATACAGAGATACACAACCATTCAGGGCTGAAACGATTCCTTGAACAATGTGAATTATTCGATTACTAAAATGACTCAAGGCAAAGTATCTGCCTGAGTGATTATTACAGAATTATTATTTCATGCAAATGGGCGGCATTCTGCCCGGATGGTTATTTCTATTAACAACTTAATCACTTGAGCTGATGTTGGCGTTCGCTGCCAACGCGACTGTCTGTTGTGGCCGACAGACAAGAGTGGCGAGGAGAAAAGGGAAGATAAACTGCGAGAGAGATGCCAAAAAGTGTCAAAAGTGTGGGACTCGTACGAGCTAATCTGAGAAACAGACGCAGCACGGTGTGCTTCATGGACGACGGAATAAGCGTTCCACCGGCACATCCTCCGTGTCTCAGCATCCGAACAGGGAGCATCTGCAACCTCCAGAATGTTACCGAGTGATTGTCAGAATAATGGATAGAAGCTGGTGGAAAAACAAACCGATAGCCGCAGCCCGACAACCGTTCACTCCCTCATTCACGCGTCGGAGACATCAAGGGTCTGCATTGAACCGCCTCCGTGTTTTTGGACTGGGAGGAAACCGGAGAACCTGGAGGAAACTCAAACAGACACGGAAAGGCCCCCCGTGCCGGAATCCAACCAGGGACCTTCTTGCTGTGAGGCTGAATCCCTCTTTTGGGACGATGAGATTTCCATTCTGGTCTGGAATCCGTCAAAGTGACCGGAAAATGGGTTGATTTTTTTTTTTTAATTTTTTTTTTATCCCTGCTAACTTAACCCCCGACCCCTACGTGACAGGCCTGGACCATCTGAATATCACAATTTACGGCGGCGTTCGACGTATATCGAGGATGAATGAATGATTAAATAAATAAATGGGCAAAGAAAAAAAAACACACGCAATCACGAAATGATTGCAACACATCACATAGACAGGAGATTTTCCCCAAAAAGGGCAGCAGAATCTATCCTCTATGCCAGATTATTTCTTCTTACAGTAAGCGCTTGTGGAGGCAGGCATCAGCTGATGGGAGACTCATACCTTTAAAATATTTGTCATATTTTTTGACAATTTTACTGGTGGAGACAGGTGCTAAATTATAAGGTTGACGAGGCAGGGAAATAAGTACGCGCCAAGCCACCGGGCTCAAATCCCAGGAATAAATACATCTTCAAAAAGGTCAAATGAGTCATTATGTGCTGTGACACCGATTTAGAAATAAAGCTGATCGTTATCATCATTAGTGGCATAAACTAAACAACTTGGACATTTAAAAATCAGGCAAAAATGTGAATGAGAGAACTAAAAAAAAAAAAAAAAAAGCGGGGGGGGGGGGCTTTTAGGAGATTTCAAGTAAATGTCAAAGAGCCTGAGAGGAAGGGGCGGTAAAAGTGGGGTCGCCACGGCGGATCACATGATTGCAGTTGATTCCTACACACAAAAACAGGGGATCTTAATAGTTACAGGTTACTTAGAGTCAGTTATGCTTCCGCCTGCTGTATCGATTTCACCTCCAAACGCTCGGTGAATTACAATTAAGATCGGGGGCGGGGGTCTCTCAGACGTCCTGCAGCCTTCCCGACTTCCTGCTCAGCTCTCTGACAGGGCGAGACATTGCAGACGGGATGACGCCGTCAGCTCGGCGGACAGGTGACGGTGCGCAGACACGTATGCTGGAAAATAATAAAACAATTCTAAAGCTGTCGCGGTGCCAAAGACGTTATTTTGTGTATCCGCGTGTTCCTCTGCTGCCGTAACCTTGAAAAATATAATTCCCCCTCCGGGGAATTTGATAAAATGCCTGCTTTCATCAAACTGCTTCGCATCGCCCAAAACTGAGATGATATTCCCGGTAAATCTAAGAAAGACAAAAAAAAAAAAAAAAAATGTGTCTTCCAAAACTAACAAAGCTCAATTTGCTCAACTAAATGCATGAATTTGTTTCCACATTCTAACCCTTCCTCCATTTTCAGCGCCGCGTCTCCTCCCCCATCAACAGCAGCCATCCATTTCCAGCACGATGAAGAAACCATCATTACCGAACATACGCGGAGGCTATACCTGTGTGCAGAGCATACACACATGCACACACACACACACACACACACACGCATGCACACGCATGCATACACACCCTGGATCAACCCCAGTCTCAGGCATTACAATGGTTCTGTCTACCACACAAGCAGCCATTTGCACAGAATTAGGTCAACACTACCACACACACACACACACACACACACACACACCCTTCCTCTCTTTTCTGATTGCTAACTCATTGGTTTTGTCCAGCCTGTGTGTAGCGCACTACTCCGAAAAATATCATGTTATATCTGAAATGCAGATCAAACACACGTGTAATAACATTTAGATTAGTCATTCAGTCTGCAATCTGTCCCGCATGTGATGTGTGTTTCTTTCATATTTCCAAAGGTGCGGTCTGTCGTCGCTGACGGTGGAGCTGCAGATGTTCTGATCTCAGCAAATTAATTATTCCACGCGGTGCACAGCTCGGCTCGTGCGTCGTCTCTCGTTTGGGGAAAAAGGAGAGGCACAAAAGGAGGCGGGCTTAGCCGCGCGGCCATCTTGCGATCCGCGGATCGCGCTCTCTTTTCCGGGCTCATCCTTGGACGTGCAGCACCGTCCCACCCTCCCGCCGCCGCTCCATGTGCCAGCCCAGAAGGTGCGCTGGGAGGGCAAAGCCAGTGTGTGTGTGTGTGTGTGTGTGTGTGTGTGTGTGTTACGCTAAATGATGCCAGGTTTTCCTACGGTCTCTGCACAGGCTGTAACCGGTACATCCTTCCAAAATTCTTGTTGCCCCCGTAATTTCCTCCATCGCCCGTACTTGACCCCCGTTGCCTCATCGTCAAGCAGACCACATGCTAAACAAATTCACCGCATACTGAGAATGATCCAGATTCCCCACATTCCTTGAAGATAATGTGACCTGCTGGTGGTCTGCGTTGGGTCAGGCAGGGGATGATGTGGTTTCCTGCCTCGGCTTTGCATAGTGAATCTTTATTTCCGGGTAACCGGCTGACTTCTTTATCTGATGCGAGCGCATCTCCTGTCTCTGAATATTGCGCATATAGTAACAAACAAAGCGGTGCGCAAAAAAAAAAAAGAAAAAAAAAAATCCCTCATATTCACAACACTCTGGGTTTGATTTACGCGCATGTGTCAAAAAAAAAAAAAAAGCACCAAAAGTGAGAGCACCAGGGAGGAGATGCGAGCCGAGGATCGCGTCTCTCAAACCAACTAAATAATAAAAACGCTCGGGCGACTTAAGTTCAACGCGGAGGCCTTTCTACCTGCGTGAGCGAGAAACACGGAGGGACAAAATGCTAATTTATCACGCGTAGAGTTTTACCAAGGCTGTGAGTAATTACAGTGATGGTGACGGCGAGTGTAAAATAATACGTTTGAAAGGAACAGATGGCTGTTGTTACCGAACTGACAGGGAGACAAAGAAAGTATGAAGTGACAAATAGAGAACAGCTTTTTCCCCACATGTGCAAACTCGCAGATTTGCCAACGTTTTGCTTTGGGTTTTTAGCCAAAGCTATTTTCGTTCTTTGGCTCGTATCTCGCAATCTCCTCTTGATTATTACGTTCAATCTACATTTGTCTGAGCAGAAAAGCAACGCATAATTCTACGGAGGGGGTTTATTCTTCCAAATTTTTGGAAGGCGGTTCTTATTGCACCTTTGAAAAGCCCTGATCAATAAATACCATATGGCGCATTTTGACCGCATAATATTGATACGTCGATGCTACGGTCTCTGGTTCGATTCTGAAAGGGGTCTTTGTATGTTCGCCCCGTGTCCGCGTCGACTTCCTCGGGTTTCCCACGGTCCAAAACCACGCGGTAGTTAAAAAACAAATTCTGCCGGGTTCGGCGTCTTATCCTGTTTAGACCGACGACGCCGGCGATAACCTTGTCATTTTTACACGTCGCCGCAGTGGGTCGACCGTATGTTTGCAGACCTCGGTCACGAACAGCTCCTGTTTCCGTTGTCGCAGTCACACAAATCCTTCATTTTATCAATTCGGTCTCTTTGGTGCTGCGCGCGCACGCGCGGCGCTGATGACCCACAGCCAAACCCAACGAAAAAACCTGCAATGTGTTGCAGTAAATGCGCATTTTTGGTTCATCTTTATTTAAATCAGGGCATCTCTCTCGCTCGCTCCCTCTTCTCACTAAGTGGAAAGCAGTACCACTGTTTTGTTGTGTAAAAGCCTCTAATGGTGATGCTAAATAGGCGGTGTCAAGCCAGCCCGAAAAAAGTACTCATCAGACCGGGCCTCCTTAAATTGACCTGTCACTAGTTCTCAGTCACATCCAATTCGAACACTGAGCACGACGGGTTTGATTCCTTACCCCGGGGATATGTGTCAACTTAACTTTTTCATGCCTGTTTTTTTTTTCTTGTGTCTTTTATTTTAGGGAACAATATTACCCGAGAGGTGCCTCCGTCAGCGGGGAGAAGCCCCAAAGTCCTTGAGAAGGCGGCGAGCTTTTAATTAGATCTCTATCTCCTCAACACAAAGTCATACAGAGTTTGTGTTGAATGACTTTTTTTTTTTTTTTTCTTTGAAACACAAACTCTGCTCTGCATTAGGAGTTTCGGTCCTTTCCATAATCATTTATGGTTCTGATATTCGACAACACGAGACAAATAATTACTGAACTGAAACAGCTGCTGAGCAGCCAGAACCAGCAGCCCTGCGCCGGTGAAGAACAAATATCAGAACTGTGCAATATTTCATCTCATAACAGCTACACTACAATTTTTCCTTTTATCATACTAGTGTGCACTCCTTACCTCACTTGTTACTAAGACACTTATAGTTTTATCACTTGTTTACTAAGACACTTTATAGTTTCACTGAGACACTTTATAGTTTATTTTTATTTCTAATTCTGCCTTTTTCTTTTTATTATTTATTACTGTTATATTTTCTGTAACTCTGGCACAACAATTTCCTTCGGGATTAATAAAGTTGTTCTTATCTTATCTTATCTTATATCGCCGGACAGAACGGTTCTCAGAAATCATCAGCTTGAATTTCATTACGGGAACGATAACTTCCGCCGGGGTTCCCTTTTTGCTTAGCGTTTGCGCAGGCAGTGCGGGAAAACGGCGCTAAACCAAGATGACGCAAGATTCTGCGACGTGCACGTCCAGCGCCGCGGTCACAAACAAACCACCGAGATTAGGATAATTTACCGTCTCTCTCCGTTTTGTCGTAGGAAAACAGCTGACAAATGACCACGATGTCTATGAAATTTTAAAAAATTGAATTCTAAAACGGTGCGCCATAGGCCGGAAGACTATCGGGAAAAGGCTGTGGGCTTTGAGTTCTACCAATAACCGACATCGTAGAACCGTAAAAAGACCTCTGAGCTCCCGGGACTGAGGTCAACGCTCCCTGGTTCCCCTGTTGTCCAAATGCACCAAAAAAAAAAAAAAAATAGCCTGAACTGTTCCTTAAAAAGGCTTGAGGAACTGAAAGAAGTTCCATCAGTGCAAAAGGGGTTATGACCATCGTGAAAGGTTTGCAAATTTGCAGCAGCCTGCTCTCTGGTGTCACGGGACAGTTTGCTCTCAATATGTTGGACATTGCATGCTAGACCTCTGGTTGTTGCCCCAAAAAAAAAAAAAAAAAAGAGTTGTGAAAAAAAAATAAAAACAGAAATTGAAAGTCTTTCAGCATCTCACCAACTTCCTGTAACTTGTGTTTACTTTACATCTTGATTCCGGAGAGGGAGCTCTCACCATCAATAAAAAATAAAAAAAAAATAACGGAGAGATAACGGATTTCTGGACATTTTGGGTGTAGTTTCATATTCAACGTTGCAAATCCGTGGACGCACACAATGCAACTGAGGTCACCCGAGTTGATGGTTTACAGCAGGAGCCGGTGAAACGTGTGCACTGATGCGCTCGGAACGCGACAACACTGCGTCTATAATGAAGCGGAGTCAATGCAGCGTTCTAATGAAGATGGATGTTCAAGTTGAAAAAAAAAACAAATGTGGGGGGGGGGGGGGGGGGTTGACCTCATTTTCGGGAGCACCTTTTAAAGGCGGTCGGGATTGTTTTTAAAACCAGGAGATGTAAATTTGTGTTTATGTTTTGTGATGACAAGGGAACGCATTAGATCGGGATGTTGGAAGCGCAGCTTAAGCACGTGTTATCTGTCTGACAGAAATACACTTTGCAGCGTGTTTGCGGACTATAAACCCATATTAGTAATAAGTTCCCTCACAGATTGCAGTCTGGAGGTATTATAAGCAGTTATTGCCCCCCCGTTGGCCCCAGTGCCCCATGATGAGTGTTTTCTAAACCTCAATCACCCGGCCTCCTCATCTGAGGCCGGCTCTTTTCCCTCCGCGCTGCATTCAGACGTTTCTTCCGACGCAGATAAAAATCTGAATCTAGAAATATAACCTAAAGGCTCAGGGAGGGAATAAAAGTTTAAGGACCTTTTAAGAACTTGAAAAACATCACATGATGATCATCCTTGACATTTCGACAAGTTTCACTCACTGACTGAACGCTTTCACACCCTGCGGTGAAAGATAAAAAAAAGAAAAAAAAAGTACTGTACAAGGTGCGTGTGTGTGTGTATGTGTGTGTGTGTGAGAGAGAGAGAGAGAAATCACCCCTTTTGCTTCCTGTTTGAGGTAGAACGCTGCTTCCTCCATTTCATGGCCTGAACACTTATCGGTTTACTGATTTATGATCCACTCATGCCGGTTTCGCAAAACTACGACGCAGATAGAGGTATAAAACGAAATAAAGACGCCTTTTTTTTGGGAAATGTTGAAGGGGTATTATTTTGCTGGCGGCCGTGCAGCCAGCGCGGTAGCGCTTTCCACTGCTTCACAAGGCCACGAGCAGCCACTGGCACGGTGGCGGCTGCATTAGTGGGTCAGTGTGCCATCAAGCCATTCATCAGCACTTCTCCCTCTCTCCTCCCCTCAGCCTCCGTCTCCCCTCTGACTCATCACCCATCCGTCTACGCCTCGCTCGCTTCACCTCTCGTTTGCTCTCCCGGCTCAAGTGTGCTCACAGGTGTATTATTTTCCGAGTCGGGCACGGGTTAAGATCGAAGGCGCCCGGCGATTTGGATACGAGACGCGGCTCTGCGCTCGGGTCTGGAATGATGGGATGATTACTTATTCAAACTGAAAGTGTAACGTGCGAAAAAGGGAAATAAAAAAAAAAAAATGACCGTTAACCGCCTCGCTCCCAAACATTAAGTGCAAAAATATTCACAACCATATCATCATACATGCGGTCTCGTGTGTTGTTTCTTCGGTAAAGACCTGCGCGGCGACGGGACGCTTCCGTTCCGACAAATTCTTCAATACGAGTAAGATGGCACGAGCACTTTGTCGTTTTTTTTTTTTTCTTTAAAAGACCGTCAAAAATCAGAAATAGCAAAAGCGAAAGGATTAAAACAAAATGTGCTCTGGAGCCGCAAATACAAACACACCCGTAAACTAGCATCCAAACAACACTAATATATACTGCTCAAAAAAATAAAGGGAACACTTGAACAACACAATGTAACTCCAAGTCAATCACACTTCTGTGAAATCATAGTGTCCACTCAGGAAGCAACACAGATTCATTTTGACTTGTTTTAAGGACATTACATCAAAGTTGGATCAGCCTGGAGTTTGTTTTTACACTTTAATTTTGAGTGTGATTCCTAATCCAGACCTCCATGGGTTGATACAATTGATTTCCATTGATCATTTTTGTGTGATTTTGTTGTCAGCACATTCAACTGTGTAAAGAGCAAAGTATTTCATAAGAACATTTCATTCATTTAGATCTAGGATGTGTTTTTTTAAGTGTTCCCTTTATTTTTTTGAGCAGTGTAGTTACCGCCGCAGAGTTGGATAGATAAACGCTCACTGGGCCGTGCCATGAGCCTCCTCCTGGACGGCCCCCCTGGGTTTCCTCGGCGGCACAGGACGCCACCGTGTCCGAAACGCAGCGTTGTGTTCAGAGGCTGTGGTCTGAATTGAGGAGGTCTACGCTCCGGCGACCTCGGGCCAACTGTTACCCAAGATAGCATTATATTTCGCCAAACGCATCACACTCGATCTTCCACGGCTAAAAGGCTTACCACTTGTTAAACTGTTTAAAGTCAAGAAATTCAGTTTGAGAGTACAAATACATGTCCTGAACTGCTTTCTGGCCTTAAGCCCCCCCCCCCCATGTCAGGCTTACGTGAAATTGTCCGATCATTTATTGTCTGTCCTTGGATCACCAGCCGGTGACTATACCCACTTCTTTTTTGCCAAGAAAAGCGGCACATAAAATGCATATTGAGGATAATTCTGAAGGGTCCGCATTTCCAGATGAGTCAGCGGGATACCCGGGGAGCTTGCAGAAACTAAATGGTGACTGTGAAATGTGTAATCAGGAAGTTTCACTTCAGCCGAGCAGTTTTAAGAGACAATTTAAAGGTGATTTAAGCTTTATTTGCACAGGATTAGCGTTATCTGGAAACCTCGCGCGATGTTTTAAAAAGGGGATGGATTAGCTCTCTTGCCAGTTCAGAATGAAGTCAATGAAGAGGCAGTTGGACGGACAACCGAATCAGGCCTTCGCTTGTTGCTCGAAAGATCCGCGAGCTGTCACGTGACGCTAAGAATCATGCGACGATCCGCAAAAGAGTCGCGGCACCGGAGACTCCTGCTGCTAACATCTGGTTTCACCCCCTGCCGGTGAGAATGGCGATAAAACCATTCGACGGCACTGCTCTTTGAGACTTGAGATATCTTATCTCCAGGCAATAAACTTGTATCAACCATTTGGTCCAAGTAGGAGGTCTGAGGGTTCTTTGCTGCATCCATGGATCTTAAGACGGAAGGTCCTCGAGTTACAGACGGACCGAGGATTGTCAAGCGCACACAAACCAAGCTTGCGGTAACCGAGACCTGCCACCTCCCCTAAACACACCCCATGTAATGCAGTATAACAAACAGGTTCGCCCATGATGTTTGCATTCTTCATTGTACCGCATCAAGTCGAACTTGACCTAAATTGTTTACGGGACTACTGCCGTGAAGTCAAAGCGCCGCGCGTCAGAGCCCACCTGTGCACACAAGAGCATGAATACATTGGCGTGATTCTACTGGTCCGGTGTGAATTTGGGGACTCCGCACTTTCTCGTCTTTCGGGGGCGGTTTTAGCACTCTCCGTGCCTTTTCTTTTAGTTTTTAATACAAGGTTAATATAGAAGCGGCAGAAGTTCGGACCTTCTCAGTTCGAAAGTTATTTCCCCTCGTCGGCCATCTCTCCACTCGCTGACCTTCGGCACACCCTGTACTCCGGCGCAGATGGGCCTCACAGAAGGATGTTCTAATTGATACTTTCCGAATAGTGCGGTTTTTGAACCATTAGACCGTCAAACGGTGGCCGCTGCTGCATTTCACCTCTAATTAAACCTTCGCTCCGTCCGTCTAATGCAGCGGTGCCGATCTTACGGCCCACGGGCCGATCGGTCAGATTTCATCTGGCCCGCGAGATTATTTTGCAAAGCGCAAATGAGCTGCAATTCCTGATAACAGTAACTGTTATCGTTATGCCGGGATTTTACCCGTCCGGCCCACCTGAGAATAGCTTTTCCTCTGCAAATGAGTTAGACACCCCTGGTTGAACTCCTAGTTTTCTCCTTCGCGGCAACCACTGCTCTTGTTCGTCTACATGCAGGCATCCTCTTCAAATGCACCGCGGATCTGGGTTAATTTTCAAAACGGGTGCGACGCTCCCGGGTACAATGCACGGGGCTCCAGGTCCAGGGATTTCTGGTTTTCCTCCTCGGAGGTTGCGCTCGTGCATTTATGGCATACGTTCCAAGTCTCAAAACACAAAGAGAGCTCAAATGTTTAAAATAGCAGAATCCCAACTTTCTATTTACCCTGCCTGCGCGCCCGCTCCCTCCTGTCGTATGACGTTTTCTGCTGGATGGATGGAAGAGAGTGAAGAAGAGAGGAGGAGGCAGCAGAGAAAAGGGAGGGGGTGGATGTGTTGAGTTCTGCTGAATGTGCTCATGTATGAAAGAAGGAGCATTTATTTTAGGACTCATGCGTGGGTGTACACAGATTTGAAACACACACACACAAACACACACACACACACACGCGCGCGCGCACACACTCGCAGAGGAAGAGGAGTGCTCACAAGCTAAGAGATTGGCCTGACCTACCTTTACATCAATCTCGTTTTGAAAGCTGCTACAAGGATGCTTTTCCTCTCTAGCTCAAAGACTTATCCATATACCTAGATTCTCTACACTTTACGCAACACACACACACACACACGTCAAAAAAAAAAAAAAAAAATCAGGTCACATAAAGAACATAAAAAGGACATGAAACCCTGAAGGAGAAGTGCTTTACCTCTCAGCACCTCGTTGCACAATAAGAGCCCATGTTGTTGTGTCATATTATGTCAGCATTGCCACCCTATTAGTATCCCGTGGAAACCGTTGTCATGGCAATAAGGTCAGTGGCATGCTCATATGTCAAAAAGGATTTATACTGGGCTGACACCATTTCCAGTGCTGCATGTCCTCTGCATGTGTGTGTGTGTGTGCGCGATATATTAGTCAGAGCCAGACCGCAGAGCGGAGTCGCTTCATTCACCTTTAACCCAAATATTAGGGGAATTATTTAAAACTCAAGGCGCGTATAAAATACGGGATTATTACCTTATCAGATTACATAAAACCTGCCTCCCGGCGACACTCCCCCACCGCAGCCAGATTAACCCAGCATAGCGCCCCAAGGGTGGCCGCCCCCGAAGTCCCGTGCCCCCCCCACACTGAGCTAGACTAACACACTACCCACAATCTGACCTTTTGAATATCTGGAGTCAAAACACAGAATTACAGCTTTCTTATTACAAGATGCGTTGAATTCCTCATGTCTGATACATTTGCCGATTTCATGCAATCAGACAAAGTTTTGTCACCTCTAACTACATGACAGTATTTGATATCGTAATGTTTCACTGATATCCGCAGTTATATTTTGCCTTTTTCCAAAGAATTGTCGCTGAACTCGGACGTCTGCGCGTCCAAAATCCAGGCACGATAAATGTTGATTTATTTGCATCGATTCCAGGAAGTAATTACTGCAGAAAATACAATAAAGGATCAGTCATTGCCCCCCCCCCCACCGCCGCCGCCACTGGTCGGTGCCCCTCGTGGTTCCTAATGGTTCACCCGCAATAACCCAGGCCAGCCCTCCGAAACTCCAGCATGACAACACCTGCTCTCTGGATCTCATCACGGGGAATTCCCTCGCCAGGCTGAGTCAGAGAGTTGGTGAAGAGGAAGTGGAGACAAAAAAAAAAAACGAAAACGGTGTTTACCAAAAGGGAAATCCCCCAGATATTTCCCTGAAAAACCCTCCTCACGGGCGGCCTCGTTCGCCTGTCGATAACCCCACTCCAATTTTCCAATCGAAAAGTTCAGAAACACAAATCCCCGGCCATCTGTTTATGGGACTCGCAAATACAGCGCCTTTCCCCCCCCCCCCCCCCCCTTCAGACTCAACGCCATGTGACCTACATACCTGATGTACCACAACACGCCACCTCCCCGCTTCCAGGCGCTATTGTTGTTGTTTGCCCCCCGACTCTGACCCCCTGGACCCGCAGCTCAAAGTCATGATTATTTTTTTTTTCCCGCTTTCTATCTGTCAATCACAGACATCTGTCAGCTTAAACGTTATGCCATATGCTTCCTTTTGTCCTGCGACAAGGTCTGCTGTTTATACGACTGAGCGAGCACTTAAGAGATATTGACCTAAGCGCAGGGTGGTTTTGATTAAAAGGACTCATTATAATCCAAGGCAGGCGCTATATTATTATTATTATTCTTTTTTTTTTATGGGCTCAATCCTCTAAACACGGCTTTGGCTTTGTTTGTTTGGGACGACGGCGTCCGCAAATAGCACAAAGAAGCGTGTTCATGAACTTCCTGCGCACTCTCCTCAATGAGCTCACTTTCCGCTGATTTAATACCTATAATCCTCCTCGTGTCGTCGCCGTCTCGGTGCCTCCTCCCCGTCAAGACTCCGAACCCACGCCGCGCTACCTTTCTATCACCCCTCCGGCCGACTTGCGATACTCATCTACGGGACGCGATGAGGTTTCAGAACAATGACTCCTTTGGGAGTGGAGCCACACCGTGCAATCCTAACATCCAGGAATATATACACAGAGCTTCATTGAATGATGCCAGACCCCCGCCACAAAAAAAAAAAAAAAAAAAAAAGAGGAGATACAGTACTTGAAAGAAATAGCTACAGTACGGTGGGCTGACTAAAACAACAGGATCAAAGAAGGGGGGCGGGCGAGAGTCACCCGAAGATGAAGTCAGCATTCCTGCACCAAAGGGGGAGCATTCTCCGCCGGGGCAGGGAGTCGTACGACGGGCCCGCAGACGCCGATCAAAGGGTGGGACGAAACGCGGGGTCGGAGTGCAGGGGCAATTTGGAGCGCGTCCCCGAGGCGGGGTTTGATGTGACGACGAGACAAGAGGCGGCGGGGAAAGTCAGAAAGAAGGATTGGCTCAATTAGACCTCCAATAACATTCCTAATAATCCTTTAGCGGCAGATTGAGAGGGTCGGTGCGAGTTGAGCGCCGACACTTGCCCTTTAAAGCTTTAATGGAGTTATTGGCGAGTCTTTAGCCGTAGAAGTGGATTTACAGCGCTGTCCTGTGTTCGGGGACACCGCAGAAGGCGGCGAGGGGTCATTGTTTTGCAAATCCCGACAAAAGTCTCGCTCCCTGGTTGCGTAAAACCATTTAGACTAAGAAAGCCCTCAAAGTTATGGGGCCTAAGTGATTTCACACGACAGGGGGAGGAAGGAGGCATTGAAATTGCTAAGCCCTGAGTCAAGAAAAGCAAGTCAATCTGAAACTGTGGGTTTGGGTACTTGGGAATTTTTTTTTTGCAACTGTAACTACGTGGTGACACCTTGAAAAATAGTTTGCAACTCTCACAAAAAGGGAAAGCGTCGGAGCTCGAGCCTGAACGTCGATGTGGACGGAAACTAAAATGTCATTAGATTCATTACGTTTCATCTCCAGACCGTCAAACCCGGACGACGGGTGACCGACATCCTAAAAATATACCTATCGTCAGAAAAGTGCCTTGTCAAAATGAAAACGAACTCCTCTTCCGCTCTGGAAATCAAATTAAAAATTGAAAAAAAAAACAAAACAAAACCTGCTAGCGTCTAAAAGAGGCACGTGGACGGAAATTACATGAAGGCGACGACACCTGCTCCATACGGCCGAACACGTGCCGCGCCGCATTCAAAACAACCCCGTCATTGTGTCTTCAGATTTACAGCAGTATCAAATTAAATATCACGCAAGACAGAGAAGTACTTTACAACTTAACGTGATAAACCAGCTCATTGGTTCAATGATCAGACGGGGGATTTATGGCTCTTTTCCCTCTCTTTATTTATTTCGTTTTTTTCTATATAATTCTGCTCCCCGAACGGCAGCGGCTCGTAATTCCATCCATCCCTTCACCGGCAGCCGGCGGGCCAATATACGAGCGTATTGGAAAAACAAGAAATCATAAAGAAAAGGACACACGTCAGAGTTACGCTGGCTCGAGTGTGTATGATTTCTTTCAAAGGTTGAGTCGCCAGATTTGTGAGACCTGCCCACCGCTTTGCGTGAGGGGTGAAACACCTGCCACGTTTACGCCAACGTATCCCTCTTGGTAGCTTCCGGAAAATGCGGTTATCTCTGAACTTTATCTGAAGTGACTTCTCGCCGTTGACTTTTGAAACTTTTCTCAACACGTGACATTTTAACGGTGGGCTTTTCGGAGAAGGACACAAAAGAAAATAAAACAAAAAAAAAAAAAAAGTAGTAACAGTGATCTGCTTTATCCGTGTCTGGAAAGCACCTTACATTCACCAAAAAGTGAGGTGACTTCCCCCTCGCCTGCGTGAATAATCCGTTTGGCAGTGTGTTTGGACATGATTGATGGACTGAGCTTTACTGGAACCCCCCCTATACACACACACACACACACACACACACACACTACCAAAATATGTTAATGATATTTTGATTTATGACATTCACTGCAACCTCATCTTTGCCTCTTCCTCTTAAAGTTAGCGAACGCCTTCAATTGACCCCCAGCACTAAAACGAACCAGCTTACTCAAACGTGACAGCTATTCGAGCTCATAATCATCTATTATGGTTCCACTTAGTTTCACAAGTGTGTATTATAACTTGGGCTAATAAAATAGCGTGTGTGTGCTTGATGAGGAATGTGCGTCCAAAATTTCCAAAGACCGGCCAATTAAGCTAAAGGACCTTATAATTTACAAATAACTACTTTTTGTAATCATGCAGAACGCAGAAAAAAAAAAAGCACTTCAAAAAGAAATAACATGTGGTTGCCTCATGTTCTCTCCACTAAAAATGAACAAATCAGGAAAAAAAAAAAAAAGGAATGCTAAACTTTTAATTTTAAAACTGGTGTTACTGTGTAAGACTTGAAGTGGCCACTGGATGAAAGAGATTAAAAGACAAAAAAAAAAAAAAAAAGCAAAGACAAACTTGAGATTTTTTTTTTTTGAACTGGGTTTTTTGAGAAAATAACTGTGTAATGATGCTGATATACTACTTGTTCTACTTTTCACATTATTTACCCTTAGCTCTCTCCCCTTTTAACGAGGGTTGGAATTTCAGATCTTATCATAAAAACTGAAAGTTTGAATTCGATCTCCTCGGCCGTTGTTCTGGAGTGGAGCCGCTTTGTGACAAGCGCAAACACATCAGTCACTTGGGTCTGTGCACGTCGCCCATGACATTTCAATCTCTCCGTCACCTTTTTTCTGTCCTCCTTTCTTTGTCTTGGGCTCGTCGAATACCACCCCTCATTTAAGTGTGAGTGTGCGTGTCAGCGTGTGTGTGTGTGTGTGTGTCGGGCCAGGTTTTTTTTTTGTTTTTTTTTTGGGGGGGTTAAATGCTATTTGATGTCCTCTTATCACAGCCCTGCAGCCACACCCGCGCTATCACTCAGCTATCACCGTCATTCCTTGTCTTTCACAAAAGTGAAAGGCACATCTGAACAATGATCGCTTCAGCGTCTGCCTCCTTCCCCTCCGTCCCTTTCTTTCCATCTAAGGCCTCGGTCCTATCACGCCGATCTTTACCCCTCGCCCCCCTCCCCCCCCTCGTCTTTCTGCCCCTCTGTGCATTCCAACCCCCGGTACATCTCTATGAACTCTGTCACAGCTGATGCCCTCCTCGCTTTGTATGTGTGCGGCCGCATAATGTCTTTCTATGTGTGAAGGATCGCTTCGCTGTGCCTTTCACCCCCTGACGCTCTCCGGTCCCATGACAATGCTTCCCTTATATGCACAAAACACACAGAGGCGCATGTACAAACCGACACAGACGCACATAGGCCCGATGTGTCGGGCGCGGCGACGGGGAGAAGACTGGCCTGCGATACGTCACCGCTCCACGACGCCGTCGTCACTCCCAGTACTCGCGGACCGGAGGCTTCGTGGAAGGAGAAGAAAGAGGTGCTTGATGTTGTTCTATCGGCAAAAATTAACCGTGATGGTCTTTCGCCGCCACCCCGCTCCTCCGGGCCGAGTTACCTCAGGCAGGCTGAAGAAGCCCATTCACAGGAGAAGATGGCTTGAGGAGACGGGAGCGCCTGCGTGCCAGGCATTCCACAGCACACAGTGGACACATTATTATGACATTTACAAGGCCGGCTAGATAGATACAGCGTGATATGTGTGTGAGAAAAGGTCGTCCCTGCGGTGCTGCTGCGATGTAATGAGCAGGACGAGGAGGACCAGCCACAGCAATGAAAGAAACTACAGAGGAAAACACAATTTATACTTGATTGTCACACAAACACACACACACTAGCCGGCATAAAAAGCAATCAAACATGTATGCTGAAAATGGTAGGATTGCAACTTGCACCTGGTGGTTAGCCAGATTTCACAAACACTTCTGCAGGTGCTCATAGAAGTTTCCAAACAAATCATTTTTTCCTTTCTAAAACAGCCGCGCATCTGTTAATTCACACTTATCGTGCTGGCGTTGTACGCCAGCCCGGGACTCGGTTGATGACTCAAATACGGATTCCGAAGACTCCTGCGATTTGACACGGACAAACAGGGGACTCTGGCTCGGATCTTGCGGATCTGTTGGCCAGGTCCCATATCCACGTCGAAAAACCGGTGAAGCGTCTTTTCGTCGCTGCCAGGTGCTAATCAGCGACTGGAGAAACAGACTCGTAAATCGACTCGGACTCCGACGGCGGGGGATGAAAACTCGACACGGACCGAAGACTCTCCGACACCGGGGACTTTATACTTCGCACAGACGACACAAATAACACATTCGAGATCGGCGCCGATCATTGGGAACTCAATACTTAAACTAAAACACTGGGGTGTTGAGAGATGAATCCGACTACAGCGCCGGGTTCTTGGAACCGCCGCTGCGCGGGGGCCTCGAGTCTCGACTCGACAGTTGACGTAAAACCAAACTAGTGTCGTAAAGGCGCCGATACGGATTAATTAGAAATCGCCTTGACCGGCCCGGTCGCCGATTAAGGGGTTTGATTCCCCTCTCGCATTCACACTCCTCAGTTGAAGACGTTGAATGGAACACAGAGCAGATTCATTCAGGATCCAAAGCGACACTGAGTCCTCTCTATCTGGTCTGATGGACTCATTAACTCTTTTGTTGGTCTAACAAGTTCTTGGAAGCCTCCAAAATCTACGTCCGAGCCATACCTTATGGGAAAACGTGGACCTTTCAGTCGTTTCTCTTCGCTCGTGTAAGGCCGTGTAAAGTTATCAAACGAGCCGTCCTCAATGCAAACTTTCCGCTCCACCTCCGATTGAATGGAACAACCTGTATCAAAGGGGCGACTACACAGAAGACCCTTGTGTTATGTGTGAACATTATGAAACGAGGCGAACCTCCACGCCACCGTTTGTAACACAAAGTGAATGAAAGAACAAGCAGAGGAAAAGCGTAAATCCCTACAATCAGGGGCCAAAATGCTGCGGAAAGCCTTCCCAGGAGACTGGGGGCTTTTATAGCGCCACATTAAAGCTGGTTTTGAAATCACAATCAAAATCACTCACACACGCACACACACACACACACTCTAGAGTTTGAAGTCTTTTAATACTTTTTAAATGTCCTCATGCATACCCTATGGCAAATAAAATCAGAGAATACTGTGAAATACTTGATGATGCACGCACCCGTTAATAATTGCATACATCTTGCGTCTGGAATTCTATGTGATACTTGCAATTTTTGGGATGTTTGCATGACCTTGCAACACACACACACACACACGTCATACTCGAGTTGCAAGTTGAGTTGCAAAACAAATATGAAATTGCAACCTCAGTTAGCCGAGCTAGCTGCACCTTGACAAGTGTGCTTCTCAAACACGTCACTGCTGCTCATCTCAGTGCAATTTATGATCAAAAATAAATTTAAAAAATCCCAATGCTCGCTCGCCCTTATAGATAGTCATCAAAATATCAGCCCTTTGTTTCTGCAGCTTGGACAGCATAGATAGATACAAGCCATGTTAGTCATTTATCCTTGTTAGCTGTACAATCAACAAGCGTCGATTCATAGGCTGGGAAGCAGTTCTTCAGAGAATAACTGTGGCTCACCTCAACGTAACTATTTGATGTCTGAGGGCTTCTGTAAATACAAACACACACAAATCTGACTTAACTGCATTATAACTGTCTTATTTACACGTATAGAGTGTAGGCAAGCTGTGTTCTCCTGCACAGGCTGCGGTATGTCGTCGACATGTGCATTAACTTACATGTGAATTGGAAGCCGCAGGCACGCATTCCAGCGTTCCCATGTCTTGCAAAATCAATTAGACTGATTGGTTGCAGTGAAGATCCATTTGCGACATTGAACACTAAACGTCTTTTCCTCCCATGTCTGAGATTCGTAGCTTCAACAGCTGTTACGAAGAATGTGCGCTGGAGATAATGATCAGGTGGAATGTGCATGATCATCACATTGACATATTTTGCTCCTGGCATGTTGTTGACAAGCGGAAGTGAACAACACATCCAGTCATGGAACCATGAGAACAGCGTGACACATCATCAGGGCCAATGTAGATGCCGTTCTGCATCACCAATACTGCACACCAGTGGACAATACCTTAAACCTGCATTCACCATTGTGTCACTGAACCAGGTCCATTTTAATCATTCGGCTGCTAATGCTAACGCTAATCTAATGCCGGAGAACAGGTCAGGAGTATAAGGACATATGAGAATTAAATGAGTCTGTTGGGGAGATGGGGGCCAATGTGGAAAAAGGAAAATGACCGAGATTAAAATGAATACATCAGCAGAAAAATGTCTGATATTACTGAGATGATTAATTCTTGCAGTCGCTAACCGGGGGCGAGTTGTGAAATTAATGTGTAAACTCTGCAGGATAAAGCACTATTTTGATTTAAAACAAGAAGTGCATGGGGGGGCCCCCCCCATGCACTTCTTGTTTTAAATCAAGCAGTGAACATTGGCCCATCTGCACTTGTGGACTTAAATTATAATGAAACCAAGAACCGTTTCAAAACTATCCCCTTCTTTGCTTCGTCATAGGGAAACTGAAAACAGAACAAGCATTGTTGCTTTCTGTTTCCAGATCAGATCACAAAGCAGTGCCGTTTTGTTTCTTTCATTTCCACATAAATGCAAACAAATAAAAGCCGTTACAGTTGTTTTCTTTAAAATCATTTTCTCCATCAAATGATTCACTATCTGTGTCCTTTTCACATCTCAAATACTCTGAAGCCGAGTGACTGCGGGGGGTCTGCAGGGTAGCCGTCGCTGATTGGCCGTCACCGCGAGACGTTCCCCTACAACGAGTGCTGATTGGTCAATCTCGCGGCAGGTCCCGCCCCCGCGCTTCGAACCTGTTGTATATTCCAGACTGGCGGCCGTCGTTGTGTGTAGAGGGTCTGTCGCTTCCACGGTGTCAAGGCGCGACCACCGGAGCCGTACAGAAGAGAGAGAAAATAAAGACACTTTCCTCGCTGGGACTCGTTTCTCAACCGTGGGGTTTGGATTAACACTTCCAATTTTTCAAACCAACTCAAAAAAGCGCTCATTTTTGAAAGTTTTTTTTGTTCTCGATTTGCCTCCGAAGACCGAGCGACTCCTCGAAGACAATGGGATCCCAGTCGTCCAAGGGAGAGGTGGCCGCGGAGGCGAACGCCGCCGCCGCCGACGCCGCCGCCGCCAAAACCAACGGACAGGTAAACCGATCCATCGCCAACTTTCGATTTTAAACATCGCTTTTAATGAAACGTTGCCTTTAAGCCGCCGACGTCGCCGTGGAAACAGACCGTGTGGACGTTTTGGGGCGTCAGGTGGGACCGGAGCATCCCGGTGATGCGGGTGCAACACCGCGGGAGAAAGATGAAAAATTGGGTTCCTCTCATCTTCGATCGAATTCAAATCGAGTTCAAAGTTGTTTTTTTTGTCTTCCTTTCTTTTGCCTGGGGGGGTTACCCCCACCCCCACCCCCACCCCAAAAAACCCGCACAGCCGTCTGACAGCGGCGGGGATGGAGGGGGGGAGGGGCGGCCGAGCGCACGTAGGCAGTCTGCTCCCTCTCCACGACACCTCGTGGAAAATCGGACTATATCTCATTTTTTTGGATGGAATTTATCAACTAGTGCATTTTTTCTGTCATGCAAACTGATTTTTATTCGAACTTAAATGCGGGGGTTAACAATTAAAAGATGACGGTCCATGCCACTGCCCTTTAACAAACAGGTATTCTTCTTGATACGCCCTTTAAGACAAATAGTAGAAAAGCACCGCGGCCGTTTGTGTCGGACTTGAAAACGTCAAATGAAGCCCACCCCGTCCATCCAGTCCCCGCAACCCCCCCACCCCTACGGTCCTGTCATTGTTGAGACTGTCTGTCTGCCGCCCGGAGCCGTCTGCGGGGACCGACCGCCGACTATCGGCCCCTCCCGGTACTGCAAGGCGTCGCCTCCGCCAGGCGCCGAGTGATGAGCGCGACGACCAGAACAACAAAATGACATCTCACAAGGCTACCGGTGATGGTTTGCACACCTGGAGATGTTTTTTTTTTTTTTTTTTGACTTGAATTGGCTATATGTTGCCCCAACCCCCGTCCCCAGAGATTTATTTAATTTTTTTTTTTTTTTTTTTTTTAATCTTGACATTTTTTTTTCCAGGAGAACGGACACGTGAAGACCAACGGTGACGTCTCCACCAAGCCCGAAGGGGACGCCGCGGCCACAAACGGCTCGGCCGAGGCGGCTAAGGAGCCCGAAGCCGGCGCAGGGGGCGACGCCATCGAGCCGGCGCCCGCCGCCGACGGTGAGGCGGCCAAACCCGAGGGTGAGGCCGCCGCCAAGGAGACCCCCAAGAAGAAGACAAAGAAGTTCTCCCTGAAGAAGTCCTTCTTCTACTCCAAGCTCAACCTGAAGAAGAGCAAGAAGAGCGAGGCCGTCAAGGAGGAGGCGCCCGCTCCTCCCTCCGAGGAGAAACCGGCAGAGAACGGAGCCGCCGCTCCGGCAGAAGAAAAGAAAGAGGAGGTGAAGGAGGAGGCGGCCGCCGCCGCCCCCGCCGCTGCCCCCGCCGCTGCCCCCGAGGCAGAGGCGCCAAAGGCAGAAGAGGGGGCGGCTAAAGAGGAAGCCCCCAAGGAAGAGGCCAAGGAGGCAGCTGCTCCTGCCCCCGAGGCCACAAAACCAACAGAGGAGAGCAGCTCGACCCCTGCCCCCTCTGAAAAGAAAGAGTGATTGTACCTTTAACTCACAATGAACTGGGCGAACTGTTTTTCAGAGAGAGAGAGAGAATTTAAAAGTATATATATATATATATTTATATATATATATGTGTATATGTATACATATGTATATGTAAATATATACACATGTATGTGAGAGACTCCTTCAACGTGCCACTTTTCGTCATGATAACAAGACGACAGACTAGATTCACTAGATCACTTCCCTGGTTACTGCTCGACATCTGGACTTGGACTGGGTTGGGGGCTGTGGGCCGGTCGCTACGTGGAAAATGGATTTAATGGCTAACGATACCGTGAAGATGAGACGGCTGAAGGACGGACCGATGGATGAACGGACGGAGAACGATGTGGTCGAAGCATCATTTCCCTTAAAAAAAAGAAAACAGAAAAAAAAGTCGAAAGATCAAGATGCCTCCTTGGTGACGGAATGAAGCGACAAAGATCCTAGGACACCACCACCACTTGAAATGACTGTTAATAGTAAAAAAAAAAAAAAAAAAAACCTAAAAAAAAAAATCAAAATTAAGAGACTCGCCAACTTTTTACATTCCTATATTTTAACCCAAATTTGAAGTATTTTGTGGTGTATTATAGAGAAACCATCTTAAAGATTCAGAGAACCTATGTCTTGTTTGTTAAAAAAAAAATATAGACAACTTTGATTTTTACCTTACTATAAAAAAAAAAAAGAAAATTTCAGCTTGCTATGTTCACTGTTGCGGTTTGATATGAAGCAGAGTTGTTTATCTGTCGTGTGTGAATCTGCTTTGTCTCTGTAAATACATTGGATTGATTTCTGTTCATTATTTTGCTAATGTTGAGAGATGTTACTGGTTTTATCGTAAAGTTGATAATGGTAAATAAATGTTGGTTTCCTGCCTGTGTATGTGTCTGTATGATTTCTTTGCAAAGAGGTTTCAAACCGGCCTGGGACTATTTAATCAACCATGAATCGTCCACTCCACAAAACACACACAAACTATGAGGCATCTGATCTGACTTAATGTCCAGGTGTCAAAATAGAGGGAAAGGTAAACCAGTTTAAGACCGGACCACCGGTCCCAAGACTTTCTCGGCCTGACCTCAAAAACCCTCATCGGTAAAAGACGACCCTACCGCCACACGTCCACGGCGGGAAACGCGGAGCCGGTCAGCTGCAGTCGGTGACCGTAGTAACACATGGCGACTGATGCGTCACGGTCGTCACGTCACCGTTGTCAAGCGTTGCTGCTTTAAAATTACACACCGGCTACTGACAAATGATGTTGCTACAATTACCAGCAACATCATTAAAGGAGTTTGAAAAAAATCCTCTTATTGCATGAATAGATGCTGAGCAAACTTGAGAAAATATTTTCAAATGTATACTAAGGAAACCTACTACCATATCTTATTCATAAAACCACTGTTATGTACTTGTAATGAATGCTACTGCCGTTTTGTCTCAATGTACACCTGGCTGCTTCTGTTTATATACAAGTATGGTCCACAATGTATTTATTTACTGAGTCAATGCAGATCATTTGCATATTTGATGCAGTTTGATGTGAAATATGTTTAGCTAGTTCTAGATCTTAAGTATGTGAAAATTTAATACAAATACTATTTGTTTATTCTTATTTATTGAATGTTAACTGAAACGGTGATGCTCCTCTGCTGACAGGGCTTCTACCTGTGGCTAATTTATCAGAAATTGTCCCCCCCAACAAAACGGGTTTCAGGCTTTTATTCAAATAAATTCATAGTCGGTGACAGTTGTGTCAGATCCGCATATGAAACCATGATAGCAGACGGTGGCAACGACTGTGTGTTGGCGGGGTTTTGTATCATTATTCATAATCCATTACTTTTTTTAAAGACTGACACTGTCCACTACACAAAGGATCAGATTAGACTAATCTCACACATCACTGTCTTCACTGGGGGATTGGGATCAACCACTGACTCTAAACATATCCTGTTCTCACTCAAAGGCCGAGATTAATTAACACAGCTCTAGTGTTTCCGATTTCATATTAATACGTTGTCCAAATCCTGCGGGGGGGGGGGGGGGGTTATCTACCAAATTTCTCAGTGCAGAAGTGGTTCGGATGCAGAGATGGTTTCACACACACACCACCAAGGTTTGTAAGAAAGTTAATGTCAACGGCCCCCGGTCACATCTTCATCCTGTGGCCTTGAGTTTGGCGTCGCTATCCCTGCCCCGTCTCCAGCATGTACGCCGGCTCCTCGGGTTGGAGGCGAGTGGTGCTGCTCCGTGGGGGCATTACATCGTGCACGTGGTGATATGACGTCTTGGGATTTGAGCAACATATGTCCCCCAACCCCCTCACAGAAAACTGATGTGTCAGACACAGGAGCGGGAACATTTACAAGTCTCAAGAATGATATTGTTCAGACTTGAAATATCAGGGACAGAAAGCATTACATCTCACGCCCAAATTGCTCAAACGGCGCCTTCCGCTGAAAGCGATGTGCTGATTATGCATGCAGATGAGGTGCAAGAAAGCTCTGTTTGTACACATTTCTATTGTTTGCACGGGTTAATGATCACAAATAGTCCTCGGAAACCTCTCAAATGCAGCCTCTCATTCGGCGAGAACAGGCTCCGCACCGCTTGGGGGATTAGGGCCCACCACAAGCGAACTTAGACTGTCTCCTGGTGGCCACAGCAGGGAAGGAGAGCAGCGCTGGGCCTCGTCTGTTCCAGAACATTAAGACAATCGATCCCTCGTCTTTTTACAGAACCCTCCCTGCAAATGTAAGCACAGGTGGGGACCCAAAGCGTGGGGGTGGGCCTCTGGTCACAAGACACGGATGGAAGAGGAGCACGAGATGTTCACCAGAGCTCCTCACACCCATCACATCCTACATGCAAAGCCATCAAAGAGATGTAGAAATACAATTTCTAGTGAGACAAGACTGTTACTACTAGCCTTCTGAATATTACAGAATTGAATTGACTGTGTTTCTCTCCACTTCTTGATAAATCAAAAGCTACGCTGAAATATCTTGCCGAATGAGTCTTAGGAAACTTAATATAGTCACTTGTACCAATTACTTACAAATATCATTGAGGCAATTTTCTCAAAAGCAGACTGCTGTATAGACAGACGGAACACGGTTGCTCAGATTCCACTCAAACAGAAGGAAAATTTCAGGTGATCTGGCTCAATAAACAGAAGAGCAGCATTTTGAACAGTCAAGTGAAAGCAAGCAGTAATTAAGCATCAACAAAAGTGCAGTGAGAATATGAATGACTGTTTAAATATTGTAGCAAATCACAAATCAGGGTTTATGTTGACGCTTGTGTAATTTCGGGGGTTACTGTGAATTTTGTGGGTGTGGTTTGAGGTGTAATGACTTCTGTTTTTTTTTTTTTTTTTACCTGGAATTGAGCGGAACAGTTCATTTTATTGCAGGCTTGTGTGGCGTGGCGTAACCCCTATTGCTTATTAAACAGATGTTTTACCATCACAAGGGTGTTTCCCTGAATAAAAACACCAAAATATTTTGCAGAGCAGTTTGAAAATGTCTGAATGGAAATGAGCTTAACATTATTGATCCCAGGATTGGGACATAATTTGGCAGCAGCACCACATTGAGATGACGACACACTAAGTGAGAGGGAGGAGGGTTTAAAAGGAGCCCAGAGTGGATGGATGTAAAAGTACTTGCTATCATGTCATTTAAAGCAGTGAAAATTCCCATGAACTAAATAGACAGTAAAAAAAAAAAAAGCATGCACTATCCCATTCAAATAGCATGCAAACCCACAGTTTGCAACATGGGAAGGTCACATTGCAGGTTCTTTTCTACAGAAACCAGCTGTGCCATGCCACTCATTTGCAATGATGGAACATTTGTGCCTATGAATAAATCATTGCAATGATGCACTAGATTTTTCGGCAACGCTACAGGGGCAAGTGAGCTTTTAATTGTCCGCAGGATTGGAGGGAAGTGTGAGAAAGCAAACCTTGGTGGAGCATCAAGGCTGAGGCTGGCCAGGCCGAGGCGGCTGGGTGCCTTCGATATGTCAAACCGGCGCCTCCCAGTCTGGCGGGGTCTCGCCTGTGATTGGCTGATTGTCTCCGTCCAATCTCCCCGGCGCTCGGAACAGTGGGATAATTGGTGTAAAATGGCGCTGTCTCAAGGAACAAAGAAAAAAGTTTGCTATTACTACGACGGTAAATACCAATTCCTTGCACACCACGGTGCCTATTGATTTCCAGAAGCCCCGGGAGCGTCAGCGTATTCGTGTGATTTATTTAGATTTCCTTTACGGTCAGCTGTGCAGCTATGCGAGCGAGCCGGTGTAGCACGCTAGCCGGTTTAGCCGGCTAACGTTTCCTTCTCCGATTGGCCAACGGGATTAGCTTTAGCCTGTTCTTAGCAGAGCTAGGTTTCGAATTTAGCAGACGTACATCCCATCACGAGTCGTAAAACACTATTACTAATTCGAGTTAAAAAAAAACGGGGGTTTCGATGTTGATTTTGGTTACAGTCGACTTGATAACGCTGTCAAGGCGACGCCGGCGTCCATCACATCAATGCTGCTCTTAACTTGCTAACGACTTCCGAGAAGTGAGGTTTAATTCACTGCTGTCCCGTTATCACGAAAATATATGCACCCTGGGCTAACTTACCGCAGTATTAAAATGTATATTTTTTCCGTAGACTGTTTCATTGAGGGGGGGGGGGGGGGGGGGAACAGCATCTCAGGATCTCTGAGCTTCGCTGCCCACCGTGTTTTAAAACCGTCGCCACACCAGGTGTCAATTAATTGGCTGTCAATCAAACAGCGACCAGGTCCTCTAATCACTGACAATCGATATCACCCGATAATCGACCCGCGGATCCCTTGAGTTTGCCCTGTCGTTCAGAACATTTCATTCATCTCATTATGAACCACTGTTTGAATGCATTGACAGAGAATTGTAACAGGTTGTGATGAGACTGTGGCATCAGTTCACATCAACAGTTATCCTTTGTTTTGATGCAAAATACAGTGGGAATGTTTAGGTAGCTTCTCCTAGATAGCCACACTCAGTGGTAAAATGAGATGGTTTCATGAACCGGGGTTTATTGTGACATATTGGATGGGCCAATATACCTGATAAAATAAACAACTGAGATCTGTTTTTAATGGGATGTTATTTCTGCTGGAGTTTACCAAAACTTTTGGTGCTGGAATTTCCAGAAACAATCTCTTACACGAGGTGGTGTGGCACAAAACAAAGTGGCTGGATTAAAGGTCAATGCTGCTGATTTGAAATCTATCCGTTCTGGTGACCAGTGTCTGTCTACTTTTCTTAAAAAACTTATCATCGTGGATCAACAACTTTTTTCATGCTTTTAGTGTGTGACACAAACAGTCTTCTCTGTTTGTACGCTAGGCGATGTTGGGAACTACTACTATGGCCAGGGCCATCCTATGAAACCCCACAGGATCCGCATGACCCACAACCTCCTCCTCAACTATGGACTGTACAGGAAAATGGAGATCTATGTGAGTGATGTGATGTTTCAATGATATTAGGTTTGTTGTCCACCTGGACTGGAGTGCGCGAAGAGGAGTCTTAAGAGTCTGAATGGGTGTCAGTCCAGGAAAGTAACTTGAAAAAATAATAGTCGTATGAGGTGAGAAACGGTTAAATGTTAAGTAACCGTTGGCAGAATTCATCAGGCCGCGCAACACGTGCACTCTGATTTGAGAACCGTCAGCGGAACAAGCGGGCCCGATGGCACCTGTTCACTTGTGTTTCATTCCAGAGGCCACACAAAGCCAGCGGCGAAGAGATGACAAAATACCACAGCGACGACTACATTAAATTCCTAAGGTCAATCCGACCTGATAACATGTCCGAATACAGCAAACAGATGCAGAGATGTGAGTTTGATTTTCACATGGTGTTTGGGGTAAAGAGAATTTTATTTTATTTTTTTAACCGTCCCTTTTTTTTGCACAGTCAATGTCGGCGAGGACTGTCCAGTGTTTGATGGTCTGTTTGAGTTTTGTCAGCTTTCAACTGGTGGATCTGTGGGTATGTTCTCTCCGTGCATCGTTTCCTGCACATCATTCTGCAGAACAGGGTTGGACGAGATACTGACACACATCCAATAGATCAGAATTGTGATCCATAGTTGCGCTGTTTTTGTCCGTACTGTAAAATCTGGAAACTTTGGTTCTTTACTTATTTACATCCAAAGATTCAAAGCGTTGATTGTCACGTGCACAGCATGGCAACATGATCCGCTGTACAGTGAAATTCCTATTTTGCTGTCCACAGTGCATTTGGATATGTACTGAATTTGAAAAAAAGTCAACGTGCAACTGTGGAGCGAGCGAACACGCCTGCCAAGGAACGGCGCCATGTTGCTATTTTCAATAACAGTTTTGTTCTAAAAGAACATGGAAAACTGGCATTTGGATGATTAGCAAGGAATCGCTGACATTACCTGAGGGCAAGGCGAGGAAAACCCACTCCAAATAGTGCCGAAGCAATGAAAAAAATTATTTTGAAAATGTGTTCAGTTATCAGTGTATTTGACACATGACTGAGTATCTAAAAAGGTACCCTGATATATAGTATAAGAAGGGGTTTACAATACCTCAATAAGTTTTATTGTGGAGAAAAAAAAATTCTAGGATCAGCAGACCAATTTCAACCGCATGGATCCTGAATCCTCCCCACTCTGTCCTCTAGCTGGCGCCGTGAAGCTGAACAAGCAGCAGACAGACATCGCCATCAACTGGGCGGGCGGCCTGCACCACGCCAAGAAGTCAGAGGCCTCCGGGTTCTGCTACGTCAACGACATCGTCCTGGCCATCCTGGAGCTGCTCAAGTACGAACCGCCGCCGCCATTTTCTGCTTTTTTGACAATGTGAGGATGTCGGCATTTAAAGACCCCCCCCCCCCCTTCTACGCTCAGGTACCACCAGCGTGTTTTATACATAGATATCGACATCCATCACGGGGATGGAGTGGAGGAGGCCTTCTACACCACAGACAGGGTCATGACCGTCTCCTTCCACAAGTACGGGGAGTACTTCCCCGGTACCGGCGACCTACGGGTCAGTTATTTCACTTCGTTGTTCTCGTGAACGTCACCGCTTTGTCGCGCGTGAGACCGAATTCAACCGCTTGTCTCTTGGCTGCAGGACATTGGAGCCGGAAAAGGGAAGTACTACGCGGTGAACTACCCGCTCCGAGACGGCATCGACGACGAGTCCTACGAAGCCATCTTCAAACCCGTAAGCCCAAGTTTTCCCCCGTTTAACTTTTATCTATGAGGGCAATGGTGAGCGTGTGTGTTTGTGTGTGTTAGATCATGGCTAAAGTCATGGAGATGTACCAGCCCAGCGCCGTGGTCCTCCAGTGCGGGGCCGATTCCCTCTCAGGAGACCGACTGGGCTGCTTCAACCTGACCATTAAAGGTACGAAGTAAAGCTTTCGATTAATCGGCCTCATCTTTGAATGAAACCTAGTGAGTCACGGTTTAGCCTGTTCAGAATGCACCTTATTTGTTCACCCAAGTGGCTACATTTTTGTGTCACATAAATGTTTTGATCAAATAACTTCATATGAAAAAGGCACAAAAGGTTCCCAAAGCCTCAAAGCAATTATCTCCAAACACACAAATAATTGACAAGGGGAAAAAAAAAAAAAAAACAGCAGTAAAAATAAATTGTGTGATATTACTCACTCAATACATTTGACGCCACGCTCTGTGTTTTGTCACCGGTGAATTAGTGCCTGCGTGTGCGCGCGTGCACGTGGAGAATTACGTCTTAACACAGCGGACTCCCGCGCTTGCGATGAGACTACAAGCGTGTGAGTCAGAAGCGAGGCCGTCGGGCATGTTTGTCTTCAAACTCTCAAAGGCCAGTTTTATTGTGCCTCTCCTGTAGGTCACGCCAAGTGTGTCGAATACATCAAAAGCTTTAACCTCCCCCTGCTGATGCTGGGCGGAGGAGGCTACACCATCCGCAACGTGGCCCGCTGCTGGACTTACGAGACCGCCGTGGCCCTGGACTGCTCCATCCCAAACGAGCTGCCCTACAACGACTACTTCGAGTACTTCGGGCCCGACTTCAAGCTGCACATCAGCCCGTCCAACATGACCAACCAGAACACCAACGAGTACCTGGAGAAGATCAAGCAGCGTCTGTTCGAGAACCTGCGCATGCTGCCTCACGCGCCCGGCGTCCAGATGCAGGCGATCCCCGAGGACGCCCCCCACCCCGACAGCGGCGACGAGGACGAGGAAGACCCCGACAAGCGCGTTTCCAGTAAGAGACGGCTGAAAGCGAGAGCCGTCGACATGTTTTCCTGCCGCAAGACTCTTCTTAACCCTTCGTGCAATTGTGTGTGCGCTTCAGTCCGGGCTCATGACAAGAGGATAGCCTGCGAGGAGGAGTTCTCCGACTCGGAGGACGAGGCAGAGGGACAGGGAGGAGGCCGCAGGAACACGGCCAACCACAAGAAGGCGAAACGGGTGAAGAAGGAGGAGGAGAAGGAAGGGGAGGAAAAGAAAGGTGAGGCGACGGCCCGCGACCTTCTCACAGCTGCCGACGGAAACCGACTTAACACTTTGGTTTTCAATTCCTAGAAATGAAGGAAGACAATAAGGAGGAAGAGAAGATGGACACGTCAGGGTGAGAAGGATCATTTGGTACCGGTTCCGCAAAGAAAATCTTTCTTGGTACACCTTCAGGATCTTACTTTGAAAAGTAACGGTTCGCCGCTAAACAATAAAACAACACATCAACAACAATATCTCTTCTTATTGAGTGAGGGGTTTCTGATGAGGCAGCCGTTATAGAGTTAGTCCGACTCTTGATTTGCTCCGGTTTTTACGCTGGTCAGATTTTCTTATGGCTTTTGAATACATTAAATTGAATCCACTAAAGGGAAATAAAGATTAAAAAATATGTCCAAATGAAAATGTCATCTTGCCAGTTGTTTTTTTTTCTGAGAGTATGATTGTCTGTTTCAGACCAAAAGAAGAAGTGAAGACGACTTGAAGTCCAACCAAGTGGAACCTGTTGACCTCGAGCCCCGACTGATTCCTACATTCTCCTACTGCGTCAATATGACTTTTGTATCGCGATTTTTCTCAGTCTTTTCCTGGGCAGAGCTGGTTTACATATTTGCATCTGTTTCTGAGCCCCCGCTGGCCGGCACGCCATTCAACCCGAGCTTCAGAAGGCCGGCGGTGTTCTGGAATGAAGCTGATGCAGTAAATTCTCCCGAGCTGCTCGTGTGAACCAGTTCTGCTTGTTATATTTAAAAAAAAAACAAACAAAAAAAAAATACCTCCACAACATGGTTCGCCCCTCTCCCCTTCCACTCCTCGGTTCAAAGATGCCAGATGATCCCCATGCCGCCCTCGCGATGGGACACTTGGTGTTTGAAACCCTTCTGTCATTTTGAGAACCAGCATGGCAGTGGTTTGGCCAGCCATGTTGGCCCATCAGTGGACGCATGATGTTGATTCCCCGCCTCCAGCATGTAAATAACTCCCCGTCGCTGTTTCCAGCCACATCCCTCATATCTACTCGGTAAGTTATGAAAGCGCCCTACAGCCCATCTTCCTATAAATATCTGCTCAGTGTTTTATCCTGCTAATTCTATTGGAGCTGTTTCGTGTCCCGGGTTCCCCGTGGAGTCTGTCGTCTCTGGTGCAGTTTTTTTTTTTTTTATATTAAGGTGGAACTTATTTCATGTAACTCTGGATCCATCAACACCCAGACAGGAGGTGGAATCCAGACAGCCGAGAGAACATTTCAAAAAAGTTTTAAAGTAATGCTTTTAACAGTTTATCAGATTCTGAGCTGAGTAAAAAGAAAAAAAAAAACTCCACGGGGCTCCTTTGTTACGGATGGATGTGACGTTCGTTTTGAAGTGTGAGATTTTATTTTTTACAACTATGAAGTGATGAGGCGGCTGGTGAAGTGAGCCCTCTTCATGTGGTCATTTTCTGCTTGTTAATGTATGTTAACATGTCTTTCTAATAAAACAATGGAAAACCCAAATTTGCACTCTTCTTACCACTAGAATGCTTCTCCACCATATCTTCATTGACATGGCCCACATAGGGGGCCGAATTGTTCCCTTCTCGGCCAGATTTCAGCCAAAAAGAAACAGACAACTTGAATTAGTAATTTTATGTGGACTTGGGTGGTGGAATGATTTTACAACAGAACATTGTTGAGTAGAAAGAGATTAAATACAAATGAAGATCGGGCCATTGTTTTCAATCCAGTCGCATTGGCTTTGAGAATCCACGGCACAAATATTCCAAGATTTTAGCAGCTGGACAAAAATGACCCCTGGTGAGTGGGACACACACACCCCGTATCATATTTCTCCCATCTGGCGTCCGGTTCCAACTGATCAGCAAAAAGCACAAAAAGCACCTAAATACCAATCGAGAGTCCCTCGGGGTTGACCTCCGTGTGACCTTCAGAGAGTTCAGATGATCTGGGGTGAGGGGGGGATGAGGCGATTGCTGCCGAGTGCCTGTTCATTCCTCTTCCTGACTGGGCCGAGTCCGTTGTTTGCTGAAGCTGCGGGTGAAGAAGCCGGGGTTTTTCACGCCTCCAACTCAAAGTCGAAGTACTGAGGGTCGAAGTAGTGAATCCTCACGTATCCGTCTTCACCTCCGCTGCTGTAACTGTAAACCAGGGAGACGACACACACACACACACACACACACAAAAAAAAAAAAAATCAGTTACGCTCCCGTCGGGTTTGACAGGAAACCTCGA
This sequence comes from Fistularia commersonii, assembly GCF_037954325.1. NCBI lineage: Eukaryota > Metazoa > Chordata > Actinopteri > Syngnathiformes > Fistulariidae > Fistularia > Fistularia commersonii. Next base: position 5,190,505 of record NC_141307.1, read on the forward strand.
CAGGCGCATGATTCCCGTTCTTCGCTCACCTTTTGCCATCGGGGTGGAAAGCCACGCAATTGATGGGTCCGAAATGACCTTTGACTCTGCCGAACTCCTCCTCGTAGGCGGCATGGAAGAACCTAGAGCGACGGCGAGCGTTGTGTTAGTTCACTGTAATAAATCGCCCGATTTTGGAGTCCAATCGGTTAGCAGGACGCACAGGGGTTCAACCCGTGCTCCAGCCCTGTTTGTTTTTCTACTCGCCTGGCTTCAAACTTTCCGATCCTTGTGGATGTGGTTGTGACCTCCATGGCCTCCTGCCCTCCTCCCATAACGACCTGAAACATAATTGTGAGAAATATATACAAGAGTCAGAATAGCAGTCTAGTATTTTTTTAGGGGAAGTAAAGGAAAACCGTTCGCAGTAGTTTGAAAACCCCTTACACACTGTGAAAGAAAAAAGAGCTTTGGTTTTTTACATGAAACGAGCAGAAAAGCGTTTCCTATGCTATTTCGATCCCACCCGGCCTGAATGTATGCAGAAAGTGAGGGCGTCCCTTACATGATCCATAATAGGGGAGATGGCGGCTGAGTTGACGGGCCTCTCCGTCCTGAAGGTCTTGATGTGATCCAGGGTGGTGGAATCGAACAGCTGGGAGGAAACGTGGGACACAGTCAACTCAGCGCGTTGCACTTTAACATAAGACGGTGAAAAAGTCAAAGTGGAACTTGTTTAAAAGTAAAGACAAATCCCGACGACAGATACTCATCTCGGATACAAAAGAGCTAAATAAAAACAACCCCCTCACACCGGGAGGTTGGTCCGAAGAGGGGAACGGCTTTCTTACCTTGGCCGTGTTGTCCTTCGACGCGGTGATCACCATTGTGAGATCAACAGACGTCTGAATGTCGTTGATCTGCTTATGGTGTTCCTTGACATTCTTCAGGATCTCCCCCGACTGTCAGTCAAACACACACACGCGTTTTTTCCCCCATGAACAATCACATCAATACACTGACAAAAACTTGCCAAGAAACACATTCTGGTCAATAAATGAACAGCGCCTTGTCAAAAAAAAATCTGAGGAAAATACATGAGGAATTATATAAACTGGGAATTCGTCAAAAGGCATTACAGGTTTCACATGTTTAAACGTAGCTGAGTCAATATTGTAATGTATTTTAAACAAAGAAGGTATCTGGACATGTTACTTTACTTCCATGTAACCCGGTCTCTGTCAGTGTGTGTGGGTGTGTGTGTGTGTGTGTGCGCGCGGTTGTTCAGGTGAAGTCGCCCACCTTTGCGCTGAACTGGTTAATCTCTCCGTTCTCATGGCCGGCGATGACAAACTCTCCCAGAGGCCCCCACACGGCGCTGGTCACCTTGTGGTCACTGCAGGGTAGCGACAGGTAGGGCTGGTTGTCCTCTGCGGGAACAAAACGCCGCAAGTCGTGAAATTTAAAAAAAAAAAAAAAAAAAAGGATCGGCCATGGGCAGAAATATACAAGTCTCTCATCTAGGCGCTGTACCTATCTGCTGGGGGTCCCTCAGATCGAAGAAGTTCAGGTAGCACTGGTAGCCCATCTGCTTGTCCGTGGAGAACATGATGATGTTGCCGCTGAAGTCGAAGCCGCATGTTCTGACGGCAGAGTTGGTGTGAAGCAGAGCCAGCTGTTTACCTGCGGCGCCGGGAGGGGAGAGGAGAGGAGGGGGAAGTTACCCTTCCTGACTCCAGCATCACTGTTTCACCACATCCCGAGGAAGACACGAAACGATTACTGATTTCTTTTACCCACCCGTCTCACAGTCCCAAAGTCGACAGCTGTTGTCTGCTGATCCTGTCAGGACGTTCTTCGTGTCCCCTGCGGTGGAACGCGTTAAGAAACTCAAAAGCACGTTGTCGTGGAAATTTTTTGGAGGCTTCTTTAAGACAGCTGGTGAATTACAAGGAATGGTTAGAATGGCCTTTGGAGCAGAGTCGTCTGCAGGTGAGTACTAAAAACACACGGCAGGGCTGGGATTTTACGCATGGAGAGGAGAAACCATCTTGAATTATGCAATCGGGAGATGTGTCATGTGCCATCCTGAAGGACACGTTCCATCAGTCAGGAGGTGTGTATACTTTTTTTTTTTTTTGTACGAGACAGAGACGGACACATTGTTTGGAAGACAGAAAATTGACACCTCCTTTGAGGCTGAGTGCCTGATTTTGTTTTGACCTGTCTGTCCCCCTTCCGTCCCCACAGAGACATGGGATCAGATAATAAGCATAGTTTCCCACAGAACATTTACATGAAATATATCCACAACGGCGTCACAGGAAAACAGGACTAAAATGTATGGTAAGAAGGGACACTGGGTCCTACATCGACAACAGTCAGGACGTTGAGGCGAATATGCTTCCTATCAACCTATTCAGATGGCCCGTGCCATAAAATCTAATTTCCTTCTGTGATTCTGGTCATTTCCTATCATTTTTTTAGGGGATTACATGCAATGTGATTGGAGAAATTGACAGGCAGCCCCTTGACAACTGAATGTTGTGTTAGAAGAACTCTTACGGCTTCCCCCCAGTACTTTTACAGTACAGCAGTATGCGATACCTTTACATGTGGAATCAAAACATTTAGTAACAGATCAAATCTGCACTGCTGTTGTGTAAACAAAAGGTGCATTCATAAAATCACTGCAAGAGGATTAAGGATACAGTCACAGTCCACACACCATACGGCTCCTGTGTGTCCATTGTAGGTCCCCAATCTTTCTCCATTGACAGAGTACCACACGTTTGCGACCTGCGATGGAAGACAGAACACTTATTCGGGTCACAGTAACACCGATCGGATACGATTTTGTTCAAAGTGATATTCGATTAGTGCCCACTCACCGTGTCTTTAGCTACAGAGAAGAGCAGGTCTCCCTCTCTGTTGTACTTGATTTGAGTGATGGACCTTTCATGGCCCTGGAGCAGGATGGGTTTCTGTGGGAAAGGAGCTGGATGTCACATGAGGTTCCTTAAGCCATGGATGCGACATACAACCTAAAAACAGTATGTATTCCACATTTTACACCAACTATTGTCTTCCATCCCATGCATTATGAAGCTAACAATCCTGTTGATGCCGCTGAAAGCAGGCTAACGTTAGCCGAGGTCGCTTTCCTAGCTAGCATACAGCTAATGGTATACACAAAAGATACGTCATTTCTGTTTCCGGCAATTAACAGGAATAATCGATTGAAATTCTACTCACCATTATAGCTGGACAGGCGACGAAAATAAGGCTAGTTTGTTCACTTCGTCCTCCGTGGGGAAGAAGGATGATCACTCGTGTTCCAGGCGCCGGAGCCGCAGTGGAAGAGGAAGGTGACGTAATAAGTGTGTCAGACAGCAATGAGGGGAGACGAGCGCCCCCTTCCGGCGCGGAGTGGAACCACACACGAGGTACCTTATGATACAGCTGATACTTAAGAATAATTAATGATTTGCACTCAGTATTTTCCTTTTTCCTGCAGTTCCTTTTTTTGTTAAATAAATAAAAACATAAATAAAATTATTAAAAAAAAAATATTAGTACTAGTACCCACGGTTCAGCCCTCCAGCGCTCGTTCTAGGCCTCCTGTCTGAAGCTCAACGTGAGTAAGACGAAGAATAGGTTCATCATGTTCTCCAGTAGGCAGAGGCAGCTGGTAGAAGCGATCACCTCCACCACACAAGGGGAACCAGTAGAAACGGTGAAGGAGCACAAATACAGTCTTCAATCATCAGGAAATGTCACCAGCGACAGCACCCGTTAAGGAAGTTGAAGTTGTTTGAGGTTAGCTGCACAATTCTAACCATCTAATACGCCTTCATCGAGAACGTAATGAACCTTCTCCTTCAACTGCAGGTTCCATTCCATCACGCAACACGACAGGAATCGCCTGCAGAGCACCACGTCGGTCTGCTCCAAAATAAGTGGCCACTCCCTCAGACCTCTCTCCCGCTTCCGTGACAGCCGAATCCTAAAGACAGCCAAAAAGGGGGGCACCGTGACGAAGGTAGTCCCCTTTGTCAAAGCTAGAGACAAAACCTGAGGGCGCCCCCAAAGAACAACAGACCTCCCTGACACAGCCTCTTACTGGCAGCTGCAGGGCAACTTGGGGAAAGCAGCTTATGTTGCCCCAGCATTTCGCAACAACAAGTCTCTGGCCAGACATGGTCAGTACTTCCTATTCTTCAAAACACCTGATCATGCTGGGACTTACGGTACCCTAGAAAGAGCGCATCGTTGAAGCCAGTGAGCGGAAGCACTCTAAGTATAAGGAGCTTGCGGAGGATCTGGACGCTGGAGAACCTTCTACGGGCCAATAGAAGTTTGCTCAAGAAGCTTTGCAGGGCCTTTGCTTTGCAAAGTTGTTTTGGCATTAAAAGGTGGGAAGGGGGGCAAGAAGAAAGCCGTTCAACACACCAGCAAAGCCTTCAAGAAGGCCATAAGGTGGCTTGGGATGAACAGGGCTGATCCATGGACTGCTTCTGGGTCAAATGTTGCGACCTGAGGGTGCGTGATGTAGCGAGACCTGAACCACAGAATGATCCTAGGATTCATCACTGATGATGCGTCTTAGCGCATCCAAGAGATGTTTCTTACTCAGCAGGGTAAAACAATCTGCTTATTGTTTACAGTAAAAAAGGGTAGAACAAATCAAAGTGGAAATTTATGAGAAATATTGTACTATCTATCAAACTCATACAGGCATTTACATTTTGTCTGTAAGCTCATGTTTTGTGTGAAAATATCTGAATTTACCGTGCAACAATCTTGGATAAAAATTAACAGTTTACTTTAACAACGGATTCCTATAAGTTCCATAGAAAAGGCTCATGCTTCAAGTAATAAATGTAGACCCTAAAAACAAACCAAGCAGAGACGCTAAATCAAAAACACATGAAAGTTCCCACAATAACTTAACTTGCTATTATTTACTGCTGTTCATCATTTAAGTAAAGAATTGTAAGAGCGTGAGAGAAGAATACTGCAAATTTTTCAAATGTACAAACACTAGGAATGCAAATGAGATTGACTGGATGCGCGCATGCACGGACAGCTCTCTGACAGAGGCATGTCCAGGCAGGTCAGTGTTTGATGAAACTCAACACATGGGGTGGCGCAAAACATTTTCATACATTACTCATGACTCATCTTGGCTGATCGTGTGTGTGACCGGACCAAAGTTGACATCCTGAGTGGGACCACAACCCTAATTCCCACCCCTCCCTGTCAGCCTTTAGTGCAGAAACCTCCAAAGATAACACCACAAACAGGCTCACCGGCAGTCAGCACGGGGAGGGGGGGTCATTCTGACTTCCGACAATGGAGTCTTGACAATGAGGGTGTTATCAGGTCGATTGTAGTCATGTTTAAAGTTAACATTGTGAGTTGTTCTTTTCCCCCTCCAAGCTGTCTAATGAGAAAAAAAAAATTAAAAAATCAACCATCCACCAAAACATACACAAGGTAACTGTTATGGACCTCCAGACACTCAGCTTCATTCTCAATGTTTATTGCAGAGTCAACAAAAACATCTCCGGCGCAGACACCACACAGGAATCGAAGGAGTCCTTTTGTTAGGATTTGGTGGGTGGGAGACACAAGACTCAGCACCAGAAATGAGAGGTGTTCAAAATTTTTTTTTTTTTTTTGTGGTTTGATTAGGATCCAGCAGCATATAAACAGTTTTGCAAAAACAGGTGAGGGGAGGAACAGAACGCCAGGATGATGCTGACAGCCACTGTGGAGAGAAGGCCGACTGGAGGATGGGCGGCGAGGTGGAGGGCGCTGGCATACGCCGACTAGAAGGAAGTATGAGGGATGCAGCTGCCGGCCTTTCGGTCTGTGGTCTCCAAACACGCAGGAAGAACCTTCTATGGGCCAATAGAAGTTTGCTCAAGAAGCTTTGCAGGGCCTTTGCTTTGCAAAGTTGTTTTGGCATTAAAAAGTGGGAAGGGGGGCAAGAAGAAGGCCATTCAACACACCAGCAAAGCCTTCAAGAAGGCCATAAGGTGGCTTGGGATGAACAGGGCTGATCCATGGACTGCTTCTGGGTCAAATGTTGCGACTTGAGGGTGCGTGATGGAGCGAGACCTGAACCACAGAATGATCCTGGGATTCATCACTGATGATGCGTCTTAGTGCATCCAAGAGATGTTTCTTACTCAGCGAGGCAAAACAATCTGTTTATTGTTTACAGTAAAAAAGGGTAGAACAAATCAAAGTGGAAATTTATGAGAAATTTTGTACTATCTATCAAACTCATAAAGGCACTTACATTTTGTCCGTAAGCTCATGTTTGGTGTGAAAATATCCAAATTTACTGTGCAATAATCTTGGATAAAAATTCAGTTTACTCTTACAGTGGATTCCTGTAAGTTCCATAGAAAACGTTTCGGTCTGTTGTCTCCAAACGCGCAGAGAACGATGGGTTCTCAAACTCAAATCCTTTTGGTCTGTGGTCTCCAGGTGAATATGGAAACAAAAAGATCCATAGGCAGAAGCCTGACAGGGATTTACACTCCGGTTCAGTTCAGTGAGGAGTCCTATCGTCTGCTCTGCTACGATATTTGTAACCTGGGAACTGATGTGAACCCAGCCCATGCATAAAAATATTTCATATTTTATAAATTTTGTTGGCATGAGAACCCTCTTGGTGAAGGGCAGCAGCAGGAACCGGTGAGCCAACATCTCCCAGGCTGCAAGATTGTCACAAAGCAAAAGCACTTGATATGTTTATTAATAATGCAGACAAACACGGAGGTGTAGTGATCCTAAGTGACCGCGACGCCGGAGAAACACCAGAGGCACAAGGAGTAGAAAGAGGCAGGGTGGAAAAATTAACCCCCAAACTGGGAGACGGGATTCCGGGAAAAACATCGGCGATCTGTCGGGACGAGATCGATCAGCGAAGATACAACCAATCCAACAGAAAGCCCCAGACACACGACACAAAGACAAAGACCAGCCGTGACTCAGTTATACAGTTATATTTATCTCAAAAATTACAAATGCTTACATTTTTATTGAATATTTCAATTTTTTTTTTTTTTTAATGCTAGAAGATTATGTACATAGGAAAGAAAAAAAACAATGTTATGGGACCACGCGTTGTTATAGTTACTAGAAAGTGATTATATTGAGTTTAAATTGTAAAATTCCATTTCCATTGTCAATCATGACATGAATTACATGGGCTGCTTAAACGTGATGTTTTGTTCGGAAATACAAAGCGAGCTGATTGTCCTGCCGTTAACGTCGATGCAGAATTAAACCCCAGTTGTTTTCATCAGTAGAAAATAATTACAAAACTATAAATTATTACTACACACATGTAAAGAACACTGATAATGATGCCAAAACAAGTGGCGACGGACTGCGCGCGGGTTGCGTGGACCTCTGGTTGGATGAAGGAGTGACCGGAAAGGGGCTTATTGCTTTGGCGTGCAGAACGGCGTCCGCACATTGCTTTGTCCACCTGAGGAGACACAGCGATCCCTTTTGCCTGCTCCAGGTCAGCAGCAGGGTCGGGGGATGTTCACGGAGGAGGGTTCAGAAGCTGAAGATGGCCTCCCCGAAAGGGCTCAGGCTGTCGTTGGTGCTCTCCCAGTCGGGTTCGGTCAGCCAGTCCTGAGGCGTCACCCCAATGTCCAGGACCTGGGGGTTAGTACGTGATACTGCCAGTCTGAGGACACACGGGGGAGGAAAAACCAAAACCACCTCGAGTGAGAAATCTGCATTAGAATAATTACAGATCAATAATCCAATCAGTTTTCTTGTATCCACGCAAGAAACGCAACCAAAAGTAGCATTTGGTTGCATTTCACCAGGACGCCTGAAGTAAACCATCTGATTTGGACGATTCGTTTCTTCATTTTCACACGCTTAGAAAAAACTTCTACAGTTTTTGAGAATATCTTAAAGGATAATGAGGATGAAACCCTGAGTTTGGTTTCAGAGGCGGATGCAGTTACAGAGTTACTAACTAAATATTTTAAGCTGTTGTTTTTTCTTTTAAAGTTGAAATAAATTATGGGTGTCAAGTTTGAAAATCATTTTGCATTTTCTGCACTTGAATTATCATACCCAATCATAAATGAATTATTTCTCAGCCAGTAATCCTATATGCCCTCCTCTAAAAACTAAAAAAACAACCCCCGCATCAAAAGCTAAATTTAAATGAGGGAATTACTGACTGGCTTAAGAGCGTCTGAGGCTGCTCACACTTTAGTTTGACTCAAAGAAAAACTTTCACTTTGTCCTCAACAGCAGCTGAAACTAAAAATCGGTCTTCTTAAAAATGTATTTATATCAATAATATATAGAAGCCTCGGCAACTCGATTTACTTGAGTTCTGTCAAAAGCGCTCTTGAATTTGAGTTCAAATAACTGGCGCGCCAAAACCACAATCATTCCTCAACGGCGCTCTGTGAGCGGAGGGAAGTGCGGTCAGAAGAAAACACACACACACACATAGAAATGGTATCAAAATGAAATGAAGTGCCTCAGTTTGAATGGGAAGGTTTGTTACAATGACGTGCAAAGGAAGCTGTTCCGGACGAAGGAGGACTGACCTGGGGAACGGGGATCGAGTGGCATGGGATAAGATCAGGTTAGTGATCAGGGTGACTAGTCTAAGTAAGGTTGATGATTAACATGGTTTCTCAACTTTACCTGGAAAGGGACCATAGCTATCCAGAGCACAGCTGAGGACACACACACAGTTTAAAGCTCAGCTATGAAGCCAAATTACTCTTCATGTTATAGCTTGAAAATCCCTCCTTCATTTCCCTGATTTTGAATCAGAAGGCAGAAAATACAAATCACCAGCAGGAGGCACTGCCGAGCCAAGCAGAGTCTGCAATAACTACATTTGATGTGGACTTTAGGTCCAGATGCAGGGATCACAATCGGCTTAAAATCAAATCCGAAATCTATGTGTCAGAACTGTCTCACCTTGAGAAGGCTTCATCCAAAGCATCCTCGATTTCCTGCGGGAAAAAAAAAATGGAATTTTATCTCAAGAATAAAAACATGCTCTTCATCAGTCAAGAAGTATTCACTGGGGTCTAAGGTTTCAACGGTGTCATAAATACATGTTAATAAATTCATAATGTATCATTATTTTAGCTGATTAGTGGAGTCGCTCGAATGTTTTCAGAATAATGGTAAAATAAAACCAGTGTAATCGGCGGCAAAACATGACCTAAAAACGATAAAGCCCCTCATCCACTGGCCTTAATCAGCAACAAGTCACGTAATAAGCAGCAAAAAAAAAATCCATATAATTGAGTTGTATCTATGGGATATGGTTTTACACAGATTGGGAACATATATAGATGCATGATAAAAATACCTTCTCAATATCCATACATCTAAATACTTCAGTTTGCATGCAGTTGATGTAGGACTTTTGGATTTTAAGCAGACACATAGATCCACGTGAGGGCGGAGACTCTACCAGGGTGGGGTTGTTGTTGTTCTCAGACGGCCTGCGGTTGTCCAGCTGATCCTCTGCCACGTTCCCATTGGTCTCCACCACCACATTCACGCTGCTGTCCTCCAAATCCAGCAGGTTGTCTGTGGCAACGTCTACGGAAGATGCAGAGGAGCAATTTTTTAGCATTTTTCCTCTTGGGGATCAATAAACTACTGTGATTAGTTTTTTCATCACATGACGAATAGTCATATACAACCATTACATATGATCGATGACATTATTTTACATGATAAAGTGCTGAAGGATAACCCTAAATAATTACTAGTATATGTTACCGGTGCATGAGATTAGCCTTGACTGCTAGCGTTATGGCTATGGTTTTAAATTCCTATTCTTTTTCACTGGCAGGGAGAGTCAATTCATCTGTTTTAAATTATTCATCTACAGGACTGTCTCAGAAAATTAGAATAGTGTGATAAAGTTCTTCATCTTCTGTAATGTAATTAAAAAAACAAAAAATACTTTTTCATGATATTCTAATATTTTGAGATAGGATTTTTGAGTTTTCTTAAGATGTAAGCCATAATCAGCAATATCAAAATAATAAAAGGCTTGCAATATTTCAGTTGATTAGAAATGAATCCAGAATGTATGACATTTTGGTTTTTGTAATTGCATTACAGAAGATAAAGAACTTTATCACAATATTCTAATTTTCTGAGACAGTCCTGTATATGGGAAGGTATCCAGTGGACTGGCTGGATTAAAGGAAAAAAAGTTAAAGAAAAAAAAATCCTCAAAAGCAGAATTTTAGCACTTGTTTAAAATGTATAAAAAGGAGCCATATGTAACGAATTAAATAAACACTAACAGTGAACAGGAACATTTATTGCTGTCACTACTACAGGATGCCGCTGGAGCACAAGATCATCTCATTTCCAATAGTTAACTCAGATGTTATAGTCTGGTGTATATTTTCAACAAAATTAAAGACATTACTTGAAAAATTAACAAAACACCTATAATACAGCGAGAATTTAATGCCTGTTTTTTGGGTGTTCTGATAGTTGGAAGCAGCATCTTAAAGCAAAGCACGCACACAAACACACACTTTTGTAACTAGATAAGTTACAGATTTCTATGTACAGACTTGAGAAAGTCTTAATCTTGGCACAATTACTGATATATAATATTGTATATATTGCAATAATCAGATCACAATTTTGCACAGTTAAATACATTCATCAGCTGGATGAATTTTCATGCGAAGCCTTTTCAAGAGAACTGGTTCAGCATGCGGTAATAAGTGACCTAAAGTAGAGGTAGTGGATAAGCTCAGGAATGGATCCAGAATGAAAGCCTTGGCTTCACCCGCTGGTCAGGCCACTGAATGCCGTCCTACCTGCTTCTTTCTGGCTCCCCAGGCTGTTGGATCTCTCCGAACAGGAGCTGCTTGCTTCTCCTGCTGAGCCTGACTGGGCTCTTCGCCCTTTTTCTGAAAGAGAGCAGTGATATTTAAGGAGCTTGAGACTTAACACCCACGTCTGAGGCTGCTCAGCGCTGATTCGGTGAAGGCAGTATTTCACACACCGTGAAAACGACATGTGTATGAGTGTGTGGTGGTCATTCAGATACTTTAGTGTGTTCAAATGCAGGCTGCCCACTATAGTTATTGGATCTGATGTGCAACCAGACTACACACACACCATTTTCAACCCCTTTAAGGAGGGGTAAATTTCGGAGGAAAAAAAAAAAATCATGTTTGTCAAGAAATGACTTGGAGATATGTGAACACAACTGGCAGTTGTTAGATACAACATGTCAAAAACTATTTAGAACAAAACAAGTGGAAGTGAACCAGAGGACCAAATCTCTTATGGGTGACGAACTTATTTAAACAAAAAAAAAAAACAGCAAAAGAAAGCAAAGACAGACAAGTGATAAGAAAATCCAAATAGCCACTTTAAGTGCCGAAAAAGTCTGTTCACGTGCAGACAAGATATGGGACTATTGCAGGGTTGATGCTCGACTTCAGGGCTATAATTCTTGTCGTGTTGGGTCTCAGCTGTAGATCTAAAGAAAAAAAAAAAAAAAAAAAAAAAAAAAAAGGCATCCACGCCGGCTGCACATTGTAAAACCAGATGTGTGAGAGCAGCAGCGTCCCAGTAACCGGACGCAGGTGAGCAGAGAAAGTAAGAAGCTGCTAAGACGGGAGGCAATTCAAGAACTGAAACCCGGGAGACCCGCGGGACTCAACATGCAACAGATTTAAGGGCCTTAGAAACAAGAGCGGCAGAAAGACACACACACACACACAACCTAACTAATCAAACAAAGGACAGATGGAGAACACAAGTCGGGGCGAGGAGCTGATGGGCTGCAAAAACAGGAACGGGAATGATTAATGCACAAAGCTGAGCAGGAGGAAAAAAAAAAAAACAAAAAAAAAACACGCAAGATAAAACAAAGCTGAGCAGGAGGAAAAAAAAAAACAAAAAAAAACACGCAAGATAAAACTGTCAAATTAAATCTGGTAATAAGTGGAAAAATTAAAACAAAAAACTGAGCACTCGGTCACATAGAGCCTGGTTGATGGAGTCCACGCACGGCAACCTAAACCCCATAACAACTCTTGATGATGGGCTGAACCTGAAGCTCCTCCAAATGACCCGATGGCATGTCGGATAATGAACTGTGAAGCTGAAGTCATCTCGGGCTGGAGCGGCAGGACGTGTGATTCACAGCAGACTATTTCCGCTCAGCTGTGACCTCATTCAAGGTTTGGTTTTGTTTGTTGTGGTGGTTGGAAAGACGGCGACTCACGAGCGCAAGTGATTGATGGCGGCCTGCCGCCGAATGTGTTTACAGCTGAAGTCCTGTTTGATCACACCGGTGGGGGAAAAAAATTCAGCAGCTTGAAAATACTTTTGAGATCAGACCTCAAGCGTGCGGCACTGCAAACGAGTTTGTGTGTGTGTGTGTGTGTGTGTGAGATGTCTACCTTCTTTTGCCACTTGCCAGAGTTCAAACGCTACTCTGAAGGCCTGAGCGACTGTCAGGGCTACCGCCTGAGCCTGGAGAGCAGAAGAGGGTTTTCTTAATGGATCGAGTCAAGTTTACAGAGACTGAAATGTCACTGAGCACAGCGGCAGCTTCACCGGGAGCTGAATTTCAATGAATTCGTCGTCTCATACCAAACTGGCAACTCTGGAAACTCACCACTTTCCTCTTGGAGCAGAGGTAGGCGTGGCACTCCAGGGTCCCATTCAGGGTGTTTTGCGCGATGTAAGCAAACACTTTATCATGCAGCTTGTCGACTGTGCAGTAGGATATTCTGCAGGCCGGAGGTGAGGGGTTAGAGACACAGCGTGCAAAAGGGCAACGCGGGGGGGGTGTCAAAGTTCGAGCGGGTCACGTGACCGACTGTAAAATGCAAGCGCGACACACTCCGGGGCGATCTTTAGCTACGGATCCCCCCCCGGCCTGTGTGTACCTGTATATGGAGATGCTTTCCAGCAGTTTATTGGTTGAGCTGTCGCACAGGACGATTCCCTGAGGGGAAACCTTGAGGGCAACCTTCTGAGGCTTCTTCCCACTGGCTTTAGCCTGTAACAGGAAGACACCTGATTGGCCTGTGCTGAACATGAAACAATTATTGGCTTTGAACCACTGTTAAAGTACACTTAGAGCAGCATTATTGTTCTTAATGCAATATATAGTGTGGCAATATATGCAATATAGTGTGGCACAGCAACATTTATCTCATCAGAAATAAAAAGAAGGAGTTTCAGCTCATGGCATTTCGGGTAAATTCTTGAAATTCCCGACTCTTTAGACATGATTATTTGGCAAGATTGAACCATGAACAAAAATTGTTGCAAAACACCGCACCCCTTTAAAAAGATGGAAAGTGAGCGAGAAGATGTCTTTCATTTGTAAAAATGTGCTCAAAAGATTTCCAGACATGCTGAGGACACTTCAGCGCTCACCGTGGCAACAATCCTCTTCACGGCGGCTGCTGATAGGTCCTCTCCTTTGGGCTGGTCCACGAGCGTCATGCCGAGGTGACGGAGGTTAAAGGTCATCCCCTCCAGTATGGTCTCTCTCGTGTCGGTCCAGTTTTCCGGGAGCTCTGCGGGGACAGAATGAGCGCACGATTTTGATGACATAAATACATAAATAAAAAATATTTACAGTTTCAGACAAGCCTGCCTTGTATTTCAAGATCCAAAATACATTAAAGTGTCATGAAAGAACTCAAAAGCAGTGGAGAGAAAAAAAAAAAAACACAAATCAGAGGAAATGTAAACAGCCATGTTGGACTCAAAAGTTGGGAAATTGCAACTGCCTGCCTCTGAAGTGACAGATGGAAAAACACGGTATCTGGGTCAGAGGTGCCGTCCATGTAAAGCAAATACTTCGACTCCAAAACGATGCGGAGGCCTTGACAATAAAGAGAGCGAGATAGAAGGCTAGCAATATGGACTCTGGCGTACTGTGGAAGAGGGAAAACATGGGTTTTCATTTCTGAGAGGAGCATAGCAGGACTCCCTCTCAAACTAGGCCAAAAGAAACAATCTTAACTCCATGTCAACTTTCACAGACACGGAGAAACATACCACACGCAGACGCCGAGAGCAAAGCCTACGACCGCTGAAGGAAGGGCTGCTGCATGTGGTTTCTTATCAGGTTTGTGCGCCGCTGGTCGGCCCTGACCCTGAGCCGTGTTTACAGAGATTTCCTCACCAAGAGGAGGGGTGAGGCGAGGCAAGACGAGAAAAACACCGCCTTGAAATTCATCCTCGGAGCATTTACCTCCGCTGGGAATCGGCGCATTCCTCAAGCTCGCTCAGACACATGTTCACCGACACACACAGACACCGCAAATGACGACAGACTGTAAGCTGAGCTTTTTAAAGAGGGACAAGGATTGAGGCGGCTTACAGAGACCATTATTACATAGGAACCAACAATCTCGGACTGCGTCAGGCCAAAAAAAGACTTGAAACAATGTTTACATGTTAATGTGGGAGGGAAAGGAAAAAAAAAAAAAGCCTGCGAGTGTGCGTTTCAGCACTGATGCCATTTCCAGATGCAGTTCTTTTTTCACGATGAAAACATTTTTAACCCAAGAAGCCCTTTTTCTCAATGCTTTGGGCCTTGAAACGCCAAGAGCTTAGTCTTAAACATTGCTCTGCAAGGCACGATGTTGACATGTGAGGCCGAGGATCATATTTGAGAATAAAAACACCGATGTACATTAAATCAGCTAATATTGGAACAGATTTTAAAATTGTCAAAGAGGTGGTAATTTCTATCAGTCCGTGAACAACCAGCAAAACTAGCTGCGCAGGATTTAAATTCAAGTCTAGAAACTGATTTAACATTACACGGACGAGAATATAATGTCAGAAAGGCATCACAGTTTACATTTTTACTGAAAATTTACAACCAAGCTGGCAGAAAAATCCAGGGTTGGATCTAAAACCAATACAAAACCAAACCCTCCAAAAGTTTTGTTTTTAAAAACAGTTACACTGAGTGGACGTTGACCTTTTTTGGAAGATTAAACAGACATCCTCACATTGACGTCACAAGTGAAAATTATCAGTGTCCAAACAGCAGTATCCTGTTGGTTGTTAGCGGGGGAATGTGGTTAAAAACACACACAAATAGATACATGAACAATACTTGAATAATATCTGTTAACCGGTACATTAAGTTCTGGAATAAAGACAATATAGTGTTCTAATGTTGTAATTAACAATAAGAAATATACCAGCCCATCCATCCAACTTATCATTCATGCAAATGCTTGCTAGGAACAAAAAAAGAATAGAGAAATTCTTTATCCGCACAACAGTCAAAACATCTGTGTTCTCTGGGGACGGTGACAGTCTGTCCGGTCTACGTGGCAATCTCTCCAAGGTTTGTTTGTTTTAGGCCCCGGGTTACTGTGGTCATGAGGAACACTGCTGTGTATTTGCGCTGCTCGTCCAGCTGATAAGTGTGCCCTGGCCGCCCATTGAGAAGCTGCAGTGCTACTATTAACAATGGCGTAAGCCGCCATTGAATGTATCATTTTTTTTTTTTATTAACATCCTGGTTTGTGGGAGATTCTTGGGATTTTTGATGCTCTGCAAATCTTAAAAACACGACTAAAACGACGGTGAGGCAAATCGCCGTGTGAGATGATAGCCACCTGTTAATCTCAAGTCCTCTCCCTTTGTGTAAAAATAAACAAAACGCTCCGTTTAATCTTCTAAGTAATCCTCACGGAGGATTTTACAGGCCGACCCTGCAATCACTATCCGAAGGCAAAAAGGCCAGTGTCTTACGATTGAGAGGCGGCCTGCCTCACAGGCGCCAGGTACCAGACACCGCTCTTCCAGAGAATGCGGAGGCCTTCGGAGGTCAGAGGTCGGCCACGGTCAACATGTGAAGGGAAACGCAGACAACACGTGCGAATCCAGACCAAGTGAAAACAGGTGAGTTACTGGAAATATTAATGTCAGCGTCTCTGTCTGGGGACGTAAAACACACATTCCTGGGTAAAAGAAGAGAAAGCTTTATGGCAGCGCAGAGAGGAAGAGCAAGAAGTTTCTCGGTCACCAGTCCTGTCCAACGCTGGAGGAAATAAGTACCCGTTGCATCCAAATGTTAAAAAAAAAAAAAAAAGCTGAGGCAACAAGCACGCTGAAAGAAAAGAGCCCAGCTGACAGTCAATTCACATCCCTACTGATTTGTGTCCCCGCCAAAGACTGAATCACTGTGGAGACAGCCAACCCTGTCCTAACAACTCAATCACTCACAAGGTGTGTGCCAAACACCACCTTCTTGTCACTGTTTCCCTTCTCTTTCAATGCTGGTGAACCATATTTGCATGGGGTTTCTAACCCAGGAGTCAAGTTTTTTTTTTTTTTTTAGTATAGTTCACTGATGCAGAAAAAAAAAAGCACAAATAAGCAATAGTGTTGGCAGAAAATTTAGCCTGTAGGCCATTTATCCTCTATAGCTTGGATAGGAGAACAAGTTGGTTCATTGTTCAGTTGAAAATCCCACCGGCTGGTGTCAGAAGGGCATAGTGACAGTAAAATACTGTATTGTGACAAGTAAAAATGTGTCCATGAGTATGTATAAAAGGGCGTGTAAAATTATTATTAGCAAGGAAATCTATGGTAAATTCAAATGAAAATCATGCAACAGCAAGAAAAGCGCTAGAACTTTTAATCTGAATTTTTGGAAAGGTTACAAAAATGCTATGAGGCATCGATAAGACATTCGTAAGGAGAGAAACTCAGCGTTAGCTGCGCAATAATGTAATGTGAAAAAGAGACAAATGTATTGTTTAAGATGACACTATTTCTAAATCTCTCTTTTACTTGAAACATTGAAGCTCTGACATCTTTACGCAACATCCAAGATTTAATCCCATGTCAGAGGATTGCAGAACAAAACATCCCCATCAAACCAAATCACTTATCAGAGGAAGAAAGAGAAAAAAAAAAAAAAGTAGATGAGTGAACATGTTGAACAAAAGGAAGACCTTTACGTAAGAAGCTGTCACACAGAAAACAACACTGAGGTCAAAAAAAAAAAAAAAAAAAAAAAAAATCACATAACCGGCTTCAGAGCACATCTGTCCGGCGACTGTTGAGTTTTATTTTTAGTCAGTGAAGTAAACTCATCATACAGATTCTCAAACATGAAGCGACAGACGTGAAAACCAGCTGATGCATTCACATTTACAAATAACAGCGCTTAAATCTAAAGTCTCGATCTGGTGTCGCATTCTCCCACGTGGAGGACGACGATCTCCGCACGGTTAATTCAAATGTAACACAACAAAAGCCTCCGCTTTCAACATATGTAGCACCCAACGGGAACGACACTCAAAAGTCGCGACTGTTTTCAGCGGCGGTGAGAACCTCTCCCAGCTCCCAGAGGGAGAGGACCAGGGGGAACAGATCGAGACAACGGTTCCCCAGGAGACGTGAGCACAAGGCAACTTCTTTTAGATGTAATCAAATGAAAGAGGAGGGGAAACAGTCAGTAAACAAGATAACGGTGGAGAAGGGGGCGTCTAAGGTGGTTTAACAACTGAAGGACGATGGCGGAACAGCCCTCCGGTAAATCAACTGCGTAGAAAGACTGCACACCCACCCTGAATGAACTATCAATACCCCTCAAAATTGAAAAGACCTTTAAAAACACATAGTTCAACTGACCTATGTATTCATCCTCTTTCTTAAATTTCCTTTCGGATTTCTGGGGTTGCTTAAATCACAGTTGGGGAATTTTGTTTGTTTTTTTACATTACATTGCATTGCATTCGGCAGACGCTTTTATCCAAAGCGACTTACAATAGAGGACATAGGGACTGCAAATACACTTGCAAATACACGATGCACAGGAAATGTACAGAACAGTAAGCTTGGGTTAGTGAGGGCTTTTTTTTTTTTTTTTTTTTTTTTTTTTTTGTGAGAACAATGTGTTTTTAAATCCTAAACCTTTGCTTTTCGTTCTTGGGCCTTTGGAGGACATTTATCAGATCGGCTCAGGGAAGTTTGTTGATTATTTCTTTTAACTTTGAAATAATACCTCGCTGTTAGCTTGAAGAGGCTAACTGTGCTCGAGTAATATTTCCAAGTATTTTGGTGTAAGTGAAATAAAGGCCAGGGTAGTTTACCGGGATCAGCCCAACACGGGACAACGACCCTGGTGCTGACTAGGTTTCTCGACAAAAAGCCCGGTCCAAAATCCCGGTGAGCTCCAGTGTGGGTCGGATCGGTGGGAAATGGTTCAGGACTCGGAGCCCTGTTGGGTTTCTGTCATCTGATTCAGACTCTAGATAATCCTCTGAATAGGCGGAAATACAGGCTGACCCACACCTGATGCCACGGGGCCGAGGCGGACCTGGAAGTCTGCTGAAATGGGTCAGCGCTGGTTAGGAATGTTTGTCCCGGAAACCAGAGGCAACCCGATAATCTATATCACAGTACCTTATTTCGGCAAAAGTATTGTGATTCCTCTCACAAATCAAGTGCACTTATTCTGGTCTTGTATAAACACTCCAGTTACTATTACCAACGTTATTCTCAGAGTTAAATTCAGGCTTGAGAAACAATAGATTGCACAGCAGCTAATTACTTTGTGTGGTTGTTGTTTTAACATCAAAAAATGCCTGGGGGAAAAAAAAAACAAAAAACAAAAGAACCAAACAACTTTGTTTTTGGCCTTATTTTGTCCTGGGGAAAAACTGTCATTACAGAAATGGTAGCAAAATTATGTCCGCAAACATTGAAAGAGAGGAGGAATGAAACAACTTGTCATGAAGGAGGAGTCACACTGCATCTGTGAGTGAGGAGTATCGAACAGGATTTTTCAAACCCAAGGATATTGATCAGGGGTGGGCAATTAAGTTGGCGGGCGGGCCACATTTCTTATTGACTTTTTACGCCTGGGCCAACAAGGTATCATGTAAATTGAGCAAAATGAAAATTGCAATTTAAATATTTACATTTTTTGGCATTTTATTTCAACTTTGTCATTAATGATCATGTCAACGTAGTGACATTTTGTATGTAATCATTTATACAAATTTTAACAAAAGGGAAAAAATAAGGAGTTTCTAAATTCAATATTGATTGAAAATATTTATTAAAATATTCAAAGGAAACTGGTGGGCCGGATAAAAAAGCAAAACCGGCTGTAAAATGCCTGGGTTTGATACTAGCAAAAATTAAAAGAAAAAAACATCTAAAAGTAAAGCAAGCTTACCCAAAGCTTTGGATAAAATATACAACCGCATTTCTCCACATTTATCACAATTAAACATTTCAGCATCCCTGCGACTAAATCAAACATGGGTACGCGCTTCAACTTACAGACACACTAAGTGTTTTATTTTCCCCCAAAGTAGCATGAACGAGCAGGGAGATTTACACAAACCACTCCATATTTCCAAATGACCTAAATATTTATAATATCCTTTCTGGTGGAATTTCAAATAGGGCAGCTTGAAGTTAAGCCAGTGCGGTCCTGCAGCATTCCTGCCCTGTCCATGGGGTTACGAGCGGGGAAAGGAGGGGGGGCTTGCAGGCTTTCAGAGCAGAACTTTTCCCCCAGAACTTTTACAGCCAAGATCTGCAGGGGGATTTAACTTACAAAGTGGCCCTTGAGTCCCACAATGGCCACCCCATTGACCCCTCAGGGGTTTCATGTTGCTGTGTGTGTGTGTGAGCCCCTGGTAAGGAGGCCCTTCAGCAAGGCACTACAATCCCTGTTCTACTCGAAATGTGACCACTGAAGCTAGTGAGAGGAGGTGTTAGCTTTTTGGTTTTTGTTTTTTTTTTAAGAGGACTGGAACCGGTTCAAGTCCGAAACACTGCTGTCAACCGGGACAAAATAGTTTCCTAAGTAGGATAATTACAACACGAAGTTACCTAAAGTTGGTTTGGCAAATGAAGAATAGAAGAAAAACGTCTACCAAGCAGAATGTGACGGTTCTAAAAAAAAGACACGACCTTAAATTCTGAAAGTCCGGAAATAGAACAAACCGCAGTGCAAAGAATTTCTACAGACAGAAAACATCCTGTAAGGACAATTAAAAAAAAAAACTGCTGTTAAACATTAAATATGTTTATTTTTGTACTTTTCGGGAGCTTCCAGGAACTCTTGCGAAATATCACACGTATTTTCTGAAACTTTGCCGGAACAGCGATCAACCGCAACACATCCAGTCGGGCGACTTCTGAAATGAACTTGGCTAACGCTAGCTTCTAGCTGACACACACTGATTTACTTCTCGTTCTTTCTCTCTCTCGGGCAAACTTACTTCTGTGTCTTCCGGCGGTCCATGACTGTTTCGCCAAACTTGGGCTCCGGATGATGGCTCTCCCGGCCGACTTCAGGGCATCCATGTCGGTGCTCGTCTGGAGTTGGACTGGCGAGTGTCGGCGGGGGACCAGTGGACTGCTGATGGGGAGGACGGACCGGCGATGCCTTCATGGCCTGTCGGATTTCACAGCTTTAACGCGGATCGCACACGTCGGCCAGCCAATAACCAACGACTGGCAAGTCATGAGACGTTCACGGACCGGCGGTTATCTGAAAAACTAACGTTTCAGCGGCTCGGAAAACAGAGTTTCTCCTCACGTCAACGCATCATGGCTTCATTTAAGTTTTGGTCGTCTTCACTCCAGATGAATATCGATCGAGTTATTTGACGGACACACAACAGGGGCATTGGAAATACTTGTCATACCCTCCATGAGAATTTACTGAAAGATCAGCTAACAGGTGCTGGATTAATAGTTGATTAGCCGGAAAATGCATTAGGCGCCCCTGAGGCAAGGTCCCCACAAATAAAATGTGTCTGTCGCGAATTAGCTGCAAGCGATTAGTTGTGATGTAGAAAACTATTCCTAATAACCCTTTAATGGGATTAAAAAACTGATAATCGGCTGAATCTTCTAGAAAAGCTACCATTTACATTTTAAAAGTATATATGTGCGTGTGTATACATCCCCCCTACGAAAAAAAGTATATGCAAAAACGATGGTTCTGAATTAATCGTTTTACCTTTTGCTATATTTTCCAAGGCAAGGTTTGTTTTGCTTAAATCTTGTATACAGGTTGGAGATTTTCTGTTAGATTTGAAAACCTGACATTTTAATGAGGTAGAAAATGAAGGTTGAGAAGATCTCTTTTGAAAAAATTAACTGAATAAAAAAAAAACTAAAACAAGGTTACATGATTTTTGTTAATGTATTGCCAGTGAGTATTTGTTGCTGATTTTCAAGGTCATTTTTGCCAAGTTCTATTTTCTTAACTTTCTTGCATTAGAGCAGGGTTTCTTTCAGTCTTGGAAATTATAAAATTGAACATTAGCGACACGTTGTGTGTCAGCACAGTTTGGGAACATTTGCTTTATGGTAAAGAGCTCTCTACCAGCTCTCCCATTCATCGTATCCCAAAACTTCCATTCACGGTGCGGCTCATTTTAAAGCCCTCCTTTTGTTAGTCTTCCCCATGCATGCAACACAAAGAGCGTGGCGGGCTTACGTTGCCACCAGCAAGACTTTCTTTAATCGTGATGGTCAAAGTTAAGTGTCACACAACCACCACCACTTTCAGTAGAGAAATTAAACTAGATGGGACAATGAAAAGATGAAACAAAGCACTTAAAAAGAAAAAAAAAAACAAAAAAAAAACTCTTCTTCCTTCTACACATACTTGTTGAAATTACTCGCCAACTGAATTCACAACGCGGGAGCGATCCACAAAAATACTGTTCCAGGTAGGCAACATGAACATCACAACATGGGGTGACCTTTCCCGGCGACACATTCACAGAATCCTTCCTGCTAGAAAATAAAGGAAATCGGTTGACATGGTTGGGAAATATCAAATATTGCCGCTCGGTCAAAGGGCTATCACAAATAAATAAATAAATAAACGCGCAAATAAAACCAGTCACTGTTGTCGTGGACAACCTGCAACCATGTAAACACAACACCATCCAAATATGTTATGACAAAAAAAAAACAAAAAAAAAAAACAAAAAACAAAAAAAAAAGCACTATTTTCTGAGCTCATTGTGCTAGCTACATCGATCAAAGTATGGATGGAAAACGAACATCAACACTTGGCACTTTAAGAACGGAAACGAATAAAAAGAAACATTCCTCAGTAAATGTACATTGTTGTAAACAATTAAATGCCAACTGGCACGATAAGAGACAATCAGTTTGGTTGGTGTTTGGTGTACCAAGACTGAGTCACCATGAAATGACAAGTACCGTAACATGCGTCTTCCCTTTGAGGCAAAGCCCCCAGCTCTGAACGTGTTCTATCAGCTTTGACATGACTGACCTTGTCTGATATAGAGGTTAATGTTGGCTGTCGCTCGCAGCACCTAATTTAAACGACCGGGGTATATCGAACCGTTAAAACGGGCAACTCCAAGCCGCGAGAGAAAAAATACGTCTCAGACTCAGGGTTGCGAAGTGGGTTGTACCTGCACCGCAAAGGGATACTGGCAGAAATGCAAGGCACTGTATAATCTGCGAATACGGGTAACGACCTGTTACAGAGACATCATTAAATCGGGTGATTGCTATGGCCTAACATGTTCTAATTTGGTCCAGAGGGAGAGGGAAGGTGTCTTCAGCAAACAGGTATTTACATTTTGGCAGTGCCAGGTCAAATCTTGGTGAAACATTTTCCATTTTTTTTTTCTTTTTTTCTCTAATGAGGAAAACTTCCTCAGCTTCCTCCGCTTGAACTATAATCCTGGAGACGCCACAATTCCAGCATTTAGACAACAGATTGTAAGGGATTATCCGAGGAACACAGCAAACATATCTGCTCGGTATTACTATTCTATTTTTTTCTTTTCTTTTGAAGAAATTAGGAAATGTACATTTTGATAACCGAACTGAAACGTTACGTAACAATCACTGATCATTGGAATCAAAACATGAATAGCTTTACATTCATGTATCTCTCACTTGATAGATGAGCTTCAAATTAGGGCTGAGCCATAAGGATGTACCTCAGTAAAGACGTTTACGGATTACACCAGTTATATATATGCGTGTGTGTGTGTGTGTGTGTGTGTGTACGGAGGCATGGCAAATCACATCAGATACAAAACGCAAATAGATGAATCGTGCCCCCGGCACACTGAGGAGCTGTTTATGGAGATCTTTTGCAAGCATTTTAAATCAGTTAGAACCAGTCAGCTGACCTTTAAAATAAAAATTCTGGTAAATTCTGACTCATAGAGCATTTATATTAGCTGATTTTAGGTCAGGAATTTAGTCCGCGAGTGTTTGCTAAAACCTTACTTATTTATAAAAAGGTGGCTAACTGCCAATTTAGTCACTCCATTTTCTCATGACGTTGAAATCAATTAATTACTGGGGGGAAACTGTCTCTCTTGTAGACTCTAAACTTAACCTTCCCCAAAATTTGATATTAAAACTACTTCAAATTCAATAGATACACTGCTCAGCCCTACTTCAAATTCAAAGATAAAGTGAATATATTGGAATATATGGCATCTGCCCTTGAATTGAACAATTATCCAAATGAAAATTAGCAGTTCATCAGAAAACAAAAATAACTGCGGGGGTCTATTATGCTGAAATACATGAAAGAAAGTCTGACATGAAGCACATATGATGGCTCTTAAAGTCGCAATTTGGCCAAAAAATAAGAAAGAATGTTACTCTCTCTGTCAGTCATACCATGCTGTCTAAATGGCTAAATCTTACAATTCAACAACCCCATCCCCCCCTTT
The DNA here is from genome assembly GCF_037954325.1 of Fistularia commersonii. Taxonomy (NCBI): domain Eukaryota; kingdom Metazoa; phylum Chordata; class Actinopteri; order Syngnathiformes; family Fistulariidae; genus Fistularia; species Fistularia commersonii. The sequence goes on from NC_141307.1 coordinate 5,214,264, forward strand.
GGGCACCCTTCTACCCTCAAAATAACAGTTATCAGAACAGTACCAAAAGGACCCAAATACACATATATACGGAAATGCTGTATGCCAAGTGTGTGTGTGTGTGTGTGTGTGTGTGTGTGTGTGTGTGTGTGTTGTAGAGACTGTATGTATGCAGCGTATTGGAGTGCAAAAAACTGCCAGGGGCTTGCAAACTCATGAGAATCTGAACACAAATTAAGAGTTTCGCAAAAGATAAAAGTTCTGTCTGACAAAAGAAGTAAAATAAAAAAAGAAGTGAGTCAGTCATTTCTTGAGGGGCTGGTAGACTGAGGCATTGGGATCCAGGGAGGAGGGACTATTGTCCATAAATTTGGAGGAATAGTGAGGAGCGACGGGGCTGAGGCTGCTGCCGTCTGAGGAGTAGGAGAGGCTGGGCATCACGGCCATCACCTCTGCTATCTTCTGCTTCAGCTCTGCGATCTCCTGCTCCCTCTGGTGGATCTGACCTGGATCGGACGGAAAAGGCAGATGTTTCAGATCGGGACAACAGCAGTGACGAGGCAATGGCAACTGAAGATGTGCGACTTGAGCCATGCTTCCTGTGAGCTTCAATGGTTACTGTGGGGAGGTGTATCTCTGAATTGCTCAGTTGGAGCCCAAACAAGGCCATACAATTATGATGAGTTTTGGTTCATACTGTATCTCCCCACACTAAACATAAATGCTGCAGTGCAAATTTCAACAAGTGACATGTTGCCACGTCATTAAAACATCACTACACGCAGTCAACCTTGCGCAATCTCCAGCTGTCTCTTGGCATCGCCCAATGCAGAGAACAGGTCTAGCTTGATCCTGGTCTCGGCGCTCAGGCTGTTCTCCAAGTGCTGGGTCTTCTCCTGCATCGCTGACAGCGCCGACATCAACACCTCTGTGTCCTTCTCATTCTCCTTGTACTTACGGAGCTCCTTTGTGGCACAATATAGGAAAGAAGCACGATTATGTGGAGGGTGCTACAATTCTATTATGTATCTTAAAAAAACAAAAACGTGACAATTTACGTTCACTTATCTAAAACTCCATCTTCCTACAGGCTTACCTGGCACTTGCCCTCCAGATCCCTAATCTGCTCCTCTTTCAGTTTCACGTCCATGCTGAGCTTCTTGCACTCCGTCTCCAGCTCTCGAATTCGACCACGCAGGCAATCGGTGGACTCCACTCTGTGTGAGACAAATACGGCCCGTTCAGGCTTAAGAATGTCTGAACAGTTTAAAAAACAATTTTGCATTGCACTGACAGATTAATTTCGTTCGGTCTGTCTGATCATATGAGGTAAACTTTCAAACAAGAGTCTGACGAGGACCTCGTGGCAGCGGCTAAAGCCACTGCTCGGGCTGCGGTGGCCTCCTCCATCTTCTTCCTCTTCCTCTCATCTGCCAGCTGTTTCTCGGCCGCTGCCCGTGCCTCTTGCTCAGCCTTTAGTCTCTTCTCCAGCTGGGAGATGGTCTGCTTGTCCTTCTGCTTGGCCTGGACGGCACTGTGAAGCCTTGGGTACCAGGGTTCACACAGTTTCAGATAAAAAGTGGAATACAATGATCAAATCATTTTCATATTTAAAAAAGAAAAAAAAAAAACCAAAAAACTCCAGCTAGATACACAATCATGCATGTCAAAATGTGAACATTTATAGCTTTAAAAGCTACACATTTATCCAGTGTGGTAATTTCTAACAACCCTGAATGTTCGAGTTATTTCATGGTCATTTTGGTTTTTAGGTATTTCATGAATGGGATTTTCAGGCAGTTTCCATATTACATTGGGTCCATTTCGAAACATTGTCAGGTGGTTCAATGACAATTTTAAATAAATGATACAATGTGTCAATACAAAGTATTTTTGAATCATATCAAGCTAATTATAAAATTAATTTTGTCCGATCACTGTATGTATAGAAAACAAGAGGGAAAAAACTACTCTTGTTATCCATACATTTCCAATATCTGGAGAAAAATGATTAATCTTTTTCAAGGTTGTCATTTCCCCTTAGAGCTAACTGCATTTCTTATTTCAGTTCCCCAATTTTTCCTTGACTTAAAGTAAAATTGTACTGCAATAAAACTTCCCTGGGCTCCGGTTTGTCATTTGTGTTGACAGGCACACAACGGACCATCACAAAGTCACTTTAGGACGACATATTTCATCGCGAGTCTTGTGACGTTCAAAGTGTGCTGCTGTATGATCAGCGTGATAATTATCACGCATCTGCCAAAGAATCATATCCCCGGGTGTTTGAAAGGGGGGTAGCGGTCGAGAGTTGGATAAGAACAGTGTGTATGAACCCACTTGTTCTGTAGCAGGTCGTTGTCCTGGCGGAGCTGGCCCAGCTCAGTACGAAGGCTGCGGTCTTGGCTGCTCAGGGAGGAAAGCTGACTCCGCAGTTCTGACTCCAACTGCCTGTTGGCCTGAAGATCCAACTTCAGACGCTTCACATCCTGCTCCAGCCTTTCAGTGAGAGAACAAAGGAGACTCTCAAGGCTACGGATCACCGGCTGTTTAACAGAAACTGACATCATCGGTTTTATGTCAAGTCATGGAGCCGTGGACTCGTCTTTTAAAGTCTCAATTTGGGCCTTTCGGTTGCTGCCATGTCTATCTTATAGCCAAACCTGCAGACGAGATGATGGCGTCCCTATCCTGGTCGCTGTGGTTATGAGCCGTCAATCACAAGCTAGCCACGCCCTCAGGCAAACCCTGCATGACTACTCTGATCTGAATTTCAAAAATGAAGAGCAAGTGGTGAACAAGAGTTTTAAAGTCTGACCATTGGGAAACAATATCCGGTGGACATTTTCTACAATGAAAAAAAAAAATTACACTTTCTTTGCAAATTCTGATTACTTCCTTTCCCCATTCTTGGAATTGTTCAGTAAATTCTCCCTGTTGGCTATTTCTGCCTGATTTATGGGAATAGTATTGCTGCTGTGAAGCAAATTTCTCAATGGGCTTCGGTTAAATCTTTTGCTAATTTGCAAAGGTCACGAACGGCAGTCACTAATTTTTAAAAAAAACATTTACGTGAACTCTTTGAAGAAAAAATGGATGAGAAATTTAAAAAAAAAATGAATTGAGTGGTTGTGTGGAGTAAAATGAGTAAAATCTCATCCTCTGATGTTAAATTCAATTAATAATACGATGTTGCAGTCATTACAATGAATGGTAGATTTCCCAAACCCCTGCTGAGGTGACAGTAAGAATGAAGTCCTTTTCACATAGACAATCAATACAGGCAGTCTTATTTCTCCAGCCTCAGTACGCCAGGATATGTTTTCAACTCCACAACAGAGTATGACAATATGTTTTGCCTGTGAGTGATGCTTTGCCCGTGTTTCTCC